>NC_063348.1:40376359-40418276 GCF_021869965.1 Rhincodon typus
TGGGCCTGGTGTGTTCATCCAGCTCTGCACCTTGTTGTCTCAATATTGGACATGCTGTCTTCTCTTTACACTGGTATTTCTTATGAATTATCTTGATTAGTGTCACAGAAAAAGCGATCAGCATCCTTGCCAAAGAGCAGCAACTACTAACAAATTGCTGTGGTTCTTAAATACAGCCAAGTCAAGGTGTTTCATCTTAATAGATAAAATAAGGGGCAGCAGGTAGACTGAGAGGCAACAAAAATATGCACAAGTATTGGAATCAGGGCTGGAAAGAAGCCACCGTGCAAAAAAACCTTGCAAAGATGATTCGTTTAATAGCATTGGTTCAGAGTCTTCTTATCTGAATAACGATGTAGTAACAATATTCACACTTAACTGAAACCAATGAGCTAGCTCAAAGGCAGTACACACTACTTTTTGTTTTATCAGTATATTATCAGGTAAATCATTGTTAGGAGAAACCTTTTAGAAGAAATGTGTGAATTAAAACTTTGTCAATAATGGCAAAGTGGGGAAAATATCATAGAATAATGCAAATAAATGGAGAAAATTTTACACCTCTCATAATTGAGCCATTATCATTAATTGCAGGGAAGGGTAAAATTATTTTGAGAGCAAGGAACAAGAAGGGAGATAATTTATTAATACATTAATAAATTATTAATTTCTTAAAGCACAGTGCTATCAACATACTGATGTTACATGTTCTATTATTTTAAATGTACTATACAAGTGTAATTTATTGTTGCTAATTCAAATTCTTCACACAACACTCTCAAGACCCTTCGACATCATTATTAAATATTGTGAAAGTACTTTTTGGCCATAGTTAATTATTTCACAAGTGAACAATTATTTCATTATAGTAACCTTTGATAGAGTTAAGCATAATGTATGGAAATACATTTATTACTTGAAGTACCTGACATGTAACATTAGCAAGAAATCCCAGGCACAATTATTGGTCATTCATATTTTCTATTTTGCCAGATGTTCACACCTTGCAATACTGTCAATTCCGATTCAACTAGGCTCAAAAAGATTAAGGTTACTGTCTCAAAATGGATATTAAATATTTTCCTATTCAATAACTTTTAGTCAAAACTTATCAGATGCATTCTCTAACTCTATGAATTCCAGTCCATTAATTTCCATGTAGCAGTAATTGTATAAACTAGACCCAGGGCTATCATAAATTAATTTTCGTCATGCCTCCCATTATACCATGTAATCACATTTCCCATCGAGGTGTGCATATTATGAGCTTAGCCTGAGAAAACGCAGTCTTTTACCAAACTACATGAGAAATTTAGTGTTGTATATAACCATCACATTTTCTAATTGTATTTGTCTGTTAAAAGTAATTTTCATCTGTGATCCTAGCATTAAGGATTATGCAGATATTTTAATAAGATAACTACAATTAATCTCACAGAGTGGACCCTTCAGTTTAGAAGAAAGTAACAGTAATGTCAGGTATATGCACTATCTAATCTGTAGAAATTGCGATTATGTCACTCCAGCAATTTTAAACAACACACACTCTGAAATACTACTATAGACCATTATCCTATGAATATTTAATACATGCAGTAGTAATTTCTTTTTCTGCTACTTTGTTTTGCATTAAGTGTCAAAGCTATAACTGAACCAACATTCAGAGAAATTTTAGATGAAACATCAAGAATCCGATGACAGAAAGTCAGACCCATATTTTTGTTTCACTTCGTGAGCAGTCATTGTGATGATTTTCAGTTTCTACTCAACATACAAAAGCTCAAAAATATTCTGTTGATACAGTTTGAGTATATCTTGTATACTGGAATACATGTTGCAAAACTATACTAAATAGCAGAATACATATCAATATAAGTCTGCCAAATAAACATGTGGAGTTATAGTATAAGGAAAAGCTATCCAACAAATAGGATTTGAAATCCGGTGGCTCCTACTGCTCCGAGGACACCATCGCAATATAATTCAGGGTAAAGTAAAACTTAGAAATGTATTTACTATTACTAATTTATCATTAAACTTGTACAAACAAATTGCCACTTTAAAGCATCATATGTTGAACAACTTCTTATTAACTCATTTTAGCGAAAGTTTGTTGGAAGAAATCATTTATGTGGCTATTGGAAAAATTAGCATTTATAGTGATTAATTATAACTCTGATAAGTCACTAAAAGCCATTTTACTGTGGTGAGTCATCTGATCCTCCTATAACTTACATGTATTTAAAACAGTGAATCCCCAATGCTCAAAGAAATATTTTTAGCCGTGCCCTACATCATTTGCATTCTCCCTCACACTGAAAGGAAGCTGTTTAATCAAAACAATCTGATTCAAAAATTAAATTGAAATAGTTTCAGAAAACTAGATGGTAATTTAAGACTAAATTCTAAAATTACATTCATGGAGAATTTCTTAGGATTTCAAAACCTCACTGCAACACTCACTGTTCCCGTCAGGTCACATCCATATTTATATCATCCAAAGATGCCAGAGAAAAACCTACAGCTCTCGAGAAAAGCATCTGGTCATTCCAAAGAGGCCTTGAATTATGTTGTGGCATCAACCACTCATAGCCTGAATTATCCAAGATTAACTATCCCTATTAGTGTCCAGAGTTACTGTTTAAACTTATTCCATTGCGCTGTGTGTAAAGGCAGGGTAAATGGAGTCATCTTCTTTGAGATCATAGTTGCCAACACATGCTGTGAGATACTTATGAGTATCCAAACAACCAAAATACCTTGTTTCACTACGCAGCATGCCTCATAAGGCAGTTCAATCGTACAATGGCTCACTCTACTTTCAGGTGATGCTACAGCTAATCTGATTTAGTGAGCACAAAACTTTAATTGACAGACACAACTAATATCACATAACAGGAATGAGAAGGGAAAAAAAGCTTTGCAGTAAAATGGCAGGTGCCAATAAGAAGATTAGAAGCACAAACATTATTAATGGCAGTGCAGTTTCTCCTCCTTGAATTATCAATTACTGAACAGTTAGTACAAGAAGCATTCCTAAACATATGTAAACTAAAGAGGATTAGGAAGTCTACACTGTACTTTTTATAACTATTTATTAGATGTATGTATAGTTGAGACACATGTTAAGAGCTAAAAAGACAGCCAAAACATTGTATTAACAGGTCAACCAACTGTTTCTAACCAATGTCTGCAAGCTTCATGAGCATTATCCTTTGATAATGTAACATTTGCAAGTAACTGTAAAATTCAAAGGGTTCTAGGATGTTAACAGCAAGGCAATGAATAGGCTTTTTGATTCAGTCTCAAGTACTCTTGTATGCAATTCAAACCAAGTACCTTAGGTTCCAATTTTCTGCCATTTTTCAAAACCACAAACTATGAATGTGAATGAGATTGTGAACTGCTGAAGCATTACTGTGAGAGCTGTTAGCTATCAGCCAGTGATGAAAATTTTGTCTATTTACTTTTCCAATGCCCCTAGTATGTGCAAAATTGTCCCACTATTTCTGATGTGGCTACATATTATAAAAATTAAAGCATTCATACAATCTCTCTTACTCCTTCTACCTGAAGGGATATTTTACATGTGGACTTCGCAATACAAAATTAGCAACATTTATCTGGATTTTTCTTTCCATTAAAAAGCAAGGAATGTTCTTTGTCTCATTTATTGTCTCAAGATTAACAAATATGTCACTGCATTAAAATTTAAACCATCATGTAAGGACAATCATCAGCATTTCCTCAACTTATGCTGCAATTTAGCAGAGACACGACAGCAGATTTCTATTCTGAAAAAGTTGTATTCAATTCAAAATATTAACATCTTTTCTCTCTGTACAGATGTCACCAGACTTGCTGAGTGTGTCAAACATCTTATTTTAAGCATATTCTTTCATCCAGAGATGATATGGAGTGCAGGGAGTCTTCAAGAAGTGGGATAGAATGACAATTACATAAAAAGAGAGAATTGAAATAGTCAATGAGGAAGTACAAATGGTTAAGTACTTTGCTGGGCCAAAATTTCATGTTGGAAGTGGGAACCAGAAGGCAGAGCTAATCTTGCCTTTGCAAACATGCCTCTGTCATGAGACTGCTAGGAAATAGGACTTCCCTGGAGATAAACAGCACTTTGCTTGAGGTTGTAATCTGAATACCACCCATACAGGGATGACCCTGGATGGGGATACTGAAAGATTGGCTTCTTGAAGAAGGCACTGAAGAATCTCTATTTACACTTGACAATCCCTTAGAAATGCCAATAACAGATTTGAGACTACAAGGTGCAGAGCTGGATGAACACAGCAGGCCAAGCAGCATCAGAGGAGCAGGAAGGCTGACGTTTCGGGTTTCTGAAGAAGGGTCTAGGCCCGAAACGTCAGCCTTCCTGCTCCTCTGATGCTGATTGGCCTGCTGCGTTCATCCAGCTCTACACCTTGTTATCTCAGATTCTCCAGAATCTGCAGTTCCTACCATCTCTGAAACAGATTTGAGACTAATTGCTTACATTTAAAATTACAGATATGAGTTTCCTGGGTCCTCGGAGGAGCTCTATCAGAGCTGATGTCTACCTAAAATTTGGGTCTTCTATGGAGTTACCTTTTACTGACATTCCTCAATGTTAATTTACCAATGTGCCAAACTCAGACCCCTTGAAATTACTCTGGCTCAATCTTCAAAAGATTTCCTGGTCTTCCAAGTAACTAGCAGGGTCAGTTTGAAGGATGTTTTGCCTGAGATAGAGAGAGACATGGAGGCTGAGAGATTATATCTGGGAATTCGGTCCAAAGTGGGATTTCAGTACAAAGGGGAAAAAGAAGAGTATTATGGAAGGTTTACTGCAAGAAGTATAATCTCAGAGCACGTCGTGAATGCGAGACATTAAAAAGCATGGATTGTGAGGCCCAAGACCAGAGTGAGATCCAGTTGGAAGAGAATAAAAGGTGTAGATCGAGAGGCCTACCTGCAGCGAGATCAATAGCAGTGATGTCACAAACCGTAATGTGACTTAACAGCCGCAAAAGCAACAGATTGGCGAGTAGGATTGGTAAGTAGTGCTGCGTTTAAAGTAAAAGTAAGATTTTCAGTTTGCTCCAGTCCCTTTTCTTTTTCCTCTCTTTTTCTTAAAAAAAGGCTTCTTAAGTTTAACATTGATACAGATATTAAAAAAACACAATAAAGTGTAAAGACCAGAGATTCTACAAGTGCAAACTGCAATGCTAGAGTGATCTATTTTAAAAATGTTTAAAAAGACTACAGTGATGGCAGGACAGTTCATGTGTTGCTGCTGCTTGTGGGAACTGTACACTTGCTTTCACCCACCCTCCTGCAAAAATGCTATCCCATACTCTCAATTCCTCCACCTCCACCACATCTGCTCCCAGAATGAGGCGTTCTACTCCAGGACATCCTAGATATCCTCCTAATTTAGGGATAGCAATTTCCCATCCTCTGTAATTAAGGATGCCCTCAACCGCATCTCCTCCACTTCCCACACTTCTGCCCTCAAACCCCTTCCCCCCAACAACAATAAGGATAGAATCCCCTTAGTCCTCACGTACCAAACACCAACCTCCAAATTCAATGCATCATTCTCTGTAATTTCCGCCACCTGCAATCAGACCCCACCACCAAAAAGATATTTCCCTCCTCATCCCTGTCCGCTTTCCGCAGGGACCATTCATTCCGCGTCACCCTCGTCAGCTCTAAACTCCCCACCAATTTCTATACCACACACAGTACATTTCCCTGCAACCGCAAGAGGTGCAACATCTGCCCCTACACCTCCCCTCTCACCTCCAAGGCCCCAAACAATCCATCCAGATCCGGCAGAGATTCACCTGCTCTTCATCCAACCTAAGCTACTGCATCTGTTGCTCCCGATGTGGTCTCCTCTATATCAGGGAGACCAAATGCAGATGCAGGGACTGGTTCGCGGAGCATCTGTGCTGTCTATGCATCAACCAACCCGACCTTCTGGTTGCCATCCATTTTAATTCCCCTTTCCACTCCCTTGATATGTTCATCCTTGGCATCCTCCACTGTCAGAGTAAGGCCAAACATAAACTGGAGGAATATCACCTGGTGTTTCACCTTGGGAGCTTATAGCCCAATGGCCTCAACATTGACTTCATCAGCTTCAAAATCCCTCCATCCCCAGCCTTATCCCATGACCAGCCCTTCCCCTCCCCCTCACCTCCCTGACCTGATCTGATCTAACCTGTCCATCCTCCTACTCACCTATCTGCTCCACCCTTCCCACAGACCAATCATAATACCCTCTACCTGAATCCACCTATCACCATTTCTCCTACTCTTCCGATAGCCCCCCACCCCCCACCCCCGTCTATTTATTTCTGGACTCCCCTCCCTCTTGTCAGTCCTGACAAAGGGTTTCATTGATTTTCATGATAAAACATTGATGTTCCTGATCCTCAGATGCTGTCTGATCTGCTGTGCTTTTGCAGCCTCACACCTGTAGACTCTGGCTTCCAGCATCTGCAGTCATTATTGTCTCCAAAGAATTGTAGATGCTGGAAATCTGAATAAAACAGATATTGCTGGAGACTCTCAGTAGGTCAGTGGAGAGAAATTTCAGAGTCCTGAAGAAGGATCACTGAACATAGAACATAGAACAGTACAGCACAGTACAGGCCCTTCAGCCCACGATGTTGTGCCGAACTTTTACCCTAATCCTAAGGTCTATCTAACCTCCACCCCTACCTTATAATATCATCCATATGCCTATCCAATAGCCGCTTAAATGCCCTTAATGAGGCCGACTCCACTACCCTCTCCGGCAATGCATTCCACACCCCTACCACTCTCTGAGTAAAGAACCTATTTCTGATGTCTCCCCATATCTACCTCCACTCACTTTAAAACTATGCCCCCTCATAATAGCTACCTCCACCTTAGGAAAAAGTCTCTGGTGTCCACTCTATCTATACCTCTGATCATTTTGTACACCTCTATCAAGTCACCTCTCATCCTTCGTCGTTCTAAAGAGAAAAGCCCGAGCTCTCTCAACCTTTCCTCGTAAGACCTTCCCTCCATTCCAGGCAACATCCTGGTAAATCTCCTCTGCACCTTTTCCAACGCCTCCACATCTTTCCTGTAATGAGGCGACCAGAACTGGACACAATACTCCAGATGTGGCCGAACCAGGGTTTTGTATAGCTTAACATGAACATGAAACATTAACTCTGTTCCTCTCTCCATAGATGCTGCCAGACCTGCTGAGTTTGTCCAGCAATTTCTGTTGCTGTTTGTGATAGGGTAAATAGAGCCAAGGAGTTGAATGTATTACTGAAAGATTTGTGCTGGGGGGAATGAGTTTCAATTTTTGGGGCACTGGCACTAGTACAAAAGGTGGAAGAGAGCAGTTTCAGTCAGTTAAGCTTCAACTGAACTATATTGGGACCAGTGCCCGAGAGAATTAAATAACTACAGCTGGAGAGAGCGCTTTAAACTAATTAGAAAATACAGCTAGGGAAGAGATATGTTGGCTTACAAAGTAAAAGGATATGGAAGTATTGCCAGTCAGCTATTTAGATAATGATGGGACAGGAAGAGTCAGTGTCCAAGCATAAAAAGAAGTCATAGTCTTCAGAGCACAAAAGTGGTCTTTCAGTTCATCATGTTTATGCCAGTCATCAAACATCCATCTATTTTAATCACATTTTCCACCACCTTTCCAGAAACCTTCACACAGTCAGGAAGGAGAGATCACATCAGAGTCCAGGAGATAGCAAGAACTGCAGATATTGGAAGTCAGAGTCAATACAGTGTGAGCTGGAGGAACACAGCAGGTCAAGCAGCATCAGAGGAGCAGGAAAGTTGACATTTCGGGTCGGGACCCTTCATTAGGACTAGAGAGGGGGAAAGGAGCTCAGAAATAAATAGAAATGGGGGTGCTGGGGAAAGGTAGGCATGATGGTGATAGATGGATGCAGGTAGGGGGTTGTGGAGATTGGTCAATGGGAAGGGTGGAGTGGATAGGTGAGAAAGAAGATGGACAGGTTGTGTCAGGTGAAGGAGGCAGGGATGAGAGGGAAGGCTAGACATGGGATAGGGCTGGGGGCGGGGAGATTTTGAAGCTAGTGAATACTATGTTGAGGCCATTGGGCTGTAAGCTCCTGAGGTGAAATATAAGGTGGTGTTCCTCCAATTTTCGTGTGGCTTCATTGTGACATTGGAGGACGCTCAGGGTGGACATCTTGCCAAGGGAGTGGGAGGGGAAGTTGAAACGGATGGCAACTGGAAGCAGAGCGCAGGTGCTCCACAAGTGACTATATAGTCGGGGAATTTGGAGGCAGCGTTGGAATCGAACTGGTAAATCTTGCTTCTCTTTCTCCATTTAAAAGTTAAAATTCAGTAGTCTAGTGAAGAGGTTAATAAGATAGCTACTGAGGGACAGTTATCAGTCAATCGTGAAGCCTGAATAGGTGTTAATTACTATTGAAGCTTAACTGATGACAGTCATCTCAGCACACCTCGGCTCTGTTTAAGAGAGGACTTGTGGAAAGTGCACGATCAGTAAACTTCGCACATTCAGGAAGGAGAGATCACATCTGCAGTGAGACATAATCCGAGTGAGTACACAGTTCGGGAAGTTTGAAGGCAACAGGGGAATTCAATACAGCAAAGTTTTTTTTCTGTAGGAGCAAATTCCTGCAGATGCAGGAATCTGTACTGAAAACAAATAAATGCTGGAAATCACAGCGGGTCAGACTGTATCCATGGAGAGAAAGCAAACTAATGTTTTGAGTCGAGATGACACTTCATCAGAGCTGAAGTGAAGTGTGGAGGGGACAACATTTATGCAATATGTGGGGTGGCGGGTTGGAGTACTAGGGGAGAAAGGATGTTGATATTTCAGATTAAGTGATCGGAATGTCAGAATGGGTATTTAACTGCCAGGCTGGAAAGAACAGACACTCTCACTGGGTTGGGGGTGGGGAGAGAGGACCTGGTGACAGAGATGTAACAAGCAAAACTAAACGAAAGGGAATGAATGAGTTCACAAGTTGAAGGTGTTGAACTCAATATTGAGCCCAGAAGTTTGAAAATGAGATGTTGCTCTTCCAGTTTTTGCTGTGATTCGCTGGAGCATTGCAGCATGCCGAGGACAGACAAGTGGGCAGGTGAGCAGGATGCTGTGTTAAAATGACCTGCTGTGGGAAAGTTGGGGTCATGCTTGTGCACGGACTGGGGGTGTTCTGCAAAGCAGTCACCCAGTCTGCATTTGGTTTCTCCAATATAGAGTAGGCCACATTGAGTGCAGCAAATACAATACACAAGATTAGAGGAGGTACAGGTGAAATGCTGTTTCACCTGAAAAGACTGTTTAAGACCTTGAATGGTGAGCATAGAGGAGGTGAATGGCAGGCATTGCACCTTCTGCGGTTACATGGGAAGGTGCTGTGGGAAGGGGTACTGGTGTTAACGGTCAAAGAATGGACTAGGGCGTCCAGAGGGAACAATCCCTGTGAAATGCAGACAGGGGGAGTGACGGGAAGATGTGTTTAGTGGTGGCATTCTGCTGGAGTTGTCTGAAATGGCAGAGGATGATCCTTTGAATGTGGACGCTGGTGGGATGCAAAGTGAGAACAAAGGGGATCCAGTCACAGTATTGTGAGTGGTGGGAAGGGGCAGGGACGGAAGCACAGGTGATAGGACGGATCCGGTTGAGGGGCCGGTCAACCACAGTGGGTGGGAAACCACAGTCATGGAAGAAGGAAGCCATGTAAGCAGTGCTGTTTTGGAAGGTAGCGTCATCCGAACAGATAAGACGTAGGTGAAGGAACTTGGAGAATGGGACTGAATCCTTGCAGGATGTGGGGTGGGAAAAATGCAAAAATACCATCCCCTATTGTCTTCCTTCGCCTCCGCCGCATCTGCTCCCAGGAGGAGGCATTCCACTCCCATACATCTCAGATGTCCTCGTTTTTCAAGGACTGCAACATCCCCCCCTCAGTGGTCGAGAACACCCTCGACCGTGTCTCCCGCATTTCCTGCAACTCATCCCTCACACCCCCTCCCCTCAATAACAACCAAAACAGAATCCCCCTCGTCCTCACGTACCATCCCACCAACTTCCGGATCCAACGCATCACCTTCCGACACTTCCGCCATCTGCAATCCAACCCCACCACCAAAGACATCTTTCCCTCCCCACCCTTATCCGCTTTCCGGAGGGACCACTCTCTCCGTGACTCCCTTGTCCGCTCCACACTCCCCTCCAGCCCCACCACACCCGGCACTTTTCCCTGCAACCGCAGGGAGTGCTACACCTGCCCCTACACCTCCCCCGTCACCATTCCAGGCCCCAAGACGACTTTCCACATCAAGCAGATGTTCACCTGCACATCTGCTAATGTGGTATACTGCATCCGCTGTTCCCGTTGTGGCTTCCTCTACATTGGGGAAACCAAGCGGAGGCTTGGGGACCGCTTTGCAGAACACCTACGCTCGGTTCGCACTAAACAACTGCACCTCCCAGTCGCGAACCATTTCAACTCCCCCTCCCATTCCTCAGACGACATGTCCATCCTGGGCCTCCTGCAGTGCCACAACCCGAAGGTTGCAGGAACAGCAACTCATATTCCACTTGGAACCCTGCAGCCCAATGGTATCAATCTGGACTTCACAAGCTTCAAAATCTCTCCTCCCCCTACCACATCCCAAAACCAGCCCAGATCGTCCCCGCCTCCCTAACCTGTTCTTCCTCCCACCTATCCCCTCCTCCCACCTCAAGCCCCACCCCCACCTCCTACCTACTAACCTCATCCCACCCCCTGGACCTGCCGTCCTCCCTGGACTGACCTATCTCCTCCCTACCTCCGCACCTACACTCACCTTTACTGGCTCCATCCCCGCCTCTTTGACCTGTCTGTCTCCTCCCCACCTATCTTCTCCTCTATCTATCTTCTATCCGCCTTCCCCTCTCTCCCTATTTATTTCAGAACCGCCTTCCCCTCCCCCATTTCTGAAGAAGGGTCTAGGCCCGAAACGTCAGCCTTCCTGCTCCTCTGATGCTGCTTGGCCTGCTGTGTTCATCCAGCTCTACACCTTGTTATCTAGGGTGGGAAGACCTTTTTTTGGCTCATAGTTTGTAAGGTTGTTTTTTTCAACAGAATAAATTTAAGCTTGGGGTCAAGCATGAAAGAGTGATATCACTGGTAAACAATAAGTTCATTGTTGATGGCTACTAATATGACTATCTACTCGAGATTACTTTCAGACTGAAAGTAAACAGGGGAAATATTTACAGGCTAAAAACAAAAAGACCAGTATGATTCTTTTTTTAAGAAATCAAATTAAGAGCCAAGTAATTAAAATAAAGATGTGTTGAAACTGCATGATGTGGGAGCTCGTAGACCCCATTGTGGTTTAGTGACCATATCTATAGCAAGTGTTGGTTGTTTGAGGAACTCCAGCTCAGAGTTGATGAGCTGGAGTCTATGCTTTGAAACTGTGATACATCAGGGAGGGGGACAGTTACCTGGACACCATGTTTCAGCAGACAGTCAGACCCCTTAGATTAACTACCTCAAATTTAGTCAGTGGACAGGGATAGGAGGGTGTGACTACCAGCAAGGTAGGTCGAAGTAGTGAGGGTAGTGCTGAAGGAACCTTAACCCTTGAGTTTGTCCAACAGGTTTGAGATTCTTGCTCCTTATGTAGATGACAGTGGGGATTGTAGGGAAAATGAGCAAACTGATGACAGCACTGTAGTACAGGGAGCCATTCAAGAGGGGGCAGGAAAGGGAAATGTAGTTATAATCGAGGTTAGCATAGTTAGGGGAATAAACACTGATCTCTGTGGGCAGGATTTGAGTCTCCAAGGTTGTGACGTCTACCTGGTGCTCCAGTTCAGGATATCTCGTCTGGGCTACAGAGAAACATGGATTGGGAAGAGAAAGATCCAGTTGTTGTGGTCCACAGTAGGACCAACATATAGGTAGAAAGAGGAATGTGGTTCTGCTGAGGGAATATGAGCAGCTAGGTGGTAAATCGAAAAGCAGAACTAAGAACGCAATAATCTCTGGATTATACCTCAGTCATGAGCAAATTGGCACAGGATCAACAAGATTAAAGAAATAAACAAATGATTGAATAACTGTGTTGGAGAAATGGGTTTGAATTCAAGGGACATTGGCATCAGCACTGGGGAAGGAGGGAACCATTCTGATGGGACAGGCTCCACGTGAATCATGCTGGGCCCAGAGTCCTGGCAAATAGCAAGGTAAAACAAGGCAAACAAGCTTGTAGCACAGATTGAAATTGGAAGGTACAATGTTGTGGGTATCACAGAGATGTTGCTGCAATCGGATCAGAAGTGGGAACTCTGAGTTATAAGGAGTGGCTGGATAGGTTGAGACTGTGTTCACTGGAGCTTGAGAATTTGAGGGGTGACCTTATAGAGGTTTCTAAAATTATGAAGGGCATAGATAAGATGAATAGCAAAGCTCTTTTCCCTCAAGTGGGTGAGTTCAAAACTAGAGGGCACAGGTTTGAGGTGAGTGGGGAAAGATTTAAAAAGGGACCTGAGGGGCAACTTTTTCATATAGAGGGTGGTTCATATGTGGAATAAACTGCCAGAGGAAGTGCTTGATGCAGGCATAGTTACAACATTTAAAAGATATTTGGGCAGGTACATAAATAGGAAAGGTTTAGTGGGATATGGGCCAAACACAGGCAAGTGGGACTAGTTTAGTTGAGGAAACTTGGTCAATATGGATGAGTTGGACCAATGCTGTATGACTCTATGCCTGGCAGGTGGGCAAAGAGGGTGGGATGCATTCTTAGTAAGAAATGAAATTAAATCAATAGTACAAAGTGAATTGAGTCGAAAAATGTGTAATCTGTGTGGATAGAGTCAAGGAACCACAAAGGAAATAAGCAGTAGTCAGGATGTGTGGAAGAAAAAAAAATCAGAAGATAGAAAATGCATGTAAGGAAGGCACTATTACAATAATCAGGGGGAATGTCAATATACAGGTGGACAGGGAAAATCAGGTTGGTACAGATCTCAAGAAAAGGAATTTCTATGAGAAGATTTTGGAGCAGCTTGTGGTATAGCCCACTAGGGAACAGGCAATTCTGGATTTGGTGATATCGAATGAGGTAAATTTGATTAGTGAGATTAAGGAGAAGGAATCCCTTCAGGACAGTGACCCTAATATAAAAGATTTCACCCTGCAGTTTGGGAGGGAGAAGCTGCAACCTGATGTAACAGTATTACAATTGAGTTAACTACAAAGAATGAAGCAGGGGCTGTTCAGAGTTGGTTGGCAGGTGGAGCAGCAATGGCAGGAGTTTCTAGGGGTAATTCAAGAGGTAAAGCAGAAATTCTTCCCAAGGAAGAAGAAACATATTCAGGGAGGATGAGGCAACCATGGTTGACAACGGACAGTGGGAGGCGGATAGAAGATGGATTACGAGAGAGTTGCAGTGGGAGAGAGATCCCCTGAGGTTTGTCCGGCTTGAGGTGGGAGGAGGGGATGCCGCACCTCCATCTCCTACCGACTAACCTCATCCCACCCCCTTGACCTGTCCGTCCTCCCTGGACTGACCAATCCCCTCCTAACTCCCCACCTACACTCACCTTTACTGGCCCCATCCCCGCCTCTTCGACCTGTTTGTTTCCTCTCCACCTATCCTCTCCTCTATCCATCTTCTATCCGCCTCCCACTCTCTCCCTATTTATTTCAGAACACCCTTCCCCTCCCCCTTTTCTGACGAAGGGTCTAGGCCCGAAACGTCAGCCTCTCTGCTCCTATGATGCTGCTTGGCCTGCTGTGTTCATCCAGCCCTGCACCTTGTTGTCTCGGATTCACCAGCATCTGCAGTTCCAACTATCTCTGATTCAATCATATTATTTTGAATCTGGTTATGAGAAATGAGGCAGATTTATTCTATGATGTTGAGTAAAAGATCCCTGAGGAAACAGTGACCATAACCTGATAAAATTGAACATTCAGTTGGAGAGGGAGAAACTTGGTTCAAAACAACTGTGCTAAATATAAATGAGGGTAAGTACATGAGATAAAAGGGCAGGGCTGGCTGGAGTGGACTGGGGAAAGAGTTTAATGGGCGGGGGAGGGGTGGAAAGATGATGGACAATGGCAGATATTTAAGAAAATGGTTCCTGACTCACTGCAATTATATATTACCGTGAGGAAGAAGGATTCTAGGAAGGAAATAAACTAACTATTGTTGACCACGTAAGTTAAGGATAGCATCAAATTGAAATTTAAAATGTGCAGTGCAGCAAAGATTAACAGTAAACTAAAACTTAGGAAAGTTTTAAAAACCAACAAAAGAACACCAAAAGGGAGAACATTTTTAAAAAAGACAAGTATAAAACAGCAAAAGGAGAAAATAGCAAGTAATATCACAAAACAGTAAGAGTTTATTTACATATTTAAAATACATAAAAAGACAAAGTGAACATAAGCCCGAGTGAAATAAGCTGGGAAAATAATAACGGGGAACCAAAAAATGGCAGAGGAATTGAGTAAATACTTTGCATCAGTCTTCACAGTAGAAGAGTATCACATTCCAAACTATTAAACAATGAAAATGCTCAAGTTTGGGAAGAAATAGATATAATATCTATCACGAAAGAAAAAGTACAAGGGAAGCTAATGGGAATATAGGTCAATAGGTCCCTTGAACCTGACAGTTGCATCTTAGGATATTAATAGATAATGGATGAACTGATGGATTCTTGAAAGAATCCTCAGATTTCGGAAAAGACCCAGGGAATTAGAAAACGAACAAATATTAACGCTCTTATTGAATCAGGGATGAAGACAGAAAAAAACAGTAACTATAGGCCAGTTAGCTTCACATCTGTCATTGGGAAACTGTTATAGTCAAATATAAAAGATGCAACAGCAAAGCATTTAGAAACACGTGATATAATCAAGTAGGGTCAGGCATGGCTTCATGAAGGGGAAATCATGCCTGAAGAAACCTATTAGATTTTTTGAGGAAATAACCAGCAGGATAGGTAAATGGGAACCAGTAGATATAATACATTTCCAAAATGCATTTGGTAAGGTACACACAAAATGTTCTGACTTCTTCTCACTCAGCAGTATGCTGGAGGGTTCCTAAAGACTGTCAGCCATGTGCAAGTTGTGACCTTGTGCCCACTGTGTGGAGTGGGCAAGCTTCCTAATCTGCACCCTGTGACATGTCCCACAAAATAGTTGCCAACAGAAACAGAAATAGAATTTCTTGTCCAAATCGGTGGACATGTCTTGCTGTCCCACCTCCAACTGTAGGACAATAAAATCTAGTCCCTAAATTCAACTTCTAATTTGTACTGGTGGCTTAAGGGAAGTAACGTGTGGCACGGTGGCTCAGTGGTTAGCACTGCTGCCTCACAGTGCCAGGGACCCAGGTTCGATTCGACGCTTGGGCGATCGTCTGTGTGGAGTTTGCACATTCTCCCCATGTCTGCGCGGGTTTCCTCCGGGTGCTCCAGTTTCCTCCCATAGTCCAAAAATGTACAGGCTAGGTGGATTGGCCATGGAAAATTGCCCACAGTGTTCAGGGATGTGTAGATTAGGTGGGTTATAGGGGGATGGGTTGGGGTGGGATGCTCTGAGAGTTGGCGTGGACTTGTTGGACTGAAGGGCTTGTTTCCACGCTGTAGGCATTCTATGATTCTATGATAAAGTGTTTGCTCACTCCTGCTCCCGATTATTGGCTGATGGTCAGAAATGCCGGCCAACTTCTGTTGTGTGGGTTCCTCAACAAATATCGGACTTATGGTAGGTCATCTGTGAGAGAGTCAAAGCATAAACTGGAAGTCAGCCTCAGCCACCAAATTAAATGACCACATAGTTCAGGTTGTTGACAGCCTCAGGGTCATTGACATTTGCTCACATACACTTGCGGGAAAAGACGGCATTTAGAGCCGACACCAAAACAGTGTGGAGTACAGAAGGTTAGAGGTTTGCTCCATTCTTGTGCTACACTGCCAGCCGAATCTCATTCTGCCTCCTTTGCCAAGGAGGAAATAACATCTCTAATAATAAGCTTGTCCCATTCCCCTCATGCTGCTGCCAGTCAAAGTGGAGGATCTTAAAACCCAATGGCTGTTGGTTTGACAATGACTCTTTTCAAGTTCTCCTCCAGGCTTTTAGAGAGCGGTTCTTATGCTGGAGACTGGCAAAAGGACACCTTCTTCCAGAAAAAAAGTCTAGATGGAGATGCCAGAGAAAGTTAGCAGGAATGGGATAGTAGTTGCAATGACATAAAAAGGTGAATAAACTACTCTATTTCCCTTTAATGCTGACTTTTATGGGAGGATGTGATATACAACCAGTTGATGGGATTGACTTTGGCAGCTTGCTGAATTGACAAAAGCATAAGTGTCCATTGGGAAGGACATGAAAGAAACTGGTTAGCATTTTCCATGCCAACAGGGTACTTTAAGGACACATCATTTTATGATGCCAATGTAATAAAGTTCTTAAACTTCTTAATAAAAACAAAATTCTGGAGAAACTCAGCACATCTGCTAGCATCTGTGAAGACAGAAACTGTTAACAATGAGATCGGTATGACTGCTTCAGAACCCTCATTGATAAATCTTTGTTTATGTCCCTACAGGTCAAATCTTGACAACTGCAGTTTAACAGCATCAATCAACAACCATTAATCTCTATAGAGAAGGAGCGAGCCTTGGGGAGCTCATCATCATATCCTTGTGCAGCAACTAAGAACAGTTCAGTGGGTTTGCGCATGTGGCCAAAGGGGAAAGATATAATGGTGTGAGTATGTTAGCAACAGAGGTGCTGATACAGAGTGTGAGAAACAGAGGGGCTGAAACACAGTGCAAGAAATAAAGTGCGAGAAACAGAAGGGCTGAAACAGAGTGCGAGAAACAGACAGTGCGAGAAACAGACAGTGCGAGAAACAGAGAGTGCGAGAAACAGAGAGTGCGAGAAACAGAGAGTGCGAGAAACAGAGAGTGCGAGAAACAGAGGGGCTGAGCTAGTTCAGGTCTTTGCCACTTGAAGGAAAATTGCAGATATTGCAGTGAATCAGATGCTGGACCCCAGGCTGATTATGAGCTTCTGGAGTCATCTGCTAGGCAGTAAACACTGGACATACTGCACAACATACGTGTAGATCTGGCGAAGCTCCCAGAAGGTTTATGTGCCCTGATACAGACAATGGTGAAATAAGGCAGGCAATGAATACTGTGATTACCCACTCATCAGAATGCATGATTTCCTCTATTGGGAAAATGGCAACTTTCTTGAAATGCTAAACCGAACAGTTCATTTATGGGATATAAGTTGTACATTCTGACCTGCAGCACACGGCCCTGACTCCAAGCTCAAGTAGACCAACCCAATGAAAAAAGCAAACATGGTGCAGGGAGTCGTTACTTGGATCCTCTTAGAGAATGGAGTGAAAAATGGGACTCAGAATAGTGGATGAATAGCAACTGTTACTCAGAATGTGCACAACAACATGTACAGGATCCAAATTCCTTGTCGTTAGATCCAAGGCAAAGAATAAGAGCAAGGAAGTTGACTCTATGGTCTAGTGGAATCGTATCCTTTCAATAGTATAGTGGCAAGAACCATACACAATACTCCACATTTTTTACATAGCTCCATCGTAACCTGAAGAAAGGTAATACCTGAAACGTTGACTTCTCCTTTCCTCCAGATGCTGCCTGGCATGCTGTGTTCTTCTAGCCTCCTGTTTGTCTACCTTGGATTTCAGCATATGCAGTTTTTTGTTTCTATCCATTATAATTTCCCTGCTCTTGAATTTAATGCTTCGACTAAGTAAATGTGATTATCCCATATGCATTTTTAACTTCCTTGGCTACCTGCCCTGTTGTTTTCTGATCCTATGTACTTCCTCAGTTACTACCATTATCGTTTGTTTTGTTAATCCTCTCCAAAGTGGATCACCTCACACTTTTCAGGATTAATCTCCATAGGCCCCTGCTGGCCTGCACATTTATCTCTTCTTCACTATTTGAGAGGCATTCTAGAACGAGAGGCCATCAGATGGCAGATAAAGAATGATATTTAGGACAAATTACTTCTCTCAAAGGGTCGCAAATTTGTGGAAGTCACTACGTTAGGGTGTGGTGCATGCTTTAACAGTGTATACATTTTAAGGAGAAGATAGACAAACAGATTTTTAATTAGTAACTTGTTAAAGGGTTCTGGGGCACAGGCAGAAAATTGAAGGAGATGTTGTGATGTGATCAGACATGATTGTATTAAGTGGGCGATCAGGCCCAAGGGGCTGAAATGCCTATTTCTGCTCCTAGTTCTCGTGTTCTATTCACAACACCACTAATTTCTGTATCATCTGTAGGGTCACTGACCATACCTCCAATTCTCATGATTAGATCATTAATGTAAACTAGAAGCAGCAAGGAACCCAGCACCAAATTCTGCAGTACCCAACTAGGCATAGGTTTCCACTCATGGAGACAATTTATGGCCTTCACCTTCTGCTCCTACCACAAAGCCGATTTTGGATCCAATTTAAAATCAAAATATTGTAGATGCTGGAAATTTGAAACAAACACAGAATGCTGGAGAACTGGCAGCAACTGTGGAGAGAGAAACAGAGTTAACATTTTGAGTCAGGTATGTTCTGCAGAACTGAAGTACATTCTAATCTTAGTGAATTAAAAAACTGAAAAGCGAACCTCCTGATCTTTGTCACTTGAAGATAGCAATGTAATTCTGTCCCTGATATCTGCAAGAATTTTATACATATTTTAATCATATTTTATACATTTTATAATCCTTTACAAAATAAATACACCACTTAGTTTTGTATAATTATCATTTCAACTTTTTCCTTTGAATGGCAATTGTTTAGCTTTTTGACTAAAATTCATTCAATATTGAAGTCACTTTTATTATTTTGATTAAACTGTGGCAAGATCAGCAAAATGTGCTGGTCTGTGAATTATTCCAAATTGGGACCAAAAGTATTTTATTTTGTCACTTTGTTTTCATTGCTCAGTTTTATTTCTTATCAGTCTCTGGTAACAACTGCTGAGCTTTTATTCCCTGTGCGGATTAAGAAAACGTGAACAATTGTTAATTTGATATACAGCTCACAATAAGATTCTGTTTAAATATTGCTCCTTGCATTTTCTCAAATTTTTATTTTTTATTTCATGAATTTGCTAAGAGGAAAACCGCATTTATTAAATTAGAGGTTTTGTTGTCTCTGTGAAAGAAAATTTTCCAGTTTTCCACTATTTTCTTAAACATTTCAGGAGCTGCTGCACATAATGGGCTAAAATTAAGGCCAATGAGCATCAATATTGACAATGCTGATGGCTTTAAAAGTGTATATCAAAGTATTTGAACTCGTTTAAGTGAGGGAGAAGTAGAGACTGGAAAAATGCAACCAAATCAATGGTTTTACTACCATTAAGCACATTTTGCAAACTGTTCCAAAAGTACACAAACCAAAGAGAAATTTAGATTTCTACTATATGTAAGCAGAAGACTTAATCTCTATCTGGAACAACTGAATCGTTCTGGTGCAGAAGATGGTTATTTGGCCCATCATATCTGCACCAATTCTCTGAGCATGTTGGTTTAGTGTCAGTTTCCTGTCGTTTCCTTGTCACCCTGAAAGTTGTTTCTATTATAAAAATTGTCCAATTTACTCTCAAATGTCTCAAATGAAACTGATTACATCACATTTCCAGGCAATGCATTCCAGCCCTAACTACTCCATTAAATCATTTACTGCTTCTTTGGCGAAACACTTTAAATCTGTGCTCTCTGGTTCTTGATTTGCTTATGACCAAGAACTGTTTCTCCATATCTTCTCTCTCCAGACCCATCATGATTTTGAAAATTCCATTAGGTCACATCTCAGCCTTCTCCTCCTCAAGGAGAACAATGCCAACTTCTCCAAACTATCCTCATTACTGAACTATATACAATACTCCAGCTATGGTTGAACTAATGTCCAATTTAAGTTCAACATAACCTCCCTACTCTTGTTCACTGTGCCCTTCTTGGCGAGGCCTAGAACGCTGCATGCTTTATTAAATGATTTCTCTACCTGTCCTGGTACTTTTGATTTGGCTTCCTCTGCACCTGCATATCCTTTTGAAACAGACCCTTAACTTTATATTGTATCTCCATGCTCTTTTGTATCAAAATATGTCACCTCACTCTTCTCTGCATTGAAATTCATCTGCAAGCTATCCATTCACTCCATTGTGTCAATATCCTTTTGAAATTTTACACTGCACTTCTCACAATTTACAATACTGAAGTTCTGTATCATCTACAAACTTGCGATTGTCCCCTGCTTACCAAATTTTATATCATTCTTACATATCACAAAAACACAAGTGCCCTAGGAACTCCACTAAAAAGCTCTCTCTAAGGTACATGCCAAATTCCTTACTGCCAGTAACTAAGACAATAATTTTAAATTTTGCAGCTAGTTTGCACTGTATATTATTTCCTTTTGTTATGTCATCTGTTAGTTTGACAGATTTAAAATTTTTGAAATTTTTCAGAATTTCTGAAGAAGTGTCCCGACCCAAAACGTCAGCTTTCCTATTCCTCTGATGTTGCGTGGCCTGCTGTGTTCCTCCAGCTCCACACTTTGTTATCTCTGACTCCAGAATTTGCAGTTCTTGCTATCTCTTAGGTTGAATATATGTTTTTTTCTCAAATCAATATTATTTGCAACCAATAAATAACCAATGCAGTAAAAAAAACCTTGTGCAGTGAAATGTCAAGAAAGGTTACTATGAACAAAACCTGTTATTCTTTTAGACTTGAGCACTGAAAATAACTGGAATCTAAGCTTCTTGAATTGTGATATTATGAAATGTTATATTTTAGTGCTATTATATTGTGGTACACGCTAGTATAAAATATTGTTACTGCTTCAACTCAACATTCTCTATAGTAAAATCTAACGTATCTGAAGAAAATTCTAGTAATGCTTCCATAATTCAACCCACACTGTTAAATGAAAGCAAATGACAGTAAGTTGGTCCAATTCAAATATTTATCTTTAACAATAATCCATTTAACAGTAAAGGGTTCATAATTATATTACAAGCTGCTGATCACCATCTCTCTTTTGATCATAAAATGACTATTCTAAAAACAATTACTTGATTTTTCATCACAGGATGAACTACATTGTGCTGATCTTTCATATTCTTACAACTCCATTATCTGAATTTAAAAGGTATTTTCACACTGCCCGTGTGAAAATGAAAATGAAATCTGACCTAATTCTCCTCAGTTTACTGTTCATTCAATGTTACTTTTTGTATAAAGTAATGGAATTATCTGGTAATCTGAATTAAGTAACTGGAATAAAACAGCACTTTATTTTAGCACAATTTGAATTTGAATTATCCAGTAATTCAAATTAAGTGACTTTGAATTGACAGTAGACTGTATAATAAATTCTAATTATCATTATCCCTTAGCCTGCAGTTCTTTAATTTACCATTGACAAGTGACAAGATTAACACCCCTCATCCTAATGTAACTGTATAATTATAAATAATCCTCAGTGAATGTAACTGCAAGTACTGTGAAACCTAGATTATAGCATATAGTCTGTAGCAAACTACAAATGTGTAAACTTCTTTTAAAGAGTAAATATATATTTAAGAGAAATAAAATCCGAGATGCAAATGTTTTTCTTTTGTTATGGTCTTCCCTCCACACCCTGATGATTCTAGCTTCATTTATTTCAGCATAATCTCTGTATACTTGTGCAATCAAACTAGCATTTACAGAATTCTACTGATGCAGTAGTCCTAAGAAAAATTAATCTGAATCAATTACTCACTTTGGTTAAAAAAACTTTTAAATTTGTGTTGACTCTTTAATGTCCATAATCTATTTATCTACTACAATTTCTTTCTTTCCAAGTGAGAGCTGGACTCAAATTCCTGCACTTCAGCCTGTTCTTCAGGCATATTTCTTGAAAATGTTATCAACGGTGAAACTCCAATGTAATATGAAGTGAATGATTAAGTGTAAAGATATTTATTTTTCATATTGGTCAGCCCATTGGATCAAAGTTGTGCTGTTGATTTTTACATTGACGGAGAGCTATTAGTACTGTTGATCAGATGGATGTCAGGAAGATCAGGTTGTTGCAGCAGCAGCAGTGCTGTAAATTGGCAGGTTGTTGTCACAGACATTCCTCCACTTTCCTAATCCTTCTCCATTGCTTTCTGGAAGGAGACTTCAAGTATGCCAAACTTTCTTCAAATTTTGGACAAGCAAATGATACACTCCTTTTCCAGTTTTGTGCACTTCAAAATTTTGAAATATTTTGATTTTTGCTCCCCTAAACCTGTACTTGACATTGTTCCAAATGCAGTACAGTAATAGCTAGGACAATACTAATACATGGCCCATGCTCTGTGCTTGTGAGGCTATGAACAGAGACATTGTACAATTGAACACGCGGCTAAAAAGCTGGTGCAGGGGGAAAGGTTTCAGATTTGTGGATCATTGGGATGTCTTCCACAGAAGGTGAGACCTGTACAAGAAGGCTGGATTGTACCTAAACTGGAGGAGCACCAATATCCTGGCAGGAATAATTAACAGTGCCACTCAGAGAGTATAAACTAGTGTGGCAGGGGGTGGACAACAAGGTCAGTAAGTATAAAGACTGGGGAAGAGCTTGAGACCAAGGCAAATATAGCAAAGAGGAAGAGCTATCAGGGAGAGGTTGTTGAGCTCAGCGGAAATAGAGGCTTAGACTGTATTTGCTTCAATGTAAAAGTATAACAGACGAGATGATGAACTTAGAGCCTGGATTGATGCATGCAATTATGACATTGTTGTTATCATAGAGACATGGTTATCATAGGGACAGGATTGGCAGCTTAACATTCCAGAATATCAATGTTTTAGAAAACACAGAGGAGGAATCGAAAGACATGAGGAAATTATATTACTGTTTAGGGAACATATCACAACTGTGTTAAGGGAGGACACCCTGGAGGGATCTTGCAGTGAGGCATTACGGGTAGAGCTCAGGAATAGGAAGGGTGCAATCATAATGCTGGGATTGTACTACAGACCTCCCTGCTACGGGTGGGAGATAGAGAAAGAGATATGTAGTCAGATTCTGGAAAGACGTGAAAATATCAGAGCTGTTGTGGTGGGTGATTTTAATTTCCCAATATTGACTGGGGCTCCCTGAGTGCCAGGGTTTAGATGGGGAGCAATTTGTTCGGTGTATCCAGGAGAGTTTTTTGAAACAGTATGTGGATAGTCCAACGAGGGAGGGGTCATTCTGGACCTGATATTGGGAAATGAGCCCAGCCAGGTGATCAAAGTTTCAGTGGAGGATCATTTTGGGAATGGTGATCATAATTCCATAAGTTTTCAAATACTTGTGGATAAGGATAACAGTAGTCCTCGGATAAAGATGTTAAACTGGGGGTAGGCCAACCATAACTGAATTAGGCAAGAATTGAAGGATGTGGATTGGGATTGGGTAAAGTTCATCTAAGACATTGATATATTGGAACGTTAAGCTGCTAATCCTGTCCATCTTTCAACAATGTCTCTGTGATAGCAACAACATTATAATTGCATGCATTAACCTAGGCTAGGTATGAAGGAGTATTTTGTTATGATTTCTTCAGGCCATGTACACTAAGAAGAATGCTCTAAAGTTTTTTGAATAACCAGGCAGAAAGAATAAAGGTTTCTTAAATGCTTACAGGTTACTTTGTCTCTATCTGTCACTAGCTGTGTAACAGCATTCAATGTAGGTTTTAGTGACATTATATTATGGCACAAGCTAGTATAAAATATTGTTAGCACTCCGAGTCCTGCCACTAACTGTCAGCAGCAAATTTACTGGCAGAATCTACTGTGAAAGTCTTTGTATTCTGTACAATATAAATTGTATGGTCTGTCAATGATTCCAGAAATAAAGGAATGCTAAAAATATAATGAATCGGGCGACATTAACAAAGAAAATCATGTTTAAAAGCAAAGAAAGAAGAGAGAAATTGAGGAAAAATTGTAAACACCTAAATAGAAAGATGAAAGAAAGATATTTTTAAAAAGCTTTCATCCAGCACTATATCATACCTCTAAAAATAAATTTAGCCACTCTCATACAATGAATTGCATACTGAAGTGCAGGACTTGTAATAAGTTAACAGATCCCAGTTGGCAAAAAACTAAATCTCACAAAGAGCCACCAGATCAAAAATCAATATTGTTTTGAAAGCTCAGATTCAGGGAGGGAGGTTGCCCTAATGGTGAATACTCTGCTCTTCATTGGCTGCTGTCACAAGAACCTATCTTTTCGTGAGATGTTCGCATCATTGACAAGTAACATCTTTTGCCCATTCCTTGAGAAAGCATTCATGAACCACTTTTTTGAACCAATTCACTACATTTACTTTAAGAATACCCACAATGCTGTTACACAGAACATTTCAGAGATTTTACTCAGCAACTGTAAAGAAATGGCAATATATTTCCAGGTCAGGATAGTGTGCGACTTGGAGGGGAACTTGCAGGGTGGTGTTGTCAGGTGCATGCTGCATTTGTACTCCTGGATTTTAAAGGTCATGGTTTTGGAAGGTGCTGTCAAAAGATATTTAGCTAGTTACTGCAGTGCATATTATAGATAGCACACTATAGATGGTACATCAGTCGCGCTGGAAGTGACTTTTTAAGATGATGGATAGAGTACTAACAGTTAGGTAGGCTGTTCTCCTGGGTAGTGTTCAGAGTCTTGAGAGCTTGTGGAGCTGCACTCATCTGGGCTGTTGGAAATCACTTCATCACAGTTTTGGTTTGTGCTTCATTGATGTTGAAGATGCTTTGAAAAGTCCAGAGGTGAATTACTCACTGCAGCTACCTGGCCTCTGACATGCTCCTAGTCACAGTGCTTTTGTGGCTGTTCCAGTTAAGTTTGTGATCAACAGTAACCCTCAGGACACAGATGCAGCAGTTTCAGAGTATAATGACGTTAAGCAGCAGTGGTGGTGAAAATTTCTAGGGGGATATATTTGTTATGTTGTTAAAGATGCATGATTACATATTTCTGATAAAGTTCTGATTTCAAATTAGTGGCATATGGAGATATTGGAGTGGATGGCTGAAGGCCTCCTGGAAGGTTAATGGAAGTTTATTTATATTGTGGAGTTTTGCAGCAGGAAAAGGAAATAAAAAACTTTAAGTCATAAGTTTGCAAATTCAATCTGAAGAAGATCTGTATCAACCCAAGCCTCAATAGACAGAGCACCTGAAGAATATAAAGATAGCAGGAAAAAAATTTGAACAAGGAAATAGGATGGTTAAAGGGGGCCATGAAATGTCTTTGTCAAACCCCAAGGCATTTTATACATATTTAAGGAACAAGAGGTCCACTCAAGAACAAAGGAGGGAACTTATGCGAGGAAGTAGGTGAGGTCCTTAACAAATACCTTGCATCGGTATTCAAAAGGAGAACTATGTGGCGGCTGAGGAGTCTGAGGAGGACTATATTGATATTCTAGGTCATGTCAATATAAAAAAGATGTTGGGTGTTTTTGTAGCTTGCCCAGCTTATCATCTCATTTTTATATATGGCAAGTGCTGGTCATAGCATCACAGAGTTGGACAGCACAGCAAGAGACCCTTTGGTTCAACCAGTTCTTGCCAAACATAATCCCAAACTAAACTAGTCCCAGTCTTAACAAGCCCTTCTGCATTCTTCATTAAACCAGGGTTGCTCTTTTGATTTGACGGTAATGGTAGAATAGGGGATATGTGGGGCAATGAGATTGCAGATTGTTTTGGAGTACATTCAGCTGCTGCTGATGGCCCATACAGCCTCATAGTTGTCAAATCTTAAGGTGCCTGATCTGTTCAAAGACTACCTCATTTAGCATGGTGATGGTGGCACAACATGATCGACGATTTGCTGAAAGTGAAGGTGTGACTTTGTTTCCACGAGGACTATGCGGCAATTACACTCACCGATGCATCTGCAGCTGGAAGATTGATGAGGATGAAGTCAAATATGTTTTTCCCTCTTGTTGATTGCCTTACCACCTATCACAAACCCCACCTGGCAGTTATGTATTTTAATACTCATTCAGTCTATCAGTAGTGGTACTGCTAAGCCATGCTTTGTGATGGACATTAAAGTCCCTACCCAGAATATATTCTGCGCCCTTGCCACCTTCAGTGGTTCCTCCAAGTGCTGTTCAACTTGGAGAAATAATGATTCATCAGCCAAGTGAGGGCGCAGTAAATAGTGATCAGTAGGAGGTTTCTGTGGCCATGTTTGATCTGGTGCGATGAAACTTCATGGGGTCTGGAGTCAGTGTTGACAACTCCTAGAGAATCTCCCTCCCAACTGTATACAACTGTGCTACCATCTCTGCTTGGTCTGTCTTGCTGGTGAGACAGTACATACCCAAATATGTTGATAGCATTGTCTGAGATATTGTGTACAAAAGGTATGATTCTGTGAGTATGACTATGTGAAATCACTGCTTAAATAGTTTGTGAGATAGCTCTCTTAATTTGGCAATAGCTCAGATGTCAGTAAGGAGGTCTTTGTAGGGTCAACGTGACCTGTGTTTGCAGTTTCCTGGTGCCTTCGTGGGTGCCAGGTTATCCATCTGGTTTCATTCCCTTAGACTGATACAACTGAATGACCTCGTAGGGCATCTTGGAGGGCAGTTAAGAGGCAAACACATTGCTATGGATCTGGAGTCATATGTGGGCCCGATCATGTATGGATGGCAGTTTGCTTCCCTAAAGGACATGAGAGAACCATAGGGACTTTTAAAACAATCAGCAATAGTTTCATAGTTATCATTGGTCTTTTAAATCCAGATTTTTGTTGAAATTCCATCATCTACCACGACAGAATTTGAACCCAGGTTCCCAGACCATTGTCTGGATTACTAGTCCAGCAACAATACCACTAGACCAATGGCTCATGATATTAGAATAAGTGAGTTCAAATAAACAAGTAAGGTAAATTTTAATTTTATTCATGAGATTAACATTTCTATTGGTGAATTGGTTTCTCAACTCTATTATGCTGTTAAAAAGCGTATTTTTATATAAAATTCTTTCGTTAATATTCCTTACTATTTTTGAAAGCTGAGAAAACAACAGTATGCACCAACTGATATAGATGCCTGGCATTTAATAGAAGATGATTTTTTTTGTTATTTCGTATTACACCAGAGACATCTAATGAATGACTTTGAATGTGGGGTATGTGTTCATTAACTCAAATGGGCAGCATGCTCACTACCTACTTGCCCATTCCTGCCCCATCACAATTACACCAGTGGTGGAGCTTCTGTCAGGTTGTCTGCATGTTGGTTGGCCAATTGAGAGTCTTGAGTAGGCAATTAATTAATACGCTGGGAAGCAAAAAAGCCCCATGCCAAACAGGAACTTCCTATAATTCTGCTCTAAGACAGAACTTGAAGCCCTCTCACTTACATAAACCTTCCAAGCACCAAATTTTATATCCTTCTCCAGCACTGCTCTTATATTGAGGAGAAAGAGGCAGCCTTAATTGTATTCAGTGTATTCTGGCCCATCAAGGTAACATGCATGTCGACACAGAAGTATTTTGGGCATTGCAGTCCCCAGTGACAGACAGAGAGTGACACTAATGCATTCTAATAGACTGCTGTTTGATTGAGCATCTTTACTCAAGGACTTGAGGAGAACTGAAGGGAAATATTTATGTAGGCATTTCAAATGTAAAATAGACACATGTTTACTGATTTACTTATGAACTATTTAATGTATTTGTTATCTTACAGATCTTACTTTTAATAGTACATCTCCATGTTACTTACACTTGAAAGAGTTTTCAATAATATTTTGACTGACTTCACTGTTTCTTATTCTGCATCTTGTTAGCTATTTTATTAATATCTGTCTGCTCAATGCTAATTGTGTATTTGTAGTTCTTACCTCCTTGTACTTTACTAATAGCTTTGATTCCTGCTCAGGAATTGGTGCCTGCCTTTCCTGTTGCATTTTGCTGCTGACTTATGAATATGAAATTTACCCCAACCATATGTAAGAGTGACCGAGTGAATGCATGTGCAATTGAAATTCAACATTCACTAAAAAAAACTAAATAGTTTCAGGCCATTGTATACGTGATTCATTGCAATACATTAATACTCATATCCGAGAGGATAAACAAGAGGTTAGAGATTTCAAAATCAGAAATTGCTGAAACGGTTTGAAGAAGGGTTACTGGATAGAGGGGAGGCGATAGCCTAGTGGTATTATTGCTGGACTGTTAATCCAGAGACCCAGATAATGTTCTGGGGACCTGGGTTCAAATCCCACCATGGCCAGATGGTGGAATTTGAATTCAATAAATATCTGGAATTAAGAGTCTAATGATACCACAAATCCATTGTTGATTGTTGGGAAAAACCCATCTGGTTCACTAATGTCCTTTAGGGAAGGAAGCTGCCATCCTTACCTGGTCTGGTCTACATGTGACTCCAACCACAGCAATGTGGTTGACTCTTAATGCCCTCTGGGCAATTAGGGGTCAGCAATAAATGCTGTCTAGCCAGCAACGACCTGATCCCCGTGAATGAATAAAGAAACCTAAAATAATAACTCTGCTTTCTCGCCACAGATGCTGCTAGAACTGCTGAGTTCTTCCAGCCATTTCTGATTTCTAGGATTTGCAGTTCTTTGGTTTTTGGTAAGCAATTTCTTTTGGGTTTGGCACTAATATTTGTACAATCCAGGAAAAATTAGCCAAATGAGTGCAAAAGATCAATGAATTTCAAACAGTGAGTTACATGCCTAACTATGTGTACTCATGCTTTTCACAATCTTTTACATAGTTTTAAGACTTAAATACTCAATTACTATAGATCAGGAGCAAACCATCAAACTGCTGATGCAAACTTTGAGCCCAACTGCTCCTCCCCATCCCAAACATACATTCCAAAATTTTAGTGATTGCACTGATTCTGAAAACTCTTCAAATCACACTCATTTTCGTAGCAGTACAGGTACCATAAAACAAGATTTTTTAGATCAAAAATATTAAATGAACTGAGAAACGTAAAAACTTGGGAGTAAGACATTCAGCCCTGCAAGCTTGCTCTGCCATTCCAAATCATGATTTAACATCTAGCTGGCTCAATACATTTTTCCATAATATCCGCATATCTCTTGATCATTCGTACCTAGAAATGTGCTGTTCTCTGTTTTGAACATAATGACTGAGTTTTCACAATGCTTGGGGTAGACTATTTTAAAGATTTAGTACCCTCTGACAAGTGCATTAAATAAAACTACTAAATGGTTACAAATATTTTTAAAGACATTCAAGAATTTAATACTTATTAAAGTCACTTTTTTTGATAAGCCAATCTTTAGTTGTTTTAATGAAACTGTACCAGGTTACCATGTCTACATACATCAAGTAATAGTTTACAAGAAAAGAATAGTTCATAGGAAAGAGCTCAAAAAAGAAGTCACGAGAGAAAAAAAATCAGGTATTGATAAAATGCCATTTTTTTCAGCAAAGTTTTTCAGTTTGCACTCATTGGGATAATTTGTAAGAATTCCAATGTAAGGTGAAAAACAACATTTATACAGTATGAAGCTCTCATGTTCAAGTTCTGTACTAGAAAAAAAACTTTATTTCCATTACCCAGCCAATTGTCCTGTTATATTGAAACGTTTATATTGTGGATGTTAATTGTACCAGTAAGTGTAATAGAGTAGCTTAATCAAGGGAAATTTCAAGTTCATTTAGCATGTTCCTGATTGCTACCAAATCTGAACAATATCACATATCTGTTACTAACTATAAGTTATATCTATGATACAATTTGCAATACGTGAATAAATGCTTGAATTTTTGAACAGTCACTGGACTGAAAATGTTAAAGTGTGGAGCTGGAGGAACACAACAGGCCAGGCAGCATCAGAGGAACAGGAAAGCTGACGTTTCGGGTCGGGACCCTTCTTCAGAAAAAGAAGGGTCCTGACCCAAAACATCAGCTTTCCTGTTCCTCTGAGCCGTTTGGCTTGCTGTGTTCCTCCAGTTCCATACTTTGTTATCTCTGACTCCAGCATCTGCAGTTCTTGCTATCTCAACATGTTAACTCTGCTTTCTCTCCACAGATACTGCCAGACTTGCTGGTATCCCCAGCATTTTCTTTTGTTTGGAATATCTGAAGTCTGATAAACCTCTCATCATCAATTTTCAGAACTGCTGACCATCAATGTTCTCCCTAATTTCACAATCCAATTCAAAATTGTATCCATATGATAAACAGTAACAATGTGCAACATCAACATTTAATTTTAAGAAAGGGCATATTCAACTGACTTACTAGTTTTGTATTTCCCAGCATTTTTGATTTTTCTAAGGTCCAGTAGCTAATGATAAGATTGAATCAAATTACATGTATGTTAATTAGTGTTTTTAATATTTCTATTTTTGAAATGGATGCTCTACTCATGACAAACTGCAGGTATTTCAGTTGTGATTCTTAATATACAAAAAAGCTTGGTACAGAGGTACGAGAATGGCTAAGCAGTCCAATCCGATTTTCAAAGGATAGTTTTCATAGGCAACACCTTCTGAGGTGAAGGCAACTGAGCTTACTGTAGCAAATGCACTATTGTAGACACAAAATTATTTCTGAAACAAATGTATTCAACACATAGGAGGTATGGTTAGTAAGTTTGCAGGTGACACGAAAATTAGAGGTGTAGTGGACAGCAAAGAAAGTTACCCCAGAGTACAACGGGATCTTGATCAGATGGGCTTATGAGTCGAGTACTGGCAAATGGAGTTTAATTTAGATAAATGTGAGGTGCTGCATTTTGAAAAGGCAAATCAGGGCAGGATTTATACACTTAATGGTAAGGTCCTGGGGAGTGTTGCTAAACAATGAGGCCTTGGAGTGCAGGTTCATAGTTCCTAGGAAGTGGAGTCGCAGGTAGATAGGATAGTGAAGAAGGCATTTGGTATACTTGCCTTTTTTGGTCAATGCATTGAGCACAGAAGTTGACAGGTCATGTCATGGCTGTACAGGACATTGATTCGACTACTTTTGGAGTATTGCATGCAATTCTGGTCTCCCTCCTATAGAAAGGAAAAACTAGAAAGGGTTCAGAAAAGATTTACGAGGATGTTGCCAGGATTGGAGGGTTTGAGCTACAGAGAGAGGCTAAATAAGGTGGGGCTATTTTCCCTGGAGTTTCAGACGCTGAGGGGTGACCTTATAGAGGTTTACAAAATCATGAGGGGCATGGACAGGGTGAACAGACAAGGTCTTTTCCCCGGAATGGGGGAGTCCAAAACTAGGGGGCATAGGTTTAAGATGAGAGGGCAAAGATATAAAAGGGACCTAAGAGATAATATTTTCACGCAGAGCGTTGTGTGTTTATGGAATGAGCTGCCAGAGGAAGTAGTGGAGGCTGGTGCGATTACAACATTTAAAAGGCATCTGTACGGGTATATGAATAGGAAGGGTTTAGAGGGATATGGGCCAAATACTGTCAAATGGGACTAGATTTATGTAGGATATCTGGTCAGTATTAACGAGTTGCACCTAAGAGTCTGTTCAGTGCTTTTTATCTCTATGACTCTGTAACACAACTTCAAAAGGAAAAAATAATATTGTAGCTTTCATTGGTAATAATGACAAGGATATAAATCACTTGCAACTGTTACAACAGCTTTACTACATGGCATCTTTAATGCAATAAATCATCCCAAGTTACATCTTTAATACACCTTTTATAAAATGTCACAACAGAGATGGGATACATACGTTCAAAAACAATTCCTTCTCTGGATGTCACTGGCAAGATGGAATTCATCGCTCATCTCGAATTGATTGTAAAAAGGTGATGTAGGGACTTTGATTTGACCTCCTGAGGTCTAAGCAGTAAATATATTATACCAATGTTGTCAGTTGGGGTGATGGTGTTGGGTGGAGGAGTTGGGGGCATTGTGGTGGAGTGGAAATTTGGAAGCGATGATGTTCTCATACACCCGATGCCTGTATCCTTCAAGGTAATGGCAACCATGGAATTTGGAACAGCAATGAAAGAAACATTGGCAAGTTGCTGTACTGAACAGATAGTTCTCCAAGAACATGATAGTTGCGTTCTTGTGTGACTTTGCGCTATTGAAAATCATTCTTAAGAAAATCACGTTACAGGGAAATTGCTATAGAAAACCAATATACTTGTACAGCAGAAAGTTTACGTTATCCAAACAGCATCCACTATTCATCAATATGTTGTAGCCAATTTGCGTTAATGATGCACACGTTATAGCAGAACGACCTGCATCCTGAAATGATACACACTGCAGTCACAATGCTAAGGCAGTGGAGAGTGTGAATATTTAAGATGCTGGTTGGTTTGCAAATCAAGTGGATGCTCCGTTCTGTATAATGCCCTTCATCCTGGCGTGAATGTTGTTGCAGATGTAGTAAGTCCAGCAAGTATACAGCATTTTATCATATTTGTTATGATGTCAGATAAGACCACCAAATTTTGTTACCATTTTTTTGGGTACCATTAACTTTTTTTTGTTTAAGATAGAAAAGGTTTGAGATTCTTGGTACTTAAATTCACAAGATTCCACAGTATTGAACAAAGTTAGAACAGTAAAACAATTTACAGTATACATCTAACTTATACTCCAAAATCTAGAAACCGCACAAGATAAAAATGAGTGTTATGGACCAGGCCATATCTCCAAAGTATATTATCGTGATAGCTTAGACTCTAACTTTTATATTTTTTAAAAGGCAAGAGTATGGACCTGCGTTCTAGATATGATTCAATTGGTCGACCACAATGCTTTATACAAAACACATTATTCTTACAACAGTTAAAATATAAAAAGAAGAATTAACATAATTTTACTGTATTGAAATACTTAACAAGATAATGCATTATTTAACCACTAATCGTCACATGGTAGGCAAAAACAATTCTGCAATATCACTATTAGTCTCACATGTTGTCTCTCTCCAGTTCAGTGGAAAGAAAGCCGAAAGAAACAATCTACCCTTTTGATTTTTTGAAAGAAAGACTCTCTATCTAAAACTTCACTTTAGCACCAGTGAACTCAAATTTTCGGCTCCTATAGCTAGCAAAAACTACCAAACAACTGAAAGCAAACCAAAAACCTTTTTGGGTTGGTGAGCCTGACCCTGTACACATGCTTCTTTTGTCTTATTGAAAAGAAAACACCCACAGGGAACTCAAAGCTGTTCACCAACTGCCGGTCTGAAGGAGACACGTCGTCACCAGGGTGACAACAACCCTCTGCAAAAGAAACAGGACAGAACACATCTCCTAAAGGCACAGTGTTGTCATGTGGATAACAGATAAGCAATGATAAAACACGCGGAGCACAACAAATAGCAGATGCAGTCAAAGAAGATTCCATGGAGCTCACCCAGATGATTGTCGCATTATGAAGAACACAGTGATGCAACTACTTCTCACAATCCGACAATTCAATCTCTTCCTCTGAGACTGCATTCCATTGGATTCCTGAGACCGCATGCAAACATTTACTCGCAAGTATAATTCCAGCTCTGAGTGAACAGCCAACTTCATTAAGTTGTCACGATATTGTGGTTTCTCCAAGCTCCAATATGTCTGACTACTCCCAGTGAATACTGCTGTTGGCTTCCTTTACCCCTCTCTCATCTTCACTTATCTATCAATAATTTCCAGGAACTTTTCATGCCCTTACTACAAGGAGACTGCTAACAGCAGCACTTTCACAACTCTTAAACCACAATTAAACTCTCTCAACAAATACGTAGTAACATTAATTGAAGCTAGAGAATACTTTTAAGATCAGCCCATCTCCACAACAATATACTCTGCTCTGGCTCTGTAAACTGACCTTTAGGGTCGACGGAATGTATTTTAGCTAACACAGCTCTAACTTCCTAGAGAATGCCATTACTACAAGTTTTGCAAACAACACACCTCCACCTACATAAATCACCTGTTATTTCCATAATTCACATGAATCATATTTAGAAATTCATAATGCACCAAAGATTCAAGTGTGCTTTTGATGATCCTAATACTAATCATCCACTCAACTCTCCACACGTGTATTTTAACATCAGTTACTTTGAAAATGATTTCTTCATACCTTTGTAACATGTAGGCATATGATGAAAACAAACCACAAACAATATGTTCAACAATAAAATAAAGAATGAATTACATGTTGAGGATTTAAAAAGATGTTTATTCTCTCATCAGATCTCACCATATTGTTGTGCTGAAGAGGATCAGTTCATAGACATAGAAAACAGGAGCAGGAGGCCATTTGGCTCTTCAAGAGCCAGCTTCATCATTCAATATGATCATGGCTGATCATTCAACTCTATTCTTGCTTTCTCCCTATACCCTTTGATCCTTTAGCCCTAAGAACTTTATCTAACTCCTTCTTGAAAATATCCAATGTTTTGGCCTTAACCACTTTCTGAGGCAGAGAATTCTATACGTTCACCACTCTGATTGAGGAGATTTCTCATCTTAGTCCTAAATAGCCTACCTCATATTCTTAGATTTGGATCATTATTATGCACTTTAAAATCATCTAGAAGCTGTTTGACTCAGATTTCCTCCAAAAGCCAACAAACTATCTGCATACAATCTAAGCAGCCAAGGGAATTAATGTAAATCTCTTGAAAGTGGAAGACCCCAAAAGACACCAGAGAGTTGATCTCCTAGATATTCAAATACAGGAAATTACATAGCCTGCTCAGTGTCCTTTGCTTTAACAGACGCTCAATTTAATTTTAAAGCAACAACTTCACTCAAGAAGCCTAACCTGTTATACAGAAGATAGAGCTTGAAAACCAGAGATGGATTTAACCTTAATTTATAACATTATACTGTCTTTACCTGCAATCAATAATTGCGCATATGCAAATTTAATCTTCTGTTCTGTCTGGTAGCAGTTTGAAGATGGGAAGAACACTCATTTAGGATGAATGTTGACACGTCTGAATCCTGCCACCTTCCTGCTGCAGTAATTGGAATGAGGTCAGCTAGGTGGATCTCATTGATCTTGAGTTGACCAGGTAAACAGTCCCATTCAGGGAGCCCTGGCTGACAGATATAAACAGAAATGTCAGGGATTCTATTCACTCTAGGACACAGCATTGAGCTAGCTGGCTCAGTGTCTTGTATTATGCACATGTAAATAAAGGGTGACTTAGTGATGGGATACCGCTTTCTTGCAGTTATTTCAGCGGCAACGAGAAAAACATGCTCCTGAAGAGACTCATTTGCATTAGGCATCTTTTGAGTTGGGGTAAGTATTCCTGGCATCATGCTGTTGTTTGGGTAGCTTGACTCATTTGATCCTGCTATTAAAGACTGGGCCCAGTACGTAAAAAGAATGTGTTGTTTTTTTCCTGGACAAATGTCATTGGACCAGACAAAAAGCAACGAATAATTCTCCTGACAGTTTGTGGACTCACAGCTTTATCTTGGTTATCAGAAGCCCAATTTTCCCTGAGGCACCAGGTACTAAAACCTTCCAAGAGTTAACAGCTTCAGCTAAGAAATATTACGACCCCAAGCCTCCTCTAATTCGGAGATGGTCTCGCTTTTACTCAGCAGTTTAAGGATAAGGAGACTCCATGTTTGGATTTTTAACGAGGTTAAAATTACTGACAGAGGCATGCGATTTTGGATTAACTCTAAGTGAGATGCTGAGAGACCGTTTGGTATGTGGGATTAATGATGTGACCATGCAAAAACATCTACTATGCTGAAGTCCAACTGGACTTCAGGAAAGCACTAGAACTGGCGTTGTCATTAGAAAATGTGGCAAGTGGAGCATATGAATTACAGGGCATATGAGTTGCCAGGTCAGCTGAGTTTGGGGAACACACTTGAGTGAAGGCAATTGCATATCCTGAACAGAGGGAGTCTATGTCAGCCCACAGCAAAAACCTAAAACAAAGCAAAGCCTCAACCAAATGGTTAAAATTTTCTCAAATCTGAGCCATTGTAGTTGCTGCAGGTATGTGGACTTGAGACAGCAAAAGAGTCCCACTAGGCCTGAAATGAGTAAGAGAACTCATAGGCCGATATCCAAGAGGATGCACAGTCTGGAAAGTCCACGTATTGGTTTGGAAGAGTTAAATTGCATAACAACATCCAAATCAGAATAAATGTCTGGTTCAGAAGAGATTTACCAGGATGTTGCCAGGAATGGAGGGTTTGAGTGCTCAGAAGAGGCTGGAAACATCGGTGAGACCAAGCGGAGACTTTGTGGAGCACCTGTGCTCGATTCGCGACAAACAACAACACCGTCCAGTCGCGAACCATTTCAACTCCCCCTCCCACTCCCTAGACGACATGTCTAACCTGGGCCTCCTCCAGTGTCACAACGACGTCACTCGGAAACTGGAGGAGCAGCACCTCATACTCCGCCTTGGGAGCCTACAATCCAATGGTCTCAATGGGGACTTTACTAGCTTAATAATCTCCCCACACCCAGCCTCATCCTAAAACCAACCCTCCCTTTCATCTCCGCCTCCTTGACCTGTACATCTTCTCTCCCACCAATCCGCTCCTCCCACCTCACTGACCAAACCCCACCACTACCTACCTGCACTCACCTATCGCCATCCCACCTACCTTTCCCAGCCTGACCCACCCACTCTCTATTTATTTCAGAGACCCCTTCTCCTCCCTCATTTCTGAAGAAGGGTCACAACCCAAAACATCAGTTTTCCTGCTCCTCTGATGCTGCTTGGCCTGCTGTGTTCCTCCAGCTCCACACTGTGTAGTCTTGTTTTGATGTTGTGACGATGAGTTTGAATTCAGCCAATTAATTTAAACAAAGCACCTAGAAACAGAAAGCCAATTGAATTTAAATTTGATGGTGTAAACAATCTAAAATCAATCATATTATAAGAATTTGGTTATGTCATTATGGGTATATAAGACAAGGGCATTTGGAAAATTGGAGAGCCAACTGCTACCTGCCAGAGTTAGTACCATTCAGCTCTCAGAGAAACCCCATCTAATTAATTGACGGTACCATAGTATTTTAACTCAAAGTCCTCACAGGGAAATTACAGCAAAATTAACAGGAGAAAGGTGTTTTTAGAGAGAGTGGAGACGATAGAAGATTCCAGAAGACAGTCTGTGCAAACTTGGAGAGATTACATTATAATTTACTGCTTCTTATTAATTTGGTTTATATTAGTGGGACTTGTTTTTACTTGAACAGCATTCCAGTAGAATTTACACCAGTTAGGGAGTTGTTAGTAGTCTAAGGGAGAATTGTTGGTTTGTTAGTAATTTTGTTAATTGTTCATTGTTGGGATAAATAAATAAATTGTTTCTTGTTACTTGTAAAGTGAAGATCAGGGATTTTCTTTCTTTCTTTTAACTACTCTTTTTAATAGATTACTAAGGGAAACATGAGCTTCCCTGGGTGTTTCGGGGTTAATTATTAGAGGGGAACCCCCACGCCTGTCATAACGTTTTGGGGCTTGTATTTTAGTTTAATTATCAGAGGGGTTTGGCCATTCACCATCGTAACACTTATAACTGGGAAACCAATAAAGAGCACTTGAAGAATTTAGACACAGTGCTTAAACATTTCTTCAAGGCAGATATACGCCTTAGGAGGGAAAACTGTGTGTTCCAGATAGCCCAAGTGAATTACTTGGGCTATATAGTCGATAAGACCAAGTTACACCCGTTGGAAGATAAAATAAGGGTGATCAAAGGTGCCCTGGCTCCCACGTCTGTACCAGAGCTTAGGCCTTTCATTCTGTTGGTGAATTATTACAAAATTTATACGTAACCTAGCATCCATCCTGGCACCCTTACATCTACTGTTGAAAAAGGGTCAGCCTCAGAAATGGTCTCGTAGCCAATAAGTAGCCTTTAGGGAAGTGAAGGAACAGCTATCTTCGTTTAAGCTGTTGGCACAGTCTGATCCCAAGCGAGATATCGTGCTGACATGTGATGCCTCCTTGTGTGGGTTAGTGTTGGCTCATCAGTAGCCCAGCAGACAGGGACACCTGAAAGCATAGGCTTCCTGAACTTTGGCTGATGCAGAGTCCAAATACGTCCAGATAGAGAAGGAAGGTTTGGCGGTTTTTGGTGTGAGAAAGTTGCATTGATATCTTTAAGGATGCAAATTTGTAATAGTAACAGACCCCAAACCCCTGCTGGGCTATGTAAAGGGGGCAGGGCTATGCTGCCCATTGCTTTGGGTCAAATTCTGTGGTGGGCTCTTATTCTGAGTGCACACAATTACAAGTTGGAACACCATTCAGGAGGCCAAGTGTCATATGTGGATGCCTTCAGCCACCTTCCACTCATGGATACACCACTGGTGGTGCTGCCATTAGAAGAGTCCATTCTGATTTTGAACTTTCTGGACATCCTTCTGGTTGCCGCTGACAATATCAGGCTGTGGACACAAAAGGATCCTATCCTGGCAAAACTAAAACAGCTGGTGGTAATGAGGGAAACCAAAAGGACCATCACAACCAGAACTGTAACCTTTCTGGATCTGGCAAGACCAGATCACCAGCAAGGACAGTATATCATTATGGGGAGCAATTGTTCCGAGCAAAGGTTGCTACCAGATACTGGCTGAACTCCACCATGGGTTTTCAAAATGAAGATGTTGCTGAGAGGTAACGTCTGGTGGTCAGGATTGGATGCTGATGTAGCTGCCTGGATGGGGCAGTGCCCAGATTGCTGACAAAGACAAAAAATTACTACCAGCAGCTCCCCATGATCATGAGAATGGCCAGATAAACCCTGGCCATGTATGTATTGAGTATGCCTGTCATTTCATGGGCTCTATGTTTTTAGTCATTGTGGATACCCATTCAAAGTGGTTAGATGTGCATAGAGTTCATTTGTCAAACATGGGGATGACAATTGAAAAGTTGCGAGCATCTTGCACAATACATGGACTCCCAGAGGTGTCAATCACAGACAACAGGCCATCATTTATTAGCAGGGAATTTGAGTATTTCCTAAAGTCAAATGGCAATCGGCAGGTAAGGGCAGCTCCACACCATCCATTATCCAATGATCTGGCAGAAAGAGCAGTTCAAACTCTGCAAGCAGGCTTAAAGAAACAGCCTATGGCTTCACTTGATATCAAACTGTCCTAGGTTCCAAGGAAGGGTCACCGGACCTGAAACGTTAACTCTGACTTTTCTTCCTGCTGAGCTTTTCCAGCAACTTCTATTTTTGTTCTGGTTCCTGTTTACTTATAGGACCATCCCTCATGCAAACACAGGGTCAGTTCCAGTGAGTTGCTAATGGCGAGAAAACTCTGAACTGAGTTAAAACTGATCTTCCCAGACCTTAGGTGGGAGGATGAAACGGCAGCAGGAACACCAGTACCAGTTACAAGACTCCGCTATGTAAGAGAGGCAGTTCATTTCAGTTTGGTGTCGAAATCACTGAAATGGCCTGCATATGTAAGAGGCATGGTCAATGTGAGGTCAGGTCCTGTGACATACAAAGTTCAGGCAGGAGAGGTGGTCCTGAACAAGCACGTGGACCACATGAAAGCTGCAACATCACAAACGGGGCAGGAGCAATACATACCTGGCCCCACAGAACATCAGCAAGGCTGTCAGAACCCCTGGGTTCTCCTGTCCGCTTAGCATCGAAGAAACCTCTGAGGATGAGATGGACACAACAGATGTCACAGCCTCAACATCATTACCACCTGAAGATGAATTTCGGCCATGACGCTCTGGGTGCAAGAGGCAGTCTATGATCTGGTATACACTGACAGTATATGAGACAGAGTCGGGGGAACCAGGCCAGGTGCAAAAATGCCCCAGGAGAAGCTACAGAAAAAGAACGAGCCTACACATCAGGACTTAGAGGGGGAGCGATGCAGTGATTGGGAGGAGGTCAGCCAGATGGATCTCATAAGAATAAAAGTTCCCTGATTGGGGCTGTTAATGTGGTCCAATCAGGAAGTCCTGGCTGACAGATATAAATAGCAGTGTCAGGGGTTCTGTTCTCTCTAAGAGCCAGCACTGAGCTAACTGGGTAAGTGTCTCATATTATGCACATATAAATAAAGGGTGACTTGGTGACAGGATACTGGCTTTCATGGAGTCATTTTACCTGGGAAGGCTCACCGTCAACCTTCTTTGCCTGCAACCAGTTGATGTCCCTAATTGTCTAATTAATAACCACTTAAGTGACATATTCCTCCATCATTGCTATTAACCTAGCTGCAGACAGGGCTGTCACCATATGGCATGCAGGGCAACTAAAATCATGTGGCCACTTCCCTGATGTTCACAGTCTCTTAAAGAAAGGCACTCAGTGCCAATAGGGGACTCAACTCAATCACGAAGTGGCAGCCTGCTGAGAGCAATGTCCCTGCCCTTGCTGGTAAACCTTCCAACGTTCCTCTCCCAATAGTTCCCCACCAAACCAATCACTTCCATATTACATAACTGTGACCTGGGTGGCACTGCAATCCTGAGACTCCAGTGCCGGTCCTTGTGGCAGCAGCCACATCTCCACAGTGCCAATGTTAATCAAAAGTGCTGCAGTCTGTGATTGTAAAGGGGCATCAGTTGGCAAGGTTTGCTTCCCCCAGGGTCTTGATTTCCATAGGAAATACAGTCACTGGCCTTTCAGCTACCTGATTGAACCACAAGCCAATACAACCTCCTGAAAAGAAACATTATGGGTCTTTTGCTGGCTGTTCAGTCAGCATACATGACCTTTGACACGTCAACAAGATTTTACCCTGCATGTGGAAACAACTCCTTTATATTAGAGCAATGAAAATATCCTTCCCTATTGCCACTTCTTTGAAGTAAGAAAGAGACTTGAGAAAGGTACTGCTGTAGAAGTTTTTTGTAAGGACTTTCAAAGGGCATTTGATGAAGTACCTCATACCAAACTTATTTAGAAAATAGAAAACATAAGTACAGGATTGTAACAAAATGGCAGTAAGGCAAGTACAGTATGTAATTAGTTACAAGATTTTTCTGGCAGGAGCTAAGTATGCAGTGACATCTCCCAGGGATCAGGTTTAAGACCATTGACTGATTTTATTACATATAATTGTACTATCTTTACAAACCAAGAACAATGTTAAAGCTTAGTTACATTGTAAATAACAACAAACAGGACAGTAGCAGATTTCAGGATGATTTGTACATTGTTGAAATGGATGGACACATTGCAGAGGCTATTTAATGCAGATAAGTGTAACATATCTTGGGAAAAGCCAGAGTGGGAAGGAGAAGAAATAATTTTGTGCAGGAGGTTAATGGGATTTGGAATGCCCTACCTGAAAGATTGGATTAGAACTTTCATAAGGCGATTGGAGCTGTAGTTGAAGGAAGTTAATTTACAGCGTATGAAACAAAGTAAGATGAGACACTAAGTTGAAACCAGCACAGGAATGATAGATGATAAGCTGTCTTATGTGCTGCAGGATGCTCTAAATAGATTACTTCCTTATTATAATTTGTGTAGCTCATTTCAAAATATTAAAAACTGCACGCAAATAACAAACACTGATATTCACATAATAAATTCAAATCAGTCACAAATATCATTCACAAGTTACATAAGTGTATTAGCTAACAAAAACTATATTGACCTCAATGGAAGAAGAAATTGATTAGCACGTAAGACAAGCCACTGATGCATTATCACCTGTTTGAGCAATTCAAGAAGAGGAATTTCACTTCATAGTCTTTAATACAATTTAAATGCTCAGATTGTACACTGGACTATTTCAGCAAGTTTACATTGTGAACAAAAACAAAGTTGTTGGAAAAGCTCAGCAGGTCTGGCAG
>NC_063348.1:40418676-40463014 GCF_021869965.1 Rhincodon typus
TCTGGCAGCATCTGTGAAGGAAAAAACAGTTAACGTTTCGGGTCCGGGGACCCTTCCTCAGAACTGTTCTGAGGAAGGGTCACCGGATCCAAAACGTTAACTCTGTTTTCTCCTCCACAGATGCCGCCAGACCTGCTGAGCTTTTCCAACAACTTTGTTTTTGTTCCTGATTTACAGCATCTGCAGTTCTTTTGGTTTTTATTTAGTTTACATCGTGGTTCTTTTAATAGTAATTCTAAACATTAAAATATATTAACACATTGAGAAAAGGCTACTTTGATTAATCAAACTCAATGGTCATATAATGTGGCTTTACATACCTAATTCTTAATATGTACATACGGGCTTGCAGTTCGCACAACTCCAAGTATTTGCAACGTCTCTTGGACAACTTGATCAGTTTAATCATACTTGGAATATAAGCTTTACGTTGTTTAAACCAGCTGGAATCATGCAACCAGTGCAACCCAAATTGAGCTCTGATGAAAGGGGCCAACTCAAAGAATTAACTCTGTTCCTCTCTGCATAGATGGTTCTTCACTTGTATTTTGTGTTCTTTAAATTCTATTTAAAAGCACGTCCAACTTGCACAATAACTTTTTACATGTAATGATGCTTTAATCCATTAAAATTCCCCAAGGCTCTTCTGAAAGAGCATTATAATGCAAGCCTGGCACTGAACTACATATGGCAGAAGGCCAAAAGCTTGGTCAAAAGGGGTAAGAACATCTTAAAGTAGGAACAGGAGGCAAATTACTCAGGAAACTTAGGGAGAGACCTCAGGTTTACAGCCCAGGTAGCTCATGGCTGCTCCTGGTGCAGCAATTAAAATTCCTCCCATAATATTCACATGTTGTACAGAACCCTTTGCAAACAGAAGAGGACTGACTGTCCAAGTAATGGAAGTACAGGCTCCAGTACATGGATGAATTTACCGTGTTCTGCTCAGACTTGCATTCAGTGCACAGACTGATGAGCATCTGCAACTATTTTAAAAGAGTCTTGGGATTCAAGATAATTTGAGACAAGAGCAAGATTGTGTCATTTGGGAGCTGGATCAACTAGTCCTTTGTCCCCTTCACCATCAGGTGCTGGGAATATAATTCAGAGGTGCCCAGACATGCACTACTGGAAGGATAGAGTGCCAATGTGGGAGAAACACTCCCTTTACATTGCAGGTAAGAACCTGATCATCAGGTGCTGTAAATGGTTCGAGTCTAGCCATTTTGTTTTGATCCTAATATGTGGTAATCACCTGAGCCATTTTCCACTTTATTGAGAGGTTAAAAAGGAAATTTGTTCTCAGGGTCATGTATAAATCTTGATGAAGGGGGAAAAAGTTAATAAATTTTATCCTCGTCGTCACATTATTGAGTGGTTGTACGTGTGTACATACCAAATTGTGTGTACATCCACATTATGCAAACACCAAGTGTTCATGATGTTGCAAGGTTCTACCTGTCCCCAATATTGCAAAGGACAGGTGTGGCTATATTGCTGTGGAATGCTCCAAGAAGTTCGAAAGTGGTATACCACCTGTCCTCTGTAAAGAAAGTTATGCATAAAAACATCATCAATCACAACTGGGGGGTAATTAGTTTCTAAAGTTCTAGAGTCTCTACGTGATAACGAGATGGTAGATCCTGTTGATGGTTTCACCAAGCAGACTATCAAAGTCATTTGGGGCCAGCAAGCAGCAAGAAGTGGTTTGATTTGTGATGAGAAAAGTACATCATGGTATGTTTTTCCACATGCCTGAATCCTTCATTATCAACATTCTGAGGGCTGCCATTGACCAGACACTGAACTGGAAGATCTGTATACATAGCAATGGGAGCAAACAGTACCATCTACAAGATGTCCTGCAGCAAACTAACAAGGTTCTTTTGATAGCACCTCACAAACCAATGACTTGTACTGTCTAGAAGCAAAAGGGCAGTAAGTGCATGGAAACACCACCACCAGCAAATTCCCCTTCAGGCATACACCATACTGACTTAGGTCTATATTGTCATTCCTTCACTTGTCCCCAAACTCACTTACTAATAGCTTTGTAGGTATACCTACACAACAAGGACTGCAGTAGTTGAAGAAAGCAGCTCATCACAACCTTCTCAAGGATGACTGTGGATGGGCAATAAATGCCACCCTAACCAACAATCCCACGCTCCACGAACAAATAAAAGAAAAATCAAGCTCTGCCCATGGGAATGATGTTCCCACAGAGATGGAACATCACACAGCCATGAGAAAAACAGCCAACAACAACTTGAATTCTTGAATCAGAACTCTTCAGAGATTATAGATGAATGAAGGCAAAACTGATTAGAATAAATAATATTTTGTTCATGATTTTTTTTAATAGACTGTGCATACTGGTTAATTTGTCACGTAAATTTAGTGCGTGCAAACACAGTAGTGTGCAAATTGTTTTTTTATATAGAAAGGGGGTTGTTTGTAGAAATGCATTTTAAGTACATTGGACACAATGACTTGACATATTTTTGTGTCCTCTGTTGCTTTCTGTTTCGGTTAGAAAGACCATACATGAATCAACTCGGTATTGGATGTTGGATAAGCCGTCTGATACCTTAATCGCAACAGGTTCAGGAGAGGTGATAACTGTAACACAGCAGGTTACTGTCCATAGCGGGACCAAGATCATGGTGAGAGACACCAAAAAGAACATTGTAGAAGTAGCCATTACAAATGATCTACTGCCTATGATTAGATTGGTAAGAATGGAATCAAGTTATTATTTTTAACTCTCACAAACAAAACCAGAAATTGCTGGAGAAACTCAGAATGTCTGGCAGCATCTGTGGAGAGAAAACAACGTTGATGTTTGGAGTCCAATGACCCTTCTTCAGAAGATCAGTGTTTTTAACTGGCGTTACAGTTAGTCATAGGCGGCATGGATACATTTTCCACTAGATCTCACCCCTATTTTTCCTTTTCAAGTCCTCCACAGCACACTGGAATTTGTAGTTTCGAACAGCAACTCCAACAAGACGAACGCGCATTTGGTCAAATAACCCCCAGTGACAGTTGGTTACCATTTGACAGCTTTGAGTTTCCGGTACTGTTAAATGTCTAACTCATTTAAATCAAGGACATATGAAATAATAGCAACGGGTTCTAAAATAAGTAAAGTACACATCCGTACCTTTTCTTCTCAAACTGAAGGTTAACACAAAGCTTTCACAATGTCAATGGTGCGTACTCTCAAAGACACGCTGGTACGGGAAATGCGGGAATGAGCCAATCAGAAATAAGCTATTATGGACCCCCGGTATTGACGGTTAGAAACAGCAGCGCTGGTTGGATAGCCCTTCCTAGGACGCTGCTGATTGGTGTTGTGACCGTGCGCACGTAACCACGCCCCCTCCTTCTATTACCCAAGGTTCAACGCGAACAACAGCCGTGGGAAGATGGCGTCCTGCGGTGGCACGAGTTTTCAGCGGAAGGTGCGGAGCCAACGGGTGTCTGGGACCCGGCCATCGCTGCGGAATGGGCAGCTGCTATTGTCTACTGGGGTGCCGTCTCTCGATTACATTATAGGTCAGTGAGCTCGCTTCTTGTAACTTAATTCAACCGATGATGCAGAGAAAGGATGTCTGTGACTCAAGAGTGCCCTTCCTCCCCCTGCCCCCAACCCAAACATATCTGACACCTATCTGACAGAGAGCCAGATTGAGCAAGGATACCCAATTTGTCCTAATTCGTTTTTGTGTCGCCCAGATGGTTGTCTACTCTCGAACAAGTATACTAATGAGCTGGAGTGCAGAAGACAATTTTCCAAGTTTGCAGATGATACTGCGAGGAGATATTGTGGAACTCCAAAAAGGCATTGACAAGTTGGTGGACTGGGTGAATTGTTGGGGATGAGGTTCGATGCAGAGAAGTGTGAGGTGATGTGTTTAGAAGAACACGGAAAAGACAACAAAATAAGGGTGCAATTCTAAAGGTGCTGCAGGAGTAGGGGGACCTGGGTGTATATATGCACAGATCATTCAAGGTGGGAGAACACTAAGTAAGGCATAGTGTTCTTGGCTTTATTAATAGGAGCTTGGAGTATGAGAGCAGGGAGGTGATGTTGAACTTGTACAAGACACTTGTTGGATCTTACGTTGTAAGAATGATGCAAAGGCATTGGATTGAATGCAGAATTGATTTCCCAGAATGGTTCAAGGTATGAGAAACTTCAGCCATGAGGATAGATTGAAGAAGTTGGAACTGTTCTCCCTGGAGAGATGGTTGAGAGGTGACCTAGAACCTCCACCCGATTTTTGAGGTTTTCAAAATCATGAGCACAGTCGACCGAACAAGGGGACATGAATTTAAAGTGTAAACGAAGCAAGGGTGATGTGAGGAAAAAAATCTTTCTTCACACAGTTGTTAGGGTATAGAACACACTGGCTAGAAATGTGGTGGAGGCAGGTTCAGTTGAAGCATTCAAGAGGGTGTTGGATGTCTATTTTTTTTTTTGGAGAGTAATGCTGTGCAGGAATATGGGAGGAAAAGGCAGGAGATCAGCACTAGCTAATCGAGCAGTGTGCAGGCACAATGCGCTGAAGGGTCACTGGACTCAACAGTAATGCTGTGTTTCCCTCTACAGATGCTATAAGATCTGCTGAGTTACTCCAGCACTTTCTATTCTGATTGATTTATTGTCACTTGTACTGAAATACAGTGAAAAGCTTTGTTTATGAGCAGTACAGGCAGATCACAGCAAGCAAAGGATGTACGGATCAAAAAGACATAGAGGCGTATAGGTTGCATTGCAGGTCACGTTATTTGAGGCTAGAGTCCATTCAACAGTCTAATAGCAGCCAGAAAGAAGTGGTTCCAGGCTTCTGTATCTTCTGTTTTACGGAAGAGTTTGTAGGAGGTCATTATGTTGGTCTGGGCAGTGCACACCAGCTTCTGTAGTTTCTTACAGTCCTGGGCAGAGCAATTGCCATACCAGGCCGTTGTGCACCCAGACTGTCTGCTTTCAATGGTGCATCTGTGGAAGTTGGTGAGGGACTTTATGGACATGCCAAATTTTCTGAGCCACCTGAGGAAGAAGAGGCATTGTTGTGCTGCCTTGACCGTTTCATTTACGTGGGAAGTCCAGGACAGGTTGTGTGTTATCATCACTCTGAGGAATTTTGAGCTCTTCACTCTCAGCCTCAGTTCTGTTGACGTAGATGGGGGTGTGTTCTCCTCCTTTCTTTCTGAAGTCGATGATCAGTTCTTTAGTTTAACATTCCTGTTGTAGAGTTCTAGCATCTGGAGTTCTTTACATTTATTTTATTGTTAAATAGCCTCCTTCAGCGCTGTAATTATTCTGAGATTCAGTGGAGACTTGAAATTCTGTAGAATTTCTCACAGAATGGTTACAGTACAGGAGGCCATTTGGACCATCGTGTCTATCCTGATTAAATCAACAATTTGCTAAGTCATTCTCTGGCCTTCTCCCAGTAAGTTTGTACATAGATTCTCTGAAAATCAACAAATTCTCTAATGCTGCAATTGAACTTGCCTCCACCAATCTCGGGCAGTGCATTACAGGCCGTAACCAGTTGCTATGTGAACGGTTTTTTGTATTAAGAACCAAAAGAACTGCGGATGTTGTAAATCAGGAACAAAAGCAGAAATTGTTGGAAATGTGTAGCAGGTTTCACTCAACCCAAAAGTTAATTCTGATTTCTATCCACAAATGCTGCCAGACGTGCTGGGTTTTTTTATTTTGTTTTTTCCAACATATTTGAAATATCTGATTTTTGTTTTTTGTTCTTGATAGCTTCACAGGTGGGAACAGTTTTTCTCCCTATCCACTCTGTCCAGACCCTCGATTTTGAATACCTCTATCAAATTTTCTTTTGACCTCTTCTCCAAAGAAACCATTTCTTTCTTCTCCAATCAATCTTCACAATAAATTCTTTATCTCTGGAAGCATTTGCGGGTTTTTTTCCTCTGTGCCATTTCAGATACTTTCTAGAAAGTCTGGTGCCCAAAATTGAATGCAGTACTCCAGCTGAGGCTCACTGCGATCTGTACAAGGTGGCTGTCTTTTCTTTTCTTTGCTTTAGTACTCCCTGCCTTTGTTGATAAATGTTGTAATGTTATTTTATTACCTGCTTTTCTCCATAAGAAATGCAGCCTAAAATCTTGCATTTGTATTTCTGTTATTTGCTGGTTTGCCCTGTTCAAATGTTTTGGGCCTTTTGATTTGGGTAATGACTTTGTTAGTGCTGAGTGGTAATCTCAAATTCAAAAACAGACCAATTTCTCTCTGCTTAAGATGTATGCAGTTCATTGTGAACATTGATGTTTAAAATGTGAGAACCTCTATTGTATCTCAGCAAAAAAGGTTTGAATTCTTCAGTTAATAGAGGGTACATTTATATAAAACTTTAAAATTTATGCTTTATTGAGGTAACAAGAACTGAATTATATAGGTGTAATTTTCTATTGATCAATAAACTCCAGTTACCACTTAAATAGTATAGTCTGTTTAGGTCTGATCTGATTCATAGCTTTTGAATGGAGGAACTTGACCTGAGACCAGATACCCAAGCCTGGTAGAGAATTATTACAAGATGATCAGAGGATTAGATAGGGTGGACAGTGGGAGCCTTTTTCCTCGGATTGTGATAGCTAGCACGAGGGGACATAGCTTTAAATTGAGGGGTGATAGATATAGGACAGATGTCAGAGGTAGGTTCTTTACTCAGATTGTAAGGGCGTGGAATGCCCTGCCTGCAAAAGTAGTAGACTCATCAACTTTAAGGGCATTTAAATGGTCATTGGATAAACATTATGGATGATAATGGAATAGTTTAGGTTAGATGGGCTTCAGATTGGTTTCACAGGTTGGTGCAACATCGAGGGCCGACGGGCCTGTACTGTGCTGTAATGTTCTATGTTTTATATTCTATTAAGAGATGGTAGGAACTGCAGATGCTGGAGAATCTGAGATAACAAGGTGTAGAGATGGATGAGCACAGCAGGCCAAGCAGCATCAGAGGAGCAGGAAAGCTGACGTTTCGGGTCTGGACCCTTCTTCAGAAATGGGGGAGGGGGAGGGGATTCTGAAATAGAGAGAGGGGGAGGTGGATGGAAAATGGATAAAGGAACATGTTGCTCCTTTATCCATCTTCCATCCGTCTCTCTCTCTCCCTCTCCCTCTCCCTCTCCCTATTTCAGAATCCCCTTCCTCTCCCCCATTTCTAAAGAAGGGTCCAGACCCGAAACGTCAGCGTTGCTGCTTGGCCTGCTGTGTTCATCCATCTCTACGTCTTGTTATCTTAAAGAATTACTAAACTGCGATGCTGTACATAAGGTGACCTCGCAAAGTTGGATCAGATGTTTCACTAAAGTTTTTAGAAGTAATTTTGTCGCAGGAATCAAAATCATAGTGCATTCGGTTTCTGGGATTGGAAGGAGTTACAACTATAGTTGTATTGCTTCTGACTCTTGTATAGTGTTTCCTGTATGTCAGATTTCAGGTTTGGAATGGGAGAGAATGTTCCACCATGCTCTACTAGTTGGCAGATTTGTTTGGATCCTTGAAAATAGCATACTCCAAAGTTTGAGTTCTTATAATTTTGAGGAGGAAAAGGGCTTCTGTAATATCATAACTGCCCAAATAATATAGCTAATGATTGGAAAAAGTTCTAGGGAATTGCAAATAGAATAACCTCCCTATCCAAATTAAAAAGATTGATGTGGAGTTTCTACCTTTTTTGGTTAGCTAGGTTTTTTTTTAAAATTGTGTTAGCCTCTCCTCAATTGCCTGTAATCTCATGCAACTGATGTAGAAACCATAAATTAATTTGTTGGGTTTACTAAGTAATGGCTTGGAATATTTGTTTGTATTTTGATTGGACTTTTGATAAATTGCCAGATTTACTCATGTTAAACTTCTGCCAGCTGCACAAGACCTAACCTTTGGGAGAACTAGCACAACACTAGAGAAAATACCAAAGGAGTTTTATTATTGTGCACAGGTCTTGATGACCTCTGTGCATCTCCTCAAACATGCAAATTGGGAATGTGCCAGATACTGAAAGTGTCAATGAGCTTCATTGGATTCACTGAGGTTATTTGTTGGATTAGACCTGGTGTCAAAATGTTCCATGTAGAATTCTATGTTTGAGTGAGAAAATGTGTAACGTTAAATGCTCTTACTTGAGTGTACGATTCAAAAGAAAAGAAAACAGCTTTTATTTTCTGTAGCACCTTTTGTGACTAGAGGACCTTGCAAAGGGCTTGACAGCCTTTTTGGCACTTTCTTTTAAATGTAATCTCAGTTGTAATGTAGACAAATGCTGTAGCCGTTTGTCACCAGCAAGGTCCCACAAATAGCAAAAAGATCACCCAAAGTTTATTTTTTTTGGTGTTTCAGACAGAAATGTTGTCCAGGACTCTACGGTGAACATCCTTGCTCTTCTTTGGAATAGCTTGTGGAGTAGACAATGTCTATCAGCATTGTAATGGAATAGATGCTCTGTGGGATTGAGGCTTATGATTTCTTTCTCCTAATGTGAGTAGTTTTATACACTGAATTGGAGCACAATGATTAAGAGTCATTCCTTTATGCTGCTAAGTTGTCTGATTTTTTTTTTTTGTTGGTATTAGGATAAATGGCACAATATTGTTCAGTTTCATTTTGTTCTTCATAACTTGTAACTTTTCATGTAAAACTACTTCTAAATAAACTCTTCATTTTTAAAACTTGTATTATTGAGGACACTGAAAAATTTACAATGTTAATTTCTTTTTAGGAGGAGGTCTGGCAGTTGGAACTCTTCTTCTTATTGGTAAGTAAAGCATTACATTTTTAGCAGCTCATCATCACTGAGGGTAGGGGTTTAAACAAAATGTTGAACTATTACTTGGACCAGTCTGATAATCATGTAGTGCAACTTATTGAATCTTGTGATGCAACAACAACTTGCATTTACATTGGGCTTTTAAGGTAGCAAAATGTGCCAAAGAGCTTCACAGAAGCAATATTAAAAAAATTGACACTAACATAATAACATAATGTTTGGCGAAAGAGTTAGATTTCAACGAATATGTTAATGGAAGCAAGAAAGAGAGACTTAAGGGAATTCCTGAATGTGAGCCAAGGCATCTTAAGGCACACATCCAACATGAAGTTACTGGAGTTGGTGGATTTTGATGGATGGCAGTGCTGAATAAGCAAATGTTTTTTAAATAACTTTTTTATATGTGCATTTACGGTGTTAGTATGACGAATCATTTATCACTAAAAATCAAAAGAACTGTGGATGCTGTAAATCAGAGACAAAAATAGAAATTGCTGGAAAAGCTCAGCAGGTCTGGCAACATCTGTAGAGAGAAATCTGAGTTAACGTTTCGGGTTGAGTGATCCTTCCTCAGAACCAATGGTAGCTTGGAAAATGTCTGTTTATATGCAAAAGATAGTGTGGGAGGGGATAAGGAGTAAACAATAGGTGGGGATAGAGCCCAAAGAGAGAGAGGGACCAGTGAGACATACAAAGGACTGGATAATGATCTGGCTAAGAGTGAATAGCTGTTAATGGGGACTGTTAGTGGCTAACAATGGGTGGTATGTAATAGACCATGTGATAACTAGGCATGGTCTTGGGGGTTGTGGGAAGGACATGGGAGAGGTCAAGCCCGAAAGTTTTTGAACTCTTCTTCAATTCAGTATTCATTGTTTTGCATTCCTTATGCATAAAATTTTCCTTCTGGAATTGAACAGCTCTTCAATTTGATATTTTAGCAGTGCTTGAACATATGTTTGTTTTTGAAATATAGTTACAGTTGTAATGTAGAAGAAAAGTAGCCAAATTATTCCAACAAGGGTGCCCCCTCAAACAAAGATATTTTGGGGTCATAATTTATTTATTTTTGGTGAGAGATATAATTGAGTTTACTAACTGAGTCATCCCATCCTTGATTTTCGAGTAAAGCTGATAATTTTAAAAAATATTAATTCTGCCTGAACAACATAATAATTCTTAGTTTCCATTCTGATTCATTTTTAGAAATGAAATTAGAAAATGAAAAAGTGATTTGTTGGCAAGCTTTGAGGAGCAAATCAGTGGGTTATTTGGTACAGAATTCCTAGTCTCTGAACTTTTTAGTAGGTGCAGTATTTGTATGGCCACATACCAGTCGAATGCCTGAATGTTGTCCAGGTTTTAGTTTGTATAAACACAAACTGCTTCAGTGTCTGAAGTCAGGAAAAGTACTACTGAACATTGTGCAAACCTATGTAACTATTCCCACTTCTGATCTTTATGGAGGGAAGATCACTGAAGCAGCTAAAGAGGATTAGGCTGACATCACTGCCCACTAAGTCTATAGGCTCTTGTGATGTCGTGGTAGTGTTCCTGTCCCTACCTCTGAGCTAAGAGGTATTGGTTCAAGTCACACCATCTCCTGTTGTGTAATACCATCTCTGAAACAGTTTCTGTGGGTACTTTTTTAATGAACTAAGCAGGGGCTCTTGTGGTGCAGAGTTGGCGTCCCTGCCTCCAACCAGGATGCCCTGAGATCAAGTCCCACCTGGTTCAGAGGTGTGTAACATCATCTCTGGACTGGTAGATTACCTACAGAAATTCCTACAATGACAACATAGATTGGAGATAATTAACCTCCAGCAACTATAGCCACCATCCTTTCTGCTAGATATGACTTCTCCAGTGGAGAGGTTTCCTCCTGATTCACAATGAGTTTAGTTTTTGCTCTGGCCATTTGATGCCACAAATGCTGCTTTGATATTCAGGGCAGTCACTCATTCTTGTGTCCAAAACTGTGATGTACTCAGGAACCGGTTGGCTCTGCCAGAGTCCAAATTGAGCAAAAGTGAGTAGGTTATTGTGTGTGTGCTACTCGACAGTGCTGTAAATGACTTTTCCATCAATTGTTGATTATTTGAGATAGACTGATGGAATGGTAATTGGACAGATTAGATTTGGCTTGTTTGTTTTTGTACACAGTATATATCTGCACAGTTTTTTCCACGTTGCCTGGTGTATGCCAATGTTGTAGCTGCCCTGGAACACACATCTTTAAACTATCGATGGAAGGTTGTCAGGGCCCATAGTCTTTGCAGTATCCAGGGTTTTTCTTCATTTCTTGATGTCATGTAGGGTCCGTCGAACTGGTTGAAAACAAGGATCTGAACCACTGCAGAAATCGGGAGGAAGCTAAGGTGGTTCATTCACTCAGCACCCCTGGCTGAAGATGGAGGAAGATGCTTCAGCCTTATCTGTTGTACTGATGTACTGGGCTCACCCGTCATTGACAGGAAGATGTTTGTGGAGTCTCTTCCTATTAGTAGTTTAATTGTCCACCACCTTTCACAATGTGATGTGGAAAAGATGTGACTTGGATCCGATCTGTTGATTGAGTTACTTATTTTTGCTTATTGCATGTTGGTCCTGCTACTTGGCCTTTGCATTGTAGATCTGCTAGTTTAATTCCTCACTTTCTGGTATTTCTAACTCTTGATGTGCCCTCTGCCACTCATTGGATAGTGAGTGACATTTTCAGTATTGATAGAATGTTGGCTGGCGGGCAGTAAACATTGTGTGCATAGATGGATCTTTGAATGCCAGAATGTGACGAGTGGAAGCCAGCAGTAGTATATGTTACGGCTTCAACTTCTTTCACAGATGACACTGAGATAAGTAGGAACGTACGTTGTGAAGAAGATCTGAGTTGCAGATAGAGAGGCTGAATGAGCATACAAAAATCTGGTAGGCTGAGTATAATGTGGGAAAACGTGAAGTTCTTTACTTTGGCAGAAAGAATGAAAAATCAGAGTATTACTTAAGTGGAGAACTACTGTAGAATTCTGAAATGCAGAGGGATTTAAGTCTTATGCATGTATTATAAAACTTGCTATGCAACTATAGCATAATCAAACAGGCCAATGAGATGCTATCCTTTATGATATAATTGAACATAAAAGATTACATTGAATTATACAGTATTGGTAATAATACGTCTCTAACAATGTAACAAGGCGTAGAGCTGGATGAACACAGCTTGCAGCATTCTCCAGCATCGGCAGTTCCTACTATCTCTCTAACAATGTAAATTTGTTCTCCTTAGTTAAGGAAAGATATAAATGCATTGGAGGCAATTCAAAGGAGGTTTACTAGATCAATACCTGGAATTCTCTAATGAATCCTCTAATGAGAATGGATAGGACAAGTTGTGCATGTTTTGACTGACTGGAATTTAGTGAGGGGTGTCTCGACTTGTACAAAATCCTGAATTGTCTTAACAAGGTGGACATCGAAACGATGTTTTAATTCTTCTGTGTTAATGAAGAACTAGGGGTACTGTTTAAATTTGGGAATCGGCCTTTTAGGACAGATGAGAAGTTTTCTGAGGGTTGAAACTTTGGAATTCTCTGCATCAGAAAACGGTGGAGTAAGGTTCACTTAAATTTTTAAGGTAGAGCTAAATGGATTCTTGTTAGACAAGGGGGTAAATGGGAATTTGAAATTCATAACACAAAAAGATCAGCCTTGACCTTATTGAATAACAGCTAGTTTGGGCCAAATGATCTACTTCTGTGCCTATTTCATACAATCCTTTAACTGAATAATAGTGGTAGGTTGGGGAAAATGCTGGGACATGAGGTTAAAGTGTAGTTGAATACAGTTCTGATGATTTAAAGCACCTCGATGCTCCAGGTTTTGAGTTGCTAGATATGATCAAAATTTATCCTATTAGCATAGTAGCAGAGCCACACCACCCAGTGGAGGATATCTCACTGCGAGTACTCTGAATTTTTTATTTTACAAGTGGAGAATCTAGCATTTAAGTTTCCCTCCTAAGAATCTCTTCTGCAAAACAATATATTGCCCCTCATTTTCTCAAAGCACGGCACATGAGTCGGGACCAAGTGTAATCTTCATATGAAGAAGATTAGAAATCTGGGATAATCATACTAAGTATATTTATCTAATTCAGTTCATGTGTTGAACATTTTTGTCTAGATTTATGTTTGCATTCTAAGTTATTTTGTTAACTTGGTATGTGCACTTGTTATGCTGAACTTATAGCTTGCTAGTGGTTGTGCTGTTGCACCTGCCAGCTGAAAAATATAGTTGATCCATGTATGAACAAGCAATATATTACAATTACTTAGTGGCAGAAACTACAGCAACTATCTTCTAAATCCACCCTATCAATCAGAAAATCTCTGAAGATGTTTGGCATTTGTCGTAAGAGAATAGATCTCTCCTCTGTTTTTGCTATACGTTACTTCATACTGAACTTTTGCTTCAACTGGGCAGAAAACCAAAAATCTGACCCTTCAACTCTGTATTAGGGATTGGCTAGCTAAGCAGCCAGTCAAATCTACAACCCCTGCCACCACCTTTTGAGATTTGACCAGCTAACACATGCCCCCAAATCCTTGCTCGTCTGAATGAAATGGCCAACATATTGTCTTTGAATGTTAGTGGAATGCACAAGGAACCCTTTCGTCTAAAGCTTATGTGGTATGTGTACTTCTGAAAGATGCTTAAACTTTCCAGATAGCTTGTGTACTATATGGATTTAAATTGCTTTGAATTGAATTTAACTTGAAAGGAAATAAAAGTTCCACATAACAGACTGTTAACAGAAGCAGAAGTCCATGGAATTGAGGACAAATAACCGACGGCTGGGAAATTGGTTGAGTGGTAGGCCACTGAAAGCAGGGATAATAATGCCAGTATGTGACTAGTAGTGTCCCACAAGAATCTGTTAGGGCCTTAATCATTAATTATTAATGACCTGGACATGACTTTCTATGCCATTATCCAAATTTGTTGATGATGCAAAAGTTAGGCATCATTTCTACTGTCTACAATGCTAGCATAAAGTTACAAAGAGATGTTAATAGACTAGATGAAAACAGTGGTAAAACTGTGGCAGATGGATTTCAATGTAAGCAAGTATGAGGTTATCTAGTTTGAGCTGAAAAGGATAGATTAAGGTGCTTTCCAGATGGTATGAAATTAAATACAGTGTATGTCCAAAGAGACTTCAGGGTTCAGGTGCGCAGATCTTTAAAATACCAAGTATAGGTGCAGAAAATTATCTGTAAGGCTAATGGAATGCTGGCCAATGTATTTAGAGGACTGGAGTATAATGATGCAGAAAGTAAAACTCTGGTTAGACCCTACTTCGAGCACTGTGAGCATAACTGGGCACCAGACCTTAGGAAGGATGTATTGGCTTTGGAGGGAATATAACAGGTTTACCAGAATGATACCTGAACTTCAGGGGTTACATTGAGGAGAGATTATACAAATTAAGCCTGTTTTGCTCTAGACTTTAGAATATTAAGGTGTGACCTGATCAAAGTCTTCAACATATTAACAGGAAAAGACAGGCTAGACTAGGGGCGTGGTCTAAAAAATTAGTACTAGACTGTTCAGGATAGATGTTAGGAAGCACTTCTACACACAGGCTGGTGGAGGTTTGAAATGCTCTTCCACAAATGGCAGTTTATACTGGATCAGTTAGCAATAATCTCAGATTTAAAACTTCAATAGGAAAGGTATTGAAGGATATAGGTCAAAGACAGGTATATGAAGTTAGCCCACAGATCAGCCATTATGATGTTGAATCATGAAATTTTCTTGAATGGCCTATTGCTTTTTCTATGTTCCTATGCAACCAGTTGATTTAGAGTTGCACAAACTTCCTCTCAATCAGCAGTGAAATATCTCTCAATATTACAAGGATAAATGAAAAGGAGCAGATTATTTGGTCCAACAAACTTCCCTCATCTGTTAGTTAGCCATGGCAGCTGTTTCTTTTCAATTCCTATGTCATGTCCTTTCTGTATATCTAACTTTTAATTCCTAGGTTAATATCTGTCTTTTTTTTTGAAACACCTCAGTTGATTCTGCATCTGTAGTCTACTAAACAGTGCATTCCATTTTCTCAGACTTTTAACTTTTATTTGGACTTGCTTCTGTCTGAATGATATTAAAATCTGAATGCAAATACCCATATTCTGAAGGGAACAATTATCTCCTAATTTAAACATTGCTCAAGGAAACTCCTGTCGATAGTGTTCCTTAAGCTGTGTACCTCTTGATTTATAAATGCCAAATGATTCAATATAGTTGAATAATGAAGTTTTCTAGAACAGTGTATCATGGTTAGGCATCTGCAGTTGATCTGCTCCTTAATTTACAGCTAGAACGTTTAAGCTAATGTAATAATTTAAGTAGAAAAAAGCAGCAAGCAGATCAGGGATGAAAGATTTACTCATTTTCCATATCCATCTGTTAACATTTGATAATAGTTTGTTCAGGCGCTTTTAGTTTCTGTTTTATTCATTGTCATTTTGCTGTTTTAAAAACACGAATCAGAATTTTTAGTGTGCCAGCTATAAATGGAAAAAGCATGCTTACTAAAATTTTGAATATATTCAATGGAATCTAAACTTCTAGTGATAGTATAATCTAAAAATTCTTTTGACCCCTGTGAAATATCCACAACTAAAAGCACCATTTTTTTTTTCCACATGGATGTCCGTTACTTTCAATGCTTTTTAAACACATCTGTTCACAGAAGACTCATCTTAGTTTTGAATGTTTGCGAATACGCCTCATCGATCAGTCATTGCTCTAAGTGATTATTCACTGCAATGCAGTGTTCTAATTCCACTGTAATGAAGTTTTATGTCATTGGCACATTTTAAAATTGCTCGGTCATTAATTAAATAAAAGATGCGCTATTTTATGAAATCAGCTGGCTAAAATAAGTTCTATTTCACTTATATAAACAGAGTCACTTGTGTTCTCTGCTCACCCAAAGTCTATCTTTCACAGGGTCATGATAAAATCCAGTCTGAAATGTTTGAACTCTAATGTGCAATTAGAGGCTGTTCTTTCACTTGTCTTTTAATACAGAGAGTCAGGGGGACAATATGCTCTGTACTCAACCAATAGGATGTGCAGTTATACTGTCCTTCCATTGCTCGGGTACTTGCCCTACTGTGTAACTGCAGACAGATACTTGGTGGAGGTTAGCTGCATGCCCGTGTTAGTACAGGAACAACAAATGGCCTGTATATTGTAGCAACTTGTTTGAATTGTGTTGGGAAAGCAGTGAGTTGGACTATCTTTGTCCTAAGGATAAACTGTGCTGCAAAGCTCAAGACGGGAACAGAATTATGTTACAGGCAAAAAAAGGGGGAATTTAAAAAAAAAAAAAAAAGTTTGTTTATGCTTGGAAATTGAAGTTGAGAATCAGGATCAAACATGCTCAAGGCTAAGAAAGAGACGACAGGATAAAGTATCCACCTCGTCCTCACCCTGCCTAAAAGAGGTACTAAAATTGATTTCCGTTTTAGCTTGCTTAAAGGTTCATATGAAATGTTATCATGTGCCAGGTTACCAGGTCCCTTGAATTCATGTAAGTATTAATCATGGACATCTTTCAGCGCTCCATGCTTTGCTAAACTTTGGCATGTTGTTATACTGCTCTTTTAAAGCTCAGGTGCATTAAGGTCACACAATAGAACACTCTCTTTTCACGAAAGATTGCACTTCAGTAAGTAAACTTCCTCTTCAATCAATTCCATTATTCCTCAAATTAGTTTAGTTGGAGAAATTTGTGTTTAACCTTCCAAATGCATTAGCTGGCTAATTTAATCTCATAATAGTGAATTTGAGGCCTATTAAACCATTAGTTTGCTTCAGTACAAAAATTCTCTTGAGATGTCTATAGGAGTTCAGTATATCCATTGCTAGAATGGATCCACAATGTAGCGTTTTAAAAACTATGTATCCATATCCATATGCGTATAAATTTTTAGTCAAATTAACTTTGCAAAGTAATTCAGTTTCAAGCTTAAAAATCAATTATTGTAGTAGCTTAGTGTATGTGGTACACATCCAACCAAAAGTAACGTTATCTTCGGAGTTAATTATAACAACTGCTTGTTTTGCTTTCTGCAACTCCTACACTACCTAATAATTCTAGGTGAAATTGTCTTAATTACAAAGTTGCTTCACATATGCCAAAGAACTTGTGATGTACCAGTTGAAATGGTACATATGCTTGTGTTGACCATTTAGATGAATGAACGTTGGACAATATAGCATGGCGCAAGAGAGACTACAGACCTGCTACTTAAAGAAACCCAGATATCTCAATGCAGTTCATTCAAAATATAAATAAACAAATAATCCATTTTTTTTCTTTTCTCACAAACTTGTGCAATAACATTGTAATCAGAATTGCCTCTTCTCTCCCTTCATTTACTGCTTTAAATCTTACATTTACAAGTGCTTTTCAGCAGCACAATTGCACTTAATTAAGAATGCCTGTAGAAAACTGAAGGGATACAAGAACCTCTTTGACTGTTAACAGCTGCCAGCAAATTCTGAAAGAAACAAGCTTTTTGTCATTACATTTTTATGTACAATATAATGGTGATGTTGATTTACTGAAAAAATAAATATCATAGCTTTAAGGTTGGAAAAATCTTATGCATTTTGTTATTTGGCGATTTTTCAAATGGAGCAATGCACCTGAGACAGAAGTGACTATTTCAGTTCATTGCGAGGGCCATTAAAGTATCTTCTGTCATTTTGAATCATTCTTGCATTAATATAAAGCCCTTTGTTTTTTAAGTTTTAACACATGTGAGCTGAACACATAGGTAAATGAATATGTTGTAAAATACCTTGTAAATCGAGTTTTTCTTTAGATTGTGGCGTTTGGACCAAAAGGAGGTGAAATAAACCTTACTGCATTTGGTGAACTCAAAAAAAAAACCTATGTGGTTGTGCAAATGAACACTTGAACATGTTGTCAATTTTTCCTCTTTCATTAGCTTTTAATTCTCTAGAAGATTATATGTTTGCCACGACACAGACGCAACTGTTGAACATGGATACGTTTATCTTTGTGCGTATTTTAAATATGTAAAGAAGATGGGGTAGACCTTGGAATTTTGATTCTTGCACTTCTTTTCCATTCAAGTATTAAAATGACAGAACTAACATTAGACTTTTGCTTCCTGGTCTGAAGTGGCTCTTTAATGGCTCCAGTTAAATTGCAGGACATTGAGAACAATAACCTAGTTTTCTTGTGCTTTATCTATATAGAAACGTTTACTAAACCTTTACAAGGCAATGAAAAATTAGTGGCCACTAAGTCTCAGGAGTGCAATGAGAAAAAGTGGTGTTGACAGGATGATATGGTGGATTTTGATTGCAACAAGATAGAGGTGCTAAAGCTGAAATAGGTAAAAGGCAGACTCTGACTTGGGGGAGGGGCTAGCCTTCACATGCCCCCAGTGTATTTTTGACTGGGGTGGGGAGGCTCATAAAGTAGGGTGGGTGCCCAACCCACCACTTTTCTATCCATTACTGAGCTAACCCCTGTAATATGAGGCTCAGAAATTCGCAGCCCATCTGCCACACTTTAAATAATGAAGGTCAACTGCCCATGATTTAATACAGTTAAAGTGCAGGCAATCAAAAAAAAGCATGCTTGTTTAAAATGTTATCTCAAATAAAGGTGGGTTGTACCATCTCTGCAGTACACTCTTTAATGCATCAGGAGCACTCCATTCCACTTTTCCTTCCTCTTCATGTGGATTTTAAATCCACCTGTTTTACCCCCTTTACCCCCAATGAGATTGACTGACTGACTGACTGACTGCGGTCAAACCCCCTGTAAACTTTCTGTTCCTAACCTTAAAACTGTGCAGCCTGGTTATTGATCCCTCTACTAAGGGAAAAATGTTCCCTGTATCTACCCCGTCTATGCTCCATAAACCTTGTACGCCTTAATCAAAATTCCCCCACCCCCGTGGCAGCCTCTGCTGTGAGGAAAACATCCCCAGCCTGTCGAGTCTCTCTTCGTAGCTGTATCACTGGAGCACAGGCAACATGCTTGTGAATATTTTTTTGCACCCCTCCCTCTTATGCAATCACAGTCGTCTTTATAGTGTGGTGAACAGAACTCCAGCTGTGACCTAGCTACGTGCAGTACTAAATGACATACTATGTCATAACTTACTTGTACTCAATGCATTGTCTAATAAAGGCAAGTGTCCCAGATGTCATCTTAACCATCTTATCTTTGAAGGCAGCAGGACAAGTAGATCTATAGACATGCACGCCAAGGTCCCTCTGAAGCTCTGTACTTCCTAGGGTCCTACCATGCAACATGTACTCCCTTGCCTTGTTAATCTTCCCAAAAATGCATCACCTCACACTTTTCAGGATTAAACTCCAATTGTCACTCTTCAGCTCATCTGACTAGCTTGTCTCTCTCTTGTCTTGGTCTTTCCTCCTCGCAATTTACGCACTGCCAATTCGCATGTCATCTGTGAATTTACTGATCATATCTCCTACATTTCATGTCTAGATCATTAATGTTCACTTCAAACTGCAGGAGGCCCGGCACTGAACCCTGTATTACAGCACTAGATGCAGGCTTTCAGTCACAAAAACGTCCTTCTACGATCTGCGGGTGGGGTGGGGGTGTTGGTGGAAGGGAAGAAGGTGACTGCCTATTTTTAAACATGATCCCTAGTTCTAGATTTGCCACAAGAGGAACATCCTTTCAATATCTGCCTGGTCAAGATCTTCAGGATCTTCTGCTTCAGTTAAGTCACTCCTGTCTCTTCCAAACTTCAAAGGATGCAGGCCAGGCTCATAAGGCAATCTTCTCTGTTCATTCCATGTAACAGTTAAGTAAACCTTTATCTGAACTACTGCCAATGCATCAATGTCCTTCCATAAGTAGAGTGACCAGTATTGTACATTGTACTAAAGCTGCAGTTTCACCAAGGCTGTGAATAACAGAAGCATAACCTCCTGACTCTTGCATTCAATTTCCTTTGTAATAAAATATAACAGCCTTGACTTTCTTGATTATGTTTTGTACCTGTGAAGGCTGTGCCTTCTTATTGACTTGCTCACTGAGCTGACTTGTTTTTGTTCAGACATTTTGCCACCATGCTAGGTGACATCGTCAAGGGAGCTTCCGGTGTGCCTTCTGCAATTCATTCACCAGAGCTCCCACATCTCTCTGCAGCTGTGAGCTCTGCAACCTGTCAGCATTTAGACAATATGCTTTTTTTCTCATTTCTACCGAAATGGACAACTTCATACTTTCCCACATTTTACTGTGTTTGCTAGACCTTTGCCCATTCACTTAACCTATCTATATCTCTTTGTAGGCACAACTTCAATTTTATATGCTAATCTCTTATGTGGAACCTTTTCAAAAGCTTTCTGAAAGTCCAAGTAAACCACATCGACTGGCTTCCCCTTATCGGCTAACTAGTCTTTCAAAGGATTTCAGAAGGTTTGTCAAGCATTATTTTTCACAACTTGCTTTCCCAAATATTTTTGTTCATCAGCAAAAATCACTACATACCTTCAGACCCTTCATCCAATTCAGTTATGTAAAAACTGTAAAGATTTGATGCCCCAGCACTGACACCTCTGTGGCACACCACTTGTGACATTCTGCTGTGAATCTTTGGAACTCCTTCCCACAGTGAACTGTGGGGGCAGAGTCCTTGTACAAGGCTTTGAATAACGTTAATTAGGGTTATGAGGAAAGGCTGAAGAGGCAAAAGGCGTGTTCCTATTCCTAATTATTACAGTTCTATGATTCCTCGTGATTTTACCAAACCATATGTGACGATGCTATTACTTTATAAAGGTAATTTTGTCCTGGGTTTTGTGTTGTTGTGTTTTTTTTTTTGAAGAGAGGTTGTAAAGGCAGAGGAACAAAACTGGCCACTGAAAACAGCTTGAGCAAATAACTTGAGGCCTTTTTTTTTTTAAAAACCAGTTGTAACAATGTAAGGCCAGTGGCCAGCGCGCTCAGACCAGGCTTTCTAGTGTTCTATTTTAGCTGTAGCAGTCAGAAGCTGTTTGGGGGTCCCAGAAGAGGTGGAAGCTTCAGCAAATGATTGCTAGCTGCTACTTCCTCCTGAAATATCTCTTGATGTTGTTTCCTCCTGGATTAGAGAACTGCATGTAAGAATCTGTGTCTGAATTTACCTTTTTGCCAAGGAGTGTGTTTATGGGATGTTACTGTACTAGAACAGTTGATTAGTAATAACTACTGTATCTATTATTGGGTTAAGCTTTCCAATGATTAAGTTATTCTAAATACCTCTACCTCTTCCTCTTTTTGTATTTTAACTATAGTCTTTAATTTGTGTTTTGACTAATGTTGAGTAGTTTGACCAACTGCATCACATCTAGAACGTGCATCTCACATCTACCTTTAAAATAAGAAAAGTTAAGGTCGAGGCTACTTTCTTAAAATATTTTGAGGGAGGTCTGGTCTGGTCCATAACACAAGTCATCAAAATTATGCAAAGGAGGCCTCCAAAAAGGGAATATTAGGATACACCCTTGCCGATTATAGGGGGAGAAAAAATTAATAAATTGTAACATTTACAATCTAGCAGGCAGGAATAGAATTAGGAGAAAACCATGTCAGGCCTAATTGGAGGACTTTGCTTCCATCTCTTTTATTTATATTGACAGTTGCAAGGCATTGACATACGTTAGAAAGGAAAAACTAAAAGTGAGATGTTGTGGCATGGGTTAAAGGGTTTATAGTGGGGTTTTCGGGGAGCTAATGGCAATTCAGATAATGTCTGATTTGCTGCTCTGTGGTACAATTTATAATGTCCATTTAAAATCTGAACTACTAATAATATTCCAGTTAACACTACAATGCTTATTCCTGATTTTATTGAATTGGATGCATGAATGTTCATATTTGAAAATATTCCACCTGTGCCTCCAACGTAAGTTTTCCACAGTTAATATTAAGAAATTGGAAAATGAATTATCGCTCTTTTTTTTGAAATGAGACAATACTTTGCTACTTGTGGTTTGAATAAGTCAGTAGAAAATATACATAAAGCTTGTGTTTCGTGTATTAGTCTAACTTCAGTCCCCACTTTGTTATTCTGAGTTTTTCACTAGTTTATTTTCTAAAGTACCTCCCACCTACTCTTTCACATGATTGCCAAAGTCACCACATCCCATTAATTCAAAAATCTTCGATTGCATCTAGTCATATTTCTGTAGCTTTACCTGTATCAGTTTAAGGTTTGCTTTTTAGATGAAAAAGCTTAAGTGACTGACAGTCTGGGCACAACCTTACCTTTTCCTCACTTTTAAAATTTTTGTTTTTTTTTCTTTATTCATTCACGGGATGAGGGTGTTGTTGGCTAGGCAGCGTTTATTGCCCACTCCTAATTGCCATTTAAGAGACAACCACATTTCTGTGGGTCTAGAAGCACATGTAGGCTAGACCAGGTAAGGAATGGCAATTTCCTTCCCTAAAGGACATTAGTGATTCAGATGGATTTTTCCCGACAATCGACAATGGATTTATGGTCATCCTTAGATTCTTAATTCAAGATATTTTATTGAATTCAAATTCCACCATTTGTCCCAGAACATTATTTGGGTCTCTGGATTAACAGTCCAGTGATTAATACCACTAGGCCATCGCCTCCCTATTGAGTGTCTAAGACCAAGGTAAATATTAAAATGTTAGAAACCATAATCTATAATGATTGATTAAAAATGATTTACCCAGCAGCATTTCTTCTGTCTTGCGATAGAAACACATTTTGGTTTTGAATTCAAAAGAGAATACTGTGATGTTGAAAATCCAAAATCAAATCAGAAAATGCTGGAAGTATTCATAGCTGAGGTATCTCGCGTAACTGCATAACACCTTAGGTCTGTGGCCTTTCACAGAACTGAGTTAAACCATATTTGAGTAAATGAAGGGGGGAATGAACCAATGGGAAAGTCTGAGATAGGGTGAGTTGTAGGAGGGGTGAAGTGCCAAAAGGTTTTGTGGTAAGTTATCCAAAGGGAGTGATAATTGATAAATAAACAAAAGAAGTGTCCAGAAGTATGAAGCTGTGTGGCAGCAAACTGAATGAGTGTGAGACAAGAATGAAGTGAGGCAAGACTGAACTTCAAAAAAAAAACGAAATAGCAACAAAGGTTACGATCTCAAATTGAGCAGTTGAACAATGCTGAATTCAGAAAGCTGCAGAGTGCCGAGTCTCAAAATTCTCCACCTTGCTCTCACTTTCAGTTTTTCTGGCCTTTCCTAATCTTGTTAAAGCGTTTCAATAAAGTTCAATGTCTGGTTGAGGATCAAAACCTCTGCTTTTGATTGGGCACCTTTTCAAGCTTCTGGACTCTGCATTGAGTTCAATAATTTTGGATCATAATTTCTGCACTTTGATAATTTTGTTCTTTTTCTATTGTAATCCCTTTACTTTGCTTCCAAAATGCTGCTGTCGTATAGATAACCTTTTTAATTGATTATTGATGAAAAGGACACTTTTTTTTTTTTTTTTGAAGCTTTCTATTTTCCACTCAGTCAGGTCAATTTGCAAGAATGCAAATTTAAGGGAAAAACAATATTTGTGGCATGAGAGGAGAGTGTTAATTGGTTGGCTAATGGACTCTAGAGATGTTGCAATTATGAATGCAGCAGATGGTTGACAATTAACTGCACGGGTTTGTTTAAATTTTAAACTAGGCAGATTTACCACGACTGAAGGCATTGCCCTGATAAATGGACCAACAAATATTTTGTTGAGTTTAAATAGGCGCATGCCCTACGTTTGTAAAAAGCAGGCCCCTGTGTATTAATATAAGTAGCTTTCCTTAAACACTAGGGATGTATGCTGTGTGCCCAACTGACAATCCTAAATAGGTTGGTAATTCTTTTGCAGACTGAGGATTATCCAGAAAATGTTCAACAACTGTATTGACTGAGTGGACAATTTTAAAAATTATGCATTGTTCATTCACTGTTGGAATTGATGGTTAGATCAGTATTCATTACCAACCTTCTCTCTAAGCTGTACAAATGCGCAGCCGCTCTGCTCCAAGCACAGTGATTGGCATGCCAACACAGATCACAGCATTACCTTCTGGTTCCAGAAGCCACTGCCACACACCTGAGTAGAAAAAAAATAAATTTGAAAGGTTACTGTTCATTACCCATCCCTAATTGCCCTTGGGAAGATGTCACTGACCTGTCTTCTTGAATCACAGGAGTCTGTGATTTAGGTACATGGGCAATGCAGTTAGGAAGGTAGTTGCAAAAAAGCAGTGACAATGAAGAAAAGGTGATATTGTTCCAGGTCAGGATGGTGTGTGCTAGAAAGGGAGCTTGTCTAAAGCTCTTGCTTGAAATTAAGAAGGGGATAACGTTAGTAAAAGCAGTGAAACTATATGGGGAAAACATGCTTCTAATCAACTTTTTGTGATTTTTGCAATGCATGAGTGGTTTTTTTGCCCTTGGGAAAGATAATCCAATAATGATCCAACACCAGTGTACCACGTATTGTATACAAAATGTTCTATTACACTTTCCGATAAAGCAGAATGCATTAGCAGACCTGATGACCTTGGAAGAAAAAAGAGCCATTAATTAAGTCATTAATTTAATTCAATGCAGATAACTTCATCTTTGACAAAAATCAGCAGAAAAGTCTGCATTTTCAGTGAGGTGGTAAACAAAATTATCAGAGCAATCTTTGCATTTGTCTATTCACACAAGAGGCTATGGATGAAGTAAGGTCTGAAACTTAGAACAAAACTTGTAGGTACCAGCACAGCATTGTTCACAACCCCTCCCTAAGCCTGTGAGACATGGACAACTACTCCAGGCGTATTAGACAAGTGGACAGTTTAGGCACATATGAACATCAAAGGAGAAGACAAAGTGCCCTACTCTGAGGTATTGAAAGAGAAGATATGTCTGGAATTAAAAATGCTCAGCATTTCAGCCCAGCTCAAGTATGTACATGACTGATAAAATCCTGAAAGTGGTGATGTACTGACAAGTTAAATTAGATGTAGAGGTGCCAGTGTTGGACTGGGGTGGACAAAGTCAGCAGTGACGTGACACTAGGTTATAGTCCAACAGGTTTATTTGAAATCACAAACTTTCAGAATGCAACCCCTTCATCAGATGAAGTGAGAGAGAAGAGCACACAGACACAATTTATAGGCAGAGAGATCAAAAGATCATAAAACTGGTGTGAGTGGTATTGAATAATAGGTCTCTGCAGGTGACCAAGAGTGTTAGACGGTGTCAGTAAAGTGTCAACAGCTGAATAACAAGCAAAGGGATGACCTATAATCTGATTAAATGAGGTAGAGAGATAATTCCAAAACATTAAAAATAAGGTGGTGCTGGAGGCAAACTAAATGACTAGAATAATATGATAGGTATAAAGGTTGCATGCCAAGGGTCTAACCAAAGTAACAAGTAAACAATACAAACTAAGGTAGAGAGATCATAACAATTTATCAAGGTGATAGTGTCAAAACAGGACAGTAAGGAAGGTTTTATAGATATCGAAGAGTGTGGTGGGGGCACATGTAGCGCTACATGAGCCCAAGATCACAGTTGAGGCCATCTTCATGTGTACAGAACTTGGCTATCAGTTTCTGCTCGGCAGTTCTGCATTGTTACGTATCTCAAAGTCGGCCTTGGAGGATGCGTACCTGAAGATTGGAGGCTCAATGTCCTTGACTGCTGAAGTGCTCTCCAATGGGGAGAGGATCTTCCTGTTTGGCAATTGTTGTGCAGTGTCCAATCATCCGTGATAGTAGTGTCTGCATAGTCTTGCCGTTATACCACGTCTTGGGGCATGCAGCATATGAGATATACAACATTGGCTGAGTCGCACAAGTATCTGCTGTGCGTGCGGTGGGTGGTGTTCCCATGTGTGATGGTAGTATCCAAGTTGATAACCTGATGTGTCATACAGAGGTTGTCATGGCATGTGGTGGTGTTGTTGATGTTGTCCTGAAGGCTCGGTAGTTTGCTGCGAACGATGGCCTGTTTAAGGTTTGGCCATTGTTTTGAAGGTGAGTAGTGGAGGTGTAGGGATGATCTTGGCAAGATGCTGATTGTCATTGATGACATATTGAAGGATATGAAGAGCATGGCATAGTCTCTCCGCTCTGGGGAATTACTGGACAACGAAAGGTACTCAATTGGGTCGTATCCTGCCTCTGTCTTCTGAGGAGTTTGTTGCAGTTTTTCGCTGTGGTATATCAGAACTGGCAGTCGATAAGTTGAGTAACTTAGCCCGTTCTCATGAGGGCATCCTTCAAAATCTTTAGGTGTCTGTCACCTTCCTCCTCATCTGAGCAGATCATGTGTATGTGAGATAGTAGGAACTGCAGATGCTGGAGAATCCGAGACAACAAGGTGCAGAGCTGGATGAACACAGCAGGCTAAGCAGCATCATTGGAGCAGAAAGGCTGACATTTCGGGCCTAGACCCTTCAGAAATGGGGGAGGCGAAGGGGATTCTGAAATAAATAGGGAGAGAGGGAGAGGCGGATAGAAGATGGGTAGAGGAGAAGATAGGTGGAGAGGAAACAAAGGTCGAAGAGGCGGGGATGGAGCCAGTAAAGGTGAGTGTAGGTGGGGAGTTAGGGAGGGGATAGGTCAGTCCAGGGAGGACGGACAGGTCAAGGGGGTGGGATGAGGTTAGTAAGTAGGAGATGGGGGTGTGGCTTGAGGTGGGAGGAGGGGATAGGTGGGAGGAAGGACAGGCTAGGGAGGCGGGGACGAGCTGGGCTTGTTTTGGGATGCGGTAGGGGGAGGGGAGATTTTGAAGCTTGTGAAATCCACATTGATACCATTGGGCTGCAGGGTTCCCAAGCGGAATATGAGTTGCTGTTCCTGCAACCTTCGGGTGGCATCGTTGTGGCACTGCAGGAGGCCCAGGATGGACATGTCGTCTGAGGAATGGGAGGGGGAGTTGAAATGGTTCGCGACTGGGAGGTGTAGGTGTTCTGCAAAGCGGTCCCCGAGCCTCCGCTTGGTTTCCCCGATGCAGAGGAGGCCACAACGGGTACAGTGGATGCAATATACCACATTGGCAGATGTGCAGGTGAACATCCGCTTGATGTGGAAAGTCGTCTTGGGGCCTGGGATGGAGGTGAGGGAGGAGGTATGGGGGCAGGTGTAGCACTTCCTGCGGTTGCAGGGAAAAATTCCGGGTGTGGTGGGGCTGGAGGGGAGTGTGGAGCGGACAAGGGAGTTACGGAGAGAGTGGTCCCTCCGGAAAGCAGATAAGGGTGGGGAGGGAAAGATGTCTTTGGTGGTGGGGTCAGATTGCAGATGGCAGAAGTGTCTGAGGATGATGCGTTGGATCCGGAGGTTGGTGGGGTGGTACGTGAGGGCGAGGGGGATTTTCTTTTTGGTTGTTATTGCGTGGACGGGGTGTGAGGGATGAGTTGCGGGAGATGTGGGAGACACGGTTGAGGGCGTTCTCGACCACTGAGGGGGGGAAGTTGCGGTCCTTGAAAAACGAGGACATCTGAGATGTACGGGAGTGGAATGCCTCATCCTGGGAGCAGATGCGGCGGAGGCGAAGGAATTGGGAATAGGAGATGGCATTTTTGCAGGAAGGTGGGTGGGAGGAGGTGTATTCTAGGTAGCTGTGGGAGTCGGTGGGCTCAATGGATATCGGTTTCTACGTGGTTGCCCGAGATGGAGACAGAGGTCCAGGAAGGAGAAAGAGGTATTAGAAATGACCCAGGTGAACTTAAGGTTGGGGTGGAAGGGGTTGGTGAAGTGGATGAACTGTTCGAGCTCCTCGTGGGAGCACGAGGCGGTGCCGATATAGTCGTCAATGTAACGAAGGAAGAGGTGGGGTTTAGGGCCAGTGTAGGTACGGAAGAGGGATTGTTCCATGTAACCTACAAAGAGGCAGGCATAGCTTGGGCCCATGTGGGTACCCATGGCCACCCCCTTTGTCTGTAGAAAGTGGGAGGAATTGAAAGAGAAGTTGTTGAGGGTGAGGACGAGTTTGGCTAAGCGGATGAGGGTGTCAGTGGAGGGGGACTGGTCGGGCCTGCGGGACAGGAAGAAGCGGAGGGCCTATAGGCCATCTGTATGGGGAATGCAGGTGAATAGGGACTGGACGTCCATGGTAAATATGAGGTGTTGGGGATCAGGGAATTGGAAGTTCTGGAGGAGGTGGAGGGCGTGGGTGGTGTCACGGACGTAGGTAGGGAGTTCCTGGACCAAGGGGGAGAAAATGGAGTCCAGATACTTGGAGATAAGTTCAGTGGGGCAGGAGCAGGCGGAGACAATGGGTCGACCAGGGCATTCAGGTTTGTGGATTTTGGGAAGGAGATAGAAGCGGGCGGTGCGGGGTTGGGGAACGATGAGGTTGGAGGCTGTGGGTGGGAGGTCACCTGAGGTGATGAGGTTGTGGATGGTTTGGGAGATGATGGTTTGGTGCTCGGGGGTGGGGTCATGATCAAGGGGGCAGTAGGAGGAAGTGTTGGAGAGTTGGCGTCTGGCCTCGGCGATGTAGAGGCCAGTGCGCCATACTACAACAGCGCCTCCCTTGTCTATGTGCAAGTCTTGTCCATAGGCGATGGCTTCTTTAATGTTTTTAGGGTGGAAGGTAAAGAAGTGCAGCATTTTGAGGTTATCTGTGGGCTTGCGGTAGAGCGAGGTACTGGAGTGTCTGTCTTTGATGGAGATGTGCATTACCAAGAATGATACTGATTGATTCTGAAGAGTCGTCCAAGGTAAGTCTGGTGGGATGAAACTTGTTGATATCGCTATGTAGTCATTTCAGTGACTCCTTGCCATGAGTCCAAAGGAGAAAAAAAGTCACTGCAAATACCCAGCCTTCGGGACAGCATCAACCACAACACCACATGGCTCTGTCGTGGCATCCTCTGCAAGACATGTCAGATCATCGACATGGATACAACCTTCACAAGTGGGAACACCACCCACCGCGTACACAGCAGATACTTGCGTGGCTCAGCCAATGTTGTCTATCTCATACACCGCAGGTAAGGATGCCCCAAGGCATGGTATATTGGCGAGATCATGCTGATGCTACAACAACAGATGAATGGACACTGCGCAGAAATCACTAGACAGGAATGTTCCCTCCCTATTAGGACACTGCCGACGTGTTCCCCATCTTCGGGTAAGCTTCCACCAACGCAGACTTCGAGATATACAATTGCTGAACAGAAACTGATAGCCATGTTCCATACCCATGAAGACAGCCTCAACTGTCTTGGGTTCATGACGCACTGTTGTTCTGTATCTGTAAAACCTTCCTTACTGTCCTGTTTTGACACCATCACTTTGATAAATTGGTATTATCGCTTTACCTTAATTAAGTTGTACAGTTTTGGATTACTTATTGTTTTGGTTAGATGCGACTCTTATACCTATCATGTTGTTCTAGACATTGTTTGTCTCCAGCACCATCTTTATTTTTAACGTTTTGTAATTATCTCTCTACCTCATTTAATCAGATTATAGGTCATCCCTTTGCTTGTTATTCAGCTGTTGACACTTCACTCACACCGTCTAACACTCTTGGTCACCTGCACAGACCTATTATTCAACACTCCATCCATGCCAGCTGTGCGATCTTTTGATCTCTCTGCCTATAAACTTTGTGTCTGTGTGCTCTTCTCTCTCTCACTTAACCTGATGAAGAGGCTGCGCTGTGAAAGTTTGTGATTTCAAATAAACCTGTTGGACTATAACCTGGTGTCGAGTGACTTCTAATTTAAATTTGGATATCGCTTCTGAGGGGTACAGAAATTTAGGTTCAAGGATTCTTTGAAGGGGGGCCTCCGGGGAAGTAGTATTGGAGAAATATGCACAAGATAGAACAAACTGGGGAAAATCTCAAGTTGTAGCACTTTTCCTTCAAACACCAGGGAATATAGTCATCGAAGTACAAAAAGCAAGCTAGAACTAATAGGCAGTCCCAACCACATCAGGCAGTTCATCCATGCATACGCTATAGAAGCAGTGCAGGTCTGCGCTCGGGCTCTACAGCCTCCAGGAACTGTGCAACAGATTACACAGCTTCCATCAATGAGAAAAGGAAACCAACAGTAACAAGTTACTGACTTAAAGGCAAAATATTGAGGTTGCTGGAAATCTGAAACAAACATAGAAAAGGCTGGAGAATCCCAGTGGCCTGGTACCATCTGTGATGAGTGACCTCGACAGATGCTACCCGACTTGCTGAGTTTCTCCGGCATTCTCTATTTGTCTCAGAATTCTAGCATCCACAGTATTTTGCCTTTATTGAAGCATTTAATTCACTGCCACTTCTCTTCCAGGTCTGCCTACCTTGGGGAACTGTTCTGTCCAGGACTTCCATTTGAATCTTTTGGTTTGTTCATGTTTATTGCTTCCTATCTCCCTTCTAGTATTAGATAAAATATTGTTGGAACATGCTTTCACAGCCACATCTGCTTCCTCAGTGACAGGCTCTGGCTCTACCATATCCCACATGGGGATTCTAACTGAAGTTCCACCCTTCATGTTTGGAGCCCAACAGGAATACAGGATTTTTAAGATGTACAAACCTTCTCAGACACAAACCCGCCAGATCCTGAGATCTGCACTAAGTGCCATGTGTTTCCCCATGCATGCTTGACTTCTCTCTCTCCATCATCTCCACTTCATGTTATCTCAAAACTGTCCTGGTCCCTAGTTCCATTTCATTCATTGTGTCATTCAACTCTTTAACAAGAAACATTTTTCTCTTCGTTTCAGACGTTAGCGAAGTTACTGTCAAATCTGCCAATTCTAAAAGCCTTGAGGTGTGATCTATAAGAGAGATTCTCAGGGACTTCTTTTCCATTGGCCTATCAAACACACAAGCATTGTATTCAATTTATTGTGCACACAAAACATTATTTTGTTTCAGAAAATGTGACATTGTAGAACGGAGTTTCAAGAAACAATAATTATAACAGACATCTAGCAAACAAAAAAAAAATTCAAGTAAATTGTCCTGATCATGAGGATATTCATGACAATATATGCTGATCATAATTTTGAAGATTTGATGGTACCTTCCTTAAAGCTCCTTGTGTGTGAGTAGTATGCTGCTTTTAATTGGGCTATACACGTTCTATTCATAAATTACTCAAAAATTTGGGCACCTTATTTAAGGAGGGCCATAGTTGCATTGGAGGCACTTCAGAGACTTATAGGGTTGATCCCTGGGATGAAGGTTGAGTACAGTTTGAACAGGCTGGATCTATACTCATTGACATTTAAAAGAATGTTATGTGCAATAAGATATGAGAGTCTACTTGTCATTCATGATTCAAACAGGCCTGTTATGGCCAGATGATAAGACTGAATCAGTTCCAACAACATTTTTGTTCCTTTCTGTTACAGGATATCACACTTCAATTAGAATGTAGTTTGCTAGAAAATAAAGGAGTCAATTACCAAGGCTTGCTTGAGTGAAAGAGGAATTATATCAGCTATAACCCCAAGAAAAAATAATTTTCAAAAACTTCAAATACATGCAGACATAAGAAATTAGTTTCAAATGATTGTTGGTACAGGCAGGAAGGATAGAGCATAGAAAACTGCAGCAGGAGTTGATCATGTTGCCCCTTTGAGCCTGCTTCTCCATTCAATATGATCACGGCTGAACATCCAATTTAGTTACCCTGTTTCCACTTTCACCCCATGCCCTTTGATCCTATTAGCCCTAAAAACTATATCTATTAACTTCTTTAAACATTCAGCGTTTTCACCTCAACATTTTCTGTGGCAGAGAATTTCACAGGCTCGCCACTGTCTTCGGGAAGAAATGTTAACTTAGTCCTATTTGGTCTGCCCCATATCTTTATAATCAGAATCAGGAGTCAGAATACACAGTTGAAAGGTCCTTGAGGTGATAGATTCTTAACCTGAGGCCATAGATGTTTAATAGTTGACTTGTATCTTCAGCAATAGCGGAATCTATAGATGTCTTTGAGTTTTTGTTGAGTTATTTTCCTAATTTGTTATTTCATTGGGTGATTTATTCTGAGATGAGGAGAGAAACAAGCAGGGTTCAGTTGGGGGTGTGAATTTGAAACACTAATAAGCCTCTGAAGAAAGAAATTCTTCATCCTGGCTGCTCAGAGACCCCTATTTTGAAACTCTTTTCCCTAGTTCTAGATTCCTCTTTGAGGGGAAGCATCCTCTCAGCAACTAATGCTGTCAGGCCCTCTTACAAACTTATGTTTCAATTAGATCAGCTCTCATTCTTTTTAAATTTCAATGAGTTTAGATCCAGCCTGTTCAACCTGTACTCAACCTTCATCCCAGGGATCAACCTTAAATCTCTGAACCCTGTCTCCAATGCAACTATGGCCCTCCTTATATTATAGTAAAAGTTATGGGTAACTTTAATCTTCATATTGATTGGGTTAGAACTGGAAAGAATAGCTTTTCCAGCAAATTCATTTGGTGCATTAGGGATAGTTTCCTCGAGCAAAATGTCATCAAACCACCAGGAATCAGGCTATCTTGCAGCTGGTAATGGGTAATATGGTAGGTTTAATAAATGATTTCCAACTAAAAGATTCCCCAGAAAGTACTAACCGTAACACAATAGAATTTAATACTCAGGTCCAGAGTGAGAAACTTAGGTCAGAAGCAACTTGCATTGAAATGAGGATAGAATTAGCTAAAGTGAACTGGGCAAATAGATGTGCAAGAACAAAAGTAAGCAAACGATGAAAGACATTTAAGGAGATAATTCATGACCCTCAGTAAAAATATGTTCCAGTAAGGAGGAAGGATTTTGAGAGGGATAAACCAACAAGACTAACCAAGGAAGTTAAGGAGAGACTTAAGTTGAAAGAAAGTGCATATAAGGAGATCAAAATCAGTAATACCCTGAAGACTTGAATAAATTTGGAATCAAGCAAAGGACTAAAAAGATAATAAAGACATAGAAAATAAACTACAAGTTCAAACGAGTGAAGAATATAAAAACTGAAAATAAGACCTTCTTTAAATATATAAAAAGAAAAGAGAGGTCAAAGAGAACATAGGCCCCTTTAGAAAATGAATCTGGGGAGATGGTTTCGGGGAACAAGGAAATTGCAAAGGAGTTAAATAGATGATTTGTATCAGTCTTTACAGTGGAAGATACTTCTAACATTTTATTAATACTTAAGAATACATGGGAGGACTCAATTACCATCACAAAAGAAGTAGATGTCATCGAAAGTTCACTGTGGACGTTGGAGCTCTTTTTTAAACAAGACTTCCTAGGAGTCACATGATTGATAAGTGCTTGCTTTGCTCGAGGCACAGTTTGGATATTTTGAATAGTGACTAGATTGAACAGTCTATTGGAGCAATAGATCAGGTTGGATGAAATTTAGGTGAATCTCTGCCAACTGTTTGGGGCCTTGGATGGAGGTGAGAGGGGAGGTGTAGGGGGTCCTCAGATTCACTTGAACCATTTCTGACACCACCCTCCCCTTCCTAGATGTCTGTCTCCATCTCCAGAAACCAACTTACCACTGCCATCAATTTCAAACCAATTGACTCCCACAGCCACCTTGACAACGTCCCCTCACCCATGCTATCCCATACTCTCAATTCCTCCACCTCTGCAGCATCTGCCCCCAGGATGAGGGGTTTTACTCCAGGATATCCCAGATATGCTCCTACTTTAGGAACTGAGATTTCCCCTCCTCTGTAATGAAGGATGCTGTCAACAGAATCTCCTGCACTTCTGCCCTCAAACCCTCTCCTCCACTTCCTGCACTTCTGCCCTCAAACCCCCTCTCCCCAACAACAATGAGGATAGAGTCCCCTTAGTCCTCATGTAACACCCACCAACCTCCGAATTCAACGCATCATCTTCTGTCATTTCTGCCACCTACAATCAGACCCCACCACCAAAGAGATACTTCCTTCCCTACTCCATCCGCTTTCCTCAGGGATGTTCATTCCGTGACTCCCTTGTCAGCTCTATACTCCCTACCAACTTCTCTGCCAGACCCAGTACCTTTCCCTACAACTGCAAGACGTGCAACACCTGCCCCATCTCACCTCTGTCCAAGGCCCCAAACAATTCTTTCAGATCTGACACAGATTCGCTTGCACTTTATCCAACCCGATCTATTGCATCCGTTGGTCTGACATGGTCTCCTGAATATCGGGGAGACCAAACGCAGACTCAGGAACTGGTGTTTGCAGAGCATGTGCACTCTGCAAGCACCAAACAATCCAACCTTCCAGTTGCCATCCATTTTTAATTCCCATCCCACTCCCCTGACAACATGTCCATCCTTGGCCTCCCCCACTGTCGGAGTGAGGCCAAACGTAAACTGGAGGAACAACACTTGATGTTTCACCTTGGGAGCTTACAGCCCAATGGCCTGAATTTTGACTTCACCAGCTTCAAAATCCCTCCACCCCCAGCCTTATCCCATAAACAGCTTGGCAATTAAAACATGGAGTATTGGGATGAGAATGATGGTGTACTCCTCCAGCCTCAGTCACAGGTGTACATGGACACTGAGGTTATTATACATAGCAGCATTCTGCAGTCTCTTGATTTAAATAAAAACCTGCTTTTCTAATATTCCTGCCAAAGTGGACAACCTCACATTATCCCACGTTATGTTCCATCAGTTGTTTGCCCGGTGATATTAGCTATTTATAGCGCTTTGAAGATTTTTAAAATCATCTTACCATTTGTTTTAGTTGGATCTGAAAAACAGTTATATTAGACACGAAACACTAATTCTCCATTTTCACAGATGCTGCCAGACCTGCTGATTTTCCCCAGAACTTTTTTCATTTTATTTCAGATTTCCAACATCTGCAGTAGTTTTTGCTCTTATTATCCATTGACTCTTGTTTTGCTTGAGCTCCTTGATGCCTCACTTGGTCAAATACAGCCTTGATGTCAAGGACAGTTGCTCCTAAGTCTAGAGAGGTCAGGAGCTAAATGCCCCTAGCAGAGCCCAAGCTGAGCATCAGTGGGTTTATTGCTAAGTAAGTGCTGTTTGATAGCACTGTTAATGACACTGCCCATCATTTTACAGATGATTGAGAGGAGGCTAGATCTGAAATTAGCTGCGTTGGATTTGTCCTGCTCTCACTTGGGACTTTCCATATTGTTGGGTAGATGCCAGTGTTGTAGATGTACTGGAACAGGGTGGCTTGTTCTTCAAGGAGCACAAGTTTTCAGTACTACTGTAGTAATGGCATCAGGGCCCATATCCTTTGCAGTATCCAATGCCTCATACTGTTTCTTTATGTCTTGTAGAGTAAATTGAATTGGCGAAAGACTGGCATTTGTGACTCTGGGACCCCCTGGAGGAAGCTGAGTCTGATGCAAATGCTTCAACCTTATCTATTACACTGATATGATGGGAATCCCTACCATTGAGAATGGGAATATTTGTACAATGCAAAAGATAAGACTGCAGCTTTTGCAACAATCTTCATCCACAAGTGCCAAGTGGATGATCCATATCAGCCTCCTCCAGTGGTCCCCAGCATTACAGGTACCACTCTTCAGCCAATTTAATTTAATTCACTTCACATAACATCAAGAAACGGTTGGAGACACTGGATACTGGAAAGGCTACAGGTCCTGACAACATGCCAGCAATAGTACTGAAGATTTGTGCTCCAGAACTTGCCTCTCCCCTAGCCAAGCTGTTCCAGTACAGTTACAACTCTGGCATCTACCCGACAATGTAGTAAATTACCCATGTATGTCCTGTACATAAAAAACAGGACAAATCCTACCCAGCCATTACCACTCCATCAGTCTACTCTCAATCACCAGTAAAGTAATGGAAGGTATCATCAACAGTGCTATCAAGCATCACCTGCTCAGAAATAATCTGCTCAGTGATGCCCAGTTTGGGTTCCACCAGGGCTACTCAGCTCCTGAACTCTTTGCGGCCTTAGTTCAAACATGGACAAAAGAGCTAAAATGCAAGGGTGAGGTGAGAGTGACAGCCCATGAAATCAAGGCTGCATTTGACTGAGTGTGGCGTCAAGGAGCCCTGACAAAACTGGAATCAATGGGAATCCAGAGGCAAACTCTCTGCTGGTTAGAGTCTTACCTGACACGTAGGAAGATGCTTGTGGTTGTTGGAGGTCAGTCATCTCGGCTCCAAGATATCACTGCAGGAGTTCCTCAGGGTAGTATCCTTAGCCCAACCATCTTCAACTGCTTCATCAATGACCTTCCTGCCATCATAAGGTCAGAAAAGGGGATGTTCGCCAATTACTGCACAATGTTCAGCACCATTCACAACTCCACAGATACTGAAGCATTCCATGTCCAAATGCAACAAGATCTGGTCAATATCCAGGCTCTACCATCATGAATAAGAGACGATCTAACCACCACCCCTTGACATTCAACGGTGTTACCATCACTGAATCCCCCCCTACTGTCAACAGCCTGGGGGTTATCGTTGACCAAAACTCAACTGCACTCACCACATAAACAGAGTGGCTGCAAGAACAGACCAGAGGCTAGAAATACTGTGGTGAGTAACACATCTGACACCCTAAAGTCTGTCCACCGTTCACAAGGAGTGTGATGGAATACTCCCCACTTGCCTGGATGAGTGCAGCCCCAACAACACTCGAAGCTTGACACTATCCAGGACAAAGCAGCCTGCTTGATTTGCACTACATCCACAAGCATGCACTCCTTGCACCACTGATGCTAAGTGGCAGCAGTTGTACTATCTACAAGATGCCCTGCAGAAATTCACCAAAGATCCGCAGACAGCACCTTCCCAACCCACAACCACTCCCATCTAGAAGGACAAGAGCAGCAGATATATGGGAACACCACCACCTTCAAGTTCCCCTCCAAGCTATTCACTATCCTGACTTGGAAATATATTGCTGTTCCTTCACCGTTGTTGGATCAAAATCCTGGAAATCCCTCCCTAATGGCATTGTGGGTCAACTCGCAGCAGGTGGACTACAGCGGTTCGAGAAGGCAGCTCACCACCACCTTATCAAGGCCAACTGTGGACGGGCAATAAACGTTGACCAGCCAGCAATGCTCAAGCAGAGCGACGCTCACATCTCTCAAATGAATAGATTAAAATAAAAGCCTCCTCCTGGCATGAGTTTAATTCTCCACCACCATTCATAACTGCATTTGACAGTATTGTAGAACTTGGATCTGATCCATTGGTTATTAAATCGCTGAGCCCTGTCTTTCATTTGCTGCTTGTGATGTTTGACACATAATTAGGCCTATTTAATGACTTCAGGTTGACACTTCATTTTAGGTATTTTTGGTGCTCTGCTTGACATACTCCCCTGTGATCTTCATTGAGCTAGGACTGATTCCTAGCTTCATGGGAATGATAAAAAGGTGCTTATGTTAGACTATAAGATTACAGTTTGTTTGAGCATAAATCTGCTGATCGTGACTCATGAAAACTGAATCATGAGTTGTTGGATATATTTGAAGTCTATCCTATGTAGTACAGCGATAATGCTACACAATACTAGGTAAAGTTTTCCCAGAGTGAAGACAGGACTTGTCTCACAAGGGCTGTGTGGTGGTCACTCTGCTGATGATGTCTTAGACAGATACATCTGCGCAGGCGCATTGTTCAGTGTTGTGATCCCTGCTGATGTTATTACTGGACAGCTCAGAACCCAGATTGAGATCTGTCTTGATAGATCACATTTTTTGTTCTGATTTAACAAGCTGGCCTCTCATTGAAGTATAAGTGTGCAATATTGCAGCTTCTGTTTTAAGAATAAAAAAGGAAGTTTACTAACCAAAAAAATGAAGATAAATAGAATAAACAAAGCCACTTACTTAGAATGCAAATTTAATTATATTTAAATATAGAGTAGTAATAATGGATTAATTCCATTAATCCCCAAACACTCGTTCCCAAGTTTCTAAAAGAACTCCCTTGTAAAATACTCACACCAGAGAATAAAATGTTTTCCTAACACCTCAATAGGTTTAAGGTAATTGTGAGTTGAATTCCTGATCTGGAAACACCTGATGGCTTCTTCCTGGAGCTTTCATACATCTGAGCTTAAACATACTCTGCTTTGAGTAAGCAGTTCATTATTTTATCACAACACTTCTGGTTTGGACCATCATTAAAACCTTACTATCATTAAAACCTTACACTAAGGAATCTAGTTTTAATGATATCCTGTCCTTCTCAGGACCACTTCTCTATAAAACCATCTCCATCCAAGGAATTCTCAAAACTGGCTAAAGTAAAACTAAAAATTTCTTTCTCAAAGCTATAGGTGTTGCCCCAAAGCTTAAAAAGCAAGTCCTGTGTATAGAAGCTTGAAGCAGAATAGACTACCCTGCTAAGCTGTAAAACATTCTAACATTAAAAAACCATTAGTGCTGCAAAGTAGTTCTGTCAGAGCAATTTAAAAGAAATCAGCATGGTTGCAAAAATACATGAAATTAATTATTAATTTCAGACACACAAAATATCCAAACATCACTAACCCAAATTCAAAATATATATATGACATAGTTTATATTACATGAGGATGAGCTCAAGTATGTTTTTTCCTCTTCTTGGTTCCCTCACCATCTGTCACAGATGCAGTCTATCAGCTATCATGGAATCATACTGTACAGAAGATGCCCTTCAGCCCATTAAATCTGTACTGCCTAAAATATACTATTACCTGCAATAGTCCCACTTTTCCACACTAGGCCCATAGCCTTGAATGTTATAATAGTCCAACTGCTCATCCAAGTACTTTTTAAAGATTGTAATGTTTTCCACTTCAACTGTCCTCCCAGGCAGTCTATTCCAGAACCCCACCATCCTGAGTGAAAATATTTTTCTTTAAATCTCCTGTAGACCTCCTGGCTTTCACTTTAAAATTACACCTTCCTATAAAGTCGTGACCAGAACTGCATGTAGTAATCCAGCTGTGGCCTAACCAAAGTTCTGCACAGTTCCAACGTGACCTCCCTGATCTTATAACCAATACCACAACTGATAAAGACAAGTATCCTGAATGCCACCTTAACTACCCTAGTAACCTGTTCTGCCACTTTCAGAGATCTGTGGACAGGCATTCCAAAATCCCTCTGTTCCTCTGAGCTTCCTCGTGTCTTGCCATTCATTCGGTACTCCCTTGTCTTGTTCCTTCTTCCAAAGTGCTTCACTTCCCATTTATCAGAGTTAAATTCCATCCGCTATTGATCTGGCCATCTCACCAATCCTTTTATATCCTCCTGTAATCTAACATCTTCCTCCTCACAATCAACGACCTGGCCAATCTCTGTGCCATCTGAAAATTTACTTATCATCCATCCCACATTCTTATTTACATTATGTATGAATATCACAAACAATAAGGGACCTAGCACTGATCACTTTGGTACACCACTGCATACTGGGATTCGAGTCACACAAACAGCCTTATAATACCATCCTCCTCTGTCTACTGCCACTCAGCCAATTTTGAATCCAATTTGCCAACTATGTCCTTTAAGACTCAACCAGTTCAGTCAGTAGTGGTGCTGCCAAATCACTGTTAATGATGGATATTGGAGTCCTTTAACCCAGTAAATTCTTTCCCTCCTTCTGTGATGAGAATACATCTAATCAGAGTTTTCCTTGCCAGAGTTTAATTGATGCCATGAGACTTTGAGATCCACAGTCAATGTTGAGGACTCTCAAGGCATCTTTAGTATTTTCATTTCTTTTTCTTTGATGATGGTTGTTCTAAGCTACTCTCCGTCTTTTTGCCTCTTAAATTTCAGCTTTTCTTGGGTTGTTTTTTGTGTGTTTTATTGCAAAGCTGGCTACAAAATACTTATTCAAAGCCTCTGTGATTTTCTGTTTTCCCATTATTAATTCCCCAACTGCATCCTATTATGGGACCAATCTCATTTTAGCAATTCTTTCCTTATTATGTATTTGTGGAAGCTTTCATAGCCCTATGTTTAAGTCTTTAATTAAATTTGAGACATTACCTGTGGACCCACGTGTCTCACTTTCAAACTGAATATGAAATACTACCATTTCATGATTAACTTACCTAGAGGATCCTTTACTATCAGGCTTTTAAATAATCATGTCTCAGTACAAATACCAGGTTGAAATATCTTGGTTTCATCAATGTTCTGGAACATATTGTTCTAGGAAACTGCCCCAAATTCAGACTATAAACTCATCCTCCAAGCTACCATTGCCAATAAATTTATCTAATCAATTGTGGAGATTCAAGTCATACAAAATTATTGCAATGCCTTTATTGCAAGCCCTGATTGTTTCTAGAGAAGTTTGCACTAAGAGTGTTAGCTCATTCCCAAGTTCTCTGTGAAAGAAAACTGAAAAGGTATGGATCCAGAGTTTAAATAATCAGTAGTCTCTCGGAGCAGCATCATCACTATTTTCTCATTCATTTCCTCTGAAGCATTAAACTCAAATTTTCAGGCCTCTAAGCATGAACCCACTGGTTCAAACTAAGAGAGCTCTCTACATGCTTTTAGTTTTGAGCTGTGGCATATTTTGAAAATAAATCTTCCACCACTGAGTGTTCATCTATTTGGATGGCTCTATTTTTACTTCCAGAAAAGTTAAATTTTCATTGTTTTATTTCTAAAAATAAGATTTTTCTTCAGTTTTGTGAAGCCCAACTCTGATAACTGGAAGCGTTTTTTTCCAATGCTCTTGAAGTGGGAACAAATGAAAGAACTGTTGTGACATAGCTCTATTTGGAACAAATACAGGAATGCACTTGTCGAAATGTCACCTCATTTGTTGTAATTAGCCATAAAGTGTGATGGCATGTTATTCAGTCGTTCCTCTTCGCCCTGCAGGGATGCTCATTTTTTTTTCCTGAGTGACAGAGTAAATATCTCTGTTTTGTTGATTTTTTTTTTGCCATGTTTTGTGTGCAAGGCCATAACACACTATGCTGTGCAGCTTAATTTAAAAAGAAAGTTGTCCAGTTATAAATAGAAAAATCATTAACAGTGGATATCATTTTCAGACTTCAGCCAAACAAGCTACAGTATTTCTAGAGATCACATTATTACAAGTTCAAGCAGTTGTTTTTGTATGCTTTTTCCGCACACAAATAAAGGTATCTGTATGCATTTACATGGATGTGTCATACATGAACTTAAAAGCAAGCATACAATTATGATCACAGCAGATATCATAATTATACAAGTCAGATCCTAAATTGAAATCTGACTTGATAACTTTTTTTTTAAACAGTGGTTTTTAAGTGAAACACAAGCATTTAATGCTGTAGATTTAGTTTTAACAATAAAATAGATGTTTATCAAATAAAAGGTAAAGTAGAATAAATGAAACTATTTACGTAAAACACAGTTTGAATATTTCCAAATACAGCAAAAATACAATATCACATCTATCCCAACAGAATCCCTTTACTGTACTCAATCACAGGAAAAAATTTGTTTCTGTATCGCATCAGTAGGCTTGACTTAACTGTTGTTTTCAGTTGCTGGTCTTGAGAATCTGATAGCCTCTTCCTTGAGTATTCATACAACTGAACTTAGACTTTGTCAGCATCAGGTAATCCTTTGAGTTCTAACCAAACACTTCCAGCCTGGAACATTCAAACTTGAACCCCTTACACTGAGGTTACTTATTTTCTAACTGTTTAGAATTAGCCTCTTTATTGAGGAGGAACTATTTCATACAGTGGTGCAAAAAAAAATCATGCAGCCAGCCTCAATGACTACTGCCTGGTGGCTCTGACTTCAACCATTATGAATGCTTCAAGAGGTTGGTCATGGCTCACATCAACTCCAGCCTACCAGATTGCCTTGATCCTTTGCAGTTCGCCTACCATCGCAACGGGTCCGTAACAGACACCATCTCCCTGACCCTACCTTCATCTCTGGAATATCTGGATAACAAGGCTCATACTTATTGACTACAGCTCCGCCTTCAACAGCATAATTCCAAACAAACTCCTCTCCAACGCCAAGACCGAGGTCTTGGCTCCCGCTTCTGTAATTGGATTCTCAACTTCCTGACCCACAGACTGCAATCAGTAAGAATAAGCAACAACACCACCTCCATGGTAATCCTCAACACCGATATCCCACAAGGCTGCATGTTCAGCCCATTATACAGTCATGACTGTGTGGCAAAATTCCACCCTAACTCCATTTACAAGTTTACTGATGACACCACCGTTGAGGTCAGATCTCAAATGATGAGACAGAGTACAGGAAAGAGATTAAGTGCTTAGTGGAATAGTGTAAAGCCAACAATGACTCCATCAACGTCAGCAAAATGAAGGTGCTGGCCATGGACTTCAGGAAGCGGAGTGGATGGCATTCCCCTGTCTGCATCAGTGGTGCTGAGGCAGAGATGGTTGAGAATGTCAAGTTCTTGGGATGTAGACCAACAATCTGTCCTTGTCCATGCACGTCAACATGACAGTCAAGAAAGCACATCAACATCTCTACTTCCTCAGAAGGCGAGGGAAATTCAGCATGATGACAAAGACGCTTACCAATTTCTAAAGATGCACTATAGAAAGCATCCTACCTGGATGCATCACACCGTGGTATGGCAATTGATCTTCCAAAGAAAACAAGAAACTACAGAGAGTTGTGAACATAGTCTAGTCCATCACGCAAACCAGCCTTCAATCCATTGAGTCCATCTATACTTCTCGGTGCCTTGGGAAAGCAACCAACACAATGAAAGACCCCTCCCAACCTGGTTATACAATTATACACCCTCCTCCATTGGGTATAAGATATAAAAGCTTGGATACACCTACGAACAGATTCAAGAACAGATTCAGAAACGGCTTCTTCACCGCTGTTATCAGACTTTCGAATGGGTCCCTCAAATGTTAATTCTGATCTCTCTCTGCACCTTTTCTACAGCTGTAACTTCGAATTTTGCACTCTGCTGCTACCCTGATGCACTTTGTGTGGTACGATCTGCTTGTATAGCAAGCAAAACACTTTACTGTATCTTGGTATGTGACAACAATAAATCAAACAAAAAAAAACTAAATTCACCAGGACTTTTGAAAAGTGAAACCAAAAGCTTTCCAATCTATGCTTGTTTGCCCTGAGCAAAAATAAATTCTAAACCTTCCAATTGAAAGCAAGCTCATGCTTTTCAATGTTTACTCTGTCTGCTCATTAAATTCTCCTAATAAAAACAACATCCTATTAGCACTTCTGGAACACTCTCTCTCTCAAAGAATCGTGGTTCCAAATATACTAGCAATAATTAACCCCTCATATTCTTCTTGCATGCAATAAGTGCACAAATCAAACTTTAAAATAAATTATATTAAAACACATGTAACATATACCATACACCACCCTATGAACTTATGAATTGAGAGCAGGAGTAAGTAATTCAGGCCGTCCAGTGTGCATCACCATTTAATAAGATTGTGGCTAACCTGACTGTAGTCTCAATTTCACAAACAGTTAACCTTTGACCCCCTTGCTTGTCATGAATCTATCCACCTGTAGTAGTTGGAACCAGGTGGATCTTATAGAGTATGATTGGGGTTGTTAACCTAGGCCAGTCAGGGACAGACGTAAACAGGGGATTCAGAACCTGTTCACTTCAGGGACTGACTCCAAGCTGGTTGGCCACAGCCAGTGTACTGTGCACATGTAAATAAAGAGTGACTTGGTGACGGAATACACGGTCTCCCAGAAGTATTGGTCATGGACAATGGGACGTCATGTGCAGGCACGGAACTGGAGTATTTCCTAAAGTCAAATGGCATTCGACATGTTTGGACAGCTCCATACCATCCATCATCCAGTGGTCTGGCAGAAAGAGCGGTCCAAACGTTGAAGGCAGGCTTAAAGAAACAGCCTACAGCTTTGCTAAATACCAAACTGTCCCAGTTCCTGTTCAATTATCAGACCACCACTCATGCAACTAAAGACAAAACTCCAGCTTTCCCTCCTACAAGCCGAAATCCCCACCTGCTTCAAGAAGACCACCATCATCCCAGTACCTAAGAAAGTATGTGTACTATGCCTTAATTGTTACCTCCATAATCATGAAGTTCTTCCAGAGATTGGTCATAGCCCACATCAACTCTAACCTCCCAGCCTGCCTCGATCCCCTGCAATTTGCCTACCAGAAAAACGGGTCCACAGCGGACACCATTTCCCTAGCCCTGCACTCGTTATTGCAGCATCTGGACAACAAGGACACCTACATCAGACTCCTGCTCATCAATTATAGCTCCACCTTAAACACCATTATCCCCTCCAGACTGATCTCAAAACTCCAAGACCTAGGTCCCAGCTCTGCCCTCAGCAACTGGATCTCAACTTCTGACCCATAGACCACAACCAGTGAAGATAGACAATGAGATAACAAGGTGTAGAGCTGGATGAACACCGCAGGCCAAGCAGCATCACAGGAGCAGGAAGGCTGATGTTTCGGGCCTAGACCCTTCTTCAGAAAAAGGAT
>NC_063348.1:40463414-40528965 GCF_021869965.1 Rhincodon typus
CCTTCCTGCTCCTGTGATGCTGCTTGGCCTGCTGTGTTCATCCAGCTCTACACCTTGTTATCTCAGATTCTCCAGCATCTGCAGTTCCTACTGTCTAAGATAGACGATGAAACTCCTTCATTCAACACTGCAGCCCCCCAAAGATGCGTTTTCAGCCCACTACTGTACTCCCTGTACACACAAAACAGTGTAGCCACATTCCAAATGAATGCCATCTACAAGTTTGCTGACAACACCAACGTGGTGGGACAGATATCAAACAACAATGAATCAGAATACATAAAATAGATGGAGGGCTCGGTGGTGTGGTACATTGATAAAAACCTCTCTCAATGTTGGCAAAACTAAAGAACTGATCATTGACTTCAGAAAGAAGGAAGGAGAACATGCCCCCATCTGTAACAACGGAGCAGAGGTTGAAAGGGTTGAGAACATCAAGTTCCGAGGAGTGATGATAACCAACAACCTGTCCTGGACTTCCCACATAGGTGCAATGGCTAAGAAAGCACAGCAACACCTCTTCCTCAGGCAGCCCAGGAAATTTGGCATGTCCATAAGGATGCTTACCAACTTTTACAGAAGCACCATAAAAAGCATGCTGTCCGGGTGTATGACGACCTGGTATGGCAACTGCTCTGCCCAGGACAGTAAGAAACTACAGAAGGTTGTGTGCACCACCCAGATCGTCAAGGAAGCTAACCTCCCATCCATGGACTCCATTTACACTTGTTGCCGCGGAAAGGCTGCCAACATCATCAAAATCCCATCCTGCCCCGGTAATGCTCTCCTACAACCTCTTATGTCACGCAGAAGATACAGAAGCTGGAACACTTGCACCAGCAGGTAAAAGAATAGCTTCTTCCCTGCCATTATTAGACTGGTGAATGGATTCTCTAACTTAAAATAATGTTGATCCTGTTAATGTTGATCTTCCCTTGTGCACATCCGGAGCGGTGTAACGGGAGGCTGAAATGGCAGGAATGCCAGGGCTGGCCACATGCTTCTTCTAAGCGAGAGAAACAGTTTACTTCAGAGGACAAAGTTTAGTGCTGGAACCATGGAAACTGCCCTGCATGGGTACGAGGTGAGGTCAATGTGAGGTCAGGTCCTGTGTTATACAAAGTTTGGGTAAGTGAGGAGGTCCTGAACAAAGATGTGGATCACCTGAAAGCTGCTATCTCGCAAACGGCGCAGCAGCAAAACATACCTGGCCCATCAAAACTGCCAGAAGGCCTGTCAGAAACCATGGGTTCTCCCCCTCAGTCTAGTGTCAAGGAAACCTCAGAGTCCGAGATGAATGCAGCCTCGATACCGTTACCACCGGAAAAATAGTAGGAAACTCTCACGAGACACCCAGACGCTAGAGTCCGGCTGTGGTCCATTATGCTGTGAATGTTTGAGTCAGAGGAACCTGACCCAAGGCAACAACACCCCAGGAGAAGCTACCAGACAAAGACCAGGCCTATATTCTTGGACTTGGGAGCAGGATTGGGGGTGAGGAATGTAGCGATTGGAACCAGGTCGATTGTATTGACTATAAGATCCTTGATTGGGATTGTTAACCTGGGCCAATCAGGGAGCCCTGCCTGACAGACATAAGCAAGGAATTAAGGGTCTCTTCACTTCAGGGACTGACTCCAAACTGGCTGGCCACAGCCAGTGTATTGTGCACATGTAAATAAAGGTGACTTGGGAATGGGATACTGGCCTCTATGCAGTTATTTCACTACCTCTCCTTTTGAAATATTCTTTGATTCTGGCTCTACTGCTTGCTGGGATAGAGAGTTCCAAGGGCACTCAATCTTCTGAGAAAATGTTTTTCTTCATCATCTTAAATGTGAAGCCCTTTATTTCTAAACAGCCTGTACTAATTCTAGTCCCTCCTGCAAAAGAAACCATCCTTTCAGCATCCACCATGTCAAGTCCCCTCAAAATCCTCTGTGTTTCAAAAAGATCTCCACTCATTCTTCTAAACTCCATTGGATTTGGCACCAACATGCCGTACCTTTCCTCATAAGATAATCCTAAACATTGACTATCAAAACGGAAATAAACTGGCTGGTAAAAGAGAGAAATTACAGTACCTCCTGTGAGGTGGTATCCACTGCCACGGTGACAGGATCTTACAAAAATCTTCCAGAAGTAATATGCCATCACTTGTAGATTCAGCTGGTAATAAAATTGCCTGTATTTGCTTAAGAAGAAATTACAAGAGACTTTTTGAAATTCAGTGAGCATTTCCAAGAGTAGACAAAAAGTCCTTGAAAGTCATTCCCCTCAAGGTATGAATAGCTGTTCTATCTCACCAACAGTCTGACTGGATAAGAGCCATTCAACTAATAGCTGAAACAGTTGGAAAGTTAATTATGTGACTGAAAAGTCATTTACAGGTCTACGCCCCGGATTTGAACCAAACTGTCACCCTATGGTAGCATAATTCAACTATTTTTGGGATAATAACTGCACAGAGGCCAGGATCCCATCACCAAGTCACCCTTTGTTGTCATGTGCACAGTACATGGCTCTGCCCAGCCAGCTCAGACCTTGTTGCTAGAATGAAGAGACTCCCTGAATCTACTGTTTATATCTGTCAGCCAGGGCTCCCTGATTGGCCCAGGTTAACAACCCCAATCAATGATCTCGCAGTCAATGAGATCCACCTGGCCTTCATTCCAATTGCTACTGCAACCATCTTAAATTTTGATCTATGTAAAGTCTGACTGTGAGCAACCATTTTGTGCAGAGACTAAGAGAATTTATAGAAATGCAACAGTGTGGTAGGAAACCTTTTGGCCTAATGTGTCTGTATGAAATCCATCAGCTGCCTTGGTAGGTTTTGAGGCCATGTTCCCAGAGTATTAGCCTGGATCTCTTAACTACTAATTCAGTACACATTGATCATAATGCCGTCATCTCCCCACAACTGCTAGATGTACTGTACTGTATTTCTAGGAGGCAGTTGATAAGGTGCCACTTCAAATGCAATTACAGAAAATAAAAGCTCATAGTGCAGAGGACACATTAACAGAGAAGTTTGGCTTCCCAGCAGAAAACCAAGAGTAGACGTAAATGGGCTATTTTCTGATCGGCAAGATATGGTGAATGGTGTACCACAAGATCGGTGCTGGGGCCTCAACTTTTTATTATATAATTAAATAAATAAGAGAAGATATGGTTATTGTACTTGCTGCAGACACAAATATAGATAGGACAATATGAAAGACAATATAAAAAAGTCCACAAAGGGATATGGACAGGCATCTGGTGTATAATGTAGGAAAATGTGAAATTGTCCATTTTGGCAAGAAGAACAGAAAAGAAGCATATTATCTAAGAGGTGACAGGTTGTTGAGCTTTGAGATGCAGAGGGATTTGAGTGCCGTTGTGCATAATTCGCAAAAGGTTGACATGCAGGTACAGAAAATAAGGTTATAATTTACTTCAGAATTAAGTACAAAAGTAGGGAAATTATGCTTCAGTTATAAAGGACATTGCTGAGATTACATCTAGAGTACTATGTACTGTATTTGTCTATTTACTTAAGGATTTAAATGCATTGGAAGCAGTTAAGAGAATGTGTACAAGATTAATACGTGGAACAGTTGTGTTGTCTTGTGAGGAAAGGTTGAATAGGTTTGGTGTGATCTGTTGGGAGTTTAGAAGAGCAAAAGGTGACTTGATTGAAACGTTTAAGATTCTGAGGGGTCTTGATAGGGTCCATACTGAAATGATGTTTGATTTTGTGGGTCACTTTTTTCAAAACGTAGGGTCACCCGTTAAAGACAGCGATAAGGAAATTTTTTTCACAAATGATTGTGAGTCTTTGAAACTCTCTTCCTCAAAAAAGTTATAAGACCATACGGTACATATTGAGAGGTCAAACAACTCCACTTTGCCCTAACTGACATTTTTGATGTCGATATTGTGGGATAGAAATAACAAGGTAAGACTTACATTTATAGTACTTTACCACGTCTCTCAAAAGTGTCACAAAATGTCATAAAACATTTATCTGACCGATTGTGGACAAAACATTTCCAGAAGGTGTTCTTCCCCTGCTAATGCCATTCTCCTCCACTCCCACCCTACCATTGTGGAGGGTGTGATAGGGTTAGAACTTACCACCCCTGTGGAGTCCTCCAGCGATCTGTACTGAGTTCCCCTCTCATCTACATTCTGCCTTTGAACAAGCATACGAGTCAGATTTCTCACACACATCATTAATAACTCCGCTTTACCACTTCACTAACATACCCAAACTCTCTGCTGCCTCTCTGTTTTCGAGCAAGTGCCATTCTGCATGCCATAGGATGTTTAATATCCAAGTATGTCACTGAAACAAGCCATTTCTGAATGTTTGATTTGAGGGACTGCACCCTTAAAAGTACAGGATACCTTCGGTTCTGTGCAGAGCATTCCCATATCACACGACCTACAAACCTCATGCATTTGACTTACTATACAACCTTTTGACTGACAGTATCATTAATGAGTCAAGCTGATATCACTAAGTTATTTATTTTGCTATACTGATTTAACAGCTTTCAGCAAACCTGTTTAATGCCTGTACACTGGGGAATCTAGAATGTGGGCATGTAATCTCAGGATAATGGGATGATCACATAGGTTTCAGATGAAGAATTTGTCTACAGCAGCAAGTTGTGCATGTTCCATAGTTGAATTAAAGGTAAAGTTGTCATAATCCGAGATAACAAGGCTTTTTTTCTCACTAGAGAGAGAGAGAGAGAGATGACTCATGGGAGTTTAACCTGAGGGTCACCAGGTTTCAGGTGAGAGGAGAGGTGGAGAATGAGAATCCTTCATAGTAATTTCAGCCAGTGCAGGAATTGAACTCATGCTGTTGGCATCAATCTGCTTCAAAAACCAGCCATCCAGTCAGCTGAGCTAACCAACCTCAATAATTGATTGTATTCACAAGGCTGAAGTAAACAGATTTATGGTTTCAGGAATAAAAGGATATGGGGAGCAGATCATAGAATTCCTGCAGTTTGGAAGCAGGCTATTTGGCCCATCAAAGAAGAGCATCCCACCTAGACCCACCCCCTCTACCCCTGCATTTCCCATGACCAATCCACCCAGCCTGCACATTCCCTGGACTGTGGGAGGAACTGGAGCACCCAGAGGAAACCTAACTGACATGAGGAGAATGTGCAAACTCCACATAGACGATTCTCCAAGGATGGGATCAAACCCGGATATCTGGCATTGTGAGGTAGCAGTGCTAACCACTGAACCACCATGCCACTCCAGATGGGAAAGTGGAATTGAATGTGATGATCAGTTAGGACTATATTGATAGAAAACTCAAAGGGCCTAATGATCGAATCCTACTTCTACTTCTTTATTATCTTTACTGGAAAAAAGTGCTCTGCTCACCAGTTTTATATTTATTAGTCTCATATTTTACATGATACCCTTCTTTGTTGACTCCAACACAGAATGTGTGTCTGGCAAAGTCTGTCAATTTTTCCTGCAAGCTGAAAGATCTAGTCAGACTTGCCTTTTCCAACTAAGAAATTTTGTAGGAGAATACCTAATTTTCCTTCCAGCAGCCCTTAATAAAGAGATCACATTCCAACAATTTTAAAAATATCCTATCATTTTATTTTTGATGTGGACCACGATTTTGGCCTGGTTCTCCTCATTAAGGCCAGCACCTGCCCTGTCAGTTCATCTGTTTCCCTTTGACACTCCAGCTCTGAATGTATATCAAACACCCGTGAACTTCAGGATGTCAAAACTTTGGCAAATCTCGTCACACCCCCTTCATCCCACCATCACTTCTTGGGAAGATATTTCCTAATCAATCTGCCCAGAGATGTCATTACACACCTCTGGAACAGGTGGGACTTGAACCTCACTGTGCCATGAGAGCCTTCACTTCTTCGGAATAGTCTTGTCTAGACCAGAAACAAGACATTAGTAAATGGTGTGTCAGGGGTCTCAGCAGAGTTTGGAGCTCTCCTGTAGCAGGTCTAGTGCAATAGTTAAGCAGTTCATCTCCAAAATCTTCATAAAAACTTTGTATCAAACACAGCAAAAACTAAGGTACATTTAATTTGAAAACAAAGTCACTTAGTTGATGCTTATTTATGCAGTAAAATCACAGTACAATTTTAACTTAAATTTGAAGTAAATGTCTGAGATTTTAAGATCTTTCCTTGTGCAATCATCAAGTCTGAATTTTGACATAGAATCACACTAGTGGCGCAGCTAAAGGAATGAAACTCAAGGAATTGTTGAATGGCAACAGAATCCTTTCAAGGAGTGATTAACTGCATAACGTAGACGTATGGAAAAATCTTTTCACCCCAAGTTGTTCATATCAGCATTAACTTGCCAAGGAAGCTTCATCTACTTATCCAAAATGTTGCTATATTCCTTTATCCTTATTTCATGCATCTGATTACTAGAGGGATACTACCAATCATTGCTTGTTTATCTTAATATGCAAAATAGATTTGATTATTATATGTTGATATATTTTGAATGTTTTTTTTAAAAGTTCACTTGCCACATCAGAAAGAAGGAAGCAATAAGTGGATATATAATCTTAAGATTAAATGCTTAGCAGGCTTAAACATGAAGACACTCTCGTTTGCTTTCCGAATGCTTTATTATGTAAGTCAATCTGACTGTTAATTTAATTCTTAATCTCTTCCTTCCAGATTTTGCAATATGTCTTTTAACTTTTTCTAAATTTTACTTCATTGGAAAATATTTGAATTGAGTTACATGCAAGTCTTCTGCATTTCTGAAACACACTTGCCAAATTTGCCAATGCTTATTGGGGTGGCATGGTCATTTTTTCAAAAATATACCTTGTGCAATATAAAAGCAGTTTTTGTCTCACTGTTGAACACTGTTTCTACCATTGTCATCTTCTGTTATATGTCATCATACATTGATCTTTGTAAAGGCAATAAACAACCGCATCCTTATCATTTCTTGAAAATGCAGAACAGATGAATATGAACTGTTGTCCAGAATATTATTTGAACAGTCTCATCCTTTTGCCAAAAAAGTTGATTTGATTACTCCAGGCAGAACCCAGTAATAGTTAAGAAGTGATTTATTAACAAAATCATGAAATATTTTACAATGTTATGTTTATGTACATATACAGATTTTTTTTAAAAATATTGATGAATTATGAGGTAATTGCCGGGCTTTGCTAGCATTTAGTTGGAAGTATCCTTTAAGGTCATATTTACCTTTATATATAATATATATGCTTGTAATAGGCAAGAATTACTTGAGGCAGCCATTGACTGCTCAAAAGCAAATGTTGTTTCAGTGAAATAAATACCTTTAGTGTCGGTCAGCTTGGGGAAAGAAACGATAGAAGTGGCCTCTAACCTAAAAATATTTTACACCTTGTAGTGGCTTTCAGTTGTGATCAGTTATTGTTAATTTTGATACCATGTAAAGATCTGAAAGAATGCCATGTGGGGGCTTCTTTAGTCCTCTGATTTCTAGGTCATTAAACCTTTTTTAAATTCAATTACTAATAGACAATTCAAAAAATGACAAATTGTAGAGCTGTCATTTTCTTTACAGAAGCTGCTGACAGTCATCAAAAATATTGTCAGTGCATTTTTGTGGATTTCTTTTTCAAAGATTGACTTCGAGTTGATTGTTAACCTTTTGAATACGCAGTGTTCTGTCATGCAAAGGGAAGAAAATAATTTTTATATCTATTGAGTGTCCTGAAATAAAAGTGTATTCCGGGGGGGTGCTTGATGATCTGCAATCTAATGTTTAGCATTAAATTTCCACATTCTTCTATACAGAAGTCGCAAAAAAATCTGTGTATTTTTAAATTAACAAAAGACGTTTGCTTCTGCAATGAAAGTTAAATGGAGCGTATCTAATGAACAGTGGGATACAATTTATATTCCACAAATGGACTGACCCCATAACTCTCAAACAAGTGAGTTTATACCTTGCAATGGGTTAAGTAAATGAGATGATAAAGATTAGAAATACGTACAAATTTTAAATGTGATCTTGGTCAGATTGGTTTCAGTAATAACAATCTGAAACTACTTTCACTCTTCAATTCAGTTGTCAACTGCATAAAAAAGGAGATGATGTCATCATTTTCTGGTATAAATAGTATGTTAAAAGATGGTGGGATTAGTATGATTCAATTTGGGAAGTAAACAATTTTAGAGATTAATTAGAAGCAATTTTATGGTACAAATTAAATTTTTAGGACAGGAATGTTCCTGACAGGGTCGATTTTACAAAGAACATGGTTCACTGCCTACCAACCAACTAATATTAAAAGCTAAATCTATTCCTTAAAGATGTAAGTGCGACTAGCTGTGTTACAAGTCCATCTTCTGTTAGCTGTCAGACCTATTGAATTAGTCTAATTAAGGTGAAACATTTAAAACTCAGGAACTTGAGGCCATTTTATACAGTACAGAAAAAACCTTTAACTGTTGTTTTCAGAAACTTGATTTTAACCAAGCTGCAAGAATCCCCAAAATGGGAGGAATTTATCAAGAAATTGCAGGTTTCTGCATTGAAAGGTTTAGATTTTAATGCAAAGCTAATTACCCTTTAATAATTATTTAAAGTTTTACTTGTTAATATTTAGCAAATTGCTAAATGTGGTTTTTTTTTCAGAGGAGGATAGCTATGAAAGTTACTCACGGATGTTGCTGAAGTATTTCTTAGCAGAAGGCGTTGTTAGCGGGCATTCTCTTTTCATAGCATCTGCCAAAGATCATCCTGAAGAAATTTTACAGGTATGGTTGTTGATGAAGATTTGTGCTTCTATTATTGCAGGATTATGTTTTGTTTCTAAATGTTGATCATTATGGTCACTTGACACCCTTAAAACATCTCAGCTGATTTGAATGCAGTTTCATTTTTTGGCACATTATCCAAATAGGTACAGGAAGGATTTAAAATATGGATAACCAATATTTTCATTCCTCATTGATGGAATATTAGATAAATAGTGATGTAGTAATTGATAAATTACTAAAGAAACTCAACAGAACAGTAAAATGACCAGGGCGCTGGAATTGACTTGTTGTGATATGTTCTTGCAATAATAGAATAATAAATAAAGGAAATAGAAATAAGAAACAAAAATAATTTATTGTGTGAGAGAAAAGCCAGATGAGCAGTTCCTTGCCATTTGTTACATTTAGGAATGATTTTTAAGATTGCAATAATATCTCTGAAACTGCCCAAGTACCCAATTAATTAACCAGTCATTTTTGGTTATTTGTTTGAAACTTCCAGTTATTTTACAGATATTGACCATAATTCTGTGATCAATATAAAATCACACAGATATGCACCCATCCTTGCAAAATATACTAGTGCTAATTCCCATGAAATCATAAGTGCTCACAGATAATATAGTTCCTAAACATGTAATTTATTTTAAAGAAATTATAATTGTACAAAATTGAATGTAATATTTAAATATACATATAATGTTTCATAGACCTGTAAGTCTTGTAATTCTACAGTTCCACCACATAAGTAATGTCTTGTTTTGGATTTTGTAATGGTAATGATGCAGAAATGGTCAGAGTTCATCACCTTGCTTTAAAACGGACAGCAGCTCCTGGACTCTGCATATGTTCACTTTAGTGTGGAGATCCAAAAGTTGCTGTCAGTGAACTGATGTTTCTCGTGAGACTGTGTGGTTTGAAATCCCCATAGTGAAAATGAACTTAACATTGTTTCCTGTAATTTCTATTTACTGTGTAAAATCTGCTTGTTGCGCTCTCCGGTTTCTTTAATTCTACTGTATGAGCACGTGTGTGCATCTTAAAGCAGCTGTCTATTTTTGCGCATAGAATGTTCTGAATTGCTGTACATCCCCACAACTTTGAATAGACATTGATACCAAGTTAATTATACTGCTGAAAGAAGTCTCCGGCCCTTAAAATATCTAATTTTATGTTTGTAGACTGTCAAATGTCTCCACTCTTGTAAAAAAAAAAGTTTCATTTTATGATATTTCAGCTTCTATAGTCATGTGTTTGCCCCAATCTTTAGTTTTGCTTTCTGTAAAATGACTAAAAAATTAAGGATAATTAATGTTTATTACAAAAATAAAATGCCAATAACGCTCAGTATGTTAGGCAGCATCTGGGAAGATGAATGGAATTAAAATTTCAGATCAATTGATGACCCTTCGTCAGAACTGTGATAAGAATAAACATAATTGATTTTGACCAAATAGAAAAACTGAGGAAGAACAAAAGAAAGTGTCGATAATCAGTGGGAAGGCAGGAAAGATTAAATGACAAAGGTTTCATGGTACAGAGTCAAAAGATGCAGTAACGAAGCAAAAGATGTCTAGCTGTGGTGTGAATGACTGCATAGCTGATGTTCAAATGCAAAGTAAGGATCTAAAAACATAAATTAAACAAAACTGAACCAGAAAATAACATGAAACAAAATGGAAGTCGAGGTTATTACCAAAAATGTTTGAATTCGCTGTTGAGTCTAAGAGGTTGTAGAGTGCCAAGTGAGAAGATCAAATGCTGTTCTTTGAACGTATTTCATTGGAACATTAGAGCAGGCCAAGGATAGAGAGGTTACAGTAATAGCATTAAAATGAGAAATGACAGGAAACTCAGAATCGTGTTTGCAGAGTGAAGTACTCCGCAAAGCAATTACCTAGTCTGTATTGGTCTCCTTAAAGTAGAGATGACATCATGAGCAGCAAACACAATTGTTACATTTACACAAGGAGTGTTGAGGCCTTAGACTGTCAGAACAAAAGAAGTAAAAGGTCATGTTTTGCATCTACTGCACTTGTGTGGAATGGTGCTGTACGAAGGGAGGAACTGTTGCACGGTGTCTGAGGAATTGAACAATTTTCACAAAGGGGGGGAAGGCAAGACAAGATGTATTTTGCTTTTTAGTTCCTGTGAGAATACTCCAATGTGATTGGTTGCTTGCCCTGCTTGATGACATCACTGTTGCTGAATGTGAGGAAACACTTTCCATACCACTTTTAACACCAGATTCAAACATATCAAGTAAGGGAAATTGTATGCCATGGAGATCACTAGATCTTTGTGAGCAACTTTCTTTGAGATTAGCACCTACTGCCATCACTTCTCGGCAAACTGTAATTGTGCCATTGTCTTAAACCCAGATCCAGCAAATCTATGTTTATTTTAAACAGAGTCACAAAAACATTTAACTTTTTTGAATCAATCACGAAGAATTATAATAGGCATTCCTTGTTATATTCCACAGTGGTTTGGAAAAATAGATTCGCATTTGTACAACCTCGGGACATCCCAAAATGATTTGTAGGAAATAAAGTACTGTCAATGTTGTTATATGGGAATTAGACTTTGTAATTACAAATTTCAATTCTGAAATATATATTTAAAATATAATGGCAATAGTTGCTAGCTATGGCATACAAAGATTTAGTTTTATTATAGGTGCTGTCTGCAGAGCCAAAAGGAATTCAGACAGGTGGACATAAACCAGCAGAGTATGAAACTTCACTAAATTACATTTCAATAAACGCAGACGTATTTATGGAAGTTACCACTTAAGAAATTAGCACTTACTTTGATTCTCACCCAATTTATTTAATTGCTACTTCTACCACAAAATTGTGGTCCAAATCGACTGGTAATTCTTCCAAACATTCATTATTCAAAAGCTAAATGCAGATGACTGTGAGGATGAAAGTGCTTTTCTCAGTAGTGCTACTTATGAAGTATGGATTACCCTAACTGATAAGCCAATGATCGAAGTTTAGCTGCTACATAATCTAAGTCTTTTCTCCTTTATTGTAAATAGAATAGAGTGCTATGTGATGTCTTTACTTGGCTTAATGCACATGCAATTAAGCTAGCTTAGAAGGGTGTGAGGTTAAGCCTCATTAACTGTGGGATGGGGGTACCTTGGGTTTTATTATACTCTGGAGAATTCAGTTTGTAAGAAGGGTCAGATTGTAACAATGGCTGTGATTTCTTTCTGTCAAAACAAAATGATGTAAGCAGGTTACTGGATGAATTTAAATTCAAGTGAGGTAATTGCAAAACTGGGTCTGCTGCTATATTAGACTGTTGGTCTAAGACCATCAACTAGATTGTATAAATCTCAATACATGTGATATTGTAGTCTGTGCGTCATCCTTCATCAGACATAGGTCTTAGAATGACCAGGAGTTTCAACCAGCTGCCTGAGCATTTTCCAAGTCTGACATCACATGGTGCCATACCCAAATTAAGTGACACAACGCCCCTGTGGGATAGGAAAGAAGTCGTCTATTGATTGGTTTTGGTACATTCCAAAGTTAAACTGGGTACTGATCCTGGTGTTATGCAATCACTTTCACGTCATTTTATTACTAAAACTCCTTTGTGCTGCTGTGAAACTGCTCCCTAAGGCATCTATTTAAATACATTGTTTATACATATTTTTCTCTGAGGTTAACTGAGTTTTATTGACTTTGAATTTTGTCATTGAGTTCCTGCTGTAAAAAGAATTTTGTTATTTATGCTCCATGAAGCACAGAGTCAGTTACATACCTTATCATGTCTAAATGTCTCAAAGATTTTTTATGTAATTATTTTTGAAGTGCAATGGCTAACAAATAAATAGTGGTATAATAAATTATACTCTGCAAAAACATCTTCCATTCTTGTTTTCGTACTGTTTGAATTGCCTATATATATTTGGATTTATTTTGCATTGGTTATGTCACGGAGATGTTCAAGGAACTAGCCAGTTAGATTAAGTTTTATTAGTGCAAATATATTATCACAGATGAATTAACAAGTTTAAAGTTCCATCGATTCAACTGTGAAAATGGAGAACAAGGGTTGCACAAAGGCACATTGTCAAAGGGATTGTTGGATTCATTTCTATTGCTACATTAAAGGTGACTGGTGTGAAATAGTTTATCGACTCTTGAGATTCTTCCTGCAAATGGTGCACAGTGCTGGTGTAGTACAGGGAGCCAGCAACAGGTGTCACTCATTATGTCAGTAGAAAAAGCTGAAACAATGATCAGCCCTGGGAGTTAGGTGAGTGCTTAAGTAGCTATTATCCTAATGATCTTTGCCTGAAAAGTGATCTGCAAGGATCACTGATTGGCATTTGGATAATCAAGCTTAACGAAGATAACACTACCTGAAAAACATTGCAGGTGTTAATTTGCGTTATTTTGAAGACAATAGCTTGTTATTTCTTATTGACCATAGGTTGAAAGAACTTGTTCAGACTGTTTCAAAAAGCACAATGCAAAGGTTTAAGCCAATATGGAGACTTTTTGGATCTTTTTCTGTCAAATTCCAGAATAAAAATGCTGCACTAGTTTCACAGATTACAGTTTTAAACTGTTGGGGGGCTGGTTGCTGGAAAGAGAAACACAGTTGTTTCATGTACATTTTTCATGTATAAATGCATGATGGCCTAGTGATCCACATTAGATCTATAAATCATTTAACTCAGAGCTTCATAACAGAAGGAACTTGAAATTGGAAGCAAACTGCCAGTAATTGATTTGGTCATGAATTATTTCTACACTTGCCAAGTTTTGGTAAAGTTTACTTCTTTTTCCAACTGCAGCTGTCTCTGTCTTTTCAGTTTATGTCACTTATATTTAACGCTGACATACATTAAATGTGTATTTTTGTGTCAAAACTTATGGATTTCAAAGATAAACTATTCTCATTTGGTTTGAATAGGAGCTTCCTGCACCCTTGCTTGATGATGTAATAGAGACCAATGAAACTATCAGAGAGACAGAAGACAATTCGGGGAATAGCAATAATTCTACCACTGCAGCCCAGAATTCCATGACGATAGCATGGCGGTACCAAAACTTACCAAAAGTACAGGTATAATTTTGCATTTTTGAAAGCATAACCATATGAAATTAATCAGTAGAAAACTTTTGTAATATTTGCAGGTTGTGCCTTTATCATGAAAACATAAGCCTAAAAATCTGGAAATTGCACATTTTCCTCTAATACCTTCTAATCTATTTTAATTTATCCTAATTTTTTAATAAATATTTTTTCTAATTTATTTATACTTCTGATTTTTTTTAACATTTGCATTTTTGAGCCTTGTACTATTTAAAATTATGAGGTACTATAAGGGTTACAAATATTTAATCTATTTAGTCAATAACCTTTTAAGGAAATGTGCTCGAATGAATTTGTTCTGTAACTGATTCTTCAGTCAAAATAACTTTAAAGAATAATAGTGTTATTCTATGATAAAATCATTTTTACATATTGTAGTTATAGTTTGAAGAGGTTTGATTGTATCTTCTATTGGGACTGGTGTCAACTATTTAAAACTGTCAAATCTAGTCAAATCATTGCAGCTGGAATATGTTTCTTCATAAAGATGTTGATTTGAGGAGATGGTGAGGAATAATGAAAATTGTCAATTCCACATGATTTGTAGAAAATGCACTTTTTGTCTTGGTGTCAATTTAACCCCTCCAAAGTACATTGACTGCTGCTGGGGTAGAGTTCCATAAATACCACCAACCTACTGTCCTTTCTGGGGTGTTAAACAATTGACTAATCTTAACATATGAACATCCATAGTGAATGTTGGTGGGGTACTGATCCATTATAAGCCCAGTCTTATTCTTGACATGAGAAGCCAGTGCTTAGCAGTCGGGAGGTTAAAAGGGAGAAAGCCTCTAGAAAATATTCCCCTAACAAATTAAAGTTTTTCTTTCCCTTTCCCCAACTTGATGAGATGTATCAAAGAGAAACTTACTTTAAACTGCATTCTCTCCAAAACCAAGAAGGGTCCCGACCCAAAACATCAGCTTTCCTGCTCCTCTGATGCTGCCTGGCCTGCTGTGTTTCTCCACCTCCACACTGTGTTGTTGCCAAATCTGTATCTTCTGCAAGATTTCGTGCAGCAACTCACTAAAGCTTCTTCAATATTATTGAACTTAGAATCACTACTACCTAGAAGGACAAGGGCAGTAAACTCCCTTTCAAACAGCACTGAGGAGTACTGAAACCATGTGGATTGCAATGCTTCAAAAACATGACTCACTACCAGTTTCTCGATCAATTGAGTATGGACAGTAAAAACTTCGATGCCGGAAACACCAACATCCCACAAACAAATATATAAAATGATCAGCTAATTTGACATTGGCTGGGTATTTGAACCTTGAATCTTCTGACCTATATTTAATATTTAGGTTATTGAGTCATAGGGGCTGAGGTGCAGAGAGTTCTCCTTATTTGACATTGTTCTTGTCATAGATGGCAACTATAGAAAGATTTTTCCTTGAGCATCAAGTTCTCATTCATTTTAATAAGTTGTTTAAAGAAGAATGGACTGCGGTGCAATTGGCCAGACCTGCACTAATGAAAAGTCTTTGATAGCACCTGCCAGCTGCATTGGTAAAGGAATCATGGAATTATTTTAAAGCTACTAATTCTTACAAGATGAATATTCAAGTTCAGTTGGGAGCAGTTTGAAAAGAAGTCCATATTCTACAATTTTAGAATCTCTTGAAGAATGGTTGAGAGAGAGACAAATAAATGTATGCCAGGTCCTTTCTTTCTAACTTTTGTGTGGCACTACAATCAATGGAACCAACTCCATTTACTGCTGGGGAAAAATGAGTCAATGTTAGAGGTTAATGTATTCCACATATTTGAATCCATCATTTAATTTCACTTTACAATGCATTGTTGTGTTAATAAGGCTAAATAAACTAGATTATACGATTGGTAAGCAAGCTTTGAAGATCATAGATCAAATACCAGAAGTCATTATGCATCCAATTTCTAGAAGCTGGTTTTTAAAAAAAACAGATCTTGTACAAATGTGAAAAATTCAGGATAAAAAGACTTTTTTTATTATAGTATTTATGAGGCAAACTTGTAATTTGTCCCCGAGGTCACATCACATCTCTGCTCTGCTTTGGCTGTAGTCCATTTCACAGTGTGAAGTTACTGGTACATATTTAGCAGAGGAGTGCTGCTTCGACAAGCTCTATTCAAATGTAAATAGCTTTTGGTTTCTTGATGTATTACCATAAAAAAAATCCTTCCCAACCAAATAATCCAGTTTATTCAGACCTATTAATACAGCGGTATGCTACAGAGTAAAGTAAAATGCTTCATTCAAGTTCATAAGTGATTAAATAGGTTTTTTTTTAAAAGATGTATTAACTAACCACTGATACACTGTCCACTTGATCACTCAAAGGATGCTGGGTAGTCACAAGATTTCCGGCAATTTCAAAGTGGATAAATGGATGAATGAAGCTCATTTTGAAACATTGAATAGTTAATGGAGAAATGTTTTCGACTGAATTAGCACATGATCCTTAATGTTTTAAGAAGAAATGCTTGTATGTTTCTAAGCACCTCAGTAGTGTCTCATAATGGTGCTTTATACTGGGAACAAGACATATGTGCAGAATTCCTCCTAAGGTGACAATAAAGGGAGGAGTTCATCTTTCCATTCACTATCTCTGTTCACATCATTAGAATTGAACCTCATGATCAGTGCACCCTGCAGCCTGACAGCAATATGATGAATTCCAACACACAAGATGACACAAGTTACTGTGAGTGCTCTGCCATGCCAAAAAAAATTAAAGGGGCTGAGTACTTAAATAAATTACCCAGCCACTCTTTGAAACAAAACGCACACTTATAGAGCACCTTGTTCATGATGTTACCAGAAAAAGAAAATAAATTTTAAGAAGGCAAATTTTAAGAATGTTTCCAATTTTTTTTTAAACTTTGAAGCAAGATCTTACAGAACGCAAAGCACGGTAGAATGTGTAAAAAGAGGAACCTGAAGATATGCATATTGCACTTACCTTCAGTGAATTTATAATGATCATTGCCCAACCCACCACTAATTTAAGTCACTTGAGTGTTTCAATCAAAATCCAATGTTTTTGCAGCTGCCGTGTGTAATTGCCTCCACTGTTTTTGTATGCTTCAGAGGTGCACATAAATACACTTCTGTGTCTTGGCGCAGGTGGATTTCTCAGTTTGTTTCTCAGAAGCTTAAGCATTTATCTTGTATTTTTAATGATACCACATGGAACTTCTGCCTCAAATGATAGGTTCAAATGTGGGAAATATATTTGTGTTTTTGCATTAATTTCAACAAAAATCTCAATACTGCCAGAAGACAAAAATAATTCAGTACTGGATCAAATATGGTTGAACAAGATTTGATAGAGTATGATCTGTCAATTCGAAAGCACTGAATCAAGCAATTGACTTGCTTATCCATGTGCTAAATGAGTAAAGATAGCACTTGAGAATGTATCAGCTTCATTGTCATAGCAATCTAATCGTTGTGGAGATAACATACAAATGACATAAAATGACCGCAGGCTGAAAAGCCCCCTTAAGGCCTACCAGCTAGATCTTCCATGCTTGTAAGCCCCAGTTATTTCAACAGATTGTTGCATAAATCAGGAGCAATGTCACAGTTTAAAATTCAAATAAGCTCTTGAGACTGAATGATTCATTGTCATTTATTGTAATAGTTCTGTACATTATCCTGCAGATAACTAACTGTACAATGCAGACAGAAGCATGTCCACTAGTAGTGTCCACTGCAGGGGCTATTAAAAACCAAAAAAAATCCCATTTTCCAAGATTACTAAAGTAACTGCAATTCATCTGTAAACAAAATTGTAGGATGCAAAAGCTTCTCAATGACATGTTTGTGTACTTTGGGCAATATATAAGCTGTCACAGCATGAAATCAATTTTCTGCCTAGGTTCATCTTGAATCTGAGATTTCTAACACATTAGTGTCGCAATTAGAAACATTTAGCAGCAGACAGTAGACTGAAAGCCAGCAGTCTGCTATCTGACAGTTTCTGCCTGTTCCTCTCTTCCAGCCTATCCATGCTTAAGCAATGAAGAGAAAAGCACAAGTTGCTGTTGCCTCCAATAATAAATTTATCTACTTTGCAACTTCTGAGGAAAGAAAAGCTTTCGCCGAGCTATTCAACTAAGCCAGATTACTCACACTTAGTTGGTTCAGGTAGGCCTTAGCAAGCTTCCCACTGAGCCTGGGAATTTGTAAAACGAGGCCTATTCACAATTCTCTAACACAGACCATGCTTTTATTACTTACTATTTTATTATAGTAAGATCTGTCTCCACCCAGCTTGTAGAAGCAATACTCTTTCTTGTGAACTTAAAAAAAGGTTATCCCCCACCTTAATCCATACAGCGTTGTGGATTAAAGACACCAGTGTGCCCTGGGATCCTCTGAGTAGACCCTGGAAATTTCTTGTTTCTTCTCTTTGCTTTCTTAGAAAACACTACCGGGGCCTCAGTGAGGATTTGCATCTGAAATAGACTACCTGGTGCTTTCCTGAATGAAGACATCAGATCAAAGTTCAGTTAGTCAGGGCCTTGCTAAAATGTTAAGGAGACTAGGATGTACACAATGAAAAGATGAGCTCTAGCAGAGAATGCAATAAAAACATTGTGATGGGTAATCCAGATAAAGACTAGATTATACAGACCAAAGGACAGCCCTGTATAAATTGTTTTCAGTGTTTGTCCAACAATAAATTCACTGTCATAGGATGTGTTTACAACAGCATTTCTTGCTGAAGAGCATGCGTCTGTTTCTATATTTATATTGCAAGAATTTTTAAGCAAATGTGAATTCAGTGGATACTATTGTTAATGTTATCATAATGAAATTGTAGAAATGTTGTTAAAATAGTAACTAGCCAGTTTCTCTCAGATATTGCTTTGCTATTTTAATTAGCACTCAAATGCATATAAAGGTGTACAGAATGTTATTTATAACATAAAAGTGCTATTCTTATTAAAATCCTATAATTTATGCATCACCTCATTAACCTTAGTTTTTGCAAATTTATGCTCATTACTCATTGAAAAATCTTCACTTCATCCCTGATACCTTGCAGTTGGCTCAATCTTCGTAATCCTTCCATCACATGATCAACCAGGAATCTTTCCTGATCTTGCCACTTACCATTGGTATGAGATGAAAGGATTTGCAGTTGATTTTCAAGCTGTTTGGCCATGTTATGAACACCCCTTGTTTGGCCATCAAGTCTTGTTTGACTCAAACCGATAACTTCTGGTTCCAAGACCAGGATGTTACCCATTGTAGCATAAAACCCTCCCCATACTTGTGTAAATCTGAACAATAACTGCCAGTTTTAAGCCACCAGGTGCATCCCAGTTCAGCCCAATGTGTCACACATATTCTCTTTATAATTGGATGATCTAGATAATTGGAAAGAGTTCTGTTTATATAGTGCCATCCACAATATCAGCATATCCAAACAGTTTATTTTTATCAAGTAAGTAGTTTGAGTTGTAATGTAGGAAACATGGCAGCCATTTTGTACACCCAGATACAGCAGCCCTGTTAATTTGTTTTATTAATATTAAGGGTGCTCAGTGATAAGTATTGGCCATTGTAGCAGGGAGACCTTCCTCCTATTCCTTCAGAATGAACATTATATGATCTTTCTAGCTGGAAAGTGTGGATCTGTAATAGAATTTTGGAGGAATTTTGAATTTCAAATTCAGTTTGAGTGTGATCAACTCAACTCTCAAACCAGTAAATAAGGGTAATTATGCATTGGTCTTCACGGTGAAGGACACACTTAGAATTCTGAAGATAACTGATAAGCAAAGTGCAAATAAGAGGAAAGATCTTGTAACAGACTATCACAAGGGACAAAGTATTTGACAAACTGATGGGACTAAAGGCATACAAGTCACCAAGACATGATGGCCTGAATCCAAGGATTTTAAAGAAAGCAGCTGCAGCGATAGTGGAGGTATTGATTCAAAATATTTCAGAACTCATTGGATTCCCGGAGGTTTCTAGCAGATTGGAGAACCACTCGTGCTATCTCTATTTAAGAAGAGAAACAGAAAGCTGGAAACTATAGACTAACTATAGACTAACTATAGATTAACACCTATCATTGGAAAAATGCTAAAGTCCATGATTAAAGAAAAATTACGAGGCATTTAAAAAAAAAAGCTTAACACAATAAAACAAAGTCAACATGGTTTTATGAAAGAGGAATAATGCTTGATAAATTTGCTAGAGTTCTTTGAGGATATACCAAACAAAATTGATAAGGGGAAGCCAGTAGAATAGTGTAGTAATTTATTGTCACTTTTTTTTATACAAGAAATACAGTCAAAAGTGTTTTAAGTCGCCATACCACGATGCTTATATTCACCATAAGGTACCACACAAAAGATGTAAGATAGGATCTCACAGTATTAGAGGTAATGTGTTAGCATGAATTGAAGATTGGTTAATTTCCAGAAGACTGAGTTAGGAGTAATGGGACTTTGTCAATTGGATACGTGCAACTAACGTAGTGTCACAAAGATCAGTCCTAGGGCCTCAATTGTTTGCTGTCTGTTATTCACTTGGCAGGATGGCCAGAGTGTAATGTATCCAAATTTGCTAACGGTATGAAATTAGGTGGGAAGACATATTGTGATTAGGACATAAGGAAGATGCAAACAGATATAGATAGATTGAGTGAGTGGGTGAAAACCTGGCAGATGGAATTTAATATAGCAAAGTGTGAGGTCATATGTTTTAATAGATTCAAAAAGAAGGCAACCATTTAAATGGAGAAAGACTCCAAAAAATGTGCAACACAGAGGGATTTGGGTGTTATTATACATGAAACACAAAATCTGGCATGCAGATGTAGCAATTAATTAAGAAGTTAAATGGAATTTTGCTTTTCTTTGCTAAGGGTTTGGAGTTTAAAAAATAAGGAAGTATTGTTACAACTGTATAGAGTTATGGTGAGCTGCACCTGGAGGATTGTTGAAAAAAAATTGGTACCTTATTTAACAAAGGATAAGCTAGCATTCAAGGCAATTCAAAAGAGATTTACTGGGTTGATTGCTGGGACGAAGGGGTTGGTTTATCAAAAACAATTAAATAGTTTAGGCTTTTATTCATTTTTAGAGTTTAGAAGAATAAGAGATGATTATATTTATATATACAAGATACTGAGAGAAATTTACAGGATAGGTATTGAGAAGGTTCCATCACTAATGAGGGAATCTAGTCGACATAGTTACAGAATAAACACTCATTTAAAACTGAGATGTGAACAAATTTCTATTTCCCACAGGATAGTGAATATGTGGAATTCTCTACCTCAGAGAGTTGAGTAGGCTATATCATTTAAAGTAGTTGAAGATATTTTAGGGAGTTGAGGGCTAACATGAGCTGGCAGGAAAGAGGAGTTGAGGCCTGGGGCAAATCAATCATGATCTTATTGAATGGCAGGGCATGATTAGTGGGCTGAATGGCCTACTCCTGCTCCTATTTCTCATGTTCTTACATTCTTTTACATTCACCTGAGGGAATGACCAGGGCCTCGATTTTAACATTTTTAGCAGGAAGCTAACAGTGCAGCAGTCCTTTAATACTGTACTGCAGTAATAGCCAAGACTTTGCACTCATATCCATGGAACCAGACTTGAACCCACAAACTTCTGACTCAGAGGTAAGAGTGCTCATATTAGAATAGAAACACTGGTTGGCATTCCTATCAACCACTGCAGAAACATAAGACTGTCAGTATAGATGACAATCTGCTAAAATCAACTCACCTTAATCTCAGTGCTTCCATACCTTTAGCTAAGAAATCACTAAGTGGGACTCCAGCAAAAATATTATTTTCTCACAAAAGGAAGTTTAAATTAAGATTTGTACCTTATTGTGGTGACTATTTTGTTTCTGTCTGAAAGGGAGCTATAAAACAGCAGTAAGTCCCTGATTTTGACATTTGCACCACTGCGTCTCAGTGTGTTTATATTAAAGATTTTAGCATTTAAAAATTTGCTTCTTGATAATATTCTATTGACATTTCCTGAAACTTATTTCAGTGCCAGTACACATTAGGTGATTTTAATTTGATCTTTAAAGTTGTGTACTTCTTTTGACAGACAGCCTTGACATCCTCCTCAAGATTTGGCCACTATTATAATGTATCTAAAACAATGAGTACCGAGCTCCAACAATCAGTCAAGTGCCATGGATTTTTCCTACCTGATGAAGTTCCATTGGATCTAACAGTGATGGAATGTGGGTAAGTTCCTGGCTGAGCTTCAAAGGACCCTAAAATATATGTTTTTTTTTTAAATTTATTCATTGGATGAGGGTGTCTCTGACCAGTCAGCAATTATTGCCCAGAGGGCAGTTAAGAGTCAACCATATTGCTGTGGGTCTGCAGTCACACGTAGGCCAGACCAGGTAAGGATGACAGTTTTGTTCCCTAAAGGACATTAGTGAACCAGATGGGTTTTGCCCCCCAACTTTCGACAATGGATTCACTGTCATCATTAGACTCTTAATTCCAGATACTGAGAGGAATTTGTCTCTGGATTTATAGTCCAGCGATAATACCACTAGGCCATTTCCTCCCTTTTATTGCATCAATGACACAACTGCAAATTTCTGTTCAGTAAACCCACCAAATGAAGTTGCTGCACCATTTAATATTTTAAAATGGTTTTGTACAAGTATTCCCTACTGATTCAAAAAATATTTTGTGTTCATTCTACAAAATTCTATCCTTGTATAAAGCAACTCAGAATATTGGTTACATGTTTTATGTTTATTTGTATATCTAAGTATAGCCTTACTACAGTTTATACCATTACATGGAGCTTATTTGAAATGTTTATCCTATGAAAAGTGCTGAAATATAAATATTATATGATTTAACTATATATTTGATTTATTTTTGAAGTGAATGAATGGCTTTATTTCATGGTTTTACTCTGTAAGGGATGATCTGCAGCTGTTTCTCTTGTCATCATTGGGTAGTTAATATTCTGTTTAACTCATGCTTGACTGGGCAGACATGCATGCACAGTAACACGATTAAGCCTACCACCAAGTTGCTTCATAAAAAAATAACAAGGAGGAAGTTTTAATTACAAACATTCATAAAGCCAGGAAAAAGATGGCATGAAAAAGTCTACTTTCAAATATATATTGTAGTGTGACTTGAGAAATAACTCTGCTGTGGTGAAGTTGCAATGTCAATTCTTGCACTATAAGAACTTTTCATTTATTTCCTGTATGCTGAATTCACATCTGCTGCTTAACACTGGCAATGTGGAATCTTTCCCCAATTGGTTTTGCAAGATCAGCAAACTCCCATTTCATTAGATCTTAAAGTAGCTGGAAGGGATTAGCAAAGAGGAGCAGACATTATTAGCAACAGATAACAAGTAAGTTGCTCCTGAAGTTTTCCTCCATTGCACTTTATGTTGTACAACCTGATCAACGTGCCTCACATCTCTCATTCAGTATTTTAATTTACTTTTTGTATTTCATCTAATTACTCAACAGCAATATCCCTCTTCATTTACCAATTTCATTTTGGGGAAACGGTCATGGTAGATAATACCTAGCTTGGAGAAAGACTGCTGAAAGCTTCTCAAGACAGAAATTTCTCTGAAAGACATTTTAAAATTATTTTTGAAGATTGGCACTATTTTGCTATAGATTCTAGTTTGAAACCTGAGGGAGAATCTGTATTCAATAGCTTCTGGCCTAGCAACTAATATCCACATCCCACGAACAAATTCTTTTTTAAATTCGCAAGCTATACTGCCTGTTATACCTCATTGTAAATAGCGTTGAACAAGTGACAAAGGAGGCACGACACCAACAACCTGCATTTTTATAGCACCTTAGATATAGTAAAGTGTCCCAAGGTACTTAATTGCACTGCACATAAGTTTGCGTTGCCATTTGTATAGTCTTTAAGTATGACTGAAAAAGGTACCTTATGTATGGAGCTTTTCATCTTGCACTCTTCAAGGCAATTCACAAATGTACTGATTTAAGAGGAGAACCAACATTTGTGCTGTATGAAAGGTGAGTGCTGATTGGTTGGTAACTGGAATTTGAGTGGTAGAGGTTTTGTCACGCCAGTTGCACCAGTTAATGATGATCGACCATGATCTGCAAGGCTTTGTTTAAATTTTAAGCAATGCAAGTTGACTGTAATTGGTTAAGGCATTGCCCTGAGAAATGTACCAGCAAATGGGAGTCACCTATTTTGTTGAGTTGAAACAGACAGTACATATACATGCTCCCCTGTGTATTAAAATATGTACCTTCTAATACACCAATAAGGGACTGGGGGAATCAAGATTTATGGTTTAAAAGGAAGAAAGTGAAGTTGAGGATTGTTAGATCAACCATGATCTCATTGAATGAAGTAGCCGACCTGATGGGATGAATGGCCAACTTCTGTTCTTATATCTTATGGTCTAACATTCAAATGTGCTTCACTGCAAGCTCAACTGACAATCGTATTTTGATTATCTGCATAATTCTTTGCGCACTCAGGATTATCCCACAAATGTTGTCAAATAGCATAATCATATCTAATTTTGGACAGTGTTATGAGTTTTGCAAGCATTGACTGATCAGGTACATTTAGTATCTTGATTGTTTTGAACAATCAAAGGAATTTGTTGTAATGTTTGAAGCAATCTGTCAATCTATAGAACATATGGCCTACAAACCTGGCATAACACCAGCACTGAAATTCATATAACACGTTGATCATTTGTGTGATAGGCGGACCATTTTTGTTTGATGACAGCATCTTGTGAGTGAAAGTTACCACTCATAAAGGAGCATCACCACACACTGAGTGTGTGAAAAGGTCTTAATGGTAACTATGTAACTAGAGTTACCTGAATAGCAGTTAACTTTCTACTATGGACCAATAGAGGATGGGAGACTGCCAAGAGAACACAGAATTATGAGTGGTGATGAGGAGCACATGAATGTGGTTTTCAAAAGCAGGTTGTTAGAGGGGCTGGCCCGAGTGTGATTCAAACGTTTAGCTCATAATTTTACAAAAGTCAAAGCAAGCCATCACTTTGCAGAGGAAGCTATGGAAGCATAAGCATAGCTTGAGTTAAGTAATGTGCCAGGGTTGTGAGGAAAATAGAATTGATGATGTTAATGGCAGTCATCAAAAATGTGCTTCTGCAACTAGAGCTGTGGGAGAATCGTTGGTGGTGACTAACTGCAAAAAAAACACAAAGATTCTCAAATTATTTTCCAATGCAACCCCATTTTAGTACTTGAAAATTAATGTGACTCCAGGGGTCAACAAATAAAAACAGAAATAAAAAAGTTAGCATTTGGTATATAATCATCAAAGTCCAATTTAAAAGAAACATAAAATATGTGATATAAATCTGTAACAGGAAAGAATGTGGTAAGGATGCAATCGACCACCTCCTGCCAGTGAATCACAGAATTGTTACAACACAGAAGGATGGCATTTGGCGCATTGTTCTGTTACCTGGTTCCATTCTCCTGCCTTTTCCCCATATCCCTGCACACCATTTTCATTCAAATAATCATCCAATGCCCTCTTGAATGCCTCAATTGAACCTGCCTCCACCACATTTCTAGGCAGTGTGTTCCTAACTATCCTAACTTCTCGCTGTCTGAAAAAGACTTTTTTAATATCACACTTGCTTTATTTGCACATCACTTTAAATCTATGGCTTCTTGTTCATTTTTCTTTTACAAGCAGGAAGAGCTTCTCCCTATCTACTCTATCCAGCCCATTCATGATTTTGAAAACACCCATTAAATCTCCCCCGAGCATTTTTCCCTTCGGGGAGAAAAATGCCAACTTCATCAATCTATCATCACCCCTGAAGTTTCTCATTCCTAGAACCATTCTTGCAAATTGTTTCTGCACTCTCCAATACATTTGTATCTTTCCTATAATGTGATACCTACAAACTGTACACAGTACTCCAGCTGATGTCTAACAGGTGTTCAATATCACTTCCCTGCACTTGTACTTTATGCCCCTATTATTGATTGATTTTTGATTTATTGATTGATTGATTTATTGTCAGGTGTACCGAAATACAGTGAAAATCTTAGTTTACAAGCGGTACAGGCAGATCATAGTAAACAAAGGATGTACAGATCAAAAAGACTTAGACAGAGGCATACAAGTTATATTGCACAGGGCGTGTGCTAGGTGAGATCAGTGTTAGCAAGATCAGCCTTATTTGAGGCTACAGAGCCCATTCATCCATCTGATAATAGCCAGGAAGAAGCTGTTCCTGAACCTGCTTGTCTGTGTGTTCAGGTTTCTGTACCTTCTGCCTGACGGAATAGGTTGTAGGAGATCATTACCGGAGTGTGATGGGTCTTTGATGATGTTGGCAGCCTTTCCATGGCAGCAAGCAAGTAAATGGAGTCCGTGGATGGAAGGTTGGCTTCCGTGATGGTCTGGGCTGTGCATACCACCAATAAGTTGAGAGTAGTATATGTTTTAGTGACTATTGTCTCCACCTGTCTTGCCACCTTCAATATACACCAAACCCCTCTGCTCTTTAACTCCCTTTTGAATTGTACCCCTAATTTATAGTGCCTTTCAATGTTTTTCCAGCCAAAGTGCATCACCGCACACTTCACTGCGTTGAATCTCAGCTGCCACCTATCCACTCACACCACCAATTTGTCAATATCCTTTTGAAGTTTCACACTGGCCTCCTCCATAGTTTACAATTCTTCCAAATTTACATCTTTTGAAATTGTCCTCTGCACACAATGATCTACATCATTAATATATATCAGGAAAAGCAAGAATCCCAACATTGACCCAAGGGGAATTCCATGAAACCTTCCTCCAGCCTGAAAAATATCTATTAATCATTACTCTGTTATCTATCACTCAGCCAATTTTGTATCCATGTTGCTACTGTCTCTTTCAAACCATGATCTATAACTTTCTCAAAGATGTTGCAGTGTGTCAAATGCCTTCTGGAATTCGATGTATACCACATCAACACTGTTAGCCTCATTGACCCTTTCCTGCTCCCTCTTCAAAAAAACTTCAAGTCAGTTAAACAAGATTTCTGTAGTGATTGTGATGAGGTTAGCCAGGTGGACCTCATAGAATATGAATTCCCTGATTGGGATTGTTAATCTTGTCCATTCAGGAAGTGCTGGCTGACGGACAAGAACAGGAGTGTCAGACATCATCTTTACTCTGAGATCTGGCTCTGAGGGTGATGGATCGGTGTCAAGGATTGTCCACATGCAAATTAAGGGTGATTTGGTGATGGGATACTGGCCTCCGTGGAGTTATTTCAATTATTCCTTTGGAATTCCATGCTGATTCTTCCTAATCAAACTACTTTTTTTCCATGTGATTAGAAATTCTAGCCCAAATAATTATTTTTAGAAGTTTCTCCATGTCTGAAGTTAAACAAACTAATCTATAATTGCTGGGATTGTCCTTACAACCTTTCTTGAACAAGACCATAATGTTTGCAGTTCTCCTGTCTTCTGGCACCTCCCCTAAGTCCTGGGAAGGCTGAAAGATGAGGGCTAGGGCCCCCACAATTTATTCACTCACTTCCTTCAAATTCCTTGAATGTATCTCATCTGGTTCCCTTCCTTGTCAGTGTTGAGTGCTGACAATCTATCCTAGATTTCTTCCTTATTCATTTTAAATCCCTCTAGTTTCACAGGTTCTTTCTTTGATACCATAGTCTGGCAGCATCTTTCTCTTTTCAAAGACATATACAAAGTATTCATTTAACACCTCAGCTATGCTCACTGCCTCCATGTGTAAATTCCCCTTTTGGTCTCTGATCAGCCCTGCTCATCCTTTAATCACCGTCTTGTTTACATGCAGATAGAAGACTTCGGGATTTCCCTTTATGCTAGCTGCCAGTCTTTTCTCATAGTTCCTCTTTGATTCTGTGATTTGCTGTTTCATCTCCCCCAAACCTTCACTATTGCTGTTGATTCTCAATTGCATTTTCTGTCTTACACCTGTTAAAAGCACATACTTTCTTTCAAATGTTAATTTCTACCTCCTTTCTCATCCAAGGAACTATGGAATTGTTTGGCCTACCTTTTCCAAAAGAGGGAATATACCTTGACTGTACCTGAACTATCTGCTATTTAAAGGTGACCCATTGTTCAGCTGCTGTTCTTCCTGACAATCTCATACTTCAATCAATCCTGCTGACCTGTGTTCTTGGCCATTAAAAGCAGCTCTCTGCCAATTGATTTTTCTTTCTTTGGATTGTTGTATGTCATTCTGCAACACAATCCTAAATCTTATGATATCATGATCACTTTCTCACAAATGTCCCCCTACTGACAATTGGTCCACTTGGCCCATCTTATTTCCAAGGAGCGGGTTCAATAATGCATCCTTCCTTTTTAAACTGTACTGCTGTAGGAAACTCTCTCAAACACAATTTAGGAAGATTTGCCCCTCACTGCCCCTTACACTACCAGTATCTCAGTCTATATTTGGGTAATTGAAATCCCCCATTATACATACTGTGTAATGCTGGCATTTCTGTGTAACTTCCCTGAAGATTTGTTCCTTTCCACGAGTTGGTGATCTATAGACTACACTAGGCAATGTAATTTTTTTATTTATTCACTAGTGGGACGTGGGCGTCGCTTGGCTGGCTTGCCCATCCCCGGTTGCCCTTAAGAAGGTGTTGGTGAGCTGCCTTCTTGAACCGCTGCGGTCCATGTGCTGTAAGTTGACCCGTAATTCCAGGATTCTGACCCAGTGACAGTGAAGGAACGGCGATACATTTCCAAGTCAGGATAGTGAGTGGCTTGGAGAGGAACTTACAGGTGGTGATATTCCCAGATATCTGCTGCCCTTGTTCTTCTAGATGGAAGTGATCATGGTTTTAGAAGGTGCTGTCGAATGAGACTTGGTGAATTTCTGCAGTGCTTCTTGTAGATAGTACACAATTTTGCTACTGAGCATCGGTAGTGGAGTGAGTGGATACTTGTGGATGTGGTGCCAGTCAAGCAGGCCGCTTTGTCCTGAATGGTGTCCAGCTTCTTGAATATTGTTGGAACTGCACCCATTCAGGCAAGTGGGGAGTATTCCATCAGACACCTGACTTGTGCCTTGCAGATGCCAGGCTATGGGGAGTCAGAAAGAGAGTGACCCGCTGTTGTATTACTAGCTTCTGACTGCTCTTATAGCCACTATGTTTATATGATGAGTCCGGTTGAGTTTCTGGTTAATGGTAATCCCAAGGATGTTGATAGTGGGGGATTCAGTGCTGGTAACACCCCTGAACATCAAGGGTGGTGGTTAGGTTGTCTCTTATTGGAGATGGTCATTGCGTGGCATTTGTGTGATGTGAACATTACTTGCCATTTGCCAGCCCAAGCCTGGATATTGTCCAAATCTTGATGAACTTGAACATGGACTGCGTCAGTATTTGTGGAGTCATGATTGGTGCTGAACATTGTGCAATCATCGACAAACTTTCCCACTTCTGACCTTTTGATGCTGCAAGGTCACTGATGAAGCAGCTGAAGATGGTTAGACCTAAGACATTACCCTGAGGAACTTCTGCAAAGATGCCTTGGAGCTGAGTTGGCTGACCTCCAATAACCAGAATCATCTTCCTAATGTACCAGGTATGACTCAAGCCAGCGGAGAGTTTGCCCACTGATACCCATTGATTCCAGTTTTTCCAGGACTCCTTGATGTCACATTCAGTCAAATGCGGCCTTGATGTCAAGGGTTGTCACTTTCGCCTCACCCTTGGAATTTAGCTCTTTTGTCCATGTTTGAACCAAGGAGCTGAGTGGCCCTGGCGAAACCCAAACTGGGCATCTCTGAGCAGGTGCTGCTTGATAGTGCTGTTGATGATACCTTCCGTCACTTTACTGATGAATGAGAGTATACTGATGGGGTGGTAATGGCCTGGTTGGATTTGTCCTACTTTTTGTGTACACGACATTCATGGGTAATTTTCCACATTGTCGGGTGGATGCCAGTGTTGTAACTGTACTGGAACAGCACCCTTTTCATACTGTAATTCCAGCCATATTGACTCTGTCCTTGAACCCTCTGAAACAGCTTCCTTCTCAGGCATGCAATGCCCTTCTTAACTAATAATGCTACCCCTCCTTTCCTTCCTTTTCTATCTTTCCTGAATAACAGTGGTTGAGCAACTCCTCCCAATAGCCAAGGAGCTCCTTTCGTTTGCGCTCATCCAGAAGCACACGGACGTGATCTTTACTGCATGGTCAATTCAGAAAAAGTGGCACTAATCATTATACATGGCCTTTTTCAACCAAACTAAAGCCTTTGACTCTTAAAAACGAATGCAATATCTGCTAGAAATATGGCTGCCCTCATAAATGAAAGAGTATCAGAAAGGCAGGGATGTATAGTTGAGATTAAAATCAGGTCAGCCATGGTCTTATTGAATGGCGGAGCAAGCTCAGAGGGTCAAGCAGCCTTCTTGTTGTTTCTTCTTTGTATGTTTGTAAATTTATTATCCTCTTCCACCTACTCCACAATGACATCCAGGCTCTAATCCTCGCCAATGGAACCACCATAAATCATATCCCAATGACAACTCGGGTCATACAAGGCTGTCATTACAGCAGCTCTCCTTAGTTTTCCTCACTGCAGGACTGCATCTCATTTCCAACAAATTGTCCACAGAGGTGGAGATAATCTATAATACAGACAGAAAACTGTTCAACCTATGCTGCCTCCAATTCAAAACTATTCCAATCTCAGTCATGGAGTTGATGCTAGTGTGCTTGCTTCCCACTCTGCTTTCCCCTTTGATTAAGATCAGTGGTGCAATTCTGGAAATTGTAGACCATTCTCTGTATCTTCAGGAACCTCCCCTTGATGAAGGCAAAAATAAACAAAATTCATCATAGACTCTAATGTGTCAGATTAGTGTTTGACTGGCTGAAGAAAACATGGTCATGCAGTTGTGGAAAGCGGTAATCCAAATGCTGCTATATGTATTGGAGCCTTAACCTACAGCAGGTATCTCCCAGCATTAGAAAAGTACCAACATTAGTACTTCATGTCCGAATGCAAGAAAGGCAATCCAACAACTTCTTCCTTTCCTAGTTATTATGCCCAGCATTGAGGCACTAATCCGTTAAAATCAGCTTTACTGGGTAGGAAATGTGGCTTATATGCCTGTCATCTGACTCCAGAAGCAGCTGTTTGGCTTTGAACACTGTTATGACACAGTATTCCCAGGAAAACTGCAAAAATGCTTTAGGGGTGTTCGCAAACCATCCCTGAAAAGTGCAGGCATCCTCTTTGACTCATGAGATTCCTCAGTTTGGAACTGTCCAGAATTGAGAAGGGGATCCAAGAAGGCACTGAATACATAGAGAGACTTTAGGTATGTCCAGCGGTGACATTGAGGCATTGAAGGGAACATGCAAACTTCCAAGCAACCAATCTACCCAATCCCTCAAGTACTATCTTGCCTGCTGGTGGCAGAGTCTACAGATCACACATTACATTAATCCATTACCTCAGAACTCATTGAACCAGAGTAAATCTCCAAGTCCTCATTGATCCCCAAGGGACTGCCTAAAAGGAAGGTGACAACTACTTTATCTAAGCAATTGCAGCTCATGGACCTTAGCCAAAAAGCAGCTGATGCTTTTAACATTAACATTTGCATTCAGCATGACTGCTATATAGCAGAGCACATTAAGGTTTCCTATAAAGCCACCTTGACATAATTTGTTTTAATGTGAAAGAGTCAAATGAACTTTTAATTTTTCAGTGAAAATGTCAGTCCCTCTCCCCTCCCCACCGAAACATGCACACAGTAACTGCACACCAACAGACACACTGTAATCCGCCTCTCTTCTCCCCACCCCTGCTGCAGTAATCTGTCCTATTTCACAAGCTCCACCCTGACACACGAATCAGTCTTGCTCACAAAAAAAAGTCTTGCCCCCTCCAAAAACACATACACACACATACCAGCTGGTAGCAGCCAGTCGGGAGGCATGGTGGCTCTGGCAGCCCAAGCCACGTCTGGCTGAAGGCCTGCAGGTGACATTTTTAAACAATCTTGAGAAAAAGACTGCCGGTGCCAAGACCTGATCCAGTAAAAAAGTGTAATGGAAAAAGGATGAAATGTTTTCCATAGCTCTATTTTATTCCATTTTCAACATAGGAATAAAATGCTGTTCACAATGGTACAGCTCAGACTAAAAGATGAGGAAGGCAAGAGTGGATACAAATGGAAGGTACTATAACAGAGTTTAAAAACCTAGTTGCAGTTTCTGCAATCCCTATTAGAGTCACAATTCATAGTTTGGGAACTGTTGTTGGAGCTTCATTTGTTAGGCTCAGAGATAAGTGCAGCTTTCTTTGCCACAAGTGTACTTTTTGAGCAATTTTACTTAAATAAAATCTGCTTTTGAGGAACCAAAGTCTGCTAATGTATAATTAACTATTAGGGGGTCTTGTATGGAATGGTGTCCCTACCTCAAGTCCCACCTGCCCCAGAGGTATGTCATAACATGCTAAAACAATTTGCTTGAAAATAATTATAACTATAGGAAGTATGCATTTTCTAAACATAGTTTTGCTAACTGGAATCTTTACAGGTTTAACTTTTACTGGGAAGTGCAGTACCAATTTGAAGAAATTGCACTTTGACCTGACTAGGACCTATTCTTTTCTGTTGAATTTATGTGCTCTGCTGTTCATCTGTTTTGTTGCCAATAGTTACTTATTAGTAAATTGTTTCAGGGACTGGTACAGCATATTGCAGCACTATCCTTTTGATGACCTGTGCACTACCATTCAACCCAAACAGAAATGAACAGATGATACTCTCCATCATGGTTGTCATGAATAAAAACTTTTGGGTCATCTCTCAATCCGGTATGCTGTATTCACCAGCCCACAGCCTAGGAATTGGCAGAAATTTAGCAATCATGTTATTAAAAGTGGCCAAGTGAAAGTTGTCTTGACAGAGAAGGTGGTTAGTTTTCTGAGGTCAGAAGAAAATAGTAAACATTGGAAGTTCGAAACAAAAACAGGAAATGCAGAACTAGGCAACTAAAGAGAAAGAGAGGTCACATTTCCAGTAAGCATATTTCTCAGAACTCCAGCTATGTTCTGAGAATTGGTACTTAACTTTATCAAGACATTCTATGGAAAACTTGTATCGTGAATGACATTGCCATACTGAACCAAAAAGGCCTGGTACTGTTATGGGGCGTAAACAGAAGCATGATCCATTCCCTCACTGTCAATCTGCATCCTAACATAGTGAAATTGCTGCTACATTTCAAAGTTCATGTTTTTGCGTAGTGAAAAATAATAAGTAGAAAGTACCTTTGTGACTAATGTATAGAAAATCATCCGTTCATTCAAAAGCATGCTTATGTTAAACATATTCTACCTCTCCCCTTCAACACATTTGCTCCCATATGTTAGCACTTGAAACTCTCTAGAGATGTGGGGTGACAATACAATAATAAAGGTGATAATTATTTAAAATGTAGATGTTCCATTTGGCAAAATTATTCACACTTGTGGTTACTAATGTTAAGAATGCAATTACTCTAACTGTTCAACAAGACATACCTAATGTTCAACAAAAAAATCTTTAAGCTGTTTTTCTAATTTAAGTATGACCAACTAATTTGCAATGATTCTTGGTGATCATTTTATAGTCTTTGAGCTAAACATTTTTAGAGTGTCACATACTTAATATCACAGGAATGAATAGAGACCTACAGAGGAGATCTATTAAAGAAAATAAAGGTAAGGATAGTTTCGTAGGTACCAAAAAAACAAAAAGCTTTTTTATAATTACACAAACAGTAAATAGTCAAAGGAAGGGTGAGTCTGATTAGGGACAAAAGAAAAGGACACCATTTTAAAGGAGTCAGAGGCCAAGGTTGAGGTACTGAAATAAAGAAATACACCATTAAAGCAGGAAAGCAGGATACAATAGGATAGAATAAAAATTGATTAAAGAGGAAAGACTTTAAAGACTGACGGTAGAGAACTCACCTGGCCCAAAGGTGAAAATTATGGAGAATATAGCCACAATCTTCCAATTCTTCTTGGAGATGGAGGTGGCGCCAGAGGAGTGGAAAATTGGAAATTTTAAGCCCCAGATTTTCCTTGAAAAAGGAAAGAGAGAAACCTGGCAACTGCAGCCTCATCTACCTCACATAGTTGAGACAATGACCAGAATAAAATAAATTGATATTTGGAAAATAATTAGGTTATAAGTGAAGGTCAGCCTGATTTCTTAAAGACAAGTTGTCTTTGACTCAATCAAATTCTTTATTGAAGTAATGAAGATGGTTCATTAAGAGAACGTAGTTTATTATCATGAATATGGACTTTTAAAGCAGTTTGTTTCAAGTTGTGCCTCATGATAGTCCTATGTACAAAATTGAAACCCATGGAATTAAAGAGATGTCAGCATGAATAAAAAATTGTTGAAGGAACTGAAAGCAGAAAGTAATGGTTAACTCTGGAGTTGAGTATATACGGTATAATTTCAAAGTTTATAAATGACACGAGACTCAAAATTAAGCCAGCATTGGAATGGGAAAACACATGAAAAACAAATTCGGCAGAGCAATGCAAAATGATCTATTTTTATATGAAGATGAGAAGGAATGGGAACTTGATCTCTTTAAAGGGAGTGCAGTGAAAGAGAGACTTGGGCTCTCATATACATAAATCTTCTAAAGTGGTAGGGCATATTCAGAAGGCTATTTAAAAACGAAATAAGAAATTTGAGCCTATTAGGAATGGAATAGAATGCAAACACAAGGAATTTATGCTATAACAAAGCTAACATACTGTGGATGCTGGAAATTTCAATTAAAAACAAATGGAAGTACTCAGCAGAACTGGCAGATTATCAGAGAAAAACAATTATTGTTTCTGCTCTGTGACTTTTTATCGGAACTAGGAAAAGTTGGGAATGTGATAGTTTTGAGAAAGTGAAAGGGCAATGGATGAGAAATAGAACTAAATAGAAAGTCTCTTGATGTGATGTCCCTTACATTGGAGTGAAAGAAAAAATGTAATAAATTACAAAAGGATCTGTGGTCTAAGGTCAAAGGAATTACATGAAGAGGATGTTGGTGATAGCACATTGTAAAAATGCATGTGCCTAGAGGAGATGTAAATGGTAGGATAGTTGCCCATCTGAACGCAAAGAAAGGAGCTTTGAAAGAAATGAAAAAATAAACCATAGAAATATCAAATAGCAAAGAATATGATGTAAAATTATTGAACTTATTACTGAAACCAGGTGGTGTGTAAAGAGTCAATTTGAAAGATTCTCTACAAGCTTCTTCTGAGCTTTATTGAAACACTAGCAGCTAATGACAGAAAGGGCAGAATGGAAGCATGGTAGAAAATTAAGACGATAAGCAACTAGAGTTTTAGGGGCATATTTGGGGGCTGAATGGAAGTGTTCCACAAAGTGGTCACCCAGTCTATGTTTGGTCTCTCCAATGTAAGGGACATCACATCATTAGCAATGAATACGGTATATTATTTTGAAACAAGTGTAAATAAGTCACTGTTTTTCTTGGAATAAGTATTTCTAATCTTGGTAAGAAGGGAGGAGATCAAAAAAGCAAGTACTATATATCCTGTGATTGCATTGAGAAGTGCTCTGTGAGAGGGAGGGGCTTTTGGGAATAACTGAGGAGTTGGTCAGAGTGTTACAGAGAGAATCCTGAAAGGGAAAGGCAGAGGAAAATGTGTTTGATGTGGCATCAAGCTGGAAATGAATAAAATTGTGGAAGATTGTCTTTTGAATACATTAGCTGATGAGATGGAAGGCAAGAGCAAAATAAGTCCTCTCATGACTCTGGGATTGAGGGAAGGCAATAAGAATAGAAATACCTGAATAGAGAAGACACCAGTCAAGAGCTCTGTCAACTACCAGAAAAGAAAGTCATTTCAGAAGCATGAGTAATCAAGACATCATCTGAAGAAATAGAGTATTTGGCAGAATGGAATAGGGTCTTTGCCAGAAGTGAGATGTCAGGAACTATAGTCAAGGTAACTGTGGGAATAATTGTACTGATAATAAATATCAGTTATTAACACATGCCCGCTGATGGAGTCAGAAAAGTCTAAGAAGGGAATTAGATATTTGGACATGGACAATGTGAAGGTGAAAGAAAGATGGAAATTGGAAGTGGAATCACTGAAATTTTCCAATTTAGGGCGAGAGTGGGAAACAGCACTAAAAGTATTATCAATGTAACTACAAAAGAGGTGAGGAAAAAGTTAGTGGAGTTCAAGAATGGTCCAATGTGGAAACAAACTCTCAGAAATGAAGTTATGCTAAACCTTCATAAGACTTTAGTCCAGCTGAGGCCAAATCCATGTGTTCAAACTGAGGCTCCACGTGGATATTAAGGTGTTGGATAACTGCAAAAGAGATTTACTACAGTGGAACCAAGGATGAGAACTTCAACTGTGGGGGAAAGACTGAAAAAAATGGGTTTGTTTTCCTTGTAGCAGGGAAGGGGAAAAGGAATTTTGATAGAGCTATTTAAAATCATGGATGGGTTTAATTGAATCCTGTGACAGAAAGGTCTGTAACCAGAGGACACAGTTTATGCTGATCGGCAAAAGAACCAAAGATGACATGAGAAACTATTGCTTTCGACAGCAGGTGGTTATGATCTGGAAGGCACTGCCTGAGGGATAGTGTAAGCAGATTCAAGAATAACATTCAAAAGAGCATTGGATAAATACTTGAACAAAAATGTAGATAGTAATGGAGGAAGTGCAGTGGAGCAGGACTAATTGGATAGCTGCACTAAAGAATTGATGCAGATACAATAGGCCTCCCTCAGTGATTCATCATTCTATAATTACTTTACAATGGTGCAAAAATACTGCTGACCCTAAGAAATTATAAACACTGGGTTTGTTGTGAAACAAAGGAAACCAAGAAAATCAATTGACGACCCAGATCCACATATTGAATTCTTCCATCTGAATATTTCATTAATTTCCCAGACCAATGCTTCGTATTTAACAAAAAAAACTTGAAGATTTAGATAATAGATGTCTCATGTTGATTTCAGTAGTTGGTTTACAGTCATGTATTATACTGTAGTCTGAAAGGAAATGTCATTTTCAGAGCAGATTTCATGTACATTTGTTATTGCTAATGCTCTCAGTCAGCTGGCTGGCTGGTTTGCAATGCAGAGTAATGCCAACAGCATAAGTTCAGTTCCCACACTGGTTGAGGTTACAATGAAGTACTGACCTCCTCAACCTTACCCCTCACTGCGGCATGGTGACCCTCAGGTTAAACCACCGCCAGTCATTTTTCTAATGAGAAAGTAGTCCTATGGGCCTCTACAATTATAGTGACTTTACCATTAGCTTTAATGTGTGGAGGCATTTTATTTCAAAAACATTGAGGGTATTGAGGGAGTACCATTGCTGTCAGGTTTTTGAGTGGGCATTTTAATGCTAAGTGCAAAAATGTAACTGATTATAATGTTTTGGTATAACATAAAGTTGTAACAACATGCCCAAAGTTTTTACTGTTTCTGATTGACACTTTCTCAACTACAGTTGAATTCTCTCATCACTTTCAGTTCTAATCATTCCATAACTCCTCTTCTAAAGGTATTTTCGGTCTAAGTCGCTTCCAGTTCTTCGGGTGGCAGTTGATCAAGTGATCATTGTTGGTATCAATGCTGGGAATAACCTGTAATGTTGGACTTCATCTTCCATCTTCACACATCCAGGATTGGGCAGAGATTAGGAGTAAGGACTCTGACTATTTCACCATTTACCAATTTCTAATTTATTAAAATTACAGAAATAACATACCATTGCCCAGATATGTTAATTCAGACCAGAAATTCAAGCTGGACAATATCTCAGAATTGGAAATCTTATTTCTTAATACTGGAGGTTTAGAATAGTGTATATAAAGCGCATTTGGTATTTTTCTCAAATATTTTCCGATGTGGCCATGGCTGAAAGTGAATACATGGATCATAAAGGATTAAAAGAATACGAAGGAAAGAAGAGAAATAAAACTTCGATGAATTTTGCACCTGTCATATCCTCACAGTCAATGAATTACTTTTTGAGGTTTATTTCCAATGTCTGTGCATGTAGACAGTTACTGCAGCAAGACCCCACAAACAATAATGAGAAAAATGCCCCACTTAACGTGTTTTTGTCATGTTCATTGAGAGATAAACATCAGTCAGGAACTCACAAGTTGCTGTTATGGGGTTCAAACGCAAAGCCCTCTAACTCAGGTTAAAGAAATATGATGCAGATGTCTTGTTTATTTATCTCAGTGCAGGTGATTGTCTGAGCCTGGCACACTTTATAGATATAGACAAGGTAACAGCTTCTATGGAAATAAGATTGAGGGAGTGTCAGCAGCCCCTTCTCAAGTGATCAAATTAAATTCAGGCATTATTTGAATTTAAGTTATTTTCAAATCCTGTAACACAGAGTTTGAGTTTTAATTATTCTGCCATCCGTAGCAGATGGTATAATGGTTCATCATGATCTATTCCTTCCAAATTGCTTAAAGTCCAAAACCGCAAAGAAAATTTAGAAAATTTTACTGAAGTTTTGCACAAGGAGTTGCTAGCAGATAAACTTTTTTTTTCACTCTCAAAGCTAGATTTAGTCTGACAAGTGTAACTACAGGAGGTGAAACTATGGGCCAAGTTGTTGATTTGTTCCTTTGTAGTACACTTACATGCATTCCCGTTGCAAACAGCAGTCTTTGAAGTTGGATCAGCAAATCAAAAACTCTCTGGCTCTGAATGAAATTTACAAACAGCACTTTCACTTTCTGGTTTCCAGAACAAATGTTTGGAGATTGTCAAGCTAGGGAAACTTGAATAGAAATTCAAATTCAGTTTCTTTCTTGTTAAAAAGTCAAGAAAATGCATCATCTATCAGAACGAATTCTGGGCATTTTTCAGCTTTTCTCTGTTAAAAGGCATTGTATTAATTCTGGGGTCTGACCTGTCATATATCCCTCTAGCTGATCAGTAACCAATAGTATTTTTTGGCTTGAAGTAGCATTGAGCGGGAACTTCAATTTTAAGTGGGAAACTAAGAGCTATCATTGAACATTTAATTGCACCATAGCTATAAGTGATTAACAGCTTAATTGTTGGTTATTAAATATTTATAAAGAAGCTTCCATGATCAATTTTCAGCAAACTGTTGACCTCTGAACAATTAGCAAATGTTACAGTTGTTTGTATTTAATGAATATTGTTAACTGATTATTGCAGTGTTACAGCAGCTTTTATTAAACATTAGTTAATTATTTATAACAGCAATATGAAGATTTTATTAAACAACTGTTAATTATTTGTGGTGGTATTGCTGAACATCTTTGTTAAATGGTAAAGCAGATATGCTGTGGAAAGTATTGAAATGTATTCTTTATTTCCGTAAGTGAAACTGAACTAATTTGTGAATGATGAAAGTCGGTAGTAAATTGTGTGAATTAAAAGTTTTATTTCCCTTCCCTCCATAATATATGTTTATAGTATACACTTTACGTTAAAACATGTAATTATTTTAATTTCACACTGTTAATTATTTTTTAATATTGCTACATGAGCAGTTTCTCCAGTCACATCTAAGCTTTGCACACACCCTCCCCAAAAAAATGAGTGCTACCACAAAATCGTTTATTGGTTAGAGTTAACAATTCATTTTAGAAACTTAGTCATCCAAGTCCTAATTACTTCACAAAAAAAGGTTAAATCAACTACACATTTATATCTCTGTGGTTGGATCAAAAGAATCAAAAAAGGCTGGACCTTGAATTTTCCAAAGGCCTGTACTGACTAATGACATAAGCATAGAGTAATGTTGAAATTTGGTGAAAAGTACTAAAGGAATCCTGGGGGCAAATGTTTTTTCTTTGCTTGGTTTAATGCTGTCTTCAATCCTTTATGTTGACGTTGTGAATCTTCCACTGAAACATCCGCAACCTATTAACGCAGCTTTTCATTTCCACATCCTCACAGTTATTTTGTACTTATTCATGGGATGCGACTGTCACTGGCATTTTCCCATCCCCAATTTCCTTTCAGATATCCTAAATTTATTCCATGCCTGACGAGGAATATAAACTTTCACCTTAAACTTTAGATTGAAGAGGAATGAAAATCACACTTGCACTAATATATAACTCAGTTTTGTCATCCTGTTTAAATCCTTCCCAGGATCAAAGATTTATTTTCTCTATCTTTAATGCATATTTATGGCATTGTATTGATTTCAATTAAAAATCGGACACTTCCAAGAATGCACTTTCTTAAACATTCTATGTGTAATGTGCATTAATGATAGCTTTATGGTTTCAAATGCAACTTTTTACTTAGAGGTAATTAAGAATAAATTCTAAAGTGTTTTCATTTTGAGCTGATTTGTTCCTCGCTGACATTTTTTATGTTTTTTAATGCGTCAGTTTTTATGTTTCCATTTTATGCTAATGAGATGATCTGAAAATTTTGTTGCAAACTATCATAAAAATCAAACTGCAATTGCAATACCAATGCTGGAAATGGCCATAGAACAGCCAGAGTATTTCAGATACCTCTTTAGCGAGTATACCTGATGACTTTGCTGAATTTGAAATTTTGAGTGTGTTATAACATGCTCGTAATTTGTCTAAGGACTTTCTTTTCATCAGCAGACATACTTCATAACACCTCTTACTATCCAGACCTGCAATTCCATTTGTTATAGATAGTTTACATTTAGAATTTTTGTTACAAAAATGAGCACTTTGAATATTAATTATTGACGTAAAGCTGTGACCAAAAATTCAGAATACAAAGGACCTTATGGCTCTGTTATTGTGTCCCTACCAAAATCTTTTCCAGAACTTATCACAACCCTAGCCAAACTCAAATATAATGGTAATCAATAAGAATCAGAAAAGAAATTCCTCCTTATCGCAGTCTTAAATGGAAGGCCCCTATTTTGAAAACCCTAAGAACTGTCGTTACTGGAAATCTGAGATTAAATCAGAAAGTGCTGGAAAAACTCAGCAGCTCTGGCAGCATCTGTAGAGAGAAAACACAGTTAACGTTTCAGGCCCAGTGACCCCTCTTCGGAAGTGAAAATTGAAACATTAACTCTACTTTCTCACCCCACATGCTGCCAGAACTACTGAGTTTGTCCAGCAATTTCTGATTTTTGACCCTTATTTTGAAGTTGTTATCTAATTTTCCCCAAGTCAGGAAACACCGTCTCAGCATTCACCCTGCCAATCCTCCTTAGAATCATCTGTTCATACTTCTAACCTTCAGTGATTATAGGCTCAACCTGCTCAAACTTTCCTCATTTGAAAACACAGGCATTAGCCTAGTGGATCTTCTCTGAAATGTTTCCAATGTAAGAATATCTTTCCTTATAACACCAAGACTGTACACAGCACAGGATGTATGGTCTTACCAATCTCCTGTATACAATATGCATATCGCACATAATCTTGTCCTGTGGCAAGACTTCCATAGTTTTATGTTATCCACCTTACAATGAAGGCCAATATTCCATATGCCTTCCTAGTTGCTTGTTGTACCTGCATACTTACTGTTTATGCTTCGCTTACAAGGAGGGGAGGTGATGGCCTAGTGATATGATCACTGGACTGTTGATCCAGAGACCCAGTTAACGTTCTAAGGAAGGGTCACCGGACCCGAAACGTTAACTTTGTTTATTCCTTCATGGAGGCTGCCAGACCTGCTGGGCTTTTCCGGCAACTTTGGTTTTGTTCCTGATTTACAGCGTCCACAGTTCTTTTGATTTTTCTTGACCCAGTTAATGTTCTGGGACCCAGGTTCAAATCCCACCACGGCAGATGGTGGAATTTGCATTTAATTTTTGAGGCGGCACGGTGGTTCAGTGATTAACACTGCTGCCTTACAGTGCCAGGTTCAATTCTACTCTCAGGCGACTGTATGTGGAGTTTACACATTCTCCCCGTGACTGTGTGGGATTCCACTGGATGCTCCAGTTTCCTCCCACAGTCCAGAGATGTGCCGGTTAGGTGTATTGGCCATATTAAATTGCCGATAGTATCCAAGGTTGTGTAAGTTAGGTGGATTTGCCATGGGAAATCCAGGGTTACAGGGATAGGGTAGGGGAGTGAGTGTGGGTGGGATGCTTTTTGGGGAGTCGGTGTCGACTTGTTGGACTGAATGGCCTGTTACCACACTGTGGGCATTCTATGACAGCCAGATCCCTCTGATTGCAGCATTCTTTAGTTCCTCACTGTTTAAATAATATTTTGCCTTTCCCTTCTTCTTGCTGTGGTGGACAATCTCATATTTTCCCACATTATATACCATTTGCCAAAGTTCTGTTCACTCACTCAACCTGTATATATTCCCTTCATGTCTTCTTTGTATGCCGTGTTTGTTGAGGTTTTCTCATGCAGAAGGTTTTGGGGTTCTGAGAGGGTGGTATCAGCAGAAATCCTTGTAACATTTTCTGAAGGAGTACGGGGGAGGTGATGGCCTAGTGGTATTATCGCTGGACTGTTAATCCAGAGACCCAGATAACATTCTGGGGACCTGGGTTCAAATCTGGAAATGGAATTAGGCTGACATTTATTTTTCCAGCATAATCTTTATGGAAAGATGGCCTCCTTCTGTGCTGTATGTTTTTTTTGTTTCCAGACAGGTTAGTTAGATGAACCTCTAAGCATAGCCAAGCCTGAAGGTGACAATAGAATTGGTAAACAGATGAGCAGCAGCAACGTAGAAACAGGTCATTTTATCCACCCAGTCAAGGTGGTATTAATGAGTCTTTCAAGCCTCTTTCCATCCTTCTTCATCTATACCTGTGCATTATAATCCACTATGCCCCTCTCATATGTTTCCATAAAAATGAATTAGCACCATCTGTCTCAACTAGTTCTGCTGGTCTTGAGTTCTACATTATCACCACTCTCAGGTGAAAAGAATGTTTCACAATTTCCAACTGATTTTGTAGTGACTGTCTTATATTGATGACCCTTAGTTTTGCTGTTCCTTAGAGATATTACAGAGGTGGGCAATGCTACAGTAAGGAATAAGCGGTCTTTGTGATCGGGGGGCTAAAGTTTTGGGCATTCAACTTGACGAGCAGGTCACAATGAGTACTTGATCAATCATTTCAGCCTGCGACAGTTTGGGTTGAAGCCAAGGATGTAGAGTTTGTGACAGGAGCATCTCTTCCCATTGTTTAACTGAAGAAAATTGCAGTGAGTACAAAACTGGGATGTCAGACAAACAATCTGACAGCAATGAGATATGCTCAAAGCCTATAGATTGGAGCTGTGTTTTGGAGTGCTGAAGCAGTGGCTCTGTGTGGAAGGGAAAGTATATGATAAAATTGACAAAGTAATACCAGGTAGAAGATTTGTTTCTCTTCCCTTTAGATTACACAGATGGGGAAGTGCTTGTTTAAGAATCCTAACTATGTAATTATCTTTGCTATTTTTTACCACTAATTATGCATTACGTACATTTCCTAATGTCAGATGCCATTTTATAGTCTTGTGTTTGGTTTCGAATAGTCTTTTCGCTATTGTTAAACAGCATCCTTTGCTTTGCAACAGCACGCTGACCCACAGAAATATGGGGGTGATTGTGATTCCCCCAAGGCAGGGGGACAGTATATAAATTTTCAAAATTGGAGTCCCATTGTCAGAAATAGGGTTGTTCGCTGTCGATTGCACACTGTTCAGCACTGTTCGCAGTTCCTCAGACACCGAAGAGTCCATCTCCAAATGCAGCAAGACCTGGAAAATATCCAGGCTTGGGCTGACAAATGACAAGTGACACTGATTTCACGCAACTGCTAGACATTGACCATCACCAACAGGAGAGAATCTAACCACCGTCCCTTGAAAATCAATGGCATTGCCATCACTGAATCCACTCCTGTCATCATCCAGGGGTTACCATTGACCAGAAATTGAACTGGACTTGTATTATACATGCTGCAGCTACAACAGCAAATCGGAGATTAGAAATCTTGCAGTGAGTAACTCGCCTCCTGACTCCCGAAACCAGTCAATTATCTACAAGACACAAATCAGTATATGATGGAATACTCTCCACTTGCATGGATGACTGCAGCTGTAACAACCCTGAAGATGCTTGACACTATCCAGGATAAAGCTGCCTGCTTGATTGGTACCATATTCCCAAACATTTATTCCCTCCACCATCAACACAGAATAGAAGCAGTGTGTACTAGATGAACTGCAGAAATTCACTAACACTCCGTAGGTAAAACCTTCCAAACCTATGACCACTAATGCCTAGAAGGACAAGGGTTGCATTTACATTGGAACATCACCATTTGCAAGTTTCCCTCCAAGCCACTCACCATTCTCACTTGGAAATAGAATGCTATTCCTTCAGTTTCACTAGGTTGAACTCCTGGAACCTCCTCCCTAATGGCATTGTGGGTATATCTACACCAAATGGACTACATTGCTTGAAGAAAGCAGGTCACCATCATCATCTTGAGGGCTTTTAGGGATCGGCAATAAATGTTGGCCTAACCAGCGAAGCCCACATCCAGCGAATGAATTTAAAAACCCTCCCAATCCACCTCCAATTTGCTCACTTTCAGTTTAAATACTGTAACTGTTGGCAGAGACGAGGGTAAGCAGCTAAACTGCCATTCAGAAGTTAGTTCATAATTTGTTTTAACAAGTGTGTATGGCTCGAATTTCAGTAGAGTTTCCCTTCTAACACCTATAGAACAGTTTTTCTCAAAATCAGAGAATCCCGCAGCCAGAGGGAACCATGAATGACTATATCCATCAGATCTTGCTCTGTACTGTCGGCAGAATATGAACACTTTTGACCATCCTCGACATGTAATCTGTTTCCTCCCCTTCAAACAGCCAATCTCATCTCATTAAAGAGCACATTAATGCAATAGTAAGGAAGGATATTAGCCCTGGTGAAGTGGAATCTATATGGGTAGAGCTTAGAATTACCAAGGGACAGAAAACAGTAGTGCGGTTTGCATATGGAACCCCAAACTGTAGCGGTAATGTTAGGGAAAATATTAAATAGGAAATTTGAAACGCAAGCAAGAATGGTACAGCTGTAGTTATGTGAGACTTTAATCATACAGATTGAGCAAATCAAATCAGTAACAATACATTCGGGAAGCATTCCTGGAATGAGTACAAGATAATTTTCCAGATCAGTATGTGAGGAACTAACCAAAAAGCACGCTGTCCTAGATTAGGAGGTATTGTGTGATGAGAATTCGACAATCTAGCTGTGCGAGGCTCCTTGATGAAGAGTGACCATAATATGAAAGAATTCTTCATTAAAATAGCGAGTTGATTTTGAGACTAGGGCCCTGAATCTAAATAAAGGAAACTATGATGGTATGAGGTGCAAGCTAGCTGTGATAAATTGGGGAATGTTACTTAAAGGGGTGACAATGGATAGCCAATGACAAACATTTAAAGAGTGCTTGGAGGAACTGCAACAATTGTTAATTCCTGTCTGGTACAGAAGTAAAACTAGCAAGGGAAATTAGGGATAATATTCAGTTCACAGAAGGGGCATACAACTTAGCCAAAAATAGTAATAGATCTGAAGATCAGGAAGAGTTTAGATTTCAGCAAAGAAGAAGAAAGGGATTGATTAAGAGGGGGGAAAGAGTACTACAGTAAGCTTTGGGGAACATACAAACTGATTGATTGTAAATGTTTCTGTAGTTATGTGATTGAAAAAAAGTGCACTGAAGACAAACGTAGATCCCTTACAGTCAGAAACAAGGCAACTTATAATGGGGAGCAAAGAGATGGTAGATCAATTAAGTATATGTTTTGGTCTTTCTTCACAAACAATGTGCTAAAATGTTGGGGAACACAGAGTTTAGTAAGAGGGAGGAATTGAAGGAAGTAAGTTAGTAAGGAGATGGTGTGAGGAAACTGAATGGATTAAAGGCCAAAAAATCCCCAGGGCTCGTTATCTGTAATCCAGACTACTTAAGGAAATAGCCATAGAAATAGTGGATGCAATGGTGGCCATCTTTCAAGATTCTATGGACCCTGAAATAGTTCCTATGGATTGGAAGGTAACTAATGTTACCCTACCACTTTGAAAATGGAGTAGAGAGAAAACATGAAATTATAGACCGATTAACCTGACATCAGTAGTAGGGAAAATGCTAGAGTCCATTGTAAAAGATTTGAAAAACAGTGACAGGATTGGACGGAATTGGCATGAATTTATGAAAGAGACATCATGCTTGACAAATCTACAAGAATTATTCGAGTTAGCAGGAAACAGTGAGTGACAGCCAGTGACTAGTGGGGTACCTCGGCGTTCAGTGCTTGAACTCCAGCTATTCGCAATATATAAATGATTTTGATGAGGGAACTGAATGTAATGTCTCCAGCTTTGCAGATGATACAAAACCAGGGGGAAGGGTGAACTGAGAGGAGGTGCAGAGATGATTCAGTGTGATTTGGACAAGTTGAGTGAGTGGGGGGGCAGATGCATGGCTAATGAAGTTTAATCTGGATAAATGTAAGTTATCAGCATTAATAGCAAAAACAGGAAGGCAGATTACTGTCTGAATGGTGTTAGATTGAGAAAGGGGGAGACCTACTAGCCCCCAAAAGTAAGCATACAGGTGCAGCAGGCAGTCAAGAAGGTAGATGGTATGTTGGCATTAGGAGATTCAAGTGCAGGAGCAGTGATGTATTGTTGCAATTACAAAGCGCATTGCTGAGATCGCACCTGGAGTATTGTATGCAGTTTTGGTCTCCTTTTGTGAGGAAAGATGTTCTGGCTATTGTGGGAGCACAAGGAAGGTTTACCAGACTGATTCATGAGATGGAAGGATGGAAAAAAAAAACTGGATCAGTTAGAACTGTATTCAGTAGAGTTGAGAATAAAGAGGAGGGATCTCGTAGAAATGTATAAAATGTAAAATGGGTAAAATATAACATGTATAAACAGGGCTAGACTGGGTAAACACTGGAAGGATATTCCCGATGCCCAGAATGTCCAGAAACAGGGATCACAATCTAAGGATACAGGAATGACAATTTAGGACTGAGGAGCAATTTCTTGACCTACAGAGTGCTGAGCCTAAGGAATTCTCTGCTAAAGAAAGCAGTTAAGGCCAAACCATTGAAGGAGTTAGAGCTCCGGGTTAAAGGGATCAAAGGTATGGGGAGAAAGCAGGAACCAATTTGGATGATCAGTCGTGATTACATTGAATGACAGAGCAGGCTGAAAGGGCTGAATGGCCTCCTACTAATTTCTTTGTATCTCTGTAAGCTCCCCCTCTCCAGGATGTGACCATTACTTCTGGAGTACAATTCTACAAACAGTAGACCCTGCACCATCTTACTCAGATTCTTATTATCTTTGTGTTTGTAAGCATAGAGCTTCACAGGCTGTTTGATTTCAGTGGGCTTCACAGTTGAGACCTGACCACCCAGTTTTCCTTCAAATGATCTACAGTGACATGAGGTTACTCAATAATGATCAGATCTAAGTACTCTACTTCTACATCTAGGAAGGACAGAGATCTGAGAAAAGTTGGCGAAGTAACTATGGTAGTTAAGGATGACATTGATCCAAGAGAAAAAAATGACCTTCTTTGCAGAGATGAAGGTGTAGAATCAATTTGGTTGAAGGTGAGAAATAGAAATGGTGGAAAGTCACTTGTTGGAATCGTTTATAAGTTATACGTAAAATGGTCTATACAGCCTCATATAGCATAAGAAATGTGCACTTTTGATCATGGGTGAATTTAATATACATATTAGTTGGATACGTCTGATTGGCAGAGGTGGCATGGATGATGAGGTCGTTTGTTTTATGGCATCTTTTCTTCGAGCAGCACATTTCAGATCCAACCAGATGGCAAGCAATACTAGATCTGGTAGTGTGCAATGAGACAGGATTTATTAATTAACTCGTACTGAAGACCCCTTAGGTGGCAATGTGTACAATATGACTGTTTTGACATACTGTTTGATGGAGGGAAGGATAAATCTAATGGTATTTTAAGCTTGTTATGGAGGCGTAAAAGCAGAGCTGGCTGAAGTAAACTCAGAAATTTGGGTTTAGAAAGAGGTCAGCAGAGATGCATCTTAAAGCATTTCAGTAGACCTTTCAGAATACCTAGCAAAAATACATTCCAGTGAGACAAAAAAAAGGGAATGATATGCCATACATGGCTAACTAAGGACGATAGCAATAATATTGAAGTAAAAGAAAATGTTTGTAGTTCACAGAGTTAGCAGAAAGTCAGAAGATTGGGTACAATATAAAAAAAAGCAAAGAATGACAGAAAGGTTTATATAGGTTATCAGGGTTTTGTTTATAATTATTCACTAGTGGACATGCTGACACTTGTTGCTTATGCTGTTTGGCATGCAGGTTATCCTATCTTGTAGCTTCACCAGGTTGACACCATTTTTATGTATGCCTGGTACTGCCCCTGGCATACCCTCCTGCACTGTTCATTGAACCAGGATTTATTTCTTGGCTTGGTGGCAGTGATCAACTGGGGGAAATGCCAGGCCATGAGGTTTCAGATTGTGGTTGCGTGCAGTCACTGATGGCCCACAAGAGTCTCATAGATGCCCTGTTTTGAGTTTCTGGATCTGCTCAAAGTCAATCCAATTTAGCATGTTGGTAGTGCCACACAGCATGTAAGGCGAATCTTAAATGAACCTTTTCTCCATAAGCACTGTGCAGTGGTCACTGTACTGATTTTGTCATGGACAGACATATCTGCACCAGACAGACTGGTGAGGATGAGGCTAAGTATATTTTGCCCTTTTGATGATTCCCTCACCACCTGCTGCAGACTGTGTATGCTTGCGCTACCTGCCTGCATTTTTCTTAAGGCTGCCTGGTACTCACCCATTCCCTATCTGTCTTTATGCTTCTAATCTACAGTGTGACCACCTCGTTATACATGCTCACCGTATAGTCCTCTGCTCTTGGGTGCATAACAGTGAATCTAGATGCTCATGTCCTGAAACTCAGAACTCATGCTTGTGCAGCCAGTGACACCTACAGATATGTCTGGGCTACATGGTATGTCCATGGCTGCACACATAGTGCAGAATGTACTTTCCACTTGGTTATTCTGGACTGCCATCCAATAACTATCAAAACTACTTGTTACCCTTTGAGTAAATATGAACTTACTATGAAAATCGAAGTAGCTAATAAAATAAGGACTCAAACACAAACTAAGTACCCATCTTTCACTTTAAATGTTGGAAATACTGACCAATGCTATTTACCAATCTGCTGCTTTCCTTGCACTCGTGACATCTGTCCTCCATTTGATCTCAGTGCGAGTAGCCATTTTGATCAGTGCCTTATTTCCTCTCCCACTCACCTCTCACTCTGGATTTCTTGCAACAAACCTTAATCAAAACATCTCTTTCCATCTCTGCCCTGAGTTCCCATTTTGGCCCAAATACTCAGCTCGTCCAATATTTCCTCAAAAGACAGAGTGAGCCTGCATCCATTGGAGTTTAGAAGAATGAGAGGTGATCTTTTTGAAACATAAGATCGCGTAGGGAATTGACAGAGTGAATACTGAAATGATGTTTATTTTGTGGGAGAAACTAGATCAAGGGAACACAGTTTAAAAATAACGAGTCACCCATTCAAGACAAAGATGAATAATATTTTCTCAGAAACAATCATGAATCTTTCACATCATCTTAACCAGAAAGCAGTGCCAGCAAGGGAACTGAATATTTTCAATGCAGCTGTAGATAGGTTCTTGACGAACAAGGGAGTCAAAATTTATCTGAGATAGGTGAGAGAGTACAGTTGAGGTCACAATCTAATCAACATTGATCTTATTAAATGGTGGAGCAAGCTCCAAGGGCCAAATGGCTTGCTTTTGCTCCTAATTTGTATGTTTGTACATTAACCAGGTTTATCCTGCTTATCCCAAACAACAGAGGAAAACTGTAGTGTCCTTTCTAAGAGATTAGATAATGCAGATTGGAGATTCACCTTAACTTTGCTGATGATCTGAAACAAATACTGCTTGCTCACAGATGCTAACTTTGATGCAAGTAGTTAATCAAAATCACTTAAACAATATTGGTCAAACTTGCCAATAATAATGTTACATATATGACTATTGCTGATTGATCTGATCACCGAACAGGACTTACAATATAATGATGCCTAACTTTAGACCGGTTTAATCTTAAATTGCACAGTGGAATCAAACTGGAAGGGTGTTTTATTGTATATGTGTGTTTTAATCTCTCAGCAGATGACCTTGGTTGCCGTGTGTAAATATAAGCAGGTTGAGAAATGCTATTGTACTAAATGCAGAAACTGATTGAATTGGATAAAAACTCTGTTGTACCAATCTGCATTCCACTGACGAAAGCAAATTTTCAGTTTGCATTGTCGGTTGTTAGAACAACAAGTTATATTTTTGTTTGGTATTTTAAATAGTCCTCAATTTAAATTTACTTGCAACTAAATTAACATTTTTTTCAAAACATGTTTTAATGTTAAACTAATCGGTATTATCCTGGTACTGATTTGTCAATAGGAAATCTCCTTCGATGTGATATGTGCTGATCACTCTCTAAACTAAGTATAAATCAAAGTATTGATACCCCTAGAAGTAAGCATTTCCATCTGTCATGCCTGTGCCATCTCTATATAAACTGTCTAGTTCAGTGGCACTTTCCTTTCCCTGTTTAAAGTATGTTATGACCAGGTGAGGACAGTGAACCGGCTTGCTTCCTTTGAATCTCCTCAGTCAGTTGCAACAAAGATTTCTAATCTTTTTATCACACGCCCGTAACAGGTTATATTAATACATAGCAGTAGTCAAACCTAAGATGTGAATTACAAGCTTTTTGTGAGTGACTAAAAGAGGAAGTTTATTACCCAACAACCCCGAGGGAAATAATAAAACATGTTATCCAACACAGACACAAGTGCAAGTTTCAAGTCTTTGAAAAGGGGAGAGTCAAATAAAAAGAAAAAGAAATGTAGCTTTAAAAGTTCTGTGTCCTTGAGTTGTTCTGGTTGAATCTGGAACTGCAGCTATTTCATTCATATCTTGTATCTATATTAGCAGTGAAATTTGTACAATCCTAAAGTTTTTTAAGAACAGATAAGACCATAAGATGGAGGAGCAGAAGCAGGCCATTCAGCCCAAAGAGTCTGCTGTGCCACTCAATAAGATTATGGCTGACCTGATAATCCTAAACTCAACTTTACTGCCTTTTCTCCAAACTAGTGATTCCCTTGCTGATTAAATATCTGTCCATCTCAGCCTTTAATATACTTGATGACCAGACTGTTCGGCCCTCTGTGGTAAAAAAAATTCCACAAATTCAGTACCCACGTGTTGTGTGGCACTGTCACTGTGCTAAATCGGGTAGAGTTTGAACCCTGGATTAGGCATCCATGAGACACTGTGAGCCATCAGCAATAGAAGAATTGTTTAAGTGATTTTGATGCAACAAAACCTGCAACTTCATGGCCTGGCATATCCCCTACTCTACCATTATCATAAAGCCAAGCCATTACCATTGCTTTAATGAAGACTACTGGAGGGAATGCTAGGAGCTGCAGCAAGAATACCTAAAAATAAAATGTCAAACTGCTGAAGCTGCAATCCAGGACTACATGATAATTAGCACAAACAGCTAGTGATAGAGTAAGTGATTCTACCACAAATAGATCAGACCTAAGTACAGCAGTCCTGCCAGAGACAGTCGTGAGCGATGGTGAATAATCAAACAACTTACTAGAAGATGGAGCCCAACAAGCTTCCCCATCCTGAATGATGGCGGTTCCCAGCATAACAGTGCAAAAGATAAGGCCAAAATATTTGCAACAGTCTTCTGCTGGATGTGCAGAGTAGATGATCAACCTCTGTCTCCTTCATAGATCCCCAGCATCACAGATGCCAGTCTTCAGCCAATTCAATTGACTCCAAGTAATATCAAGATGTGGTGGAATCACCGGACACTGCAAAGTCCATTGGCCCTGATAGCATCCTGGCAACAGTACTGAAGTCGTGTGTTCCTGAACTTGCCTTGACCTTAGTCAAACTGTTCCAGTACAACTACAACACTGGCATCTACCCAACAATGTCAGATATTGCCCAGTTATGCCCTGTATACAGTAGCAGGACAAATCCCACTCGACTAACTGCCACCTTGTTACTCCACTCTCAATCATCATAAAGCAATGGAAGGTGTCATGAACAATGATATCAAGGAGCACTTGTTCAGCAATAACCTGCTCATTGACTTTCGGATTCCGTGAGGACCCCTCAGCTCTTGACTTCATTACAGCCTTGGTTCAACCATGGACAAAAGAGCTAAATTTGGCAATGAATCCAGAGTGACTTCTCTTGATATGAAGAGTGTATTTGACCAAGTGTGGTACCAAGGAGCTGTCGCAAATGGGAGCTTTGGGAGTAAACTCTTCTCTGATTGGATTATACATAGCACAAAGGAAGATAGTTGTGGTTATTGGACTACATTACTTGAAGAAAGCAGCTCGCTACCACCTTCCTGAAGGCAACTGGAGATTGGCGATTAATGCTGACCCAGCCAGCACTGCCCATAGTTCATGAATTAACAAAAATAAACTTCTCTTTAAATTGATTTTGGAGTACAGATTGTTTCCAAATACATATTTTGATGTGTGAGAACAGTATACAAATAGAAATAAGAAAATTTTGTGCAGACTACTTAAAAGGAAACTTTCATTTTATTTCAAATTAATGTGAAGCACAGCTTTTCATTATGGTTCAAGGTTCAGACAAAGGTGGCTAAAGCAGCTAAAATCACTTTTCCTAATGTGATCTACTTACAGATAATAACCCAATTTGTCTTGTCCTTGATGGTCTAACTTTGGCAATTGCTTAGTAACTATCATTTGGGAAGCATTAAGACTTTCTCGTTACCAGGATACCATGCTGCCTACTGTCGTTTTATCAGTTACCAGTTTGCTTAAAAACCAAGTGTAACCACGATTTCAATAGAAAAAAATGATTGTTTAGATCAAATGGATTCATTTGACAATGGAAAGCGATTAAAAGACTGACTGAGCCCCTGAAAATTAACTCAGTTTCGCATTATTGACAGCATTAATGTTACTAGGAAAAATTATTTTTCAAAATATTACTCCATAACTTATAGTTTGCAAACAAACTCTTAAAGAAATTAATTACAGTGTGTCTAACTATGCCAAGTGTGCATTTCCTGTGTCACACTTTGTAGATATTACATAGTATTAACAGCACAAAAAAATATATTTGACCTAACTGGTCTATATAGTTTTTACTCCTGTTGAGTCTCCTTCCCACCCTGCTTAATCACTCACATATTTACATGGTTTTGTCTTAAATAATTCACGTTGTTCACTTCAACTTTTGAAGTGAATCCCACCTTCTAGTCATGCTGGTAGATGCAGAAGTTTTTTTCCCCTGAATTCTTTTTTCATGACTTCCTTATATTAGTTTTGTACTCTCTACAGACGTAATTATGTCTACCTTGTCAAATCCCTTTATGATCATCTGACCTGCCTTAGATCACCCTTCAACTCTTTCTTTTCTGTAATGAAACAGCATATCCTTCAACTCAGCATGAATAGCACCATAGGACATCAGCTGGTTTTCAGTAAGATCTGAAATAAGTAATGGGTGCCAAAGTGGTTAGAAGCCAGCAATCTCTTTCTTGAATCTAATGACCAAGCCAGATTTTAGTAATATTAAATTTGCCAAAACAGATCTATGCCTATATGCTCTCTGATGATACCAGATGTCATGTAGATGTTGGGATCTAAAGTGGTGCAAGTAGTTAAGGTTTGATGCCAATGCTGAAGAATTAAAATTGATGTGTTACAAAGTAGTGGTCCACAGTTAGTCACTGGGAGTAAAGCAGTCATAGATTGGAAATTCATTTTGCTCATCCATTGTACAACGTGTGCTGTGAGAATTTTAGTAGAACAAAATTATTGTAATAAGATACGATAAAAAATATCTTAATGCTACTTACTTGTATGTTTCGTCTGAGATTTAACTAATGAGAAACTTAAGAGTAGAAAAATCTATTTATTGCTCTGAGTCTATTCTTGCTCATCAAATGACCTTTATAGGGCATAAAAGCTGTTAGCATTCAATAACCATGCAGTCATCGTCTCTTCTGCTTCAATTTTGGATTCAATTTTCAACTGAAACTGTTGGTAAAGTGTCCATTTATTCTTTGAACTAAAGATAATCTTTTGTTGTATTTTATCTATAGTAGCGCACAACTGATATTCCTGAAGTGTGATTACTGCCCACTCCAGGTTATTCTTTTTAATGGTGGGTTCATGGAAGTGGTTTAAATTGTTTGCTTTCCTTTTCGGCCGATAGTGTTAAGTATTAGCAAATTGGTTACCTTAGCTGAAAGTCAAAACACACAGAACAAGAACAAGGAAAAAAAAAATCACCTCTACAAACTCATGTTCTTAAAAATGTGCATGTGGCATGCAATGATCTGAAGACGATAATCTTAGCATTGACATCCTGATAATTGTTTGATGGTTACACAGTTAAACCTCAGTTGTTTTTGTGAGAAAGGCAATACCCACTGAGTATAATGGAAATTGTCAGGTTTTTAGTATTCAAGGTTTGCCTCTATTCCTGCTGGTCTCTTGATTTGATTCAATTTTCAAACTAGTTAACTGTTTTTAAACCACAATGATGAAATAATCTTTACAGCGTTAGAATTGATGGATTACATCTGCTGTACAATACCGAGTAACTGTTGGCACAGCGCTGCAGATTGAGTTTAAGTTGACACATTCTAGCCTCATAACCAAACCTGGATACCTTCTGGTCTCCTGATCTGATTCTGACTTACAGGAAATCTTTCAAGAAACTGGGAATGTGAATAATGGTGAGGATAACAAGGGTTATAATATATACCTCTCAAGTGCAGTTTTTGTTTTCTGATCTCATTGACATTATTTCTAGTAGCAATTAATTTTCTCTTTCCATCTTAATAGCATCAAATTTGTGTAGCGTATGAAATGAGAACTTAACAAAAAGTTTACATTTCTACACTTCCAATATCCTAATAATTAACAATGGATTCTGTTCATTGGTTTCTCGATCCACGTATGTAAAGGTATTGAGAGTTTCTAGTCACTTTGTTAAGACAGTTGGATATTTCATACTAATGGAAGAATTCTTTTAATTGAATGAAAGTTCATGTAAGAGTAATGAGTATTTGACAATAGAACATTGCCAAAAGTGTTTCTAGATGCAAGCTGCCCAAAGCTTACCTGTTATTTAGTTCTTTAGCCAGCTTGCTTGTAAGTATGTTTTGTTTCACAGGTACATTCGGTCCATTAGATGGAAATTTATATTGTGCATTTTGAAGGGTTAGTGGTGAACTTATCAATTATTGACATATTGAAAATTAAACCTGTAGTCTGCTGTGAATTTACACCAAACATTACATTTTTAATTAAAATATTAATTTGAAATTTTGGAACTGACAACTGCCGCTGTCAAGTCAATCTTTGTTCATTTGTACTTCACTGTGCAATTTTTTTATGTTTGTGCTCAATTGCAAATTGATTTTCTTGATGATTACAGTTGTGGGGCAGAAAGCAGCAAAAACATTTTTGGAAAGGTTATTTTTGTTAAAACTACAAATTTTCAGCAAGAGCTCAGGTGACTAGGACTTTGATCAGGTGTGCTTGCTGTGGCAGTTCATTAACGATATGTTAATTAATCTATGATTTAGCACAGAAATGCTGTGGTGGTTTCATCTCTTAAGTTGCTTCATTAAATCATTAATTTTCTAGGAGCTAAGTGAGTCTGACATAATTAAGGCATCCTTGTCTCTGCAGAATATCCCTTTCATATTGTGTCAGGTCACAGAGGTAGTGAATGGAAGAGAATGACTGCAATCTCCAAGGGCGCATTTTATTTATACAACTGTGCTGTGAACTTAATTTATTAGTTCAATTTTGCTTTTCACTTAAGCAGTTTAGAGTGGAATTAAGGTTTTGTTTAGGCTTCAGACTACTGCTTTTAAGTAGAGCCAGTGCACCAGTTCGCATTTAATATATCTATTGGAGGGCAAAAAACATGTTTCCTCATGGTTTACTCAAAACCTAAGGCATTTGTCTTTCTACAAATATTCTACAACGAGGCTAAATGTTATGAAAAACCTTTTTTTTTTTGAAAGTTCCTCTTTTGTGCTGATTTGTTTGAATAGATTCACATCAAGTCAGCGCAACGTATTCCGTTTTCATTTGCATCTAATGGCGTAGTCATTTTTCATGTATGATCATAGCCCAAGCAAAATATTATTGCACACATCATACACTTACTAAACCTCAGCTGTGTTGGTATTTAGTTTAATGTTTCTCAACGAGGGAAAAGCAAATTCATTTGTACTAATTCAGATTAAATTTTACTTGGGTTACTTGGTGAACAGTATAAGAATATTTTTGTTTTTTTTAATCAAGGAAGTGCAGTTTTGTTATGTATTTCAGGACCCTTTTTCAAAATAAAATGTTTAAAATTATCAATTGAGTGCAGAAGTTTTTTTTAATTGATTTACTTTTCGCACCTCTTTTTTTCACAGTAATATGAACTTTGGTTATGTCAAGCTGCTTAAATCCATACAAAGAGTCATCCGTGAGGAAGGATTTGATGGAGTCTGTCCCCAGGTATGGTGCACAAGCCCTCAGTGTCTTATGTAATCAAGTAACTAATGTTGTTTTCATAGGGCTCTCCAGGGTGCAGCCGGAAGGGCTTGGAATAATCAACAATGAACAAGCTGTTTCTAAGCACGGATGAAGTAAACAAGCATTGCAAAGACAGTGTATGGGTCATATGTTAATATGCATTTGCCTCACGTTTTGAGCTTTCCTCAACTCAATTGGGTACAAGCATTGATGTGCATAAGCAGTGTGCTCTGGCATCATTAGTCACTGAGCACCTAAAAAGGAGCTGTCCAGTCGAGAAAGTGGCTTAGCCCAAATCCACATTAAGCCACATTAAACTTTTCATGTTGATGTTGCAATGAAAATATCTCTGTTGTAAAACTTATAGCCTTGAGGATATGTGACGAGAAACTAAGGAAAGATCATCTAATTAGAGTTTTAAGGAGCTTGTGCAGTCAACTTTGCAATGGTGTTAACGAAGTTAACTAAGGCTTGGTGTCAAAGTGAAAAAATCCTTTATAGCAACTTTTGGTATTCATGTTACTTATATGTTAATTTAGCTTGTTATTGCTCAGCTACAATCTCTACTGAGATTTCGACGCAGATCTGGACAGGCTGTCTTTCCCTGTGGAGGCAAAACCCCTTTGGAGAAGTAAATTGGTCCCTGACAGGCACCTCTCCCCTTCCCAGTGGTAACCATGGCAATAGACATGTCATAACAGTTCCCACAGTACAGTGTGCCTAGCTGCTTCTGCTGCAAGATGACATGCCTTCTAAAACAGGAAATCTTATAGAAAGCAACAGCATATTTGGTGGTGACACACATACACCTTAAGAGCCTTTCAACTAAGTCACTTCTAACTGAAAGGACTTTTGCAATAAGGTTTTTTTTAACTTGATATTTTTGCTGCAAATCTTTATACATTGTCTTCAATTGACCCTAACCTTACTGTGCTATTCTACAATGTATTATGTTTCTTTGTCACAACTCGTTGCTTATGATCAAAAAGCAAAAATTTACACGTTACTTTTTCTGTGTCTAAGCAACAAGTTTCTCTATGAAAGTGAAAGTGTGGAATTAACTACCCATTTTGCTAGCATGAATAAACTGTGATACCACAGGCAGCTTTTGTTAACAGAATCTTGGCCCAAATCAGCTGGAAGCCGAGCATACGCTGATCCTTTCTTGGCACTTTGCTAGCAGCTATGTAGCCTTTGCAAAAATGTAGCACTTATTAAGGTCCTACTGGTATCTTTCCCTGTTGATATGCCATGGAAACAAGCTGCTTTATGAGCCGTTGGGCAGCTGGAAAGCAAGTCCAGACAGAAATTCAGAGTCTTGTCACCTGTCCAATATCTGTTATAGCTCTATAAAATAAAACGAAAGACCTGTGGATGCAGAAATCAGAAACATAAACAGAAATTGCTGGAAAAGCTCAGCAGGTCTGGCAGCATCTGTGGACAGAAATTAGGGTTAATATTTCCGGTCCAGTCACGCTTCCTCAGGACTGATGCCAAGTAGTAGGAAGAACAGTGCGGAGGAAGGGTCACTGGACCCAAAACATTAACTCTGATTTTTCTCCACAGATGCTGCCAGACCTGCTGAGCTTTTCCAGCAATTTCTATTTTTGTTTCTGTTATAGCTCTCGTAAGTTAGTACGTGAAGTGTGGAAAGGGTGTCATTTATAAGAAAGTCTTGCTGTTTTGTCACATTCATTTTCACTTCTCTTTCTGAAGACTAAGCAGAGGAATATCCTGCGGGTAGGAATCCATTCGCTTGGCTCACTGTTGTGGGGAGAGGACATTGGTCTTCATGAAAATGCCAAACATGCTTGCAGTCTGACCAAATTTCTGTATGCACTCCGTGGACTTCTCAGAACATCTCTGTCTGCCTGCATTATTACTGTACCGGCATACCTCATTCAGGTTAGATTTCACTGTATATAAAACATATTTTACTTCCTTTTAAGTACTGTGTATTTTGAAGTGGAGTAATCGCAATTTTGTAGAGCACTAGTTTACCTTTATTGATGAGTTCTGGTGAAATTCCCAATACTCTGGTTCTCCAAACTGCATTAGAATAAAATACGTTGGACAGGATTTTCTGGGGAATGGCAATCCCATGCAGATTGTCACTCTGCCCCTTTTTTAAATGAAAGGCGAGAGCTCTGTGTTTCTAACAAGAGACTCTGATCAGGGTTCCTTCATAAATATGGCACAGTACTTCCATTTTGAAGTTCTTTCACTATGCAGAATTGTCAGAGGAAGGCAAACCAACCCCCTTTCTCACAGGAGTCAGCTGATGCACCCTGAAATTTGAAGGTCCAGATTTGCAGGCAGCCACTCTGACAGCTGCTGTCAAACAGTAGGTACATGATGTAAGTGTGAAGTTAGGGTGCTGGGTGGGTAGGGAGAAGGGTGACAGGTAAGTAGGTTGCCAGCTGGGTAGGGAGTAGGTGCCAAGTGGTTGGATGCCAAATGAGTAGGATGTAGATTGTCATGGTGTAGTGTGCCAGATGGGTAACACTGAGGGTGTTAGATGGATGGGGTGCCAGTGTGCAAGATGTCAAAGTATGTAATACAGTGTTTATGGTAGATACGGTTGGTTGAGATATATCTCATCAGGTAGTGTTAGTTTGAGGATGAAGTATCAGATCAGGGAAAAAATGTAGGGAAGAGGTGTCTATGTCCCATGATCGCCTGGGGTGGGTGTCAAGTTCTATAGGGTGAAGAGGGGAGGGAGTATCTACAGCAGATGAAGAGGGGGTGCAGGTCTAGAGTAAATAAGATGGAGAAATGGAAGTCGGGTGAGAGCAGTGTAAGGATCCTGAGTGTTGGAAGGAAGTGTTATAACTGGAGCAGAGTTTGGGGGATCATGTCCCGTGTGGATGAAAGGAGGATGCAGGTCCAGAGTAGAGGAAAGTGACGGGATTCAGGTCCAGAGCAGGGGAAGGATGATCTGGTCTGGAGCAGGTGAAGGGTTGTTTGGTCTGAAATCGGGTGGGGGTTTTGGGTCCTGGAAGTGTCAGGTCATGTCAGGTATGTTGGAGGTCAATCGAATAAATATTTCCTACTTTCATTAGAACTGTCCAACTTCTCTGATTTAAATGGAGACGTCTGGTGGGTTTTCAGGCAAGAGGATTTTCTTAGCAGAGCCTTGAATTTCCTGAGCAATTCTCTGAGTTTGCTATGATGGAGATTCTACAGGGTCCCCATGCACAACTCCCATCTACACTGAAATAACAACTATTTGGCTCTCAGAAAACCCAAGCCGTTATATCTAGTGGACGAGTATTCCCATTGCAATGCCACTTCAAACACAGATAGCCTAGGCAAACTATTCCACATGCTGCTGGCCTTTTGTACCTGAAATAAAAATAGAAAAGTCTGGAAACACTCGATAGACCCAGAGTATCAGTGGAGAAAAAACACAGCTAATGTTTTAGTTTGTTAACCTTTCATCAGTGCTCCTGATTGATCCATACTGTTCACATTTTGTTGTTCTGAAAGCAATTTTCCTCTGATGTTAGGAGTTTGTGAATGTATAAAAGTTGCCTGACAGCAAAACGGAGATGTAAACTGAACTGCTGGAGACCATTTTTACTTTGTACCAAGGATCTAAAATCCTCTATTCCATGTGCAATCGGGAATCAGATTATTTGCCTGCTTTTGTGCTCATGTTCTGGCATCAGATTCATAGGGCTTTAAAGTTGATGTGTAAATACACTCTTTAAAATAAAATGGGAGTAAAATTTAAGCCTTCAGTGGCCATTTGTCATTGATAATGGTTCCAGGTTGCAATAACTTTTTGTTTTATTAATCTTTATTAAATGAATGCTTGTTGCTAATATGTTTGATGAGTACAATGACTTATTGTAGCAAATAATTGTTGTGTACATTTGTTAGTTAAAGTCCAGTGTATTTCAGCAGTAGATATATTTCAGCTGCATTTAAGGTAAATGGATGGTTCAGAAAGTAGAGCACACTTTGATCGTAAAATAAAAATAATTCACTTTAAAGAGTTTGAGAAAACAGAACAACATTTTTATATTATTTATATTGTTATTCTTAACATTAGAGACAGTAACAAGTCATTAAAGCAATTTTCTAATATCACCTTTTGTTTTTATTCACAATATATGGACAGCATTAGTAAACTTTTATTTATTGCCCATCCATAGTTCCCTCAGAAAGTGGTGAGTACTGTCTTAAACAGCATTGGCATATATTCAGGCATTCATACCGTTACTCCTGGAGTCTCTCAACTTTTTATACTTCTCATCTTCATGCTGCTCCTCAGGAACATCATTGAAAAGAATGTCACTATTACCGCCCAATCACCCAGCATCTGATTTATGACACTGCATCTCTGATAACCAGGATTAGATGAGCTGATAATTTCTCCAGTCAACTGTTGGGAAGATTGAAGTCAATATCTTTCTACTCATTGCAAGCTTCAAGCCACCAAGTTCATCTCTCTCCTTCAACACTGTCTGTGGCTGAACCACCCACATTTATTGAGCTTTCAGCTCTATATCCTATTCATGTCTAAGACTGCCTGCTTCTCTGTCCATAACATCACCTGTTTACTCCATTTAACGCATCTGTTGGTTAAATCTTCACTGTTGCCTTTGTCACCTAAAATGCAATTACTCCAATATTCTCATGACTGGCTTCCCATTTTATATGTTTGTTAACTTGAGCGCACGCAAGGCTCCTTCGATATCCTGACTCACACCAAGTCCCCTTCACCATTTCTCCCTGCACCCAACGGTGTTGCAAAGGATGATGGTCTGAGAGTACGTTGATTTTAAAATTCTCACTGTTATTTGCAAATCTGTCTTCCTCCAATTCTGGTCTTTTGAGCATTCTCGATTATGTTGCACCACCATTGGCAGCTGTTCTGTCAGCTAGCTTTGCCCTATGATCTGGAATTCTCTCCATAGGTTTCTGCGCTATTTGACCTCTAATCCACAAATTCAGCTACATGACCTAGCTTTTGATGATCTGTCCAAATATGTCTGTATGTAGTCCTTTGGTAAACTTGTTAAACGTGCCTTGACACATTTTACAATGTTAAAAGTGCAATATAGATGCAAATTATTGGTGTTTGTGATGAAGGTGACCATTCAATGATATTAGGTAAGGAATTCCAAGGATTGGATCCAGAATAGATGAAAACTGGCAAAGTCAAGTTAGACGTGTTTTGGAGATGATAGTGTCCCATCTGTTGTTGATCCTGTCATTCTTGGTATTGATCAAGGGGCTGGGATTTTTTTATAGAAGAAAATGTATTCCAAGGGTCAAGAAGCAGCACTGGGTATTCTTCTTGGATGGGTGTTTCATTTTTCACCTCTAGCATGTTGGCTGGGGGCAGCATTCTCTTGTAAAAACAGATATAAACTATTTGTTTAAAATCTTAGTCATTCCCCCGACCCCATGTGTAAAAGCCAGGTTTTTTTTTGTCTTTAATTGGCTTCTCCTTTAGTCATTGTTTGCTACTTATATGCTTATCAACAAGCTTGGAATTGCCCATCATGTTAGCTGCTGGTCTCTTCTCATAATTCATCTTTGCTTCTGTTATTCACTTTTTCACTTCCAGTCTAAACCTTCAGTATTCCTCTTGGTTCTCAAATGCATTTTTTGCTTTACATCTGTCATAAGCACACTTTTTCTTTCTAATGTTAATTTCTACGTCCTTTGTTATCCAGCAATCTCTGGATTTGTTTGACCTACCTTTCCCATTTAATGAAATATATCTCGACTGTGCCCGAACCATCTGCTCTTTGAAAGTAGACCATTATTCAGTTACTGTTTATCCCACCAAAGTCTTGTTCCAATCAATCCTGCCCAGCTCTGCTTTTGCCTCATTGCAGTCAGCTCTCTGCCAACGTACTTTTCTTAGTTTGGATCAATGCACATCATTTTCCACCACTATCCTGAAACTTATCATAGAGTGATCATTGTATCCTAAATGTACCCCCACTGCGGTAGGATTTCACAAGCTTCAAAATCTCCCCTCCCCCTACCGCATCCCAAAACCAGTCCAGCTCGTCCCTGCCTCCCTAACCTGTTCTTCCTCCCACCTATCCCCTCCTCCTACCTCAAGCCACACCCCCATCTCCTGCCGACTAACCTCATCCCGCCCCCTTGACCTGTCTGTCCTCCCTGGACTGACCTATCCCCTCCCTAACTCCCCACCTACACTCACCTTTACTGGCCCCATCCCCGCCTCTTCGACCTGTTTGTTTCCTCTCCACCTATCCTCTCCTCTATCCATCTTCTATCCGCCTCCCATTCTTTCCCTACTTATTTCAGAACCCCCTTCCCCTCCCCCTTTTCCGATGAAGGGTCTAGGCCCAAAACGTCAGCCTTTCTGCTCCTATAATGCTGCTTGGCCTGCTGTGTTCATCCAGCCCTGCACCTTGTTGTTTCGGATTCTCCAGCATCTGCAGTTCCTATTATCTCTGACTCGAGTTCTTACAAGATTTTAGTATTCTGTGTAATGCGTCAACATTTCATTTTGTATACTTTCTTTAAAATAAGAATGTCCAGCAGTTAGGCATCTTTTCATGAAGAGCATCTGGAGCCTTATTAACAACAGGCTATCTCTGTAGCCAATGTAATTTAAAGACTCTAAATTAATGTCTGGTAGGACTTTGTTTTCTTCTCTGTAACACCACACTTGGCATAGTTGATTAAGCATTTATTCCCCATTCCTAACTGCCCTTGAATTGAATGACTAGCTGGCCATTTCAGAGGTCAGTTAAGAGTCAACTACATTACCTGTAGCTCTGGAGTCTCATATAGGCCAGACCGCGTAAAGATCATGTACATTAGTGAACCAGCTGTGTTTTTATGAAATTGATATTAGTTTTATGGCAGCATAACTGAGATGATATTACAAATTCCCATTTTCTTTAAATTAATTGAATTTAATAACAGTACTGCTATATCACCATCTCCTCATTTGTAGTCATTAACATTCACCATATCATTAACAAGAGTACTTACACTTGTAATTTCTAGCCCCAGATAGCTACAGCAGTTTCACAGCTGTTTGGCTGGACCAGTATTTATTTCCCATCCCCTGTTGGCCTTAAGAAGATGCTGGTGAGCTGTCTTTCTGAACTGCTGTAGGCCATTTGTTGTAGATACTTACACAATGCCAATAAGGAGGGATTTCCAGGATTTTGAACCAGCGACACTGAAAAAACAACAATATATTTCCACGTCAGGATGGTGTGTATCTTGGAGAGGAACTCCCAGATGGTGATGTTTCCATTTATCTGCAGCCCTTAACTTTCTAGATAGTTGTGGGTTTGGAAGGTGCTGTCTGAGCAGTCTTGGTGAATTCCTGCTGCGATGATTGGATATGAACTTATGTCTCCAGTAATTATCCTGGACCTCTGGAATACAAACCCAATGGCAGTGCTGCTGTACCACTATCTCATCATTTGCAGTCACTAACACTTACCTTGTCATTAAAAAGAGAACTTGCACTTGTAATTACTAGCCCAAATGTCTGCAGCAATTTTTTGTTTGGTTTGGTTCACAGGCATCAGTATTGGGATGGAAGGGAGGTGTGATGGGCTTCACTTGAACCATGGTGGGATCAGTGTTCTGGCAAATCAAATAACTTGGGCTGTAGAGAGAACTTTAAATTATTTATGATGTGGAGATGCCAGTGTTGGATAAAGTCAGCAGTCACATGACATCAGGTTATAGTCCAACAAGTTTAGTTAAAATCACAAGCTTTCATAGCACAGCTCCTTTGTCAGGTGATAAATAAGAAGGTGAAGAAGACACTGATAGGAGTAGTCTGTAGAATCCCTAACAGTAGCTATTCAGCAGAACTGAGTATAAATCAGGAGGTAATGAGGAATTTATAAAATGCAGTACATTAATCATGGATGACTTGGATCTTCATGTAGATTGGGATAGCCAGATTAGCAGAGGTTGCCACAAGGAAGTATTCATAGAGTATATTCTGGCCAGTTCCCAGAACAGGTAAATCAATTTTTGACATTTACTTCAATGGGAATGGAATATAAAATGAGGAAGTCTTGCTAACACTATATAATGCACTAGTCAGACCAGAGCTGGAATAATGTGAATAGTTTTGTGCCGCATATCTAAAGAAAGACATACTAGCATTGGAGGCAGATCAGAGAAGGTTCACTAGGCTGATCCTTGGTATGGAGGGACTGTTTTATATGAAGACATTCTATAGGTTGGGCCTGCGCTCATTGGAGTTTAGAAGAATAAGAGGTGATGTTATTGAAACTCACAAGATTCTTCGGGATAGAACAGGTTAGGAGTGGATAGGTTGTTTTCCCTTGTAGGAATGTCGAGGACCAGAGGGCAGAATCTCAGAATAAAGGGTCATACATTTAAGACAGTGATGGAAGGAATTTCTTCTCTAAATAGTGAAGTTGTGGAATTCTTTACCGCATAGGGCTGTATATGCTGAATCATTAAGTATATTCAGGGATGAGATAGGTATTGTTTATGTCTCCATCTTAGGTCCAATATGCAGTGTGCTGCCATTAATTTTATTGGCTTTTCAGCAATCCTCATCCCAGTTCAGACCACATTTCAATCCTCAAATTCTGATTCCAAAGTCAAGTTTAACCCAAAACATTGTGCACATCTCCTAGTGAATAACTCCACTGGGTTGGTATCACATCACCAAGTCACTCCTTATTCACATATGAAGCACCCTTGACTTTAGTACTGCCTCTTCAGAGTCAGCTATCAGGGTCCCGGAATCTCTGATGGTCCTACTTTTATCTGTCAGCCAAGGCTCCCTGATTGGACAAGATTAACAGCCCCAATCAGGGAACTCATATTCTGTGAGGTCCAATTGGTTGACCTCATTACAATCACTACA
>NC_063348.1:40528975-40531037 GCF_021869965.1 Rhincodon typus
TGGAGTCGTGTGTATAGGCCAACCTGGTCAAGATGGCTGATTTCCTTAAAATGCATTAATAGTTACCATTCATGGTCATCTTTACTGAGATTAGTTTTGCATTCCAGATTTTATTAAATTTAAACATTTCTGGCTATTAAGCTAGGGTTTGCACCCTTGGTTCCAGAATATTATCATGGTTGTCGAATTACTGATCCAGTGATATTTTAACTATGTCACCATCTCCCTGTGGTAGTTTGTAGGCTATTGAAAATTCTTCACCCTGCAGAAAAATGTACTAATTAGAATTAACAACTGGCAAAAGAGAATCCTTTGGTAACAGCAAGAGAAATTTATGATGTTCTCATGGAGAAAATCTCTTCTAAATGTGCCCCTTCGACATTTTTTTTGTTCATTTAGATGCAAATTTCATTGGCTGGGCCAGCAATTATTGTCCACTCTAGCTGACCTTGAGAAACTGGTGGTAATCTGCCTTTTTGAACCTCTGTAGTATTCAATATGGAACTGTATTCATCTAAGCAAGTGGGGAGTGGTCCATCACATTCCTGACACGTGTCTTGTGAATGACGGACAGGCTTTGGGGAGTCAGGCAAAAAGTCATTCACTGTGGGATTCCTACCCTCTGCCCTGCTCTTGCAGCCATAGCATTTATATGGCTAGCCCAGTTTAGTTTCTTCACAATGGTAAATCCCGAGGATGTTGATAAAAGGGAATTTCGCATTGGTAATGTCAAAGAGTGATGGTTAGATTCTCTTTTGTTGGAGATGGTCATTGCATGGCACTTCAGTGGCATACATATTACTGCCACTTGTTAGCCCAAATGTGGATGTTGTCCAGGTCTTGCCACATATGCATATGAACTGCTCCAGTATCTGAGGAGTCAAGAATGGTACATAAAATTGTGCAGTCATCAGCGAACATCCTCACTTCTGACCTTATCATGGAGGAAAGGTCATTGATGAAGCAGCCAATGATGGTTGGCCCAGGATAATATCACGTGGAACTCCTGTAGTGATATATACTGGAGCAGAGATGACTAGCCTCCAATGACAACAACCATCCTTCTTTGTGCTAGGTCTGACCCCAACCAGTGGAGAGATTTTCTCTGATTTACATTGATTCTAGTTTTACTAGGTCTACTTGTCGCCACACCAAGGCACTCTTCTCTGGAGTTCAGGTCTTTTGTCCACGTTTGAATCAATGCAATAATAAATAGTCCTTGCAGAACACAACGTGTGTATCATTGGGCAATATGCTGCTGAACAAATGTAGCTGAGTCAGGAGTAGAGTGTTTAATTCTGAGGACACAAATCCAAAGTAATACCATTCACAATATTTCAAAGAGACAATTCAAGAAAGTAAGTGTGTGTCATTTTCCCCTGCTAATATATTCCTTTCTGATTTCAAATACCACACCTTATAGAACAGTGTGTGCATTTTTTGCAAGTACATGGGTTTATAACAGCAACCAAATTGACTTTTCTCCACATGAAATGTTTTTAGACAACATACATATTCATTTCAGATATCGCACCATATCTACCTCACATTGTGATGGTAAAGGGATATTTGTACTGCATACGACTTGTCATAGATGGATTCATGATCAATATTTTTGTCCTTTGATCCTGTGTTTGAGTATTAACATTAGTTTATCTTTGTGCACATCATAGAGGTTCATTTGGATGTTATCCAGCAACCTTACATCACGCGCATTTATGGTTAATTCTGGTGTTTATAACCAACCAAAAAAGCCTATCTTCCACCTGAGAATCTGTCAGTGAACAAGTGTTTTTTTATGTACAGGAGACCCTGAAATTGCTGATTTTGTACAGTACCAGCTTTGGAAATCAAGTAGCCTATTTGTCTCTTTAGATGTGTCTTGTTTAGCTCCATTTTCACCTTTAATCAATGCCTTATTTGTGAAAAAAAACTCACATTCTGTTACAATAAAAACCGAAAGAACTGCGAATGCTGTGAATCAGGAATAAAAACAAAGTTGCTGGAAAAGCTCAGCAGGTCTGGCAGCATCTGTGAAGGAAAAAACAGAGTTAACGTTTCG
>NC_063348.1:40531437-40545338 GCF_021869965.1 Rhincodon typus
AACCCCCTTCCCTTCCCCCATTTCTGATGAAGGGTCTAGGCCCGAAACGTCAGCCTTTCTGCTCCTATGATGCTGCTTGGCCTGCTGTGTTCATCCAGCTCTGCACCTTGTTGTCTCAGTTATTTCCAGACATGGGATAACCATCTTCAAAAAAACTTCCAATCAGAAGTCATATTATCTCCTTACAATATGAGCAATATTTAAGTAAAAAGAACAAACTCCACCAAAGAGCCTGATAGTTGTTTTTATTGTTCCACAAGGCTTGGAGGTTATAATTAGCAGGTACCTATGTTTCCCTGTAACCATAGCATATGTGTACCTATGGTGTTTAAGAGTCAGCATCAATCCCACAGTTTCTTTTTCCACAGTGGAGTACCTCTTTTGGTGTTGATTTAGCTTTTTAGATAAGTATCTCACTGACTTCTCTACATCTGACCCATCACCTTGCAGTTGAACTGTCTCTACCTCCAAGTCACATGCATTGATTGCTCCCTCAAAGGAATGAGTGAAATTACAACGCTGCCATTAATCAAAACTGCTTTCACCCTTTCAAAAGCTGCTTGACATGCCCATGATTTCACTCCTTTACTGTCTTCATAATAAATCAGTGAAGCAGCTGAAGCTCTGAGATTAATACAGGCCATCAGGTTTGATGGGAGGCTGGGAACTCCAAGTGCTTTGACTGAGTTAACCTACGTGGTTTTCTAACTAGTACTGGATTTCAGCTTCCACAAAGCCCTGACTCTCTTGACCTAAATAATAAAGGTGATATTTAAAGGAGAGGACTCTCCTATGTCTTCATCATATACGAATTTTGTAGACCCTGATTTATCCCTACAGACTCCTTTAAACATCATGGATAGCCTTGAGGGACCCGTTATTGTTCTTTTTCTAAATATGGAAGCATGTTGACTCACCTTCCTAATAATTCAATGGTAACTAAACAGATGGTAGAAGATTCAACTTGGAAGTTGTCTAGACTTCTACCTCATTCTCGTTATTTATTTCTTCTTCCACTGTCCTTACTACCTGACTAGTTTTGGGGTCTCAGCTATTTCCGATCTTTACCAGTAAATTCGTTGAAGGCATCAAATGCATGGAAGCCAGATTTGCTACAAATGCATAGCTCGGTAAGAAAGCAAGTTGTCAGGAGCATATGAAGTGTGTGTTAAGTAATGGGCTAACATTTGATTGATGCAGTATATTGTGGAAAATGTGATCAAAGTTTACAAAGCTACTCTCTTCCTTTCTAGAGAGAGAGAGAGCAAGGAGTGGGCAAGAGGAAGACCCTGTGACAGGCAGTTAGTATCACCTCAAGAAGCAAGTGAGAAAATGATCCTGTGGCAGGCAATCAGGAACACAGCTAGATTCATTTGAACTGTCCTTGCTCTACTACAGAGGAAGGTGATAGTTTTTGGTGAGTCTCTATTAAGTGGTTAATGGCTAGTCTATTCTTAAGTTTAATATTGTATTCAAGTGGTCGTAAAATTATTAAATTAAGTTAAAGTAAAGGAGGTAAGTGAATAATTTAACTAAATAATAAATTACAACTTTACTATGATGTTAGGACAGGTGATGTATCAAAGCTGAAGCATGTGGAAACTCTTGGATACCATTGTGATTGAGGTCAAACATGTCTGCACTAAGTGTTTGAAGTTTGAGCAGCTTAGGCTCAGAGTTTATGAGCTCAAAGGTGATCTACAGACACTGAAACAGGGAAAATTACCTTGATTCTTTTAGCAGGAGGCATTCACACCACTTGGGGAAGAGTTTTTCTGATTTGAGTCAGGGACAACAGGAGGGTGCCGCTTTGAGTGAGACAGATAGTGGGACTCTGAAGACAGGAATGTGAGCATTTGCAATTGACCAACAGGTTGAGGTTCCCTAAGCATTTTTGGATAAGAGCAATGTTTCAAGATGGATTAGCAAACTGATCAGTCAGCGGTTACACAGCACCAGGTTATAGTCCAACAGGTTTATTTGAAAACACAAGCTTTCGGAGTTTCGCTCCTTCTTCAGGTGTTAGTGACAGAGGTAGTAACAGACACAGAATTTATAAGTAAAAGATTGAAGGGTCACACAACTGATGAGGATGTGTTAACTAAACCCAAGGTGCTGTTAAATCTTTAATCAGTTAGAAGGTTTTAATTGATTAATATGTATATGTAAATCCCCGAATTCTTTCAAGTCACTGTCCTGAGAGAACTAAAGGTTTTATCAGTGTAAAGAGGTGACGTTTTAAGTCAGACAGTGCATGTTAGGTGTGAGGCCTTGCTTAGAATCTATTTGTGTTTCGGTTTGGAGTCAAATGGGTTTTATTTCCAAAATAGGAATTCATAAAACACCACATTGACTGACTGACTGACTGACTGACTGACTGACTGACTGTCTATAATTTATGTGCTTTTTGAACAATATAGAATGTATCTGCAAATACACATTCACCCTATAGGTTTACGTGGGCGTGTGTGTGTGAGAGTGAGTGAGTGAGTGAGACAGAGGGAGAGTGTGTGTGAGGGTGAGGGAGTGAAAGGAGATAGTGTGAGCAAATGTGTGTCTGTGGGGGAGAGAGAGACAGAAAGAGTGCATGTGTGTGCAAGAGAGAGTGTTTGTGTTCCCTCCCAGTGGGGGAACGCTTCAGCAGTCAAGGACATTCGGCCTCGGTGCTTTGCGTAAACATCCTCCAAGGCGGAGTTTGGGATACACAACAATGCAGAGTCGCCAAGCAAAGGCTGATAGCCAAGTCTCGTACCCATGAGGATGGCCTCAACTGGGATCGTGGGTTCACATCGCATAACAGGTGACCCCATCATACTAAATACTCTCACACACATTTACATACACACACACACACACACATACTCTCACACAGATCCTCTCTCATACACACATTGTCTCTCAAGCACAAACACAACACACACTCTCTCTCACCATCACACACTTACACACTCTGTCTTTCTCACGCACACACTCTCTCCCTCCTTCACACTCTCTCACACACACAGCGCGCGCGCGCACACACACACACACACACACACACACACACACACACACACACACACAAACTCTCGCTCTCTCTCCCCTACACACACACTGTCTCTCTCTCTCCGGCAAGCCCCCCACTCACTCACTTTTTCTCACACGCGTAAATCTATGGAGTGAATTTATATTTGCAGATACATTCTATTTTGTTCAAAAAGCACACAATTTATACACACTCAGTCAATGTGGCGTTTTATAAATTCCTACTTTAGAAATAAAACCAGTCTGACTCCAAACCAAAACACAAATAGATTGTAAATAAGGCCGCAGACCTAACATGCATTGTCTGACCTAAAATGTCACCTCTTCTTTACACTGATAAAACCTTTAGTTCTCTCAGGACAGTGACTTGAAAGGTATTCAGAATTTACATATACATATTAATCAATTAAAACCTTCTAACTGATTAAAGATTTAACAGCATCTTATGATTGTTTAATACATCCTCATCAATGGTTTGACCCTTTGATCTTTTACTTATAAATTCTTTGTTACTAACCCCTGAAGAAGGAGCGAAGCTCCAAAAGCTTGTGTTTTCAAATAAACCTGTTGGAGTATAACCTGGTGTCGTGTGATTTCTGACCTTGTCCACCCCAGTCCAACACTGGCATCTCCACATCAAGCCAATCATGCCATCATGATACATGAAACAATTCAACAGGGGTGGCAGCAAGGAATGTAGTAAAAGTAGGTGTGCATATTTTGGGGAATTCATGATCACGGTTTCCAAATATAGGCAGTGGACTATTTGTAAGCAGTTTTCATAAGACATAGTTTATAAAGCATCACTTTAGATGTGATGCACTACTCAATTAGATAAAGAGAGGAAATATGATTCATGACAGATGAGTACACTTTGTCAAACACGAAACTATTCTGTCGAATAGAGGAGCAGGAATGGCAGCTTTGGAGTGATGGAAGGTTCATCCTTGACCTCTTGCAGGTCTTTAGTGTTGGTCTTTGATAGTAACAATCGTTGTTCTTCCTTCAGACGATGATGGAGAAGAAGATGGTGGCTCATAGCCCTCAATTCTTTCATTCACTTTCTCACCCTGGTGCTCACGCTCACACTCTGTCTCTCTCTCTGTCTCCTCTCCTGTCTCTTTCTGTCTACTCCCATCTCTCTCTCCTGCTCTCCTACTCTTTTTGATACAATTTGTTTTGGGGCTGGCAGTCTCTGCTGTGTCAATCGATTACTTGAACCCTGTAACCACGAACAGTTACTCCTATCAGGAGGGTTGTTGCCCTTTGCCTTGCTTTCATTTGAAGGTTAGTTGCCTTTTCGTCTATTACTAAAACATCATCCTGTTTTCCTCACCATTGCATTGATATTAGAGTAGAATGGTACCCAAAAAATCTTTGATATAATTCTAATTGAACGTTAAGACTTTAGGATCCCTATAATTTTTCTTTTGTTTTCATTTGCTGGAGGTCTATTTATATTTGTAGAAGACTCACTACTGCTGCTTTATTCATACTGCATAGAAAATGAAATACTAAAAGAATTCACCTTTAGAAAGGACACTAATTTCCAACAGGGGACGGTATTTTGAGGGTGATTGACATCATTCTTAGCAGCAAAGAATAAGATGACTGAGTTGCCTGCCCGATGTCCAGGATCAAGTCATCTTCTCAAGGATGAAAGGGGGATTGCAGTGGCAGAGGGAGGATCTAATGGTTGTGGTCCATATAGGTGGCAACAAAATAGGAGAACATGTTTCTTAGTTATACCTGAACAGTATGTAGGGCTAGGCATTAAAAAGCAGAACCTCAAAGGTTATAAATTCTAGATTGTTTGACTCAGTGGCAAATTGGCATATGGTACATCCAATTAGAGAGATGAATATTTGGTTGAATGCCTGGTGCAGGAGAACTTCCTGTTTGTAGGCAACTGGCATCAACACTGGGAAAAGTGAGGGGCAGTAACATTGGAACACTGTATTCTTGAGTTGTGTTGCAGTCCATATTCTTGCAAGAAGCTTGCTAAGAGTGTAAAAACAGATATCAAGAGTTTGCTTTGGTATTTCAAAATGAAAACAGTAAGGAAAGTGCACGTTGGTTCTATAGAGGGTGGGAATGGAGGGTTAATAGAAGATTGAAATGTAATGGCAGATGAAATGATAAAGTATTTTGCTCCTGCCTTCACTGTAGAAGACACAAGAAAATTCGAATACAAGTTGTAAATCAGAATGTAGAATGGATTAGGGAAGTTAGTGAAACTTCAATCACAATAGAAGTAGTATGAAACAGACGGATGGAGCTGTGTCCTAGAGTTTGAAAGAGGAAGCCAGTGACGTGGTAGATTACTGGTGTTAATTTTCCAAAATTCCCTATATTCAGGAAAGATTTAATCTGATTTGAAAGGAGCAAATATAACCTCTCTATTCAAGAAAGGAAGGAGGCAGAAAACGGTGAATGGTGGCCAGTTAATTTGATGTTAATTAATGATACTAGAACAGCTCACTGAGAAAAACTCCTGGTAATTAAGAAGAGTCACTGTGCTTTAGTGAAAGAGGAATCATGTTTAACAACTTATTAGAGTTCTTTGGAGGAGTGATATGTGCTGTGAATAAAGAGGAAACTGTTGATGTACTTGGTTTGCCTTAAGACATTTGAAATGTTGTAACATCAAACATTATTGTGGAAAATAAAAGCTCATAGTTTGTGGGTAATGTATTAGCCTGAATAGAAGATTGCCTGGCTAGTGGAAAATGGAGAGTCTGCATAAGTGGGTCTTTGTCTGATTGACGAGATGTGATGAGTGGAGTTCTGCAGTGCTCTGTACTGGGACCCCAATCTTGTACATCAGTGCATTGGATGAGGGAAGCAAAGGCCTACGCCACCACCAATAGCTTTTTAAAAAGTAGAATATGTAAGCTGTTTGCAGGTAGATATAGTTAGGATGAGTAAGTGAGCAAAAATCTGGCAGGTGGAGTATAATGTGGGGAAATGTAAAATTGTTCACTTTGGCACCAAGAATAAAAAAAAATTATCATTTAAGTAGAGGAACCACTGCAGAATTCCAAGGTATAGGGGAAATTAGATATTCTAGTAGATAACAGGAAGTTAGTGTACAGGTATAGCAAGTAATCAAGGAGACTAATGGGATGTTATCTTTTATTATGAGAGGAAATGAATATAAAAGTAAGGATGTTATGCTTCAATTATACAGAACATTTTTGAACCATACCTTGAATTCACAATTAGCGTGAAATTTTGGTCTCCTTATTTAAGGAAAGATTTAAGCAGAGGTGGTTTACTAGATTAACACCTAGAATGAGTGGAGTTGTCTTTGAAGATAGATTCACCAGGCTGGGCTGTTTCAAGGGGTGACTTGATAGCCTGGTGTAAGATCCTGAACGGTCTTGTCAAGGTGAGTGTTGAAAGGATGTTTCCTCTTGTGTGTCAGTCCATGTCACGGGAGCATTGTTTTAAATTAGCTTTTGTCCTTTTAGGACAGAGATGAGACTTTTTTTTAAATCTCTGAGGTTTGTGTGACTTTGGAATTCTGACTCAAATGTCAGTGGTGACAGGATCATTAATTGTTTTTAAGGAAGAGGTAACTGGATTCTAGTTAGGCAAGGAAATCAAAGTGTATTAGGTGTGGACAAAGTATGCAATTCAAAACATCATCAAATCTATTTGAATGACAGGGCAGACTCTGGGCTGTATGGTGTGATCCTATTTTGTATGGTTGACTATATAAGCTTAGCTATCTTTTATATTTCTTGCTAGTTTACTCTCAGATACTAATTTTTTGCTCTTTATTATTTTTACTCATCCTTTGCTAGTTCATTAAAATTATCCGAAACTTTTGACTTACCAATAATCTTAGCAGCATTGTATGCATTTTCTTTCAATTTGACACCATGTTTAATGTCCTTAGCCAAAGAAGAATCCTTTAAAAGAAACCTTCTTTTTAAATGGAATATGTATTTGGTGGGAAGGACAGGAGAGAATGTTGTTTAAATAGAGAAAAACTGCAAAATGCAGCAGTACAGAGAAATTTTGGTGCCCTCTGGAATAAGACAAAAAGCATGCAGGTACAGCAAGTACTTGTTCAAGCAAGGAACATGAATAGGCCACTCGACCCTTCGAGCTTGGTCTGCCATTCAATAAGATCATGGATGACCTGCTTTTAAATTTAACTCTATATTCTCGCATATCCCCAATAATCTTTCATCGCATGGTAATAAAGAATCTATCTACCTCTGCCTTTAAATTTTTTTAAAGCTTCTGCATCCGAGGAATTCATTTTGAGGAAATGAATTCCAAAAGATCTCAGATAAATAATGTTTTGCTATCTGTTTAAACGTGCGCTCCCCCACTTTATTTTTAAATTATAACCCCTAGTTCTGGATTCTGTCACGCAGCTGAAAATTCTGCGCTAGTGGGTAGGCAGTGGTAATGAAAGGTCAAGAGGACAGAATTTGAAGATCAAAGGTTGAATAAGGGAGACTAGGTGTGGAACAGGTTGTATTGGTAAAATGAATGGAGGTCCTTGGAGAAATTTTTAAGATGACAATCTTAAACATGTTTGGGGTCAGCTAACTTCTGTGAATTAACAAAGATAGGTGTGGTAGCCAAGTGGGGATGAATGCAGAACGGAATGCATTTTGTCGAATGCATTTTGTCAAATGCATCAGCTGGATGGCAATTCTAGTGTATTTCACACATTTTTTATTTACTCTAAAGCATCTAAAGTTAGCAATTACAAAGTTCAGTGAACTTGTGTGGTATAAATAAATCCCAGTAGATTTACTGCATCTTTCATTTTGGTTACCTGATTAAATTTACATTCATACAGGTATAGCATCTACTAGTGGGAATTGCATAACATCTTTTATACCAGAGATCAGAAACTATGATCCAACACCTATTTGATTACATTTTCTCAAAGACAAACTTTAATTTTTTCTGGATACATGAATATACCAAATCAAGTCTTATTAAAACAACGGGAAATTTTCAGTAATGAAGCTGTCTCCATTAATTTCTCTGCGCCTTTCTGCCTGAAACTTTCCTAACCATATGTATTCCAACACCACCTGCATAACAGTGCCAACTCAAGCTGCTCATTCCCTCAAGATTACTGTTACGTTCATGACCCTTGATGGATGATGAGAACAATGCTGAGTTTTTGTTTGGCAACATTAACGCTGTCCTTCCAATATTTGCATAAATATGTCTGAGCTAACAAGAGCTAGTAGGCTGTTTGTTTGTATCCAAAATTCAGTCCATCTATTCCATCGGCCCTGTTTCTTCAAGCTTCCCTCAAACTTCAAGCATATCTCCAACTTCATCCCAGCACCATTTCATTTGGGGTTTCTTTTTCATCAAACATTCTTGTTCATAGTTTGCATTAAACTTATTACCTTTATTAAACCCATTACATGATAAGTAGTCATATATACTTCTCCCAATCCCTAAATCTTTGTTCTTCCCTTCATAAATCACCATGATGACTTTCTCCCTCTATACAAACAACCATTTACCCCTATGATTTTTGCTAATAAGTCCCATAAAGCCAGCCCATTTTTCCTCATATTAAATGCTTTTGCCACCTGAAAGTGGACTTGATTCTGTCACCACTTCTCTTAAAAGCACCTCCAGTTCATCATGTGACCAGGCTTGAGAGAACACTTTCATCAAAATCACCAGCGGCGTCTTGCATGACAGTCCCACAGCTCAATGTTCTTTCTCGCCCTCGTTTGTGGTTTTATTCTGACCCAAAGCTTTGCAGTTACTCCATCCAAATTGTGCTCCTCACCTAAATTAATCTTCCAGAGTACTTCACTCTGCTTAGTTTTCCCTTTTGCATCTTATCATTGCTATTGTACAATTGCAAAGCAATTTATTTTAGAATTAATTAGCACATGTGGAATGGGTGACCACCAAGCAGAGCAAGAGAGATAGGCAGGTAGTGCAGGAATCTCCTGTGGCCATTCCCCTGCGAAACAGATATACTGTTTTGGATACTGTTGAGAGGAATGACCTCTCAGGGGAAAGCAGCAGCAGCTAAACTCGTTGCACCAAGGTTGGTTCTGCTACAGAGAGAAGGGTTAAAGGTATACCAGGGCAATAGTTACAGGGGCTCAATTGTAAGGGGAATAGACAGGCATTTCTGCGGCCACAAACAAGACTCCAGGATGGGTATGTTGCCTCTCTAGTGCTAGGATCAAGGATGTCTCGGAGTCGGTACAGGACATTCTGAAGGGGGAGGGTGAACTGCCATTGGTTGTGGTACACATCAGTAAAAAAGACATATGTAAAAAAGGGATGAGGTCCTAAAGGCAGAACACAAGGAGCTAGGAAGAAAGTTAAGAAATCAGACCTCAAAGGTAGTGATCTAAGGATTACTACTGGTGCCGTGTGCTGGTCAGAGGAGAAATGACGGGATGTACCGGATGAATACGTGGCTGAAAAGTTGGTGTCGGGGAAGCGTTTCAGATTCCTGGGGCATTGGGACCGGTTCTGGAGGAGGTGGGACCTGTACAAATTGGACAGGTTACATCTGGGCAGGACTAGGACTGATGTCCTAGGAGGAGTGTTCGCTAAAGCGGTTGAGGAGGGTTTAAACTAATATGCCAGGGGGGTGGGAACCTATGTAAAGAGTCAGAGAAGAAGGCAGCAAGGACAAAAACAAAAGCTAGAAAAGGGAATAAGAAAAGTGATACGCTGAGAAACCAAGGACAAGATTCAAACAGGGCTATTGAGAAAAATAAGAAAACACTGTTAAAAGGACAAGCTTAAAGGCTTTGCATCTTAATGTGCAGAGCATCTGCAATAAAGTGGATGAACTAATCACGCAGAAAAATGTAAACGGGTACGATATAATTGGAATTACAGAGACATGGCTGCAGGGTGACCAGGGTTGGGAACTGAATGTCTCAGGGTATTCAGTATTTAGGGAGGACAGGCAAAAAGGAAAAGGTGGAGCAGCATTGCTGGTTAAAGAGGAAATTAACACAATAGTGAGAAAGAATATTAGCTCTGACAATGTGGAGTCTGTATGAGTACAGTTGAGAAATACCAAGGGGCAAAACGCATTAGTGGGTGTCATATATAGACTGCAGTGGTGATGTTGAGAATGGCATTAAATGGGAAATTAGAGAGGCATATGACAAGGGAATATCGGTGATCATGGGTGATATTAATCGGCACATAGATTGGGAAAATCAAATTAGCCCCAATGCCGTAGAGGAGGAATCCCTGGAGTGTATACGGGATGGTTTTCTTGACCAATATGTGGAGGAACCAACTACAGAGCAGGCCATCTTAGGCTGGGTGGTGTGTAATGAGCAGGGAATGATTCTAGCTGTGCGAGATACCTTGAGAAAGAGTGACCATAATATGATAGAATTTTTTATCAAGATGGAGAGTGAGGTTGTTGATTGGGAGACTAAAGTGCTGAACTTTAATAAAGGAAACTACGAGGAAATGAGGCATGAGTTGGCCTTGATAGGTTGGGGAGAGTTACTTAAAGGGATGACAGTGGATAGGCATTGGCAAACATTCAAGGAATGCTTGGGGGAACTGAAACAACTGTTTATTCCTGTCTGTCGCAAAAGCAAAATGGGTAAGAGGGCCAATCCATGGCTTACAAAGGAAATAAGAGATAGTGTCAGATCCAAGGAAGAAGCATACAGATCGGCCAAGAAAAATAATAAATCTGAGGATTGGGAGCAGTTTAGAATTCAGCAAAGAAGGACCAAGGGATTGATTAAGAAGGGGAAAATAGAGTACAAAAGTAAGCTTGCAGGGAACATAAAGACTGATGCTAAGAGTTTCTATAGATACATGAAGAGAAAGAGATTGATAAAGACAGAAAAGGGGGAATGTATAATAGTGGGCAAAGTAATGACTGAGGAACTGAATACATAATGGGTCCTTTTCAAATTGGCAGGCAGTAACTAGTGGGGTGCCACAGGGATCATTGCAGGACAGGATAGATACAGGGAGGATGCTCCTGATGGTGGGTGTGTCCAGAACCAGGGGCCAAAGCATGAGGATTTGAGGTAGTCAATTTAGGACAGAGATGAGGAGACATTTCTTCACCCAGAGTGGTGAGCCTGTGGAATTCATTATCACAGGAAGTAGTTGATGCCAAAACATTGAATGTATTCAAGAGGTGACTAGATATAGTATTTGGGATGAATAGGATCAAAGGTTATGGGGAGAAAGCAGGATTAGGCTGTTGAGTTGGACGATCAGCCATGGTCGTGAAGAATGACGGAGCAGGCTCGAAGGGCCAAATGGCCGCCCCCTGTTCCTATCTTCTGTGTTGCTATACTACTAGCCTACTGATCCAAGAAGAATGAACCAGTGATTATTTATAACTTTGTCACATTCTCAAAGTTTCTATGACATGTTAATTATTGCCACTTACAGCTATTTTGTATTGTAATGTTGCAGCCTGTTTGCACACAGCAACATCCCACAGACAGCAAATGATCTATTTTTGCCGCTGTTGACCAAGGAAGTTTTATGAGTATTTCAGCGAGGAAAATTTTGCTCTTTTTTAAGAAATGGCATGGGATTCATTTACTCCAATTACATTGAAAAGGAGAATAGAATGTTTTTCACCAATAGTCTGGATGCTGTTAATTGCATAGCCTAAAATTTAATTTCAAGAATAACAAAGGTGAAAACAAATATTCATCTAGTGCATGTTCTAAGCACACCTGTCTCCAGATGTTATTGTCACATTGCCTCTTTATTTTATTCCAAAGCATTACTGTAATCTTGCCCCTTTTAAACAATACAATAGTGGAGCTTTCAGACATCAACAGTGATTATTTTTACCAGATTATAGTCTCCACGGTATTCAGGAAGCTTTACTGACATCTTTTAAATAACCGAGAATGACATGTTAATCTTAAACTTGCTTACATTTTAGCCAGTTGGTGTGGTGTAAAGGTGAAACCAAATGGTTTTTGTAGAACAAAATCCAAGATCTAGCCCAGAATGTAACATTCCATAACCTTAACCTCACTTGAAGTCTATTCAGTGCTTATGCAATTTAGTGCCTATTAGTTGAGGGCTCTCTGTAGTAATTTTTAACAATGTCATTTTGAATTCATGTCTGTTCCTGAAAGCAGTACTTTGTGTGAAAGACATGACTTCAGATTGAGGCTTTGCCATAAGACAACATGTCATCTATCAATGTGACATTAGCAATAAGGTGATGAATTTCCTTGTGGCACTGTACTTCACAACAGGCTTTAAGTCAGCTTTAAGGTACACAAATTTAATTCACTGTAAAACGCAGCAGTTATGACTTGAAGTCTAACTATTGTTCTCTATTTTGTTTTCTATTTTGCTCACAAATCTGTGCTAACATATCTTAATTGAGTATTTTTTTTGTTGGAAGAAAATGCGACCTAGCAAACTACCGAGTGCTGACCCACTCACGGAAATCTATAAAAACTTCATTCAGTGTGTGCTGTGACAAAATTTACTGGATTATGCTACCAATAGGTTAGCTTTTGACATACAGTGAAAAGCAGACTAATTATCTGCAAACCAAATATCTCCCTGTCTAGTTATCCACTAGGATTTTCATAGGACAAAATGCTGCATGAGATTAGTTCATTGTATATACTATGTCTGCCATCTCTGGGACCTTCAAAAGAACTTCACAACCATTGAAATACTTTTGAAGTGTGTTATGAGATATGGAAATACATCAGCTAATTTGTGCACAGGAAAACCTCACAAGCAGCAATGAGATAAATAACCAATTAAGTGCTGTGTTTATGGTAGTTGAAGAATAAACACATGTCCAACAAGCTATGAGAACTCCATCTCTTCGAATAGTGGAATGGAATTTTTAAATCTCCACCTGAGAGGGGTTCAGTTTAACATCTCTCTCAAGTTATTCATGGTTCGTTAAACTATGGTAGTCTCAACATCAAGAAGAGTAATTTGTACAGCGTTACACTGGTCCTATGGGAGATATGCAAGATTAACATATAACTGATTCATTCTTAACAGAACTGCCAGGTCAGTCTTGAAAATTGATGCTGACAATGTCTATCCATATGCATCAAATCCTAAATGCTTTTATATTATCGAGCTTGACCATGGAACATGCAGACGCTCTGCTGAGAGATGAACTATAATCTAACTGGTTAATAAAATTGCAGCAGTACATGAATTCCAGATGTATACTAGACTATTAATTAAATTTAGCAAATAACTTATAGATCATAGAATCCCTACAGTGTGGAAACAGGCCCTTCGGCCCAACAAGTCCACACCGACCCTTGCCACATCCCACCCAGACCCATCCCCCTATATCCCACCTAAGCTACACATCCCTGAATACTACGGGAAATTTAGCATGGCCAATCCACCTAACCTGCACATCTTTGGACTGTGGGAGGAAACCGGAGCACCCGGAGAACACCCACGCAGACACAGAGAGAACGTGCAAACTCCACACAGACAGTTGGCCGAGGGTGGAATTGAACCCAGGCTCCTGGCGCTGTGAGGCAGCAGTGCTAACCACTGAGCCAGTTTCAGATAATAGATGTGAAATATTTATCAAGGGGTAAGGGCCTGTAATCTACAGCAAACACTGAGGACTTCACTGAGAATTCAAGGAGTCCATGAAGTATTAGAACTCCTGATTAGCATGGATTTTGTGCTGACAGTGATATACAAAAAACTCCTAACAGCCCTAGAAACAATTTTTAAACTGTAAAGCCAAATACAAATTTATCCTGCGACTCTAATAATGTGGCTCGAGTTCACAAATACAGAGTCTAAACCTTCTGAACTCATTTTCCATCAGTACAATAAAAATCCATCCAAACATTTCTGTACTTATGCATATATATATGGAACGACATGAA
>NC_063348.1:40545738-40588086 GCF_021869965.1 Rhincodon typus
TACACCTTGTTATCTCAGATTCTCCAGCATCGGCAGTTCCTACTATCTCATAATGTACTGAAAGGCGTTCTTTTATTCACTCTGACCAGCATGTATTACCCATCCCTATTTGCCTTTGAGAATCATAGAATCCCTTCAGTGTAGAAGCAGGCCATTTGGCCCATTGACTCTACACCAACCCTCTGAAAAGCATCCCATCCAGACCCACCTGCCTTTCCTATCCTTGTAATCACAGTTAATCCGCCTAACCTGTACGCCCTTGGATACTATGGGCAATTTAGCATGACCAATCCACCTAACTTGCGTAACTTTGGATTGTGGGAGGAAACCGGAGCACCCGGAGGAAACCTGTGCAGACACAGGGAGAATGTGCAAGCTCACACAGTGTGTGGTGGTGGTGAGCTGTCTTCTTGAACCAGTGCAGTCCACATACTGTAGGTTGACCCACAATACACTTAAGGAGGAAATTCCAGGATTTTCTGACCCAGCAACAATGAAGGAATGGTGATACATTTCCAAGTCAGTATGGTGAGTGGTTTGGAGAGGAACTTGCAGGTGGTGGTGGTGTTCCCATATATCTGCTGCCCTTATCCTTCTAGATGGAAGTGGCCGTGGGCTTGGAAGATGCTGTCTGAGGATCTTTTTGATTTTCTGTAGTGCATCTTGTAGCTGGTACACACTAGGGAGGTGAGGAGGCAATGGCCTAGTGGATTATCGCTGGACTGTTAATCCAGAGACTCAGATAACATTCTGGGGACCCAGGTTCAAATCCCATCATGGCAGATGGTGTTATTTGAATTCAATAAATATCTGAAATTAAAGAGTGTAATGATGACCATGAATCCATTGTCAATTATCAGGAAAAACCCATCTGGTTTACTAATGTCCTTTAGGGAAGGAAACTGCCATCCTTACCTGGTCTGGCCTACATGTGACTCCAGACCCACAGCAATGTGGTTGACTCTGAACTGCCCTCTAGGCTATTAGGGATGGGAAACAAATGCTGCCTAGCTAGCAACGCCCTCATCCCGTGAATGAATTTAAAAAAACACTGCTGCTACGGAACATCTGTGGTGGAGGGAGTGGATTATTGTGGACCTGATGCCATTCAAGTATGCTGCTTTGTCCTGGATGGTGTCAAGCTTCTTGAGTGTAGTTTGAGTTACACCCATCTAGGCAACCAGTGAGTATTTGATCACACTCCTGACTTGTGCCTTGCGGCAAAATGGTGAAGCGGCTTTGGGCAGTCAGGAGGTGAGTTAATTGCTGCAGTATTCCTCGCCTCTGACCTGCTCTTGTAGTAACTGGAAAGTTGAGTTTCTGGTCAATAGTAACCCAAGGAGGATGATAGTGCGGGATTCAGGGATGGTAACACCATTGAATGTCAAGGGACAGTGATTAGATTGTTTCTTATTGATGATGGTCATTACCTGGCATTTCTGTGGCACAAATGTTATTTGTCACTTGTCAGCCAAAGCCTGACTATTGCCCAGATCTTGGTACATTTGTACATGGATTGCTTCAAAGTATAAGGAGTCGCAAATGGTGCTGAACATTATGCAATCATCAGTGAACATCCCCACTTCTGACCTTATGATGGAGGAAAAGCTCTTTTGATAAGAAAAAATGGATTTGTACTTACATAGTGCTTTTCCAGTCTTCTTCATGATCCCACCTACTTCACAATCAATGAGCTTGTTCTGATCTGTAGTCCCAACTATTATGTCTCTTTTATTTGCCTTATTTTTTTCTTGAAGTATCTTGGGAAATTTTCCTATATTAGTGGTGCAATATAAGTGTGTTTGTCATATAGACAAATACAAGAGCAAACTTGCACGCAGCTGAGTCCTGAAGCAGCAATGAAGTAAAGGATACAGGTTGGCCACAACATGATGAGATCTCTCTAGCACTTGAACAATATCATGGGATCTTTTACATTTACCTGAGAGCAGTGAGGGCCTTGGTTTGCTATCTCATTCGAGTTGTTCATTGCATGTTAAATTATGATGACCTCTATATCTATAAAATGGAATGATTGCTGATGTATTACATTGGGCCTTTGAGGAACCTGCAATCACAGAATGGTTACAACATAGAGGTTATTTATCATGTCTGTGCCAGTTCTCTGCAAGAGCATCTTAACCAATTGTACTCTCCTGCCTTATCCCCATATACCTACAAATTACTTCTCTTCAGGTGTTTATCCAGTTCTGCCACAATTGAATCTGCTTCCACCATATAGTTAGGCAGTGCATTCCAGATGTAATCACTTACTGTATCATTTCATGCTTTAATTTATGTTACTGTTAATTCTTTTACCAATTATCTTAAATTGATGACTCGTCATTCTCAAGCCTTCTGCCAATGGAATAGTTTTAGGTATGCCAACCACTTCTTTAGAAAACAATTCCTAATTTTTCCAATTTTTTTTTTTAGGCTTTTATTTTGTTTTAGTTTGCTTCCTTGCTGTCTTCCTGAATATATCCATGTTTTGAAATTTGTTGTGATGATTTGTCGTCTTTTTTAAATGTGCATGTCAATACTGCCGAGATCGGAGAAGAAAACACTTCAGAAGGTTATTAGATTGCTATTGCTGGAATCATGGGAGTTTATTCTGACTTTGCTGGCCCAATAAAAAGGGCTTTGGCACATTTAGTCGAACATGAAGTGGCCTTATTTTACGACTATAATGAGGCATGATGTGCAGAAGGCCAAACAAATGACGCACCATTTTTAGGAAGGACTTTCCAGAAGAGTAATGACATCTGTATTCAGTGGACTTTGTCATCAAACTTTGCTTTCCTGGAACTTGAACAATTACCTCTGTTTTAAGCAAGCAATTAACTAACTTCACCTCACCTTAACTAACATCAGCACATGTCCTCTGACACTTGGACCAGACGAGGCCATCTTTTGAGCAAGGGCTGCTGAACTGTTCACATTACTTGCACTACGACAGGCTCTAACAAATGTAGGACCAACCACCACCTTAGCCAATCTACCATCTCTATCAGTATAGCCCCCAAGTAGCACAGGCAACAAGAGCAATGCTGCAAAAAAAGTAACTTCAGTGGCCTCAAAAGTCCCACCAAGATGACCCTTCTCAGCCAGCACCACACTGACAACCACTTAATGTCCTACTGCCAGGAACTACAGTGTGCCTGATGATTGCTGATCAACCCTTAAGTCTACAAGCAGAATGCACAGTTTCTTCAGCAATATCAAGATAATCTATGGTCTAAGCACCAAAGGAGAGGCAAAGATGGAAGGAAGTTCATCAAGGATTGGTCACTACTCCATTTTTGACTGAGATTCTGTCTTGACCATGCACATATTCAAGTTGTTTTTTTTTCCAGTCCCTATCGGCTCAATCTCGGTATTACCCCAAACCGAGGAGAAATTGAAAATGCCACTCCACAGCTGAAAAGTAACAAGGCCTTGAGCAGATGAAATCCTGATAAAACGTGGTAGCAATGCACACATTACACTTGTGCCCAACCACGTCTGCTTCTTCTGAGAAGAGGTGTGCATGCAGGTGAATGGAATCAGATAAATACTGTAATCATGGCAATATATGAAAAGGGAGACAAGTCCAGTTGTGGACCTGCAGAACAATCTCCTTTTTGTCAGCCACAGGGAAGATTACTGCAAGGATCCTCAATAATCACTTCCACCCAGTGACTGAAGAATTCCATCCAGTGTCACAATGTATTTTCTTTTGTCCATCAAGGGACACCAAAGACATCCTCCTGACCACTCAGCCAATGCAAGGAATGGCACCAACCACTGTGTGTATGCTTTTCAACCCCACAAAAGCCTTTGATTCTGTCATTTTCAAAGGCTTGTGGAATATCTCCTCAAATTTGGTTGCCCTTGGAAATTTGTTACAAAGCTGTGTCTACTCCATGATGAGTCAGAAACTGTGGTGCTCAGCAATGAAACAACACAGACCCTATCTCCATGGAGATCTGAATAAAACAAGACTCTATGCCGATGCACCAGCTCTCTTTCCCATTTTCCTTGCTGCAGTACTACACCTCACCTGCAAGCTAACCATTGATGTGGAGATAATGTATAGAACGGGAATGAAACTGTTCAACCTATGCTACCTTCAATCCACAACAATTCCACCCTCAATCATAGAGCTAGTTTGCATGTTTACTCAGAAAATGAGCTCCATGTCATTATTAATTCCTCCTCTGAAGCACATATGAAAATGGGTCTTTGACTAAATGCCCAGAAAACTAAAGTTCTTTTCCAACTAGTTCTCTCAGCATAATACCACCCCTGTCAATTAAGATTATCAAGGAGATTCTGCAAAATGTGAACTGTTTTTCACATCTTGAGAGCCTCCTACCATGCAGGTACACATAGAGGATTAATTTCATCATCACTTCGAATGTATCAGCTCAACATTTGCCAGCTGAGAAGACTGTTTGAGGATAGGATTTCAGACCTGAGAGTAAGGTCATGGTTTCCTGGGCAGCAGCCATCGCCATCCTCTTAAATATTTTCAAGACTTGGAAAACTTGCAGCAGGTGAAACATTGGAGAAGCCACTGGTTCTTTACAAAAACCTCCAAATCCCATGGCAAAAAAACCAATGCAATAGCAGCAACTTCTCCTTAGCCAAAATGCCTAGCCTTGAAGCATTAATCACTCAAAGTCAGCGCCACTTGGCAGGCCATACGATTCGTATGGCTTATACCAGACTCCTGAAACAACTGTTCTACTCTGAACTGCTCAGTAGGAGACTCCCATGAGAGCCATGAAAATGCTTTAGTGATGTCCTTGAAGCATCACTGCAGAAATTATACTTCTCAGCCAACTCTGAGAGCAAGTTTATTTGGGAAGACAATAAGCACGTCAAGAGGATTTGTGAAGAAATTTAGAGGAGGCATCAGAGAATTCACAGACCTCCAAACATCTCATCTGCACATCTCTTTAAATACCAAAGCACCACTTGACATGCATGGCTCAGCCTTCAAATCTTGTATTCCTGTAACCAATTGAGCTGGTTTGGTCGCAAGTCACCCTCAATTTCAGAGGATTGCCTAACAAGTTGATCAACTGCATTTAAGAACATCATCCAGACTTGTCAGTGAATAAGTTTGAGTGAAGATCTTTGGGTATAATTAAATGCCTGTTATGCCACAGATTGAGTTTGTTGTATAATTAAGTTCAGTAAGTCTTCAAAGAGAACAACATATTTGAAATAGTATTTGCTAGTTTCTCTTTGGAAAGAAAGAGACCAGCATTTTCACATTGTTTTTTGTGACCATGAAATGAAGTTGTCGATACAAACAGAACTTGAGTATTGCTGAAAAAAGACACATTTAGTCAAAGCTATTCATCTTGCACTCATCAGGACAATTCAAGGGGAAAACTAACATTTATACTGCATGAGAGGAAAACACTAATTGGTTGCAAGTGGACTCTGGTAGATGCATTACCATGGAGAATGCACCTTTTAATGCTGATTGAAATTTAAACAAAACGCTTAATTGTCAAACCAGGCAGGATGACTCTGATCGGACAGAGTATTGCCCTTAGAAATTAACTAGTCAATGGATGTCATCTATTTTGCTGAGTTGAAACAGGTGCAGTAGCTATACGTATCCTTTCTGCAAGGAAGAGGGGCAGGGACTCTTGTGATGTTGTGGTAGTGTCCCTATCTCTGGGCCAAGAATCCTGAGTTTACAACCCACCTGCTCCAGAGGGGTGTAATAATTAGGCAATATCTGCAAAGAACAGTAACCTGTGTATTAATATATCCATCCATACATGCAAGTCTATCATAATATGAGCCTGACTGATAATCCTAAATTGATTGTTATCTAATTTTGGACACTATGTTATGGATTTTTCAAGCCTCAACTGTTTGAGTATGGTTCCTACTTTGCTTGTTGTGAATATACAATATACAATCTCCCAGCCCTTGGGATGTACTTGGAAGGATAAGATATCTTAAACGTTGGTGGAATGGGTGAAGCCAACTGTTTCACACTACAACTATGCAGTAGCAACTTGAGTGGAGCTCACCACTACCAGGAATCTGCCGGTCTGCCAGTCATGCAAATGAATAATGTATGTGAATTTCAGTCCTGGTGTAATGACTTGTATGTAGGCTGTTTGATGGAAGATTCGTCGAACAATTGCAACAAGCAAGGTACTGACCGTACCGGATCAGCCCATGATTACAAAACTCATAATGTGGTGTCCAACATTAGATGTGATTCTGCAATTGGACAACATTTGCAGGATAATCCTGAATATGCAAAGAATTACACTGACAACCAATTCAAGTTTGAGAGTTAGGGTTGTAGTGTCGTACATTTGTATGTATTGGAGGATATATACATTAATGCATAGGGGCTTGATTTTTGCTGACAGATTTTGCACACGACTGCGCCTTGTTTCAACTCAACAAAATACATAACTTCCATTCTCTAGTTCATTTTGCAGAGCAATATCCTGACTAATCAGTGTCAACCTGCCTGGTTTAAAATTTAACAAAGCCTGATAGTGAGCTAAATGAAAGCAAAAGACTGCAAATCTGGAACAAATGTAGGGAATGCTGGAGAAACACAGCAGGTCTGGCAACATCTGTCGGGAGAAAATCAGACTTATGTTTCAAGTCCAGTGTGACTCTTCCTCAGAACTGGGTAGTCAGTTGTCATCTCTCGGTTGTCCCTCTCTCAGTCAGTTGTCAATCAGTGTTAATGGGTATTTTTGCAACACCTCACCTATCAGAGGTAGCCAACCAATCAGCACTTTCTTCACATGCACTATAAATGTTTATTTTCCCTAAAGCTTCAGCAAAATGAGTATTTTCTGAACTAGTACCAGTGAATATTTTAAAGCACTTTACAGACAGTGAAATAAATTTGAATTGTAGCCAGTGTTGTAATGTAGGAAACACAGCAGGTAATAATCAGCACAACAAACCCCTACCAACAATGATGTGATAATGATCAGATAATCTGTTTGTGTTGTTGTTCAGGGACATCTATTGACCAGGACTCTAGGGATAACTGTTCTGCTCTTCTTCAAAATAGTGCCACGTGATCTTTTACATCCACCCATGAAGGCTCGTACTCCCCAGTTCATGGCTCGTCTGAAAGACTGCATTTCCAGCGTTAAAACAGTTCTTCAAGACTGTGCAGGAGTGTCAGATTTGATTGGACTGTCCATTATGTTTACCATGATCTTGCTTTCTCCTGGGTATTGGTAATATATTTTAAAGTGTCACCTACTCATTTTTGGGCAGCTGGAGGTAAATTTATTTCAGATATACTGAATTATTTTTATACAAGAATTATTTAGTACACAGGCAATGCATTTCCCAAAAACTCGCAGGTTTTCTACCAATTGTCAATCCTTCGTTTAAAGCTCATAAAGATGGAGAATTGGATGCAGTGGGTAAAAATCAACAAAGGCAGTTGAATTATTCTACATTTTCAGGTCTAGTGCATTGCTGAGGTCAATACAGAGAGAATTTCTACACGGCCTCTAGCGTAGACTCTGCCTAACCTCTGCATGCTTAGATATGATTACTCGGCATGAGAAAGAAAGTATATGTCCTATATGTCATCATGTACAACAAGTTGCACAGTAGCAACAAAGTGCCTTCTTGACCTTGTAGGGTGCTTAATTTGTGTAAAAGAAAATGTGCATGATGATTACATTGTATTATTTGAGGGAGCTACTAAATAAACTTTTTAAATCCATTCTAAAATTAACTTAGTCACTTAAGATTCAGTTGATACTGCTGTTTGAGTGGCAGTGACTGCACTAATCCTAAAATGTTGAACTGTTTTGGTTCTCATGGGGTTTCATAGAAATTCAGCGAAAGTACTCTAATGTTCCTTATGAAGGGAAAAGACATTTTGGAGGCATGCCAACCAAATATTGTCGACGTTTAATGAGTTCTTTAAGGACTTTTATTCTATACACAAATTATCTAGCTTTTTTAAAAGGCAGGAATTCAATGTATTGTCATGGTGACTATTGCCAAAGTCGGTGAGGAACAGATGTCCTGGTTACTTTGAAAAATCTGCAACTAATCAAGGAGCTGCAAGGGTGAATAGCCAAGAAAAGTATCAAGCAAATAAAAGAGAACCCTTTTGTTATTTTTCCAACTAATTTTGTTTCTGAAATATTCTATACAAAATAATCCATAAATAATAAGCAAATATAATTTGCATCAAAGGTTGAATATAACATTTTATTCAGACTTCACCAATGCTGTACGATGGCTACAAAGATGTCATTTGGTTAATGTAGAAGTAAGCAAACTATATATTTTGTAAGTCTTAGCAATTCTATACAGTATGTGTCATAAAGTAATGTATTAATTTTAATATTTTGAAAGCAACTTATGTTTGACAATAACTGCTATATCTACAATATTTTGCCATTCAAAAGTTTCCTTCGAGTTTGCAGTTTCTCGCAGATGAGCATTTCTATTTTGTTAATAACCAACTAGTTCCAAAGCAGTACAGTAGATCTCTTTTGTGAAAAATAGTGAAACTTTCTGACTGTCTCTGTTAAACACTAAACTGCAGAGTGAGCTGTCATTAAGTGGAGTGAAGTTGGCAAGGGTTTTTATGAATCCAATGTTACTCAGTTCCCAGAGTCCCTGCTGTGTAGTTGTTCCACTCTCCAAGAAGCCTGTTAAAGAGTCCCTGAGAGCATGTGTAAAGCCCTCAATGTTAATAGTTAATTGGATAGGATGGCAAGATGAGAGGACAGCTGAACATGTGGGCCTCTCAGTCTCAAGCACCAGTGGACTTTTAGTTTAATAATAGCAGCTGTTCACATTGTTGAATAACTTTGTTTTCTTCAGTTTCACAAATGATGAAAGGAAGAACGATTCCTCAGAACTGTGCCTTTTTATAGGAAAGCAGAGGGTACCCCTGCTGCTGCTACTCTGCCACTGCTTCAAAATGGAGTCACATGTTGCCACTCCTCCAATCATACAAGTCTGTGTGGGACCCCTTTAATGTATATTGACAAATTGTTTTATTTCCTTGCAATGATTATTCCAAAGAAAACAAGTAGGAATACTTTCACCAGATAGTTTTCTTCCTGACTGTTCACAAAACTAAGCAGTAATACTAGGCGCATAGAGTTCACTGGATACTACTATTTTTACTTGATACATGAGGTATTTATTCTATGCAGTGTTAGGTAAGGTATTTATTTCATATTTATCGCACTTCTGGAACCTAATGGGCATACGCTGACCTCACAGTGTTGGTTTTGAGTCAAATATCTTGTCTGTTGTATCTGATCATTAAGAAAGGTGCTCAGTTAAATAGTTCTTTAGGCTAGGTAGTACATAGTACTTGGCCTGTTGCACTGTTATGATGGAATCTTAACATAAGTCCATTTTCTATACAGCATGTGGTAATCATTATCTATAAAGGAGTAGGTTTGTCTGCAGTTATTTTGAACTTCTGTCTGCTGTGACATTCAATCATTTAGAACAAAATATAAATGCTACTATATAGTGCTTGCTACGCATAATAAATAAAATGTTTTTCTGCTAATTTACTGTGATCTAATCCTGCCTTACAGCTGTTATTAAAAGATTAGACAATGTGTAATATAGTTCAAATGTGCAAAGATTGGAGGCACTTTAAATCTGAATAACATAAGCTAACTCATTGTGAAGTGCCATTTTTGAATTTGTTGAAATGCACAAAAATGAGACAAGATTTGAACAAATCATGTTGGAAACCAAACCTGGTGTTTCTAAGTCTACAGCTAAATGATGTAAGCCCAAATCAGTCAACTTCTCATCATGGTGTGGGAATAGAGTCATCTGTTCAGGCATATGGAATCTTTGGCTTCTATGTCACTCAATCTGCAGATTTCCTATTATCCAAGCCGTTGGTACAACTGTTACGTACACAAAAAGGGAAGGAGAAACCTCTGGATTTGCCCTGTTTAAAGATGCAGAAGCGGTGTTTATAAATAAATATTACAAAATGTAATTCTTCTTTGGGCAGTTTTTGGAGGGATTTAAGCTGAGTGTCTCCATATACATTTCAGTACTTCAGGAGTTAATATGTTCTTTCCACCAGCAGCACATCCAGGAAATTAGGTCCCCCTTAAATTCCACCTGATCTGATTCAGGATACAGGTCAAAACATTGAACACACTTTTTTTCTCTTTCTTGTAATTATCTGAAAGTCACTTTCTGGATGTGATCATAGATTATCCTGCATATTTGTCTAACCGTAAATCACTAGAGATGTTGAATGTTGCCTGGATGAAAAGTTAGTTTATTTTGTCTTTGTTGTACATCTTTCTTTCAACCTGCATAGATTAGTATTTTCACTATAAAAATATCTCAGCATGTGGCTTGTTTCACTGGCAGAAATGTGCTTTGCAAAATAGAACTACTCAAATGTGCTTTGGATCCTTTTACCCACATCTGAAAGAGAAGAAGGAACATAAAAGCTCTTATCCACAAATGCACCACTTTATATTAATATTTAATTAGCAGGCAAATTGTACAGTGTGGCTGAAAGCTTCAGAAGAGTTGTTAGTGCCACAATTGACCTAAAAGTTTAATAATAACTCACTCCGTAGAGCAAATGCCAGTTCAGCATAGGGAAACACTGCAAGCCAATTCCTTTGAGATGAGAAAGCAAACCAAATGGCAGGCGAGAGTTCCTGGGATGGAACCTTCTGGAAAGCAAGGAGCTGGAGTAACTTTGAAGCCAGGCTTTATATGAAAACAGTGGGGAAAAAGCTGATCCCTCCTGCTCTGGGAGATGCTGGTTTAAGGCCAAAATCTCATGAAACAGAAGTGCGGTTAGATCCTGTAACAGAAGGCACTGGTAGCCCTAATAACCTGGCAAGCAAAGGAGGGGCAACAAAAGGCTGCTTCTGGGGAAAAAAAATGAAGAAATGCTTCATAGTAACTGTAATTAAGAACACTCACTTGTATTTTTCCTGTGTCCAATATGCTCTTTGTATCCATCAAAATACAGAAAACTTGCATTACTGTCACGTCTGTGTATTATTAGTTTTCACATTCGGCTGACTTAGATGTCTTAATTATCATGCTCATCACTGAATTGGTATAAATCATCGTGGATAATAACATATTACTTAAAGAATTCTTGTGCAGAGATGAAATGATTTATTTAGAAAGTAGTGAATGAGTAACATGGTGGTATTAATGCCCTTTTTAACTTAATTAATAGCAACTTCATCATTTCACATATTGTTGGTAATTAGTCCCTGGAAACAGAACATTGACTTAAGTGTGAGCTTCATTGAAGGACTGGAGTGGATATTTCAGTATGGCAAAGGGCTATTTGCGTTTGGAAACCTTAAAAGAAAGATTTAAACAGTTTGTCGGGGTGATCGCTGTGAGGTAATTAGTTAATTATTTAAAAAGCCATCAAACATAATTCTTCAAAATGGATAAAAATTCTGAAACGCTGAAATAATAACAAGTCTGGCCAGCAGAGGGAGTAGTCTTCTGTCTACCATTACATTCCCGTCATTCTTCCCACCTGCCCCCTCTCCCAGCCAGTCTTCCATCTGGACCTAGGCCTGCCTGTCTGCTTCTGATGACAGGCTATAATTTTTCTCCCATCAATGTGCGGACACTTGGTACAGGATTAGCGTAAGCTCATTTGGAAGTTTCAGTATCTGTAGCCAGCACCTTCATTACAGGAGTCAGCTGTTCTTATTGCCTCTAAAATTTCAAACAGCTTATGTGTCTTTATTTGTCTATATTAATGAGAATATTTTCATTTCTGCCTTTACTTCTCTGCTTTATTTTAAAGTCTTGAGTTTATAGGATTTAAATGATTGATTTTCACTACATTTAGATTGCATGTACAGTCACGCTATTTATGGTGGCACGTTGACAGTAACTCACTGTGTATTTTATAGAATATTAGTAGCATAAGGAACGGGTGGCATTAAATTGAAGTTGTGATCATGCCCTGCTTTAATTTTAACTCATTTCACATAGTTTGATAACATCATCCAGAGAAGATGAACTTGTACACAACCCAAACATAGTGACAATGAACCAAATCAGCTACTGTTGATTATTATGTTGAAAATAATGGATATTCTGGAGGGAGTCAAGACTAATTCATTTAGCAGATTTTGATGATGTGAAACAAAAATGAATGTGACTTTTAACAGACTGTTTTTAGAGTCATTAATAATATACTAAACGTGCTTCCATTGATTCAAGAGAAACTGACATTATGAAATTACTCTAAATGCATAGAATGTTGATGGTGAATACATTGTCTCCATGATTGTGAAAGTGTAAGTCTGCAAAATGCCTGCAAAACAGAGGAGTATCATCTGATTCATATATCTCCACAATGAGATGTTTTCCCTTTACTGCATCATTATGTAATTACCTGTGGATTTATTATATAAATGCAACTAAGTACAATGTTTTTGCTGTTAAAATGTTTTCAGTACTTATGCAGCACCCTGAATATTCATTGGTTGCTTACTGTACTTTCGTCAATGACATCACACATTAAAAATGTAATTTTGTTTTAACACCTGGAATAATTTTGTCTAACTTTTGAAACACTGAATTCCCTCTGCAATATTATGCAACATTTTGTGGTTATTTCCAGTTCTTTTAACATGAAACAGAATAAAGAGTCATCCAGGAAACCACTTAAAATTTGACAAAAATACATTGTTTCCAGAATGTGCTAAGACTTGTATCTATGTTACATAAATAATACAACAGCATGATTACGAAACTGAGTAAAAAAAAAAGGCCAAAATGGGTTTGACCAATAAATATTTATCTACAAATGAAATAATTTAAAATCCTGAAAGAAGTTACTAACCACATGAACTGGCACAATACAATTATTGAATAAGACTATTGCATTATCCTCTTTGGTTTTAATAACATTTATGGAAAAAAGTCACAAATCCAGAGATTATTATAACTCTTCATAATTATTGTTCCTTTTGTAAATTTACCTAATGCATACCCATCTCTTAATACCTCAAACATCTTTCTCCTGTACAGGCTTCTTCTCTCATGGGAACATTGAGCTTGCCTTCTGCTCTATTCTTGGAACTCTCACCCTTCAGCTGGGCTTTGCTTCCTAATATTTTTTGCGCATGAGGCATCTCAGTGCTGATTGCCATCACTGCTGCCTCTAGCCCAGCCTCAGCAATACCATGTCCAATACTGCTTCATCCCCTATAAGCTAGGCCAACAAAAGCTCACAAGTCCTTCATTGAAAATCAATTAATTCTCAAACAAAATATAAAAGATAGCAAACAGTGAAGAAGCGAAATTAATGGAGATAGCATAAGAATCGAGAAACATTTAGCAAAATTAAAAATGGAATGCAAAATAATCAAAAATACAAGCAATCTCTCTAGATAGAAAGACAGCACAAAATAAAGCAAAAGAGACAAGAAACCAACATGGAGGAGATATGGATAAAGAAATTTATGATGCCTTTGCATAGAATTTTGTTTTCGGTGAGAGATACCACAGCGGGATCCACTAGTACGATTTAATTCTTTCCATCTAATGCAGCTATTTCTCTTAATCCATCCCAAACTGTAATAATTTATTTCAGGATACAATAATGTTTCACTGCCTCTTATTAAAACATATCAAGAAACTAAAATGGCAATGCTGTTGCAGGTTCTACATCTTGAAGCATTTTCAGTTTATAATTAGTGCACAGCAGAAGATTTAACATATACAAAAATGTTACACAGTTCATAAAAATTCTTTAGAAGCAAGCAGTGCAAAGATAACTAATATCAAAGAGAAAATTTTTAGCATCATTGCAGCATCTAAATTAAAAATGATAGCCCTTAAACTGTTTAATTGGTCTGCAAAAAAATTAGAAAAATTTAAGAAAATAAAAATAAATTGATATCACAATTAAATTTTAGTGAAATATTTTTCCTTGAGAAATATATTTTTAATGTTAATTTGGTTACTTTCTTTTAGAGCAATGATACTATTTTTAAGGTTTAATTTATATACTGTGCTAAAATCCCATGTTTATTCTGTTGCTTTACTCGGACTCTTTTTTTTGAAAAAGCTATTATAAGCTATTTTCCTCTTCTTTTCAGAACAAAGCAATTACAGGTCGTGTGGTAAAATTGTCAGACACAGTGATTGGTCTTGAATCATTTAATGTTTCTGAAAGAGAAAGCAATCCACTCTATAAGGACTATCACGGTAAGCCTAATCATGACCAAAGTACCCCAAGTGACTTATAGATATTTAGCAGTTTGCCCTCTAATTAGTTTGTCTGCCATAAGGTTGTAATTGATTTCATTTCAGAGTCTGCATTTCAACTGTCTCCCAATATAGCAATCTATTGGTCAGGCTGTTTATCTTTTACTGTGCATTAGGACTGTGAAAGTAACATGGCAACTACTCACATGTTGTCAAGCCAAATTATCAAGACAGTGCTCAATCAGATGTGCATCTTTGTAGGCAGGCTTTTGGGAATACTCATGCAGAGGAAGCCAGGCAGCCACTCGGCCAGTGAGCTCACCAATTCCCTTAACCATGACGAGACTGCACCAACTCAGCCAATGTTCCTGTCACAAAAGATCAGCTTAGCTTTGAGCTCACACTGCTCGAAGCTAAAAGCAGACCTCACGTGCATGTACCAGTTCCTAACCATCATAAACGAGCTTCATTTGCAATTATTCATTTGTTTCACACACCCAGCCTGAGTTTTCTGCTCATCTGAAGGGCTGTTTACGTTAATAGCGTGTATCAACTTGTTAAATGACTGAAACTTCAAAATACATCTTTTAAAATCAAAATTGTAGTCAAATTCTCCAACCTATAAGCCATGTTTTCATGGATGCTTACTGGTGCATTTAATAAAATAAAGATCATTCAGCAATACTTTTGGGCAGCAAGCAAGGTGATAGCCACATTTGCTTACTGTAAATACAAGGGAAAATATCACAAATGGGCCTCCGTTTTGACAAGCATCAGAATCCTCTTTGTTTATATCTCCATGTCTGTATCTAAATGTAATTAGTTTTACTTGGACAAGGATTTTTGTTTATCTTATTCTGCTTGATTACTTGAACATAATCACACTGTTTGCTTCATTGCTTCTGGTGGCGATCTGGTGGTTTAAAAAGGGACAGTGAGGAATGTAAATGTGGAGTGTTCTTCTGTCAGCTTGTTTAATTTATGCATCTGCATGTTTTATTTTCTAATTTAATTTTTCTTAAGGTTTGCTCCATGTTCGTCAGATTCCTCGACTTAATAGTTTATTCTGTGAAGTGCCTGATACAAAGGATCTTGCTTTCAAACTGAAACGAAAATTGTTCACTATTGAGGTAAGAAACATTGAAGTTTGATGTTTAAGCTCATTCCATTTAATAGTGCAATAAGATGTTGTTTAGCAAGTCACTATTTCTCAGATTTGAATGTGAAATAGGATATTTTCATGTAAGCTATCATCATCTCATTTTTGCCTCTGAAAGTATTTGGGGTTTGGGGAGGACAGAGAAGCTAGTTGTTACATTTTATATTTGTGGTCAGTTTGTAACTATTCCAAATATATCTTAAGGCAAAGATGTATTATGTGTTTTTACCAAATTAATTGCTTAGATCAGCTTTGGTTGTTTATTCTATCTGTGCTGCCATGGTTCTAAATTAATCAAATATCTTGTTAATAAAATATAATTTAACTTATTGAACCATTGTGATTTAAATCATTTAAAGTCCCAACTATATGTTATTCTGGATAGATGTAGCAGAAATCTTGCATTGTTCCAAATTGTAGTGAACGGTTAATGTTGGTGATAGCTGGCTTGCATCAGCTAACACATTAATTCGTGTTCCGAAAATAATTTAACATGTATCTGGAAGCTAATTGAAAATCAGTTATAAAATACTGAACACATTTTCTGTAGCTAATGTCATAGCAATAATAAATGCCATTGCTACAATCATTTTCTTCATATTTATCAAGCAAACGTAGCTGGCTTGGGAGTTTAAAAAGATGGTTACAAAGGTTAATTCCAACATGCAACCGGATTTAAACTTTTCCATTGACCTGAAATGTTGGTAGTGTTTATAATCCTGATGTGTTGGGACTGAATTGAATCTATTCTCTTTTTTTCCCCACTAATACTAAATAGCAAATGAATACAACTGTTAACCAATTAAGGCTGAAGTATTAATTATCTAAGCATGAAAAGGTGAATGCATATTTGAGGAGTGGCTTTTTGTGATGTGATAATTATTTCTTCTCCCGTCCTTGTGTAGTGTCTTCACTGGAGATAAAATAAGTGGGCAGACCTGACAAACCATATTATTTAATCTCCTGTCAAGTGGAAAGCATTTAAGCAGGCCACTTGTCTTGGCTATTTCAGCTTCTACAAGAGAATTGAGCACAAATAAATTAGCATATTTTGCCTTATTCACTAGCTGCTGGTCAATTTGGGTTGGCATCGCTTTGGTATTTGGTACTTCACCCTGGAGTGACCACTGTGGCCCTTCATTGACCCTCTGGCCTCTTAACTGGCTACTTGATAAGGCAACTGTTGTCATCATCCTCCTTTATTCTTCAGTTTTGCTGTCTTGCTTCCCTACCTACCCACCATCCCCCCACTCCCATCCTGCCATATCCTTCAGAAGAAAACCTATGAATCAGACTCAGTCCAGTGACAATTACAATGCCCTCCTCCTAATTAATGGTCATCAGTGGCTTTCATTATTTAATCACATTAAGAGCTGTTAATAGTTAATCAGGCAGCCAATTGTTCGATTGGGTCATCCGGGGAGCAGTGTTGTAGATTGTAGATGTCTTGATTGGGTTGCTTCCCTGTAATACCCACTTAACACCACATGTAGAAGTCATGAAAGCAAGCAGTGTTGTTAGAAATAGCCCTCTGACTCCTTGTTAAGGAGCCACTGTAACGGAATTTTTTTGTCAAAAATTGAATCAAACAAGTATCTATTTCACACTCTTTGAAAAAATATAAGATCCTTTCCTTTTTTTTCCTATTCGTTGTTTGGTACTGTGCATAAATTAACTGTTTAAATTGTCACTTGCATTTCTCTGCTATATTTTTGATTATCTTTGCAGGTAAGTGTTCAAATCACGTGTGTGCTTTTCAATTGTTTGTTACATTCACTATATATTTTTAAGTGGTTACTCTGTTAAAGTACAAGAGCTGCTGCTGTTAGTTCATTCGGATTTGTGGTTGTGGAAAATGCAGGATCCTGATTGTCAGCTTGATGCCCAGCAAAATTTATTCCGAGGCAGGCTGTTTTCTCATGACCAGCAATTGTGCGATTGTCTCAGTATCTTTTGGTGTCACCAGAACCAAATTTGGCAGAATAAATTTCACTGCCTGCTGCTCACATAAAGCGTGCAGCTGAATTGTTGATGGTCTTCCTCCAGTGATAACCTGGAGTTTTGCACATTACAAACATGTTGCCCCTCCCCGGACACCATCGCGTTTTCCCCCCCGCAACCCCAAAACCCCTTCTCTGAATTGATGGGGAAATTTTACTCTCAGTATAAAAAAATATACTTAATGTCCCTGTCTCTGGACCAGAAGGTGCAGGTGCAAGTCCCACCTGTCCCAGAGAGGTATCATTACATTTATGAACAGATTGACGAAGAATAACCAGAAAGTATCGTTCCATTCCAATGCTCACTGGAAGAGGAAGAAAACATTTGAGGATGTCAAATTCAACAGAATTCTTGAAAGAATGTTGTATTCATTCATTTGCATTATATATAAAACAAAACCAAATGGCAGAGCCATTTACTAAACTGACAAAAATGCAGTTTCGTAGTATACAGTTTCGTGATATACTCAGTAATCATATAAATTTAAAGCTTTGTAAAAGCACTGAAAGAAAATTATTGATTTATGAAAAAGTGTAAACTTCAGCAACAGAATCTGTATTCACAATGATAATACCCTGAAATTTATAATTGTCCTTTACCTTTCCTCAATCTGGTTATTTGTGTTACATGACATCAGAAGGGACTCTTGGTGGTCTTGTTCAAATCGACAAAATGTAAACCTAAAAGTGGCTAAATGCACATCAAGGTTTTTGAAAAGAAAATTGTTTTGTCAAAAAAAATCAAAGCACAAAACATTCAAAATGGGCAGCAAGTCTGTCAGTATCTGAAATGAGGAAGGAAATGCCGATGTTTTAAGAAGACTTCTTTACTCAGTTCTCTACAACATAGTCCAAAAGTGTCAAATGATTTACAAGATATGCATTTCAGTAGTGCCATTCACAACCTTAAGACATCCTGAAGTGCTTTAGAACCAATTAACAACTTCTAGGTTGTAGTCACTGTAAAAGTGTATAAACAGCCAGTTTGTACACAGCAAGCTGCCACAAAAGAAGCATGAAAATGATCAGATAACATAATTGAATGCAGTCAGTGCCTGAATAATATTTAGAGCTGAATAATAAAATTTGGAGCTGAATCTTCAAGTATAATTTATTTACATATGGAGTTCTTTGTGAAATTATTGGGTAGTCTTTAATTTGAATACTGAAAGCTCATATTTTCGTGAAATGTAAAGCGGATTCCAAGTAACAGCACAGAACTTGCAGGAAAGATGACAATTTGGCTCTGAAGACCTCTTCATTACCTCTTCTTGCACATTCCATCACAAACACTGCAGACCCGCTACTCAATAACCGGGCCTTCTGGTAACAAGCTTGTGTTGTACAATTTTATAAGACAGTTGTATCAGCCAGTTTATTTTACAAGTTTCTGTTGCAGGTGGATGGTTTGATAACGATAAAAGTGTATTAAAGGATTCTGCTAGTAATATATTTGCCAGATGGCAGTAAAGTTGTTGGAAGTTTATCAAAATGAGGGTAAAAATATTGAAGTAGACTTACTTAAATGAATAGAGCATTAAAAGACTAGGAAAAAATACAAAAAAAAGTCTGCCTGTCTAATCCTATTTCTTTCCACTTTGGAATCTTAATTAGGAGGAGATAAAAACCATCATTTGACTAAATTATTGTCTTGAATCTGTAGCAAAAGGTATAATCCGCAATTGGGCCAATTAGTGCACCCTGTAGTTAACCATGCTGAGGCAAGCAATGTGATTAGAGCTGACACCAGCCTAGTTCCCACTGTTGCTTTGCCAGGTATGGTGGTCAGACTTCAAAGGGCTTGAGGCATCAGCAGGGCAAGGTTTGGAGGCCAACTTTTGGTCCTGTCGTTAATCTCTCTGCTAAACTGCAATGCCCCTTGCAGAAAACGAGCTTACGCGACACAATCATGCAGCATTAAAGTTTCAGTTGAGTTATGCCAATTGCCTTTGATTTTCTGATGATTGACCAAAAGATGCCTATACAGCCAGACACATGCTCAAACCTTCCCAATTAGGTAAGCTGAAGAGCTATCTGAAACATTTTGGATTTTTTTATTGGGATTGGTCTAGATGGTATGCAGTAGCTTAACATTTGAGATGAAGTCATCAATGTCTGATATATTCACATTGTTTATAATAATCTGGAATGTAATGGAACACTTTTGGAACTCATCCTGTCCTGATTGCCTAATCATCTGTCTCTATTGTATTGTATTTCCTGTTTAGCTGATGCTTTCTTATTAACGTCACAACGTTTCCATTTTAAGAACAGCCTACAGCAGCACTAGTACTGTTGTAAGAGGAACTGCCATTCACTGACTTCCCCTTAGGCTGCTACAGCCTTGCTTAACTTGTGCCTCTCTTTTACACATTTCAACTGACTTTAGATTGGTCAGAACATGGAAAGTCATGACGCAGATTGACAAAGTAGTCATCATCACATTCCTTACGAATTTAATTATTAAATGTACTTAGCCCTGTCATGATAAGTCTTAAAGGAGGTCAAGCATGTTTGCTCAAAAGGAATGAGATATACAATTCATAACTTTGTTCTAATGCATATAATTTGTTTGGTATTATAGTTAAAACAATTGGTCACCATATTTGGTGGTGAATGCCTGAGATGGTGTTATCGGTTGAGTGCCAAAAGAACTTTAAATGATTGTGAAAGAATGCTAGCAGGCATTACTGAAAGGATTAAGATTTTAATAATATGCGTAAAAGTTAAAGTAAACACGGTTTAGATTTAAGTTGGATCTATAAGACTCAGCCTCCTTCCAAATAAATATACATAAATTGGTATGATAGTCACTAATGTGTGTTACAGTACAATTGACCCATTAGTGCTATATAAATAGTGTTGTGGATTCTAATACGATCTCGGACAAACTGCCTATCATGCAGTTCAGTAATGTTTGGGAGTGGGCTGGTAGAATTGCACCAATTTATAGCCAATCTTCTCCTCTCTCATTTCTATAAATTAATCACAGAATAGTCTTTTACTGTATTTTTTGCCTTGTGTATTTCTTACTACACTTGAATTGGCATGTTGTTTCTAGGCTAAGCACAAACTGGGAAGTGACAAAAATAAATGTGGGGCTGGCAATAATCAGAAGATCTTGAGAGTTGGGGGGGAAAACATTCCTTCTAAACAAAGGGTGAAAAAGTGAGCTGAAAAGAGGGAGAACACAAATAGAAAGAAGATTCAGTTTGAGAAAAGAAACAAAAGCTGAGAAACATTTATCACCAAAAATAAATACAAACAAAATGTATTGTCTCAATATGTATCAAAGTAAAATATCTGTAATGATTCATACTTCAGGCAATGTCTGAATCGCTAAAGGTTAAAATTGGAAAAGAAAATCTGTTTCTCTTTGCTTTTACCATTTTTGCCTTCCCATACTTCATGGCCCCCTGATCCACTCTTGCCAGTTGCATAGTTTTCACTTTGGCAATAGCTCTTGACAAATGTATAATCCAAATACCAGTCACATAAAAAGTTTTGCTTTAGCTATGTGATCGCAACAGCAAATGCTATTCAATTTACCACCACAAGATTGTATTACACATTTTTAACACTTACTTTATCAGAATGTCCTAACCCACCTGACCAGTTGGAAAAATGTGCATTTGTATTTTTTTTTGTGAGCTTTGAACATCCCAATGCATTTTACAACCAATTAATTACTTTTGTGTCCTTGTAATTCAGAATCTAAAATGCACTGTGCATTGCTTAGGTGGAGAAAAGCATCTGTATTTACTTTTAGTTGTAAATGTTTTGAATTCTTATTCGCTATAGATGTTTACCTCACCACTTGTTTCCATTTTTTTGCCCTTCCCACCTAAGGCACGAGTGTCCTCTGGGGCACAGCTCCACAGGCAGTGGCAGCTGTCTGGTACTTTGCTGTTCTAAAGCAGGAGTTGCAACATGTTGTTAGGGCAAAGCGAGATTTATTCTGTACTTAACTTTGGCATACCTGACCTGGGAGTGTTGATCTCGGTGCCTACAAATGAAAAGTGTTCTGTCTTCAACAGTAATGTTATTCATACGAGATTTAAAATGAAAAATTCACAATTTAAAGAAATTCTTTGATTCTTGTCAGTCAGCTGTCGAGTGACTGTGCTACAAACAAACTGAAGAAAAGGGCACTTTACAAAGTGAGTCCCTGAAGGAGACATATCCCTCCCCCATCCACCACCCCTACATTGATTTCTAAAAGTATGTCACCTTATTGAGAACTTTTACTTTGTAAAATGAGTTTGCACCAATCAGTTTAATAAGCCATCAGTTAATATTAGGTAAAATTACAGAATTTATTTTTGTCTTCTAGAGTTTGAAAACTAACATGTATTCAACATGGAAAATTGCTTGACAATGAGATTGTGAAAGTATGTTTTTGGTGACATATTTTCCACCAGGCCCTTCCCCATCCTCCTCCAAATAAATTGGAAGCACAACAACTAGAACACAAATACATCAACACAATCAACTTGTGAAGTGCGTGAGGTAAAACAAAATGCATAGAATTCAAGGTCTCAAATAAACGTTCAGTTTCAATCAGACACATAGAGGACAGTGATATAGTTTGAAATGCTGCAGCACTGGTTAATCAGTAAACATATGCGTCACCATCTCAATATTTGTAATGTCAAGTTCTGTGGAGAGCTTGTCTTTTGATTACCAATATAGCATGTCAGATTGTAAAGCTCTTTGAAGCAATGAATGTTGAAAGTAAGCAGGTACACCAAAGCTGACAATAGGTAATTAACTATAAAATGAATCTTATGGTTATGATCAAGGGAGAGGTAGAACAAGATGTTGGAGAACTGCTGTTTAGCTGTTTCAAAGTAAAGATCTGTGTGCTAAACAACAACAGTGCTGCATTTCTCAGTAGGTTTAATGATAGTGTCGGGTTTGGACCCAAGAGAGAAAAATGCTGAAAGGGTTAAGTCAATGAAGTGATCATGGAGGCAGCCAGTGACACACCAACAGTGCCCAATGAAAAGTGGGTAAGAGGTGACCCAACATCCTCGGGATCAAGACAATGAGAAACTCTGCTGGATCAATCAAGTAAATGTCGTGACTCCTAGATTGGTTACAGGCAGACATTCTGCAATGTGTGGTTCACTTTCTGATCTCCCAAAACCTCTCCACTATCTACACAATCCGGTAGACACCTTTGCAGCTGCTCAAGTAGGTCAACATTATCTAAGACAAAGCTATCCATTTGATCAATAGCCATAAACTCTATTTTCTCCATCACCAGTGCACTGTTTAACTACAGTGTGCTTTTTATAGGGTGCATTCTAGCAACTCACTTGTGGACATCATACAGTGCAACCACTGAATGCCAAATGAAGATGGCTAGATTGTCTCTTGTCATAGCTGGTTTGTCTGGCATTGTGTGATTAGTATGTTAACTGTCACTTCGTGGACCAGTGCTGGATATTATTCAGGATTTGGTGCATGTAGGCATGCTGCATGGATTCCTTCGCCATCTGATGAATTGCAAATTGAGCTGAACGCTGCAATAATCAGTGAGCAGTCCCAATTCTGATCTTAAGGGCCATTGATAAAGCTGCTGAAAATAAAGCTCTAAATTTATTTGGAGGTTAGTAATCCTGACTGAACCCAAATTGAGGATTGACCAACATATTATTAGTGAATTAGTCCTGTTTGATAGCCCAACTCCTTCCGCTAGTTTTCTGATGATTGAACGTAAGTTGTTAGGATGGGCATTGATCAGATTGGATTTGTCCTTTTGTTTGCGAGGTGCTATTTTCCACATTGTTAGGCAAATGCCAGAGTTGTAGCTCTCCTGAAGCAGCAGTAGTGGAGGCATTGCTAATCTGCACTACAGTTCTTCAGCATAACATCATGTTGGGATCCTTTATTATCCAAGTACAGTGGCTATTGAAACATTCGCAGGACTATCAAATGCAAGATGCTTGACTGAATCAGAAAACAGATGAGCTTCAATTGTAATGCAACCAAAAAGACTGAAAACAATTTTCTAATGCTCTGAAATCTGATTGCCAGCCCTAGACTGCTGAAATCAGCACAAATTCTCCATGCCTATGGATCAACACTACCGATATAAAAACCCCAAATCCTAGAAAGATAGCAGAACATTGGTTGTGGTAAATGTTACTTGACTAAGAGAGCAGAGCAACTCGAATGCTCCACTGGAGAAGGATGGGCAATGTTTACAGTTTAACGCCTCATTCAGGCAGCAGCACCTCCAACAGTACGCACTCCTTCAGCGCTTTTCTGGAGTGTTAGCCCAGATTTTAAGTTTCAATTGGAACTTGAACCCACAACCTTCTGATTTGAAGGCAGATGTACTAACTGCGCCACAGTTTGAACAAGGGTTCAAGTCTGAGACTCTATAGATCTATATAACCAGACCACTTGACATAATTCCTACCAGTGAAATAAGTTTCTTGACACCTGAACACACATCATCATCTGGAGGAAAGACTTGTATTTATATAGATGCAGGTACAGTTACAGCATTTAAAAGAGGTTTGGACAGGTACATGAGTAGGAAGATATCGTAGCATATGGGCCAAATGCAGACAAATGGGATATGATTAGTTTGGGAAACTTTGTCAGCACAGATGAGTTGGACTGAAGGGTCTGTTTCTGTGCTGTATGACTCTGACTCTATATAGCATTGTGACCATGTTCTAAATCTTTCTTCATTCATCAATGAAGAGGCAAGTTACAGGTTGCCATCAGCTGCTCTTTCGACAACCCTCCCAGAACTCAAGCAATCATATTCCCATCCAGCAACAATGCTCCAGAATCTGATGCTGTCCCCACTGGAGGGCAAGGCCTGGTCAGGAAACTCATTGAATTCTTACAGTCTATGTAGAAGCAAGGAACCATCCTGCAGAAGGCATTGTCGACCTGTATAAGCAGAAAGGAACTCACCAATCTAGCAACAATCATAAAGGAATCACTTTCATTTCCACCACTGGCTAAAATCCTTGCCAAAATACTTCTGTTGTGCTTAATGAAACACCTTGACCGGGATCTGGTGCCAGAAAATCGGTGTAGTCTCATAAAAACTTTAGGAACTACTGGTGTGGTGTTGCAGTTAGACAATTCCAGGGGAGATGTAAAGAACAGAAAATGGACCTCTATGCCAAGTTTGTTGATCTAACTGGGGTCTTTAGTAGTAATAGAGAAAATCAACTGCCCTGAGAAATTCTTCATTATGGTTTAACATTTCCATTGCATCAGGCTCATATGTGTCACAGCAGATTGTAATTCTTTTGACCAATTCCAAGCCATTGATAAAATTAAAACAGAGCTATGTGATAGTGCAAACCCTCTCCAGTGTGTTTTTTCTCCACCACACTCTCTGCTGCCTTCTATGTTGGTGATCCTGTCATCAAAATCAGTACACGATGGGAAGCTGTTGATTCTGAGATGACTCCAAACAAAGAGCAAGATCTTCAAGGACATACTTAATAATTTTCTGTTTGCCGATGATTGCAGCATGGATATTTTTTCACCAGTACATGTGACAGCTTTGGTCTTATGATCACCACAAAGAAATCTGAAGTAATGTAGCAGCTGAATAAGAAAAATGGTGCAGTCTCCTTTGAAAACAAGTGCATATCATAGCAGAGAGAAATAACAGGGACTATAAATTCCAGTCAGAAGGCAGAAACTCATCCAAAACGCCGTCATCTGTGTTTTTCTGCCATATTTACAGCAGAACCTTCCGGGCACAGATCATCCTTTAACAGTCACCTACATACCCACAGGAATCCTATTAAACATCCCAAATGGTCATGGTTGTCTTTGCTTCTAAGCATGATGAGATCTGCATGCAAAAGCAAAATAATGAGAATAGTGGAAATCTAAAATAAAAGCACATAATTCTAGAAATACACAGATCAGGCAGCATATATGTGTAGATAAAGTTAACATTTTCAATTCAATGTCCTTTCATCAAAATCAATTATCCCTTTGTGTGGGATAACATGCCCAAGTGACTGAAGCAACGGTTGTAGCCAACCAGTATTTGCAACAACAATCGTAACAAAGATCCAGGCCAAAGGATGCTGCAAACACGTCAGGATAATTTGACCAGAAGTTTGTCTGAAGAAGCACAAAGGATTTCATACAGATTGGTCATCTCCAACTCCAGCATCATCATCCATACTCAGCTCAATCACAGCGTCCACCTTAACTGCTCCCTGTAGGGATTCTCTGTGAAATGAGTTTGGGCAACTTCAACTCAGTTTTGTACAAAAGAAGAACTAGAATAAGCACTTGATGGACAATCTCCCTGAGAAGAAACAGTGGCTTCTTTGGTATGAAAAATGGAAAAATGTTACACAGATGCACTGTTCAGAGTTGGAGGTATTGTATCTGGAGCTTTACACTGCATCTAGCCTGTACAGTGACTCTCAGCCATCTGTTGAATACACACTGAGTAAATCAAGTTGGTTGAACATCTGTGATTATGGGGATTTCACGAATAAGCTAAGAAAAATAATCAATTCTGAACTCCAGCTAAACACATTTGTGAATTTATGTCATTCATCTAGTTGTCTGGGTCACTCTTTATGCTGCCTTGTTTATCTTCGTAATTTAATGCTAGACCAGGAAGGTTTAACTGACCTCATGTCAAAGATACAGATATTCCAACCGGCCGCAATATGTTTGGGTCAGGTTGAGGGAAAAGTAACCAGGTTCTAAGATTCTAGGATTGTCTAATAGAATATCATAAAATATTCATGTGAATGTCAAAGAAGGCCATGACCAAACTCAGCTGTGATTTTCATTCTGAAGCTGCACAAATTGTTCATTGGAAATGTGTAGAATTATTTAGGGTGTCCTGATTTCTGAAAAATTGTTATTTTTTCAAAACTACTTCTACACACAGGAATCAGGAGTAGCACGTTTGACCTCTCACCTAATTTACCATTTGATCATATCATGTTTGATATGATTATGTACCCTCCATTTTCCTGCTTACACCCTAAACACTTTTGACTGCTTTGCCAGTCAAGAATTTATGTAACTCATCCTTAAAAATATTCAATGGCTCTGCCTCCAGTAGTCTCTGGGGAAGAGAATTCCACAGACTAATGATCCTCTTGAGAGAAAAATTATTTTTCAGAGTTCGTAATGCTAATTGATTTGGTTTATAGTAATTTTTTCTCAGAGCTGCTGAAACAGTCGTCCAGCGAGAAATATCGAAGCCAAATATAAGCAACTGTGTGCAATAACTACTGCAGAAATACCAACAATCTCATTTTCACCAGCAGACTGGCTAGAAAATATGCCATGAAAATAACATAATTTGAGCTGTTTTGCAGTTATACATGGAGTTCGGGAAATTCTAAAGCTGAAATGCATGGTTCACTGATGGAAACAGACAAATTGAACCAATCTGGTCTCAATCGTTGTGTATGCTCCACGTGAACTACCTCACGGACTTAACCCAACCCAATTGATATATCTTTTTTTTTCCCCTTTTGTAATTATCCACCTTCCCCTCTATTGCATTTATTCCTTAGATCCTTAGAATCCCTACAGTGTGGAAACAGGCCCTTCGGCCCAACAAGTCCACACTAACCCTCAAAGTATCCCACCCAGACTCATCCCCCTATAACCCACCTACTCTACACAGCCCTGAACACTATGGGCAATTTAGCATGGCCAATCCACCTAGCCTGCACATCTTTGGACTGTGGGAGGAGCACCCGGAGGAAACACATGCAGACACGGGGAGAATGTGCAAACTCCACACAGACAGTCGCTCGAGGATGGAATCGAACCCAGGCTCTCGGTGCTGTGAGGCAGCAATGCTAACCCCTGAGCCACTGTGCCACCCCTTGTAGAGGACAGCAGTCCCTGTCTTTATTCTTTATGTGACAGAGATCAGAGTTTGATTAAAGAAACAAGTAGAATACATGCAGATTTCGTCTCCTCAACGAACAAAGACCATACTTGCAATACTTCTGAGTTGTAAAGGCTCAGTAGATTTGGCTCCTAGAATGAGGGAATTGTTTTGAAAGGAGAGATTTACAAGATAATATTGGGAATCTAGAACTTTTGGTCACAGTCTCAGGACAATGTGCCAGCCACTCCAGACTAAGAAGAGGAAAAATTTGTTGACTCAAAGGATTATGATTTTTTTTTAGAATTCTCTATCTCAGAGAACTGTGGATGCTCAGTCGTCAAATATATTTAAGATAAAGGTTGATAAATGTTTGAGTGCATACTAGATTTGACTTAGAAGATCATCCTTGTAAATGGTGAAAAGACCAATGATCTCTTCTCACTCCTACTGTGTTCCTATTTTTTTCAATTACAGTGCTAGAAAGTTCTATATTCTCGCTACTCTGGGTAAAGAGGTTTCTCCTGCATTTCCTACTGGAATTGCAAGACAGTTTGTGACTATCTCGTATACTTTTCAGAATTGCTGCTTCCAAAATCAAAAGTATTGCTCAACTGGGAAGTAGGACTTTACTCCAGCATACCATTGTCTTATTTATTGGAAATCATGTGAATTGGTTTTAAGTATATAGTGACAAATGACTTAGTAATAGTGATTTATTTCTCACTAAAATAAATCACCATCTCTTATTTATTCTTTTGGATACGTGTGTTCCTGACTAGACCACCATTTGATGTCCAGTCTGAATTAGACTTAAGACAGTAAGGTAAAGGGGCAGAACTAGGTAATTTGGCCCATTGAGTCTGCTCCATTATTCAATCATGGCTGGTATGTTTCTCAAACCCATTCTGCAGCCTTCTCCCTGTAACCCTTGATCCCTTTACCAAAATTGTTATAGTTGAAAGGGTTCAGAAAAGATGTACAAGGATGTTGCTGAGGTTTGAGGGTTTGACCTATAGAGAGAGGCTGAAAAGGCTGGGGCTGTTTTCCCTGGAGCATCGGTGTCCTTATTGAAACTTATAAAATCATGAGGGATATGGACAGGTGAGTAGCCGAGGTCTTTTTCCCAAGGTAGGAGAGCCCAAAACTAGAAGAAATAGGTTTAAGGTGAGAGGGGAAAGATTTAAAAGGGACCCAAGGGGCAATGTTTTTACACAGAGGGTGGTGCATGTATGGAATAAGCTGCCAGAGAAAGCGGTGGAGGCTGGTACAATTACAACATGTAAAAGGGCATCTGGATGGGTACATATATAGGAAGGGTTTAGAACACTATAGGCCAAATGCTGGCAAATGGGACTAGATTAATTTAGGATGGCTGGTCAGCATGGATGAATTGGACCAAAGAGTCTGTTTCCATGTTGTACAACTCTATGACTCAATCAAGAAACTATTTAGCTCTGTCTTAAATACACTCAAAGACTTGGCCTCCACAGCCCTCTGTGGCAATGTGTTCCACAGATTAACCACTCTCTGGCTGAAGAAATTGCTCCTCATTGCAGCTCTAAAGTTTCATCCTTTCACTCTGAAGTTGTGCCGCCAGGTTTTAGTCTCTCTTATTAATGGAAACATCTTCTCCATGTCCATTCTACCCAGGCCTCTCAGTATTCTGTAAGTGTCAGTCAGATCTCCATCTTCGTTCTAAACTCCATCGGGCACAGACCCAGAGTCCTCAACCATTTCTCATGTGACAAGCAGTTCACTCCCGCGATCATTCTTGTGAACCCCCTCTGTACCCCTCCAAGGCCAACACATTCTTCCTTAGATATGTGACCCAAAACTGCTCACAATATTCCAAAGCAGTCTGACCAGAGCCTTATACATTCTCAGCAATACATCTCTGCTCTTGTATTCTAGCCCTCTTGAAATGAATGACAACATTGCATTTGCCTTCCTAACTGCCAACTAAACCTGCATGTAAACATTAAAAGAATCCTGAAATATGACACCCAAGTCTCTTTGTGCTTCAGATTTCTAAAACTTTTCCCCATTTAGAAAACAGTGTGCACCTGTAATCTTCCTACCAAGGTACATAACCTCACACTTACCCACATTGTATTCCATCTGCCACTTGGTCACTCTCCTACCCTGATGAAGTCCTTCTGCAGCCTCCCTGCTTCTTCAAGACTACATGTCCCTCCACAAGCCTATGTCACATCTGCAAACTAAACATCAATACCCTCAGTTTCATTCAGAACATTGTATAATTTGAATAGTTGTGGTCTGAACACTGACCCCTGCAAGAACTGCACTAGTCACTGGCTGCCATCTTGACAAAGACCCCTTTATTCCGACTCTGTACCTTCTGCCAGTCAGCTAATCCTCTATCCATGCCAGTACCTTGCCCCTAATACAATAGGCTCTTCTCTTATTTAGCAGTCTTCTGTCTGGCACCTTGTCAAAGACCTTCTGGAAATCCAAAAAGGTTTTGTACTGTAATTTCCCCTTGTTGATCCCCCAGCTTGGTGTTTATGGTAGAGTGGGGATATGATGCCTCAAAAGTTACAAATTCCAGCTTTTTCCTTGACCATGGTTTGACTTTAAGCCATACAAAAGAACAATTTTGAGGATTCCCAGGGCAACTGTGTCCTGTGTGTCAATTAAAGGTGAAGTTGTGATTACTAGAGTCATACAGCCCAGAAATAGGCCCTTCAGCCCAAGTCATCCATGTTGACAAGGTTTCCTAAACTGAACTAGTCCCTTTTGCCTCCGTTTGGCTATGCTGCTATCTCTACCAGTGGGCCAGCACATACCCATGAATTGTGACGGTAGTATCTGGAGCATTGTCTGTAAAGTTTGATACATTAGGTATGTCTATGTCAGGCTGTTCTGTAACCAATGTGTGCTTCTAATTTTGTTACAAGCCCCAACATGTTTATTAGGAGAACCTTTAAGGCCAGCAGGACTGAGTGTGCCAGTCATTTCTGGTGCTTCCATCAATGCTGAATGTTCTGTCTCATTTCATTCTTTTTTTTAAACTATTAGCAATCTAATACACGTGAAGGGCTTGCGTGACATTTCAGAGGGCAGTTAAGAGTCAACATTTTTGGTGTCGCATACAGGCCAGGCTAGAAAAGACGGATGATTTGCATCCCTAAAGGATATTAATGACCCAGATTGTTTCTTTTTAATATAACAATCAACACTATTTTCATGGTGTCCATTACTGAGATGAGCTTTTAAATCCTGATTTTTTTTTAAAATTGAATTTAAATTGAACCAACTGCTGAGGTCTTTAAATCTATGTCCCTAGAGCTTTAGCACGTGTCTCTCGATTACTAGCCATTACCACTAAACCATTACCTCCCCCTTTTTGCTCTACTATTCTTCATTATTCACTCAAATTCTGTTGATGGGACTTTCACTCAGAATCATGTCAAACCATTCAACTTATACCAATCAGCTTGGTTGCATTTTATGATATGTGATGTTGTATTCATTATTTTTGTACTTACTATTTGAAGTTACTGTAGCTAATTTAGCTGGTATGTGCTGAGTTAGAAAAGAATTTATATTTGGCATTGTCAATTTCTAATTTTAAATATTTGGCACCTTCTATTTGTGTTGACTTTGGAATCTCATTATCAAAATAATTGTTTAACTAATGTATTAAGAAGTACATTTGTTTCCATTCTGATGCTTCTCAAAATGGGGATAAATAAGAGAGAAAATTATTTGCACAGAAGTACATTTCATGTCTCAAATCAGTTGTTTTGGTGAAGGCCGCATCTTATTCTGTGTTACAAATCAAATGAGAGCACTGTCCAATCTAACAGAATTACCTGGCACATTAAATTTACAGTTGAAAACTAAATCATAAATTGCAAAATAGTTGAAATTTGTCTTCCTCAACAAGCAAATAAAGAGTGTTCCATATCTGATCTGCAAGTCAAAAAGCTTGCTTGAACCAGGATAGTTTCTGATCTATTTCAAAATCTGTTCTCTTTTGAATATTTGAATGCATAGTTCCCTGAAATGTGCTACACAAAGTGATAAAAGGGTCAATAGAATTTTGCCTTTCATAAACAGGGCATAGGATTCAAGTGTAAAAAATGTAATGATGAATTAAATAAAAGATTCTTTGGGGTAGGTTTAGGGTATTGAATTCAATTTCGGACAGCCAGCCTAAAAGCACACTAAAACCACAGGTAGCATACAAATCAAATTCACAAAGATGATGTCAAGAATAGTAAACTACCATTAAGAGAAGATACTTAAGATAAAGAAGTTCTGCTAGAGCAGAAAAGATTTAAAAGAAGATTTGCTAAATATTTGCAAATTGAGTTTTGATTCGAGCAAATATGTAAATACCACTTATTGGGAAATCTTTGACATGCATCATTTTTAAAATTATCACTGAGCGTTTGGGAAACCTTATTTTCACAGTGGACTGTCAGAATGTGGAATGCTTTACCTCAGGGAAGAGCTGGAGTACCAGCTCATTCCATTGCTTTAAGGAGAAAATTGGATTTAAACATTAGAAGCAGAGGCAAAGCAAGCTTTGGTGATGGAGCAGGATTCACCTGCAAAACCGTGATTATACTTCCAAAGTAATCCATTGGTTGTAAAACTTTCTGAAATAACCTAGGCACAGGATAAGTAACAGCAACTGCATTTATATGACACCATTAAGATTCCATTAAGCAGTTTCATAAAAACAATTTGATGTTGGGCCACTTAAAAAGCTACTAGTAAGATGACTGAAAACCTGGACCATGTTAAAGAGTAGAGAAATAAAGAATTAGGGAATGAATTCTGGATCTTGGGGTCAAGGCAGCTAAAGGCTTTGGTCATCAGTGGTGGAGCAGTGAAATATCATCATATGCAGGGGGCCAGAACTGGACGAGTGTAAAGATAGTGGAGGGTTATACACTGGAGGACAATACAGAGATGGGAGAGGAGTGAGGATTGGAGGAATTACAAACTTCATATAAGAATTTTAAAATTGCGGTATTGGCAGTATAGGCGCTAAAGTTGTTCAGCGAGCACAATAATGCTGAATGAATGGTAGCCAGTGTATATTAGTAGAATTGCAACAGAATTCAGGGTGAACTGAAATTTACAGAGGGTGCAAGGTTGGGAGACTGACTAGAAAAGCATTTAAATAGCACAGTCTAGAAGGAACAAAAATGTGAGTGGCAGTGGTAAAGATGGACACTGTTGGAGAGGTTTAAAGAGGTGGCCTTGGTAAGGTGGATGTAAGGTGGAAGAATAGCTGAGTCAAATAGTATTCTAAGGTTGTGAATGGTCTGATTAAATGCACTGTTGGCACAAAGGATAGAATTAGTGTTTCACAAACAGAGTTTTTGGCACTGAAGATATTGTAAATGAAGAAAATTTCTGCTCATCCAGTAATAATGTCAGTGAAGAAGTATGCCAAATTGAAGCCTTTTGAGGAGAGGTGGATCTGGATGTCACAGCATACGTGTAAAATCTGATAATATTTTCAGATTGATATTGTCAAGGGGTACCATGTAGGTGGGAATTAAGAGGGGCGCAAGGATATATTTTGAAGGATTCCAGAGGCAACAGTATGGAATCAGGAAGAGAAGCTTTGCAGATGACTCTCTGGTTGCTAATTTATAGATAAGAACAAAGTCCTATATTAGACATAAGTTTGTTCTTCTAAGTACCAAGACATCATTAGAAATATAATTAATCTTGAAATCCATGCTGCACGTGGAGGAGCAAAGTACGAATCATTTCTGATAAGTTATCACTTCCATCTTCTGCACCTAAATTGGAAAGTGCCTTGGTTGGAATTGACCAGAAGCTCCAACAAACACAGTCACTCAATGCCCAATTTCACAATAAATAAGTCACTTGTAGGAGGCATTTCAGGATATTTGAAGACTCTAGGTCCATATTCCAGCAAGAATTTGTAGCTTCATCATGATAGAAGGAGCCACAAGAAGGGCAAATTGGAACAGTTATCCTTCCTCCCTTTAACATTTCTTCTGCTTAATCAATTGAGATTTAAAGAGCATTACCAGTTGGACCCATTGCAATGCAGATTGTGTGTATAATGTTTTGTTGGTGCCTGCTTCAAATGAAGAAGGGCCACTCGACCCAAAACATTAACTGTGATTTCTCTCCGCAGATGCTGCCAGACCTGCTGAGCTTTTCCAGTAATTTCTATTTTTGTCTCTGCTTCAAATATTTCTTTTCCCAAAAGCATTTAGGATTGAATTTCAAAACACTTATTAACATAAGGATTTCCTGATTTTAATTTTGTATGTGTGTGTTTGTTGGAGTTATACTTCAAAACCATTGATAATTTTGCACCCAGATAAAATGAATGACTTGCTACCTTATTGTGATTAGAAAGAGCCCAGTTATTTGCAAATGATTCCAAATACGTGCAATTACTGTAGAGCTGTTTAATTATCAAGACTGGGTTGAAACATGAAGGAATGTTCATCTATTCTGTTGATCCACTTTAGCCACAGGCTATCTCTGCTTGTCTGTGTTTGCATCTGCAGAAAAACTATAGCTAGAAATAACTTTCCCACACCTTCAAGTTGGACGGTTGTGAGCAATATTATTTATTTTACAGTCAGTGGAAGATTAATGATAAATATTTCACAAGAACATAAAACACAAAAGTATAAATTTAAATGGGCAATGTGATTTAGATATAAAATCTGTCCTACCTGATTTTGCTGTTAAAGTAGTTCCCGCCTTCTGTTTTGTAGGAGATTTCATGCTCCCTTGTAAACAGTAGATGATTTAAAACCTGTTTCTAAGATAAACTTTCCCATTGTCATTAATGAGGATGGATAATACTGAGTGACAAGTGCATTTGCAATAGCACAGAAAGAGTTGCTCGGTTTGTCAAAGCATTTGCTTCAGGCATTGGACTTAAGGCCTTCCCTCCTTTTGTTATTTTTTTTTAAATATGTGTTTTTTTTTAAACTGCATGCAAGGAGAACAGAATTAATCTACAGATACACCTTTCGTCTTATGATAAAAATGAGCTTTCTAAAGAGGTAGGTAAATTCTTTAGCTCTTCAAAAGGTTCTTTACTAAACCAAGGAGTATGGCACAGATTGCAGCCGTTACATCCAATCCTGACTCCACTCTAGAGTGAAGATTAAAAAAAAAGTTGGGACACTAATGGATTTAATTTACATTCACTCACTCAAACATTACATTTCACTTCAGAGATCTTTAAAATTTAATAAGTGTAATATTCAATATTTATGATTTTTTTCTTGTATTGGAAATATTTCAAACACTTGAAACAAACGACAATGTCCCTATCAGTTTCCATTTTAAACATGCAATTGGTCACTTTATTTCAGCTTGATTCAACGTCGCCTGGCTGGCGACCAAATTGTGTCTCCGTATGGCTTCTTGACACTAATAATGACTGAGTTTCTGTTCGTTTGCGTGCAAGATTTCCCAAGCGGCGGTTTGGGCCAGGATAAACTATCTATCATGATTGCATACAACTAATCTGTTTCATCCAACCCACCCAATGATTGAAATTGCATTTGACAATTCACCTCTCCTTGGCATGCCTGTGGTGCGCATAGCTGCAGACCATCCCCCGAAGGACATAGCAACTACTCCATATGCTGGGATCATTTTATTTTTATCAAGAGACCTTTAGCCAGCAGAGTCAGAGAAGGGAAAACGTAGCCCCATTTGTAGTACATTATGTAAAAAAATATAACATACCCGCATGTCAGTGTAAAATGGTCTAAATAAAATCTGAAACCTGCTTCCAGGTTACAGAATCCGAATGTTTAAGAAGGTGACAAAAATCACTCAGATTAGTTTTAGCCTATTAAACCTTTCATGTTCTATATCACAAGATATAACGTGAAGTGCTGTCTTTGACTTGCAGTACAGACTAAGTAAAAGCAATTTGGTTTTTGGTTACAAAGTAAATATTTAGGTAAATGATATAAAAAAAAAGTTGATGCAAATGTTTTGACTGTTGATTGGAATTCCTGAATGCCTAGAGCACTTTAATGTTGCTGTATAAATAATTTTTAATGAAAGGTGATGTAACAGGTAAAAGCTTGCATTTGTCAAACTATAAATTCTGTCAGTTTTAACCCCCAGTCATATCCTGAGTGATATTACATTACATTTTTAATTTGTCATTGGGATAAACTGTTGATAATGGCTGATTATATATGTATTCTATGTATAATTGAGAAAGTACATTTAAAATGCTGACTGCTGTACATTTTCCTGCAAGGGACATGAATAATAAAAAAGTCTGCATCAACAGTTCTAGCTCAAATCATCATTTTCTTGACAAATGACTCACTTGTTGTAACGAAAATAAAATAAAAGCAGCTTTCTTTATTTTCCATACTCATTCTGCATCTACCTGTGGATAGTTACATATTGTAAGGCAGCATTGATGTGGATCTAATTACTTTGTATACTTACTTAGATGTGGGATAAAGAACTTATTTTAAATAGCGACCTTAGGATTTCCAAAACATTCTACAGTCACGGAGATACCTTTGACATATAATGTCAAAATGCAACAGGCTATTTACATACAACCATGTCTTATCAATCACAATGTGACAGCAATTACATAATCTTTTATATAAGTTAGTAATTAATAGTAGCAAGAACTCTAAGGAAAATTTCTCTATTCACCTTCAAATATGCCATGGTATGTTTTACATCCACCTGTAGGGAGGCTTCATGACCCAACAAAACAGCAACACCTCTGACAGTGCTGTATTCTATCAATACTGCAGTGAGTTGTCAACCCAGATTGTATGCCTCAGCTTCAAGAGTAGGCTATGAACACACAAATGTCTAACCCAGGGTCATTGCACCAGCAATGAGCTATTGTTGACTCCTGTAGCATTGATGGTAGGAAAATGTAAGGTTGCCCACTTCGGTAGGAATAGTAGACAAGTAGATGCAGTTTAAATAGAAAGAGCTGCAGAATGCTGCTTCAGAGGGGGATCTGGTTGTGCTCATTAATGAATCACAAAATGTTAGCATGCAGGTAGAGCAGTATCTTTCGTTGCTAGGAGGATGGATTTTAAAAGTAGGTAAGTGTCTTAACAACAGTGCAGGACAACGGTGACACCACACTTTTTTTCATGCCTTTATGGGATGTGGGCACCACTAGCAAATCCAGTATTTGTTCTTCATCGCTTGTTCCCTTTAAAAATTGGCTTTCTTAGCTCATTTCAGTGTGCAATTAAGAGTCAACTGCATTGCTATGGATCTGGAGTCACATGTAGGCCAGTAGTGAACCAGATGGGATTTTATGGCAATCAACATTGATTATATTACATTAGACTAATTTGTTTTGTTTTTGAATTCCAGATTTTTGTTTATATTGATTTCAGATTTTACCATCAGCCTTGGTGGAATTTGAACCCAGGACATTAGCCTAGGTTTCTGCTTTACTAGGTCAATAACATTAACACTACTTCACCACCTCGCACTAAACCTACAGTGCTGTATACAATTTTGGCCTCTCTACTTAAGGAGGGATATACTTGCAATTGGAAGCAGTTCAGAGAAGGATCACTAGGTTGATTGCTGATTGAAGGAGTTGCCTGATGAGGATAGATTGAGCTGGCTATGCCTGTACAGTAAATCCTTGCTTAACATTGTACGTCTATTACTGAAAAGTGTAACTTTAAGGAAAGCAAAGTTAAGCAAATTTGATTTTCTTTATTATAACCAATTGAAAAGCTGCAGTTAGATTCTGTAGGACCTAACTTATCAGAAAAAAAATCCTCTAAGTTGAAGTTCTTTATATTGCAGAATTTCTGTATTTTGTGAATGAAATATCTTTTCAAAAATGTAACTTTAGAAATATAAAAGATATCTCTGTTGACTTTCACTATTTCTGCTGCTGTCTGACTGGCTGTGCCTCTTGCTTGCAGACCCTGCAGCTTTTCTGGCTCACTGCATCTCCCACTCCCTGACTTTCCAGCCTCTCTGTCTCACTGTTACTCCTGCTTGCTGACCCGCCTGGAGGCCACTGATGTTGCTTGCCTCTTAAACTGCTCGCACGGTAAATGGCGTGGCAGCTTCAAGCTGCTGAGGTGAGTCACAGCTAGAGAGTCAGTGAGCGGGAAGGTTGGCAACAGCCACGGGACCAGTGAGAGAGAAAATCAGCAGTGATCCAGAGGGACAATATGAGGGAAGGGCAACAGAGGCAGAATCAACAATGACTGGGAGGTTCATTGAGAGTAAAGGTCAGGAAGCAGGAGAGGCCACTTCAAAGTGAGACTGATCAGGTCATGCAACCCCACATCATACCTGGTGCAAAATAACATGAAGAAGGAGCTCTTGCCACGAAACAAAAATGCAGGCTCTATTAACTGACTGAAATTAAAGCAAAACAACTTTAAATGGAGTAACTAAATGTGGGGATTTAGTGTATTCATTGGAGATTAGATGTATAAGAGATGATTTTATTCTAACGTTAAGATTCAGAGAAGGCTTGACAGCATAGAGGATAGTTCACCTCATGGAGAATCTTACATTAGGGCGCGCAGTTTCAAAATAAAGGGTCTGCATTTAAGATGGAGATGGATTAAGATGGATTTTCTTCTATCAGAACAGTAAATTTTTGGAATTCTTTACCCCAGAGACCAGTAGAAGCTGTATTATTGAATGTATTCCAGACTGAGTTAGAAGGATTTCTGATCTACAAGGGAGTCCAGGATCATTGGGAAGAGGGGAAGGCAACAGCCTAGTGGCATTATCGCTGGACTGTTAATCCAGAGACCCAGGTAATGTCCTGGGAACTGGGGTTCAAATCCTGTCACAGCAGATGGTGGAATTTGAATTGATTAAAAATTTGGAATTAAGAATCTAATGGTGACAGTGAATCAATTGTCAGGAAAAAGTTCTTTAGGGAAGGAAACTTCCATCCTTACCTGGTCTGGCCTATGTGTGACTCCTGACCCACAGCAATGTGACTGACTCTTAATTGCCCTTTGGGCATTTATGAATGAATAATAGTGAAAAAAATACATTCACTTGGATGTAAACTTTTTAAATGCAATCTTGTCTCAATGATAGCTCAAGATTATGGGATCAAGAAGCTTGAGTGCATAATTGAGGCTGGCATCTCTGCACGGTACTGAGAGTGTGATGTCCTGTGGCAGGTAACGTCTTTTGGATGAAGCACTAAACTGGTTTGTGTCCCCTTAACTGAACACAGGCTACTCAAGTAACAATTCTAGGCATCATTTATCCCGTAACTAACATCACGAAAGAATAGTTATCTGGTCATTCCACCCTAATCTGTTTGTTAATTGACTGATTCTTTTCTGATATTTGAATGTAGACCATAAAACTACAAGCACACCAGGAGCAAAACCAGGCACACCTGAAAATGAAGTGTCAATTGGTGAAACTGCCATACAGGATTACATGCATGCCAAACACCAAACAGCATGTGAGAGAAAGAATTAAGCAATCCCTCAAAATAAATATCAGATCAAAGCAGTCATGCTACATCCAATTGCAAATTATGGTGGACAATTAAGCAATTAACTAGAGGAGAATGCTCTACAAACGTTCCTAGCCTCCGTACTGAAGAAGCCTATCACGTCACTGCAAAAGACAAAGCTGAAGCATTTGGAACCATCTCAGTCAGAAATGCCAAGTAAAGGCCCCAGCATCATAGTCTTTATCCAGTTTAAGTCACTTTGCATGATATCAAGAAACAGCTGAAGGCACTGGACACAGGAAAGACTGTGGGCCCTGACAACATCCTGGCTATAGTATTGAAGACTTGTGCTTCAAAACTAGTTGTGCATCTAGCGAAACTGTAATACAGATATCGACCTAACAATGTGAAAAATTGCTCAGGTATGCCCTGTTACTAAAAGTTAGACGAACTAGTTAGCTGAACTAACTGACCACCAAGGTATATATGCACGTTAATTGCAATATCATGTTTTACAGTTTTGACTTTTTCAGACTCGTTGACGGCCTACCATTCCATCTGCAGTGAACTCTGGTTGTAATACTCCTGTAGAATTTAAAATTGTGGATATAACACAAGGGTGAAACTCCAAACCTCCAGCATAAGTTGTAGCCCCAGCTTTAGATATTGTCCTTGTGACATTGGTTGTGCTGTGTCAAATTAAACATGCCTTCAGTTAGCTTTGGTATGGCAAATGTGTACTTGTGAGACATTCTAAAAGTCAAACTTATGACTCCTGAAGCATTGGCTTGGTTCTGATTGTGATTTTACTTTAAAATGTCACACAACCATAATCTCCCACAGCTTTCAAAAGAGCAGCATTTTTCCTTGGGCACATTCAACGTATATTAAAATCACAAGGATGGTTTAACAGTGCTGTGCAGATCAGTAGTTTGAAGATTATTCCATAAGTAGCATCTACACATATATCAACACAGCCAACACTGATCTTGGAGTTGAGTTAGCTGTATTCATATCCTACAATGTTTTTTTTTGATCCTATGTACAGAACGATATATGCAATGCTAATTACCTTATGTTTAACCGAAGATTGAACACCAAGTCCAAAGAAATGTCACCATTCATTGTCCAGCCTTTTTGCCTACAAATCATGACCTTAAATAAAACTTAGGTTGCACGGTCCTCAGTTAGTCACAGTACATTGGGCAGGCCACATCATTGTCTACGCAGGACTTTGTCCACTCTCTATTCCAAGTGGGAGGGTCAAGAAAACAGGTCAAGGAAATCTTCAAAGCTTCTGCGAAATAAATGCAACATCTCCACCAACTCGTGGGAATGTCTTGCTGAATTCAGTCTAAATGGAAAAAAAATGTGAAGGTGCCAATCACCCCAAGTGTTTCCGATAGGCCCAGATAGAAGCCAAATGGAAGGCGTCATAGAGAAATACAGCATGGAAACAGGCCCTTTGACCCTAACTAGTCCATGCTGACCATGGTGCCCACTCAGCTAGTTCCGATCGCCTGCATTTGGTCCATATCCCTCAAAACCCTTCTCATCCAGGTATCAATCCGAATGTTTTTTCAATGTCGCTAATGTACCTGCCTCAACCACTTTCTCTGGCAGCCCATTCCATTTACGCACCACTGTCTGCGTGAAGAAGTTGCCCCTCAGGTCCTCCTTAAATCTTACCCCTCTGACCTTAAATCTCTGCCCTCTTTTTTGTCAATTACCCATCCCTGGAAAAAAGGCTATATACATTCATCCTATCTATGCCCCTCATGATTTTATACACCTAAATAAGGTCACCCCTCATTGTCCTACAGTCCTATCCTGGCCAACCTCTCTCTATAGCTCAGGCCTACTTGTCCTGGCAACATCCTCGTAAATCTTCTTTGCACACGTTCCAGTTTAACTATGTCTTTCCTATAACAGGGTGACCAAAACTGTACACAATACTCCAAGTGCAGCCTCACCAACGACTTATACAACTGTAACATAATGTCCCGACTCCTGTGTTCAGTGCCTCAACCAATGAACGCCAGTATGCTAAATGCCTTCTTCACCACCCTGTGCACCTGTGGTGCTGCTTTCAATGAACTATGTACTTGTACTCCTTGGTCCCTCTGTTCCGCAACACTCCTCAGGACCTTTACTGTATAAGTCCTACCTTGGTTTGACTTTCCAAAGTGCAACACCTCACAGTTATCTGTATTGAATTGCATTTGCCAATCCTCAGCATACTTCCCCATCTGATCAAGATCCCTCTGTAATTTTTGATAACCTCATCACTATCAACGATACCTCCTAATTTTGTATCATTTGCAAACTTGCTAATCATTCCTTGTACATTCACACCCAGATCACTTATGTAAATAACAAAGGTCCCAGCACCAACCCCTGTGGACACTACTAGTCACAGGTCTCCAGTCTGAGAAACAACCTTCAACCATCACCCTCTGCTTCCTACCATCGAGCCAATTTTGAATCCAATTAGCTAGCTCTCCCTGGATCCCATGCAACCTAACTTTCATGACTAGCCTGCCACGTAGGGCCTTGTCAAAGGCCTTACTAAAGTCCATGCAGACAACATCCACTGCCCTACCCTCATCCATCCTCTTGGTTGCCTTTTCAAAAAACTCTAGAAGATTTGTCAGATATGACTTACCACACATAAATTCGTGCTGACTATCCAAATGTTGATCGATCCTGTCCCTCGGTATCCTCTCCAATAACTTGCCTGTAGTTCCCTAGCTTGTCTTTGCTACATTTCTTAAGCAAAGGAACAACGTTAGCCATCTTCCAGTCTTCTGGATCTTCACCAGTGGCTAAAGATTAAGTAAACATCTCTGCAAGAGCCTCCCACAACATCCGAGGATGGACTTGATCAGGCCTAGGTGATTTAATACGCCTCAATGCACTTTAAGGCAGCAAACACCTCCTCTCTGGTAATGTGTATGCGGTCCAAACATCCCCACTTATTTCCCTTATTTCCTTAGCATCCATGGTTTTCTCCTCAGTGAACATTTGAGGTGAAATATTCATTGAAAATCTCCCCCATCTCTTGCGGCTCCATACATAGACGGCCATGCTGTTCTTTAAGGAAACCTATTCTCTCCTTAGCCATCCTTTTACTCTTAATATAGCTATAGAACCTCTTGGGATTATCTTTGACCTTATGTGCCAGTTCAATCTCATACCCTCTTTTTGCTCTTCTGATTTACCTTTTGAGTGTGCTCCTACACTTTTTATAGTTGTCTCGGGATTCACTTGAGCCCAATAGCTTAAACCCAATGTATGCCTTCTTCTTTTTCCTGACCAGAGACTTATGTTCCTTGTCAGCCAGGGATCTCTAAACCTGCCAGCTTTTCCCTTCACCCTAACAGGGACAAACTGTCCCTGGACTCTTGATATCACACTTTTAAAAGCCTCCCATTTGCCAGTCGATCCTTTTCCTTCAAACAGACCTCGGATAGATCCTGCCTAATGGCCCCAAAATTAGCCCTGCTCCAGCTCAGCACCTTAGCTTGTGAACCTGTCCTATCTTTTTCCATGACAACAAGGTGCAGGGCTGGATGAACACAGCTGGCCAAGCAGCATCATAGGAGCAGAGAGGCTGACGTTTCGGGCCTAG
>NC_063348.1:40588486-40609489 GCF_021869965.1 Rhincodon typus
CTAGGCCCGAAACGTCAGCCTCTCTGCTCCTATGATGCTGCTTGGCCTGCTGTGTTCATCCAGCCCTGTACCTTGTTGTCTTGGATTCTCCAGCATCTGCCGTTCCTACTACCTCCTATCTTTTTCCATAACTATGTTAAAACTAAGAGAGTTATGGACACTGGACCCAAAGTGCTCTCCGACTGACACTTCAGTCACTTGCCTGATCTTATTTCCTAAGAGAAGGTCCAGTGTTGCACCCTCCTAAGTAGGGCCCTCTACATATTGATTTAGGACACATTTGACAAATTCCACCCCATCTGGGCCTTTTACACTTTGGGTGACCCTGTTAGTACAGGGGAAATTAAAATCTCCAACCAACACTACTCTATCATTCCGACAGGTATCTGTAATCTCTGCACATCTGCTGCTCTTGTACCCGCTGGCTATTTTGGGGTCTGTAATACAGTCCCAACAGAGTGACTGTCCCCTTCTTGTTTGTAAGTTCTAACCATTTGACCTCATTTGATGACCACTTAAGAATATCGTCTTTAAGCACTGGTGTTTTGTGCTCCCTTATCAAAAGGGCAACTCCCCCTTGCTTACTTGTACTTCTGTCACGTCTGTAGCTTCTGAAACCTGGAACATTGAGCTGCCAATCCATACTCTGAGCTCATCTGCCTTGCCAATCAGGCCTCGTGCGTTGAAATAAATGCACTTTAAACCAGAAGTCTTTTCCCTCCTTTTTCTGTGCCCCTGGCTATCCTGAATAGTAAACTTGCTCTCGATGGCTCCTCTCTTATTCAGAGTCCCACCCCCCTGCCAAACTAGTTTAAACTTTCCCAGGTAACACTAGCAAATCTCCCTGCGAGGATATTGGACCCCTTTGGTTCAAGTACAAACTGTCCCTCTTGTACAGGTTGTCTCTATCCCAGAAGAGATCCCAATGATCCGAGAACTGAAAACCCTGCCCCCTACACCAGCTCCTCAGCCACGCATTCATCTGGCCTATCTTTCTATTTCTATCCTCACTGGCACATGGCAATGGAAGTAATCCAGAGATCACTACCCTTGAGGTCCTGCTTTGTAAATTCTTACCTAACTCCCTACACTCATTTCACAGGACCCCATCCCTTTGTCTACCTATATCATTTGTACCGATGTGCACAGTGACCTCTGGCTGTTCACCCTCACCTTTCAGGATGTTCTGCAACCGCTCAGAGACATCGTTGACCCTGGCACCCGAAAGGCAACACACCATCCTGGTGTCTCTTCTGCGACCATAGAATCTCCTCTCTATCCCCCTCACAACAGTGTCTCCTATTAGTATCACTCTGTCTGACTGTATCTTCCCTCAGAGCCGGTCACAGTACCACTGACCTGACTGCTGCTACTAGCCCCTGAAAGGTCATTTTCTCCCCACACCCCCCCTCACAAAGCAGTATCCAAAGTGGTATACCTGTTATTGAGGGGAATGGCCACATGGGAACCCTGCACAATGTGCCTTCCCCCTTTATCTCTTCTGGTGGTCACCTGCAGCCTGCACCTTAGGAGTGACCATTTCACTATAGCTTATATCAGTGATGTTCTCTGCAGCCCGGATGATCCTGAGTGCATCCAGCTCCAGCTCCAGTTCCCTAATGCAGTCTGTCACGAGCTATAGTCGAGTGTACTTCTCACAGGAGTAGCCACCAGGGACACTAGTAGTCTCCCTGATCTCCCTCATCCTGCAAGAGGAGCATGCCACTGCCCTAACTACATCTCCACTGCCTTCAGTCTGGACAGAAAGAAAGTAGAGTTAAAGACCCCTTATCTGTTCTTACATGTACCCCTGTTCAGCCTCCTCATGCCGAAACATCTCGAGCGAAGGCCTCAGCATTTCAAATCTAACACTAGCCCACTTTCTTAATGGCTGTACCTTTACCTTGCCAGTCATCGTTCCTCACAAAGCCTCTTTGTTTTGGTCAGAGAAGGAGGGAGGGTGGGAAATACCAAAGTAGTGTTTCAGGTTTAACACACCTCTACACCAGGTTCTTTCTGACCTGCTGTACAGTCATGATGACTGTGGTGATGTTTCCCAGAATTCCGCTGCGATGACTCTCAGCCACCCTCTGAAGGAATGTGTAAAAATTCAAGCGTTACACTAACTTGCCTCTTCAAACACTACCTGCCCCACCTGTGTTAGGGTCTGCAGATCCAACATTGTACTGCTTAGTCATCTCAGGACCTGCAGTGGAAGAAAGTCATCCTCCATTTCATCCTAAGAAGATGACTCACTACAATCATGAGCAGAATCAGTCAGTGTCAGAGCTCCATTCAGCAAAATAAGTTTTCTTGGTCAATCGCACTATATAATGATGCCAATTAAATATTAAAGTGTGTGTTCCACTGAAAATTGAAAATGCTGAACATGCACATAGTGGATAGAGGAAGTCTAAATATGCTTAAAGTAGATAATAACCCTTCTCTGATGACTGGCAGAATGTAGCAAATAGCAGGTTGAGGTGATATACTGCCCATATTGCTTAAAAGTATCTGTATGTGCCGAATACATAGAAGAGAACCTCCAAAATCATTCTGCTGAAATTCCTTAAACATACCTCCACGCACTGAACCTCCAGAATCATACAGTAGATTAAGTGACCAAGTGACTCCAAACAGACATGTTGCTTTTTAATTAGACCATTGGCCATTGTACTGGGTTTATAAGTCAACAAGTGATATCACCAGAGAATCTGAGAACACTGTTTTTCTTATAAATGTTGCGTTTACCAACAGGCAACAGGGAATGTTAGGCACCCCTTGTTAAAATGAAGTCCTCTCTCAGGTATTGTCAGCTTTTCTAAGTCTGATTATCCATTTTACATCATGTAGGAGCAGTGCTTTGCTTTATGCTTCATGCCAACTAGGAAATGGGTTGAGGCTGTCGGGTTCATTTGACTTGGGTTATGCAGACACCAACAGGAAAAGGATTTCATCTGATCATTCCAAATGAAAGACAATTACATAATTCACGAGATCACCAAATGATGATAACTTGAAGAGTTTCTCAGTCATCCTTGATATTTATATATTTTCAAAAAGATCTCTCCTCACTTTCTTTATCCCTATATGCCCTTCTATTCCTTCTGTACCTCTGAACTATTATTAATATCCACTTGATTTTTGGAGGTAGGGCCAACAAAGGGAAATAAGGACAAATGATTGGTTACAGACTTGTAAAGCTAATTTTATAACATAATCAAAATCTGGATTCTAAACTAGTCATGTCAATCTTTATTGCACTTTGTACAAGCCAGATTTAAAGGATGAATTATCTTGTCTATGACACCTGCAGTTCAACTGCGTCTGGATGAATTAACACATCCTGAGTGCAACAGAGATTTCGCAAAAATATGTTGATAGCTGTACCATGCCAGTGTTTTCTGTTTTAGTATGACACAAACCATGCAGCCAAGTCATGAACATAAGCCAGATTTAATAGCATTCTAATCTAACTAAACTGATAAATTAAGCAATGACAGATGGATTTTATTGTGGATAAATACAAAAGAATACACATTGGAACATGATACTGTATATATATGAAGTGAAGGGTTGTGCATTGGGAAGGGTGGAAGGGCACTTGGGTGTTTCCTGTCAGTCACGCTATTATCAACAACAGTGAATCATTTTATGTACATTTAAAGTATTGAAAATTTTCAGGTGCTGTACTTTAGAAAAGATATTGATAGACTGGAAGGTATTCTGAGAAGTACAATCAGGATGGTTTCACGGCTCAGATCTCCTAAATCTGGAAGAAGAAATGACAAAGCTTGCACTCACTTTGGTGAAAGGCAGAAAAAAAAGTTAATAATTCTGCTCCTATGATGCTGCTTGTCCTGCTGTGTTCATCCAGCCCTGCACCTTGTTGTCTCGGATTCTCCAGCATCTGCAGTTCCTACTATCTCTTAATAATATTTCTGTTGATTTTTAAAATGTTTCGTTGCACAAACTCATTCGATGGAAGCAAATAATTTTACTTAGATTGTGAACATAATCAGAAGATAAAATTATCAAGGTTAAGCAAGAAAGAAGATTTTTTTTTTCCATAGACAAGTTGAGATACGTTTTGTACAAAGCCACGCTACTGTATCATAAATTCATTCAAATATAGCCAAATAAATATCAAATTGGGAATGAAAAGGAAACAAACTGTTTGCATTTATGTAATGTGTTTCACAACTTCAGGACATTCCACAGTCCTTCACAACTACTGAATTATTTTTAAAGTGAAATCACTGTTGTAATGTAGGAAATATGGATCACAATGTGTATATAGAAAGGATTCCCAAGCAGTAATGTGACAATGACCAGATAATTTGCTTTGCGATGTTGGTTGAAGAATAAATATTGATCGGGACAGAACTCTCTGCTTTTCTTCAGTAATGACTATTTGTGCTTGTACTTAAACCTGAGGGCATAGATGCAGCTTCCATTTCATGGCAAATCCAATAGATGACATCTCCTAAAGTGCCTTAGTATTGCTGTGGAGTGTCAGATGGATTGCATTGTCAAAGCTCTAGATTCGATCTCATACAACAGTATTACTTTTGGGTTTCAGCTGATGTTGATTTGTTTTAAAGAAAGCAGGGCAAAATGTGTTCACAAGAAGAGTACATTGACACATAATAGTTTTTGTCCTGTTACTGTAAAGGAATGTCAAAAAATCCAGGACCAATAAAGAGCCCACCGGACTATCCCAAGAATTTATATCTCATTCATCACCCATTATCTCAAATGTTTATTTAACTCTTCCTTTAAATTATGTACACTCATTATCAGCTTCTGGGACTTGACTTTTATCCATCTGAATACATATTCCAAGATAGAGGGAACTTTCCATGCTGCTGTCACAGCAATTTTCAATGAACTATGCACAAATTCACAAGTGCTTCGCCTGTTCTTTGTCCTACAGCCTAAAGCTGCTTAGTTCACAGTCCCACTGTTTATTTTTCTTTCTTATTTGTAATAACTTGCAATTACCCGTACTGTATTTACAATTTGGCAGGCTATTTATAGATTCATTATCCTTAAAATTTGAGTTACCTCTGCCCTAATTTTTGAACCAAGCTCCCAAATTGAGGATTAGGTGCAAATTTTGTCGCCAACAAAGCGCTTAACCTTTCTATAATTGACGGCAGCTTTGACAATTTTCAAAATTTTTATATAAAGAAAAGTTGAATGAGAAGACTAGTACGTAGCAAATGGATTTTACCTTCTTCAGAAAAAGAACATGGTGATAAGCTATGAAACCCAATTGATTTTATTTCACTGTAGAAGTTTTAATACAGAATAAAAACACAAAAGTGTTTAGAGAAACACTGTGGGCCAGAATTTGCATTTGAACTCTGTCAACTTTCAGCAACTGCAGATATAGTGAAACACAGAAAGATGGATTTTGTTCAAGATGCCCTACTCCTCCATGTGCTATAATTATGTCATGGCAATAGCCTGTCTTTTCAAATATATTGAATAGTGTGTTTTTGATGTAGGGTAGGAACTAAACTCCCCAGAAAATATTGTTATGCGCATTCTACTGTAAGTACCGTTTTAAATGTGATAAATCTTCATTGCTAACAAAAAGCCGTTCTGACAGTGAAAACTAACATTTACATATGTAACGTCACATCCTTCAGATTTTAATTATTGATAGGAATTGAAAAAAATAGTTATTTTATATTTTCTTTCTGATCCTTCCATCAAGCTCTTTACTTTGCTTTCTGTACCCAATTTGACTTGATTTGGCCAATGCCTCTTGTTTCAGACTCTTTACTGCTCATTAATAATTCTTACATCTGATTGGCCTAGGGTATATACTTCGAATTTCCCCAATCATGTATGTCCCAATTGCACTCTAGAGAATGCAGCACTGTTGATTCTCTAATTTACAGTGAGATCTAGCACACACTCCCAGAAAAGTTGACGGGCAAGAGGTATTTGTTTGACACTGAGAATATAGTCCAGCCTAATACATTTAGGGCCAGTTAGCAGGGATCATGCTTGACCAAACTTATAGATTGATTTGAAGAAATAAGAAAGGGAATGTAGACACTCCTATTTAGAAGGCTTTTGAAAAGACACTTTTGAAAAGGAGACCACAAAACGAGTTCAAAGATAATGTTTTGTGAAATTCAGGAGAACGTGCTTTGTGAAAAGCTACAAGACAGTACAGACAGATTGGTAGGGTTAGAAAACAGTGGCTGATATATTTATAGTTTTCTACACTGAAGTATATTTAGGAAGTAAGAATAAAACTTTGATTAGAATGGAGAAACAGACATCCTTGATCTGAGCTTATACAAGTTAGTAAAGCTGAAAATGCAGGTAAACAAAGTCAGAAACAAAATAAGTTGAACCCTTATTTCTATTCAGAAACACAAATTACAAAGCAAGTTGTTGACCTGTTTCCATAATTACATCAGGGCTTGGCATACAGGTTATATTATTGAAAGCAATAGAAAAGATGCAGTGTAGATTTACAAAGAAGATGTTTTAAGTTAAAAAGAGAGACTTGAGAAGTTGGAGGTTTTTTTCCCAAAATAAGTGAGAAGATTAAGAGGTGATCTGATGGATCTTGATAAGCTTCAAGATTTTGAAGAATATTACTGAGGAACATAGTGACAGATTGGTTTTCACCTGGCAACAACTATAAATAGAGCCATGGTTATTTATGCTACAGTGCAAGTCTGTGCCTCTCAGAGCAATCCAGTCAGTCTATTGTGCCATGCTATTCCTGTATACTTGTAAGTTTGCTTCTTTCAAATGCTCATCCAATCTCCTTTTCAAATCAGTGATCATATCTCCTTCCATCATTTCCAAGTTCCAGGACGTTGCCACTCACTGTGGTTAAAAAAAAATTCTCCCTGACACTACCTTTCAGTTCTTGCCCAAAACCTTAAATCTGTTTTCCCCCAGGCCTTAAAACGCCAACTAATAGGCATGTTTCTTTCTTTGTCTGCCTTGTCCAAATCTGTCATAATTCTGTACACTTCTGTCGAATATCCTCTCAATCTGATTTTCTCAAACCGCAGTTTCTCCAAACTAATATTGTAGCAATAATTCCTCATCTTTGGAAACATTCTAGGAAATCTCCTCTGCACCTCCTTAAGGACCCTCACATTCTTCATAAAATGCAGTGACTAGAACCGGATATAAGATTCTAGCTGTGACCTAAACAGAGCATTATGAAGTTTCAGCATCACTTTCCTGCTTTTGTATTCAGTGCCTCAATTTATGAAGCCCAGTATTCCATGTGCTTTACTAACCACAATCTCAATAAATTCTGCTACCTTCATAGATCAGTGTGCATCCACCCAACGTGATCCTCCGTTCTTGCACACTGTTTAGAACTCTGTCAGTGATTCCATACAACCTCTTCATATCTTTCTTACCAAAATAGATCACCTCGCACCTGTCTGTATTAAGGCGATGGCCTAGTAGTATTATCGCTGGACTGTTAACCCAGAGACCTAGATAATGCTCTAGGGACCCAGGTTCAAATCCCACCACGGCAGCCAGTAGAATTTGAATTCAATAAACATCTTGACTCCAGAGTCTATTAATGACCATAAATTCATTGTTGATTGCAGGAAAAGTCCATCTGGTTCACTAACGTTCTTTAGAGAAGGACATTTGCCGACCGTACCCAGTCTGGCCTAAATGTGACTCCAGACCCACAGCAATGTGGTTGACTCTTAACTGCTCTCTGGGCAATTAGGTATGGGTAATAAATGCTGCCTGGCCAGTGATGCCCTCATCCTGTGAATGAATTAAGAGAAAATAAATTCCATTTGCTATTTTCCTGCCCATTCTGCTAGCCTATCTATGTATTGTTGTAGTTAACTTCTATCATTTCTGTTAGCCATGCCATTGAGTTTGATAGCATTGTCTAATTTTGAACTTTTACTCTGATTTTTAATAACCATGTTATTTAAATGTGCCAATAAACTGACCAATAGAGAGACGGTATATAGTGGTAATGCCTCTGGACTAGCAATTCAGAGGCCAAGGCTAATGCTATGAGATACAATCTCACCATGCAACTGATGAAATTTAAATTTAATTCAGAAAATCTGGAGTTGACAGACCAACAGTGGTGATGGTGAACTTGAAATTAGCATTGATTGTTGCAAAAACCCATCTTGTTCACTAATGTCCTTTAGGGAAGTAAATCAACCCTCTTGCCCGGTCTGGCCTACATATGACACTAGATCCACAACAATATGGTTGACTTTTAACTATCTTCTGAATTGACCTAGCATGCCACTTCGTTCAAGAGCAATCAGAAATGAGCAACAAATGTTGGCCTTAACAGCAACACGCACCTCCCATGAAAGAATAAAGGGAAAAAGCCATAGTCTTCCATTTCTCTGTCAAAAAAATCATTTACCATGATCAACTGTTTTGTGTCCTTGTTTCAATCTGATATTGACTGTATATTTGATGAGACCTACCATTGTTAAGTAGACTTCTGTGTTGTACTGTTTCAAATGCTTTTTAAAATCTGTAGAGACTTCATCCATTGCATTTCTTTCATCAACCTTTTCTGGTAGCTTATCAAAAGATTAACTTTGTCAAACACTATTTGCCTTTTCACAAATCCATGGTGGCTACCGTCAATACACTTTAGCCTCTTCAAGAGCTGTTGATTTTGACCCAATTTTTCCAAAACATTACCCACTGCTGATATTAAACTAACTGGCCTCTAGTTATGGCAAGTCTGCGCACATCCTTTCTCGATAAGGGTGTCATACATAGCAAATTGATTCATTTGTCACTTCCCGGTATCTAGGAATGATTAGAAGATTATGGCAAATCCTTCCACTTCCTTTAACAACCAGGAATGTAAATGATCTGGAGACCAAACAACTTCCCCACTCCAGATCTAGCCTTTCTGCTGCCTCCTACCCTTCAATTTTTACTCCATCCCTTACCAGCTTATTATTAAACTACCAATAAAAAGCACTTATTAAAGCATTTACCACCCTCATTGTGCTTAATAGCACTCAGTCTGCCTCTTATTACTTGCTTACTATTTACATGCCGGATGGAAGATCTTTGCCTTGTTGACTATCACTGTATTCTTTTATTCTCTCCTTGCTAGCCTTATTCTCCCCTTCACCTGGGCCGAGGAGTGGCAGAGGAGTTTAATTTAGATAAGTGTGAAGTGTTGCATTTTGGAAAGGCAAATCAGCACAGGACTTATGCACTAAATGATAAGTTGCTGGGGAGTGTTGCTGAACAAGGGTGCAGGTTCATAGTTCTTCGTAAGTGGAGTCACAGACAGGGTAGTGAAGTAGGTGTTTGGTACATTTGCCTTTATTGGACAGTGCACTGAGTATAGTAGTTGGGATGTCATGTTGCAGCTGCACAGGACATTGGTGAGGCCAGTTTTGGAATACTGCATTCAGTTCTGGTCTCCCTGCTATATAAAATATGTTGTTAAATATGAAAGAGTGCAGAAAAGATTTAGAAGGATGTTGCTGGGGTTGGAGGGTTTGAGCTATAGGGAGAGGCTGAATAGGCTGGGGCTATTTTCCCTGAAGCATTGGAGGCTGTGAGGTGACCATATAGAGGTTTTAAAATCATGGGGGGCATGGATAGGGTGAATAGCCAGGGTATTTTCCCCAGAGTAGGTGAGTCCAAAACTAGTGGGCATAGGTTAAAGGTGAGAGGGGAAAGATTAAAAAGGGACCTGAGGAGCAACCTTTTCATGCAGAAGGGATGAATGTATGGAGTGAGCTGCCAGAAGAAGTGGTGGAGTCTGCTACAATTACAACATTTAAAAGGCATCTGGGTGGGTATATGAATAGGAAGGGTTTAGAGGGTTATGGGCCAAATGCTGGCAAAGGTCTAGATTAATTTAGGATATCTGGTCAGCATGGACGAGTTGGACTGAAAGGTCTGTTTCTGTGCTGTACGACTGTGTGACTTTATGACTAATTTGTGTACGAAAACACCCAGATCGCTCTAATAAACGGTATTCTGCCATTTCTCTGCATTTAAATATTTTTCCCTTCTTCCAGCCAAAATGGACATCCTCATATTTTCCCACATTACACTCCATCCGCCAAATATTTATTTACTTACTTAATGTATCTACATCCCTTTACAGATGCCATAAGTCTTCCCCTTGGTCGCTTTGCTATCTATTTTTCTATTGCCAGCAAATTTGCTACAAGGCACTTGGTCACTTCATTCATAGTTGACGCTCCAGCACTGGTCAGGAGTTTCCCAACCTGAAAATGACCCATTTATCCTGACTGTCCTGTTTGTGAATCAGTCCTCTATACATGCTCATATATTATTCCATGAGCTCTTAACTAGTGCAGTAACCTTTATGTGACAGCTTGTCAAAACATCTTTTGGAGATCCAAATACACAGCATCTATTGATTTCCCTTTATTCGCTTGCTTTGCGCAGTGATCGGCTCTCTACAAACAAAAGAATTACATCAAGCCTTGAGCCACTTTGACTTGCTCAGGAACTTGGGGAGACTTTATCTCCCCATCAGTCTCACTGTGGCCTTATGTCAGCCAATCAGAGTTGGCTTGCAACTTTTATCCTGTAGTATAAATTGTTGTGATCATTTGAAATGTGACATTCTTGTGTAATCCTGATGAATGCAAAATGAAAGGCATCAGCAACATGTCTCACTTTTCAACAATATTCATGTCTTGTGCTATCAATCGACTGTTTAAATACAATATTATTGGCACTGATGTGACCAAGGTAACCAAATCATCTTCAGCCTTTGGTTGTTGATGAAGATTACTTGATTTTGCCAAGGCATAAGTCATTGTCATCTGAAACCCCTCTCAATGTTTTGACCCATATTTTATAGGATATTACTTCTGTTGCATTAGCTTGTTTCATGAACCTTTGAAGTGTTTTCAAGAAGGTTTTAATGTTTTTGAGGGATACACTGATATTCATTGAGGAGCCAATGACCCCCTGGAATTCTAGCTCTGGGAAAGAACGTTACTAACATGTGCATCTGCAATTACATTGACTTTTCAAGCTCTGGAAAATCCCTCGAAGAAGTGGAGTTAGCTTATATTTCGAGCATGAGTGAACTGTCAGTATGGTGTGGCTGGTCACCAATTTGAAACGTCATCAGTATCCAATGCAAGAGGAGATTTGCCTAAAACCCACGCACCTTCACAACATAGATTGTGTTTCCTGCTTGATCTATTGCACCTGGTTGAGGTACTAGTGAGTAAAATATATTTGTGGACTGAAAACTTTGAAGTGGACAATAAATACAAATATAGCATGTTGTAGCTTAAAAAGGAGTCAACTTGCATATCCACCATACAGAAGTATGATTTTGTGGTGTCAAAAAATGGGGTCATCTTATTTGCTGCAATTTATGGTAAATGAATAGCCAGTGAGCAGTCTATAAATCATGCTGTAGATTTTTATCCTATAGTAAGAAGAGCCAGCCTGACTAGTTAAAGAATGCTGTATCTGTGTTAATTACTGTGTTAATTACTGGATGGAGTGATCGTCTACCTTTTCCAGATTATTGCACTCTGAGCCTTTACACTGAGGTTATTGAGGTGGCATTGGACATTAATGAAAAGGTTCTGGAGGCGTGCAATGACCTAGCGAGAAGCATCTATTAAATTGGATCTCTGGTGGCCAGATGGTCAGGAGAATAATTGATAAAGAAAAAATAACGAGATATGAGAAAAAGGGACTAATTGGATAACTTAGAGAGGTGGGCCATCTAAATTGAAATTCACTGACTGCCTTTCATGTTCTAATGTCTGATTCTTTGATTCTACCTCTTAGGGAAAAAAATGATGGGGGTCCCAGGGAGCCAGTAAGTACCTACCAATAGAATGTTCTGACAGTGTCAGTAATACTTTAGATGTCAAACTTGCATTAAAACTGGAAACGAAAGAGCTGCCATTTGAACTCTGAGGCAGAATTCATAACTATCCAGTATTCTGTAAGTTTCCTCACTTTGTAGCAATTACATGCTGTTTGACCTCAGGCTGCATTTACATATTACTCTAAGGAACTGGCCACTTTAAATAAAGTTTGCCTTTAACAGCAGGATAATAGTTTGGGCTTAACACAATGTAGTATTCTCATAGCACAAAGCTTCATTTTATTCGACACGTTGCTGAAACCGTTTTCTGCAACTTCTCTATTAGCTAACTGGTTTATCAAGACTTTTTTTTTGCAAAGGTGTTATGAAATCACTATACTGATTTTTTTGGTATTTTTGACTCCTGTCATCAAACACTTACATTTACCACCAATTCTACACAAATAGAAGCCACATTTATTTCCTCTCATCAAAATATGATGCTCCTCCAACAAACTCAGTGTATTGTATTAAATTCCTAATATAGCTAATGGCATAGTTTTATCTGGACGGATGTGCCTTCTCCAGATTTTAACAGCCCTGAAACTTCTTCACAGAGCTTGCTGAAAAATAAACTGGATGCAATCATGCTAAACATTTATGGCCATTATTTTTATTAACAATAATACAACAATATTGAGAACTGTGCCATGTTGTTGAGTCTTGACTCAAGTTCAGTGGAGCAAAATGATTGGTTTCTAGATTACTCCTGACTTTTTGCAAAGAAAGTAAATTCAGTATTCTAACAACCAGCTTTTAATTTGGTTTTGAAAGATCAACAAAACCAAAGTTAATTCCACAGAATAAAATTCAATCATCCCTTTAATAGAATTAAAGACCTATCCCTAAATCCCCACTCTCTATCCCTCTGTTTTAGTGCTCACTTTTCCAGAGCTTGCAAACTGTTCCCCATGTATCAATTTTAAACTACACACCGCATGCACGTCCTGGCATAGGGTCCCTTAAAGCCTATTAGTATTTCTACTTTTTATCCAGTAGTTTGTCCTGCTTGAACTCTGCAGGCTGTACTTTTTTGGCAAGGGATGTTTTTAACTGCTCTCTAAGCATTCTTTAAATATTTTCTTTCCGTGAATAAATTCTAAATCAGGCTCTTTGTGGGCTGGATTTTCCAAGGAGCGACATTCTCACGCACATTGACACTCGGCTTCTTTTTTATACAACAAGAAAGCTTAGACATGCAAAGCTGCGCTTCTATTCTGACAGGTCCCTGATAGTGCAGAACAGTCAGGGGAAGACAAACCTCGTCCCCTTTTACACAAGCGGTTAGTTGCATATTCGGAAATTTGAAGGCCCAGCATCACAGACAGCCACTTTGCCAGCTGATGGGAAACAGTAAGTATCGATATAAATGTGAGGTTCAGGAGGATAGGGTGCATTGGGTGTAGAGTGCTAGGAAAATAGGGTACCAGAGGATAAGATGGAAAGGGAGTCAGGTGAATTGTGGAGTTTTTAGGATAGGTCGGGGCGGCTGAGATATTATCAGATAAGGCAGGGGGCAGGGTTTGAGAGGAGGTTGGACCCAGAACAGGGTTGAATAATGGAAAGTCTGACAACAGGGGAAGTCAGGTGTTGTGTCCAGAGGTGGGTAACAGGGAATCAGGGGTGGGAGTGTTCTGTTCCAGGTGCAGAGGGGTTGTTGTCTCTGAATCAAGAGGGTACTGTTGTTGAGGGTTTGTGAGGTAAGTTGGGGTGTATTCAATAGTCGCTCAGGACTTAGATAATGTACTTAATAGTCTACCTTTTCCTGAGGAACTATTTACTTAACTTCAGCAGAACCCTCAATTCTCCAACTTAAATGGATACTTTCCGATGGTTCCAGGTAGAGGCAAATTGCTCAGCGGAATCTTTAACTTAGCAGGAATTCCTTTGAAGTCTGCTACAATAGGGATTCTGCAGCGCCCCCTACCCACCACCCCACCATGCGCAACTCCCATTTGTGCTTCAGAAGCAAGTATCTTACCATCCAAAAATACGTGTCAAGATAAGTCCCCTGAGACCCCACAGCACATATCTATGCAACCTAAAATAAAGCAAAGATTTCACAAGGCCAATGTTATTAAATTTCAATCAATTCTGCTCTTTTTTTTTGCAACCAATAAAAGATAGAATTGAATTTGATGCAAATAATAAAACTTGGAAAAAAAACAAAATTTGAAAATGTAAATGGCCAATGTAAAAGCAGTGTATCTGTTGAGTTGCCACTGAACTCATCTTTTACAAGCTTATTGCTGTGCTGCTTCACATGGGATTTGACCTCAAATTAATGTGTGATCTTCATTGCTTGGGGACTGATTATTTCAAAATCATTCCTGGAATACTTAATACAATATTTGACATTTTGAGTCAGCCACCTGTGTATAGTCTTTGTATTCAGTGTAATAAATGCTTTCATTCAGATTGATTGGAACTGTTCCTATGGTTGTTGTTGATAATAGGACATTTCAGCGTCCCACCTAACTCTTGTTATTGAAGAAGTGACTGGGTATTTTTCTTTATTCATTTATGGGATGAAGCTGTCGCTGGCTAGGCAGCATTTATTGCCCATCAGAGGGCAGTTAAGAGTCAAAGAGTCAATCACATAGCTGTGGGTCGGGAGTCACATGTAGGCCAGACCAGGTAAGGATGACAGTTTCCTTCCCTTAAGGACATTAGTGAACCAGATGTGTTTTTCCAACAATCGACAATGGATTCACAGTCATCATTACGCTCTTAATTCCAGATATTTATTGAATTCAAATTCCACCATCTGCCGTGGCGGGATTTAAACCGTGGTTCCCAGAACGTTGTCTGGGTGTCTGGATTAACAGTCCAGCGATAATACCACTAGGCCATCGCCTCCCCCCATACTGTACTGATAGTTTATCAGTATAGTCTGAGTGCTCCAATGATTTAAGTAGTGCTAAACAATGCCTTTCACCAAATCTAGTTAAACAGAATCTAACTGCACAAGGTACAATCTACTTTACAAAATTAATAATAATATTTTGGTTTAGCAATCCTCCCCTTACCAAAAATGTTAAGTCCTCCTGGATTATGGTTTATTCATTATTGTTGTCTGCCTTCCACTACCCGGCTCAAACAGCCAATCTTCATGTGTGACCCCAGATGGATTGGCAGCAGGCTGCAACAGGCTTTGCAGTCAAACTTGATCTAGCTCTCACTCAATATCCATGTGTAAGCACCTTACCACATAGCCATCAGAAGGGATGAATGACTATTCCTACGTCTTCCTTCCCTTGTCCCAGAAATTCTGAGGCTAATTTTAGTATCTGACTTAAAAAGAAACCACAGAAATCGCTGCACAAACTCAGCAGGTCTGGCAGCATCAGAGTCATCGGACTCGAAACATTAACTCTGCTTTATCCCCACAGATGCTGCCAGACTTGTCGAGTTTCTCCAGCAATTTCCATTTCTGTTTCAGATCTCCAGCGTCTGCAGTTCTTTGTTTTATTTTAGTATCTTACTGTTGTCTCAGCTGAATTCAAATAACCCAGCAGGAATCAGGAATGGTATCCATATCTTTTTGCCTGGTAGGGCTTATTTCTAGTCTGAACAGTGTCTTTCCCTACAAAACCATTCTTAAGAATGAGCAGGTGAATGATAATCTTTGCAACCACTTGCAGAGACTTCAGTTTATGAAACATTCTGACAAAGCTGAATGAAATAGTTGATTTCTGAGTTTAACGTTTCATTTTATTTTCAATTCAGCATTTTTCATAGGGAATGCTGCTTGAAAATTTTAAAAACTAACAAATAGGAGTATTCCAAATATTCTTTTCCATTAAGAGAATTTTTTTTCTGGACTTGATCATGAGTAGTAAGGCATCTGGAGTTCTGATTTGTCTGCTAACCACATCTGGCCCTTTGAAAGCATCGCTGGACTACCTTCTGTTGGAGAAATGTTCTAAAAAGGTCCTGAGGTTAATCAGAGTTTAATTTCCATATCATGAAGAAAGTTCGCAGATCGCCAGATGACTAAATGCTTGACATCTTGGCAGGGAGAAAAACACAACATATCTTTTTTCCATTTTATTTACTTCTGACACTTAGAAGAAGAACGCATGGAGCAGAGGGAAGTTCTCAAAGCTTCTAAATAAATATATGCTGAAATTTAGATGGAGGCCATCTAGAAATAGAACTCTACTATCTGTTCATGTGCTTTTCAGATCCAAAAATTTGTCAACTTTACATCCAGCTGTGTATTGGTTGGAATACATTTCTCTAATAGTGCAATAGAAATTTATTCTGCAAATATTGCAAAACAAGAATATCTCCTCAGGTTTAGAGGTAGTATTCACACAGTTCCAGATATTGATACTTGGATAAACGCAAATACTGTTGTGGATGAGAGACATCAATTCTCATTGATTTTTACACATCTTTGTAAATTGCAATTAAAATACTTTATGCTAATAAGATTAAAAGATACTTTTTGTCCAGGCTGGAAATTCTTGCAGCATTTTGATAATGTACTAAGTACAGAGTAGCCTTTTATCCTAGTAGTGAGCCATAAACTACTGTCCAACAGTTTTATTGTTGCTCAATTTTGCACAAGACAGTCCGTTTGTCTTGCACAGTTTAGTTACTGATGTATTGTAACTCTTAAATATCTATACTGAAGTTATCATCAGCTGTGTGCACTGAGATATAACGTATATTGACCTTTTCAACAAAGAATAATGATGGGATGGATCAGTTTCACTGATTATGGCTCATTTAGCTAGTAGTTTCTGTGTCAGTTAATGGTTTGGAGATGAATTTTTAAAGTGAAATATTAATGGTTTGCTCTGTATCAAGCTGATTTACAGATTTCCTTACCCCTACCCTTATCCGTTTTTAAAATGTAATTTTTATTGTTTAGTCAAGCTGCAGTCATACTTTTGCCTTTGATAGCTGAATTCAACAGTTGACCATAGGCTTGCCCTGAAGGTGTTGAATCACAGAACCATGAGTTGGATCCATGGGCGGAGAATATAGGCTGCAATTTTTCATTATTAGTTATTCATCAGTGGTGTTGCTCATAAAAAAACTCAGTACATGTTTAATGAACTATAATTTTTCCCTATCAAAACAAAATCATTTCTATTTTTAACAAGTATACGACTTAAAAGGTCTGTAACCACTGCTGTAATTGAGCAACTGTCAGGTGCTGAGATGTAGAAAGCCATTCTGCCACCTACACCGTTAAACGCTCCTTTTTCTTTTTGTACCACTTCTTCTGCTCATATACAGCTTAATTAAGGTAATATATCTACCAAGTATCATCAGACTTCCCTTTGATGTTTACATGCTCATACCTGATCTAAGCTATGGCTCCCTCACTGGCCTATCCTTGTCACAATTTGTATCTTAACTCTCCACAACATATTTCATATTTGGCCTCTATTTTTACATTGATGACACCAAACTCTGTTTCACTGCTTCCACCAGCATATATTGTCCAACTGCTTAAATAACATTAACTCTTCTATTTCATTAAATGAGGACTTATAATTGAAAAAGCAAAGTATGAATATTATGAACAGGGAGTTGGTTAGCTCAGTTGGCTGGAGTGCACATTCAATTACCGTACCAGCTGAGGTTATCATTGAAGGTTTCACCTTCTGAATCTTGCTTGAACCCTCGTGTTAAAACAACCACTACTCCTCTCTCTCTTTGTCTCTACTGAGGGAGCAGCCCTATTGTTTTTCACTGGGACAATGGTGACTTTACCTTTATTATAAACACGATCAGGCATTTTATAAAATGGGCACTTTATTTTGCAAAAAGGATATCTTGCACTGTAATAAAACAAAGAACTGTGGATGCTGGAAATCAGAACCACTGACAGATACTGGTGGAAAAAGTCAGCATACCTGGCATCATCTGTAGTGAGAAAGCAAACTTAACCTTTAGGGTTCAGTGACCCTTCTTCAGAACGGAAGAGTCACTGGACCCAAAATCTTGACTCCTGTCTTCCCCAGATGCTGCCAGACATCCTGAGCTTTTCCACCAATATCTGTTTGTATATGTTGGACAGTAGTCACCTTTGGAAAAGCATGGTGGAACTTTGCAGTTCAAAAGTTCATTTAAAAAGTAAACATTTCCAACTTTCTAAACATGTAAATACAGTGCATTACTAAGCAGTAGCAAGACTTGGATTAACTTGAGAATTTCTATTAGTTTGCATCCGATGTGAGATAATTCCATACTAATGGAAAAATTAATTGATTGTGTTTCTTCATATTGAATAAACTGTGAACTAGCATTGGGTAAGCAAATTTGCTTACTCTACATCTACATGTAAAACACCATTGCACAACACTCAGATATTTTTGTTTGTTTTTAAAGTGCAGCACCTATCGAGTATAGGTCTCATTCAAAAAGGAGAACAGAGAACATAGTTTAGAAGAGGACAGATTTTGTGATACAATTATAATTTTTTTTCTTAATAAGATGGTTTAAGTGTGTTTTCATAATCACTCACACGGGCTGTGATATGTATTATTAGAACTAATTTATAAATTAATGTATAATGTATTTATAGATAGACTTCACCTGGCGTAAGAGGTTATTGACATTTTCTATACTGTTATTGAAACAACTATGAGAACTGTTTAAAATGGATGGCTTATGCTATGTTTCAAATGAATAAATAGACAAATTATATCAATAAATACAAAATACTTAAAACTCTTTTCAAACAGTTTTAATTTCCAATTCTAAGACTTTTCCAAAGGTTTTCTTGAGTTTCAGTCTTAGCAAAAAAAATTTTCCTATAAAAGCATTTTTGTTTTGCTGCAAATACATATTGGAACATTATTTCCAAATCAGTCACACTATGCAAAGAGGTTGATTCATTTTGAGTTTATGAAATTGACCTGAAATTGACAAATAAATCATTAGAAATGGGGCGCTGCCAATCTAATTTGTGTAAAGAAAAGTACTTTTGTTCATTACCTTTGCACTAAAGAAAAAGTATTGCAGCAATGCAGCTGAAGGTGATTAAGATGTAAATTCTTTCTAATTAGAATGTAAATTCTTACATTTTAAATGAAGACATCAACTGTCAGTATGCCATATGATATCTTATTCTACCTTGGTTGAATGAAATCTTTAAAATGCATTGATGGCAATGAAGCAGTTTTGCAATCCCTTTGTCCTCTGATTCTTGTAATATTCTCTCTTCATGTTCCCTTTTCACATTGCTTTTGTTTATTTTCCCCTGCATTTGATATTGTTGTGCCTGGGGATTTTGAGGAAATTTAGAATGAAAATTGAGTTCATTTGGTGCCAGTATTTCTTGTGCATCAATTACTTCTGCTGAATTTTCCTGAATGCAAATCAGTCTGGTTGCATAAAAGCTGCGCATGTATTTGAAATAATTAATTTTCTTTAAAGTGCTGGATCAAGTCCAATCAACCTGAATATAATCAAAATAATAGGTGAAAAAACTTAAATTAATCAGTAGTTTTTTTGTGGAATTTAAAAAGAAACTAACAAAGCAAGTTATTAATTTACATTTTTCAACTTTACATAAATAGGATAAATTGATTGTCAATGCCTTGTTTAACTGGGTGCTTGTTTTTGAAATCCTAGCTATGTTTCATATTTTTACTTGCTGAAAACAATTAATTCATGGTACTTTTGCACCAAAATTTAGTAAATGAACTAAGATAGTAATTCAGTTGATTTTCAAGTTGTTAGTAACAAGTTTGTTTTTAAGGTTGTAGTAAATGATATGATAATATCTTGAATTTTGAAAGCATCATTAGTATACCAGAAATGTTATCATCAATTCAACTATTTGAAACAGTAGTGGTAGACAGTATTACCCTTTTCAAGTTACATGTTGTGGGATTCAATATGTAAGTCTTTTGTGTCATAAAGAATTTTACAGTTCCAGTGCTTTTAGATTATGTATCTACTAAGGAAAGCTTTTAAGACTCTATCCATACTAGCATTTCAGTCAACACTATATAAAACTCTAAATAAATTACAGTTGAACAAGCTTAAAAATTTATTTAAAATAACCTGCTTTTTTTGGCCTCAAAATGACCAAGAATTAATAAACTTTTAGGAGTGAAGCCAAGTCATTTAATTCAACAAAATTTGAACGACTTAGTACATTTGACCTCAATTTAACTGAACCACTTTACAACTGAGAACCAGAGAACTGACCTGAACTAGGTAGAACAGATTAGTAGCCGACTATTATAATATTAGCCAGATCACCTAAAAAAACAATAAGTAAAATAAAATAAACAATAGTTAGTTTATAATAACCAGCTATGAAACAAATCAGAAAGGCCTCTCTCATATCATTTGTACATCCTAATATGTTATACCAGAATTTTTCAATTATTGAAAAATGTTTTAGTACTTGCTAAAAATTTTAATGAATATATGCTGAGTGTTCTGTTTAATACAGACCTTTTGAGCTGTCTTATTCAGAGTGTATATGGATGTAAAGTTTGTTCCTTACAGTAAACCTACTGTTCACATGAAAGTTTACATTAATGCTGTTAGAGAAAAAAAGATTTAAACAAAGATACCAACTTGAGCTAAAAAGCAATTTGATTTATGCAGACTTTTTCATAACCTTATTGTGTCCTAATGCATTTCACACCAATAAAGTACTTTGATTTGTAATACTATGGTTACTGTAAGACACCACATGTTTTTTCTTTCACTTTTTGGGACGAGAAACTGAAATGGAAGTTGGACTGCCATAACCAGAATACCAGGAAAGTTTTGCAACTTGAAAATTAAGTGCTGCATATATTGCTGAGCTGTGTGATACAGTGATAGTAGGAACTGCAGATGCTGGAGAATCTGAGATAACAAGGTGTAGAGCTGGATAAACAGAGCAGGCCAAGCAGCATCAGAGGAGCAGGAAGGCTGACGTTTCGGGCCTAGACCCTTCTTCAGAAATGGGGGAGGCGAAGGGGGTTCTGAAATAAATAGGGAGAGAGGGGGAGGCGGATAGAAGATGGATAGAGGAGAAGGTAGGTGGAGAGGAGACAGACAGGTCAAAGAGGTGGGGATGGAGCCAGTAAAGGTGAGTGTAGGTGGGGAGTTAGGGAGGAGATAGGTCAGTCCAG
>NC_063348.1:40609889-40776446 GCF_021869965.1 Rhincodon typus
GGGGATTCTGTTTTCGTTGTTATTGAGGGGAGGGGGTGTGAGGGATGAGTTGCGGGAAATGCGGGAGACAAGGTTGGGGGCGTCCTCGACCACTGAGGGGGGGATGTTGCAGTCCTTGAAAAACGAGGAGATCTGAGATGTATGGGAGTGGAATGCCTCATCCTGGGAGCAGATGTGGCGGAGGCGAAGGAATTGGGAATAGGGGATGGCATTTTTGCAGGAAGGTGGGTGGGAGGAGGTGTATTCTAGGTAGCTGTGGGAGTCGGTAGGCTTGAAATGGATGTCGGTTTCGAGGTGGTTGCCAGAGATGGAAACAGAGAGGTCCAGGAAGGAGAAAGAGGTATTAGAGATGACCCAGGTGAACTTAAGGTTGGGGTGGAAGGTGTTGGTGAAATGGATGAACTGTTCGAGCTCCTCGTGGGAGCATGAGGCGGTGCCGATACAGTCATCAATGTAACGGAAGAAGAGGTGGGGTTTAGGGCCAGTGTAGCTACGGAAGAGAGTTCCACGTAACCTACAAAGAGGCCGGCATAGCATGGGCCCATGCGGGTACCCATGGCCACCCCCTTTGTCTGTAGGAAGTGGGAAGAATTGAAAGAGAAGTTGTTGAGGGTGAGGACGAGTTCGGCTAAGCGGATGAGGGCGTCAGTGGCGGGTGACTGGTCGGGCCTGCGGGACAGGAAGAATCGGAGGGCCTTTAGGTCATCTGTATGGGGAATGCAGGTGTATAGGGACTGGACGTCCATGGTAAAGATGAGGTGTTGGGGATCAGGGAATTGGAAGTTCTGGAGGAGGTGGAGGGCATGGGTGGTGTCACGGATGTAGGTAGGGAGTTCCTGGACCATGGGGGAGAAAATGGAGTCGAGATAGGTGGAGATAAGTTAGGTGGGGCAGGATACAGTGTTGATTTTTGAAGCACTAGAAGGAATTCATAACTAAATGGCACCAAAAATCTTGCAAGTTAAAGAAATTCTGCCTGGCAACAACTCCCTTATTGGTTGATTTGAAGGGTGTTAAACTGCTGCCTGAGCCATAAGCAACAAGAGAATGAAAAAAAAAGCTGTTCCAGCAGACAGAAGGCATCTCTATTTCTCTCTCTCTTGTGCTCTCTCTCTGACTCTCTCTATTCCCCTCCCTCTGTGTAGAGAAAAAGACGGACAAACCCAAGAATGTTTTTAAAAAAGACAGCAAGAACACAAGAAAGCTTAAAAGAGAGAATTCACATAAGAAAAGATCCAAGTTCACCTGACCAACTGTCAACCCTAGGGACATCAATCACCATACAGACAACAGTGTCTCGTCAGTGCAGAAATCAAAAGGATTGTGAGGGAGAAAATAACTTCCCACCTTGTGGTCCAGGGTTTTTAATCTTCAGAATCTTGTTTACCCTGTAAAATATTCTTTTCCACCCATATTATATGTGTTAAAACATTTGTCTTTTGTTATCTTAATTATGATGTGAGCATGCATTTGAAGTTTTATAGGGTATAGGTTGAGTTGCATAAATTAGAAATCCTGTTCTTAAAACATGTTGCAATAGATAATGTTGCTCTTGCTGTTACTGTAGAAGTATGGTGTGAATTGCTTTTGTCCTAAGTGACGGTTAGTCAGGCAAATTGGTTATTTTGGTGGTCTCATTGGGATCTAACACATTTACATATTTTGTAGTGACTTGTGGAATAGTAAGGCACAATTATCAGTGTACACTTCCCAATTAAGTCATGACATAATTTACTAAAGTGTAATAACCAAATTACATTTAATAGGGACCCATATATGATATGAATAAATGAGCAGATAATCTGTTTTAATAATCATGATTGGATAAATGTTAATGAAGACATATGGAAATTCCACTGCTCATCCTCAAATGGTGTAATGAAATCTATCCAGCTGTGAGGCAGTAGAGAAAATCAGCTAAAAGTCACGGTACAAAAGATATTGAACATTAGAGTTTTGTTTTGAGTCTTTTGATGAGTCTAACACAACAGAAGAATGGATACTTGGCAGTTTGAAAGAAACTAGAATATAATTGAGATGTTCATCCAAAAAAGTAACCCAAGAGTAAGTTGCAAGCTGGAATCTAATCAAGAAGTTCAGTTGTTTTATAGTTCTAATATAGTTCAGGAAAGCCAAATGTACAGAAATCGGCCAGGAATGGGCCTGAGATGTGGCAGTCTTGCCAAGAGACCCTTAAACAATGTTGTTATACTTCTTTTATTTCTCATTTGCTGATTTGTCCAACTCGAGGATTGGAAAGGGGTGTTCTTGTCATTTCTGCTACAGGAACAACTTATATGTAGAACAATTGATACTTATGTGAGAGTTACAGGTTCTCTTTTGTTTATGTAGAGAATAATTCACATCTTGCAGGTTAAAGGCTGAAAACTAATCAAGAAGTTCCTTTGATCTTTCTTAATACTGTTTACAAATGAATATTAAAATTCAAATATATTAGTGGGCCATGACAGGTTATGGTAAGTATTAAATATGATGTGGATAAGCCTACTGATAATCATTTTTGTCTTTAACGTTTTTCATCACAGGATTGCAGAATATAGTCTGAGTGGAACATTTAAAATGTAATTTTGGCAGCTTAGTATATCTATTAGTTTGCCTGGGTTAATAAAAGAGAATATACTGACATCACAATTTGAGAATTTGAATTCATCCTAAAAGAATAATGTTGGAAATAAAGTTTTAATTTGTAGATTGCAGTAAATATCTCACCCTACAGCTAACTGGAGTCCTACCCCCCCAAGAACTACTTAGCAAACTATCTCTGAAGTCACCTAACAAGTAGAACAATGAACCACAGTGATTTATGAAGAAGGTTCACCAGTTTGAGCAGAGAACGATGAACAATAACTGCCAGTTTTTCCAGCAACACTATTTTCTGAAGTTTTTTTTAGAAAGCAAATGTGATCTGGCTACACATGGGGGCCAAAGTTGCAGTTGTATTGTGATATAGGGCTGGGAGGTGTATCTATATTTTAACGAATGGAAATCTGATGAGTGTTCTGATAATTCCAGGCTAAACGTCAGGTTTTGTGGCTAGAACATTTAAAAGAAAGAAGTGATGGGATTACTTATGAAGAACACAAATTCATGAACTTTGTGACATAGTGTCAGCTCAATCCTAGCTGGTAGAGTTAGAATCTCCCTGAAGCTTTCCGTGTCTAGCTGGTTAGGGAAGTGGTTATTCAGCTGAGTTTTGAGACAGTGGAAGGAAGAAGTGGTAGCAAGATTTAAGAATTTGAAAAGTGAATTTTTTTTGCACAGTATGTACTGGAGAATATTGCAGCTTTATTTTAATTCAACTTGTTCTGCTCCTTATTCTGCTTGGGATATGACAAGCATGAAAATGGTAATATATTAGCAATGCAGAGACAGCAACTTCTGTTTCTTGCAGCAACAGAAAACTTTTACAATTGTATTATGTATATAGTTGAATGACAACAATTAAAACATGGTCTGAAATCTTGGAGACTAACAAAAGGAAAAAATAAGACCAAAGGGATTCAGTGGGATAGATAAAGAGAAACTATTCCTGGTTACATATATGTAGTTACTGGTGTATAAAGTTGGAGAAAAGATCACCATGATATAATTGAATTACAGAGGAGGCAAGAATTACGTGAATGGGTCTACTGTTCACATTTCTAAGATGACCTTCATGCATGTAAAGGTTCAAAATCAGGTTGAAGACATTTATAAGAGACCTGTGACCAGTGTTCTTTTTCCCTATTTTTGCGATTTAGAGCAAAAACTAGAAGTTAAAATTCACCTGGCCATAATTAAAAATTTAGCTATGTTAGCATTTCCAGGTAATTATTACCATTATACAATAAGAAATAGGAACAGGTGTAGGCCATTCAACCCCTCAAGCCTGCTCCACCATTCAATGGGATCATGGTTAATCCAACATTCCTCATGTCCACTTTCCTGCCCATTCTCCATAGCCCATGATTTCCCTGCTGTCAAGGATTCTGGCCCCACAGTTCTTTGTGGTAAGTAGTTCCAAAGACTCTCAACCCACTGAGAGAAGAAATTCCTCCTCACCATAGTCTTAAATTGATGCCTCTTTGTTTTGAGACTGTGCCCTCTGAACTTATACTGTCTCATGAGGTGGAACATCCTCTCAGCATTTACCCTGTCAAGACCCTTAAGAATCCTATAAGATCACCTCTCATTTTTTTTTAAGCTCCAGTGAGGAGAGTCCCACCCTGTTTAGCTTTTGCTCATAAAACAATCCCTCCATACCAGGGATCATCACAGTGAACCTTCTCTGAACTGCCTCCAATGAAATGGTAGCTTTCCTTAAATTAGGAGACCGAAACTGCTCACAGTATTCAAGATGTGGTCGCACAGCACCTTGTACAGTTACAGTAAGATTTCCCTACTCTTATACTCCAACCCCCTTGAAATAGGGGTCAACATTCCATTAGCCTTCCTGATTACCTGCTGAACCTGTGAGTCAGCTTTCTTGATACCCTCAAGTCCTCAAGTGTTGCAGCTTTCTACAGTTTTTCTCCATTTAAATAACGTCCTGTTCTTTTGATCTCCCTTCCAAATTAGTTAATGTAATTACTCCAGCAAAAGAATTTAAAAGATCCACCTTATGGGTCACAGGGTTGAATTCTAGCACACACCGTCACGCAGATTTGTTGACACTGACATGGTGTGTTGCGCAATTTGATGGCAGCTATCTTTGCTAATTCAACTATCTGCAAGTGATCAAGTGAGAAGGAAGAATGACAGAGTTAGACATGCCCTGGTTTCAAGCAATAATAATTCAATCCCATTTTAACAACTAGTAAGCTTGATCAACTCCCATATTTCTTATTTGCTACCATGGGGTGGTAACATATTTCCACAGATCTTAATTATCCCTACTGCCCAACCAAGAGACTATTTATCAAAAACAGCCATTAAAATCAACCAAAATAGACAGGGAAAAGTTAATGTTAATAATTCCTAATGACATTAATTTGCTTTTGAAAGAGGAAATGATGTTGAAACCCAAACCCTGAAATTAAGAAAAACTGACTATGCAAAGTAATTCCTTCCTGAACAAAACTGTAGATATGATCTATTGAGGAACATGACAGTAGAATTTTGAGTCATTTGAACATTGATTTTAAAAAAGAAGTATGGTTTGAGTATTTGTCATCTGAATGACCTGTTGTGTTGCTAGATTTGTACGTTTTAATTTACATTGTGTTCAAAGCGCATTGTTCAATACACGTTCTCTGCTCTAATTCATGAGCCTAATGGATTTTTGTGAATTTCAATAACTTGAGTAGCCATTATCAAATACAATTTTATAACTTGCCAAAGCAAAATTAGACCTCACAATATTGATTGCTTTGTTTAGTGTCATGACTATTATGTTAATAATAAGGACAGGGCATAGACTGGGCTCCAGTTGTGCTTGCTGCGCAGATTAAGAGGTGATCTAATTAAGGTTTTAAACATAGTTAAGAGTTGATAGGGTGGGTAGCAAGAAATTATTTCCACTGGGTCTGTTTAGAATTAGGGAATTAAAAAGAAAACAATTAGAAAATGGCCATCTAGGGTGATGCCAAGACGTATTTCTTCATAGAAAATATTGGGAAAATCCGAAACACAGTCCTTCAAAAAGTGTTGAGGTTGGCAGTTTAATTGAAAATTTAAAAACTAATATTGATAAAATTTTTGTTAAGCTTGGGTATTAAGGGTAATAGGACCAAATTAGACAGTTGAGGTTAAAGTACAGATCAGCCATGATGTAATTGAATAGTGAAACAGCCTTAATAAGCTGAGTGACCACCTCATGTTCCTATAAACAGAGCACTGCCGCACCGAAATTTTAGTAATTCTGGGAATTACAATGTGCTTTGCAGTAATGTAAATACTTTTGAAGTGTAATTAGTGATGTCAGTTTTGTACGAACAGAGATGTTGTCATCTGGGTGAAATGTTAAACCATGGCTTTCTGTGGATGGACTCTGGAAAAATCTTGCATTTCTTTTAATAGAGCTTTGAGATCTTTTACATCTATCCGAGAGGGCACATAGCCTGTGGTTAAACATCATCCACAATTTAACGTCACCGTCAGCATAGGACTCCTTCAGCATGCACTGAACTAGCAACATTGATTATAAGCTCAATTCTGAGAGATGCCGTCTGAGCATACAACCTTCTAATTCAGGGCAGAATGAGCCGAAGTTAACACCTTAATTCTCGAGTATAAGTGTAAGTAGGTGATATGCCATAATCAACAATAGGATATGATTTATCTCCAGTAAAGACTTATTAGATGTCTTATAATCAGTGTCATGTACATGGAAATTTATTATTATCTTGTCAGTGAAGATATAGTTGACTTGCAGCAATCAATCAATGTATAATTTTTCAATAGCTTTACAGTGAATTTGTAATGTGGGCAAACCTTACTTTTCATAGAACTCAAGTCCAGGGTGATTACCTCGATCTGCTACATTTACACAAAGGGAGAAATCAAAGCTGAATGCTTTTTAATGTTCTTCAGCTTACAAAACAACCTCTAACTTCCTCGGCCTTCTTTAGGCATATACACTTTGTATCACAGAATACATACATATCTACTTGAAATGAAGTCTGGGGAATTTTTGAATTCGCATAACCTTTAAGGTATAATCCAACACGCACTTGTGTTTTCTTTGCATTAAGTTTCAATTAGACAGGAATGTGACAGAAGCCCTTAATTAGACATCTTATATCTGCCATTAGAAGTTGACAAGCTGGAAAGAAGTCTGTGCTGGCATTTGCATCCGGTACAAGTTCTATCAGGTACTCTTGTCGTTAAGGATTCTGCAAGATTGTGCCTTCCCTTCTGCATACAAAATTAAACAGACAAATTGGCAGGCAGGAAAATTTGAGCAGCACCATGATGACTGGAGCACCATGACAAAGCACTTCTGTACCCACCCACCCGCCTCCGCCCACACATTCCCCAGCCCCCTAACCTCACCTCCCCCAAACACTTAACCTCCACAGCTAAGTAAGCATCTCAAAAAGATTTTTTTTAAAAAAAGGAGAATATTCTGGATGGGTATGTATGGAAAAAGTCCTGTAATTTTTTTTTCTCTGACCCTCTCAGGCCAATAAAATTAATCCAGGGGATCGTATAACAGTGTTATCTGTAGGTTAGTGGAAAAGTTGGTTTAGCTTGGTTGGCTGGGCAACTAGTTTGCGATACTGAGTGACACCAGCATCATGTGTTCAATTCCCATATAGAGGTTACCATGAAGGACTTCTCAACTCCTCCTCTTGCCTGAGGCATGGTGACCTATAGGTTAAACCACCACCAGTCGTCTCTTTCTCTAATAAGAGAGCAGCTCTAAGTCCTGGTAAGACTATGACCACTTTACCTTTTGCCTTTATTGTACAATGATCTTTGCCTCAGTTAAGAGTTGGTGCAGTTTCCTCATGAAAATTAACAGTGAGTCAGCACCGACCTAACAAACTGTCTTTTGGCTTATCATCAAGATATCAAAACTGACAAGATATGAGGAAATATATTTTTCCAAAAGTTAACTAATAAACCTGAATTTTAGTCTGTACTATAGATTTGCCAGCATAAGGAGCAAAAGTCAGATTTGATTGTTCTCCTACAGAAGGCTGGTTCTTCTGTCAAAATTTGTGTTGTTGCAAAACAACAAAATAATTTGCAATTTTTGTTTTATGTGAAGGAGATGTGTTGATGCAAATGGATCATAGAATCTCTACACTGCAGAAAGAGGCCATTTGGCCCATCAAATCTGCGCCAACCCTCCAAAGAGCATCCCAAACTGACCCAGCCCTCCACCTCATCCCCATAACCCCACATTTACCATGGCTAATCCATATAGCCAGCATATCCCTGGACGCTGTGGCAATCTAGCAATCCTGCACATCTTTAGACTGTGGGAGGAAACCAGAGCATCCAGGAGAAACCCATGCAGTCATGGGGAGAATGTGCAAACTCCACATAGACAGTCATCTAAAGCAGGAATCGAACCTGGGAACCTGGCACTGTAAGGCATCAGTGCTAACCACTGTGCCACTGTGCTGCAATCTGAAGACTTCGTGAACCTTTTACATTTATTGGCCAAAATTAGAAGGAAGGTGGAAGAAACTTGCCTACGTACTGCACTGTGTGTTGTGATCCCAGCTTATGGCAATTTTGGGCAAGTCAGATCCCAGAATGAAACTTAGCTTGATAGATCATGTGGTTAATTTTTGCAATTGATTACCATAGAAGTTACTCAACATACACTTATTACATAAAACGAAGAAAACAAACAAAGCAAATCATATTCAATTAATTCCAGAGAAATGTCATTCTTATATCAGCTCTTGAAGTTTTTATTTAACTGACATTTCCCAGCTTTTCTAAACTTGGATGAAGAACACCATTTTATGATTTCTTTCCCAGTCCATTTGAATTAATCTTTCACGATTCTGATGTCCTGAACTTTTTCAGTTCTAAAACTTGAGAATTTCTATCCAAACTCTCCTGCTTGGAAACTTCAAAATCAAAACACTTCAATTTAGTGACTGGTTCCCATGAACTGATACTTGATTCTTCCCCTAGGAGAAAACCAAAACTTATTTTTGAACTCAACTCATAGTTTTTCAGAACTGAGACCTGAAGCTTTCTGTATTGAAGTCAAATTAAGCAAATGGCCTCAATGTGTTTGCTCTATCTGTCATAAACTCAATAGAATTAACATTTTATCCATTAGCATTATGATTCCTGTCAGGCATTTGACTCCAGTCACATGTTTTCTTGGAATTGATGCACATGCACATGCACTTGGGTGTGTTTTCAAAATGACTTTCTGACCTATTTAAATCAAAGCCTTCACAGAACTGATCCCGATCCATCTGCCTCTAATTTTAAATTCAAAACCAAAGAAATAATACAAATATATTGTCAACCTTCCATCACACTTGTTATATTCTCAGAATGTTTCAAAGTTTAGGATCCAGGAAATTACTTTTGAGGTGCAATAACTGCCATTGTGTAGACAAGAGGAGTACTGAAAATCTTTTTTTTTCTTTATTTATTTATGGAATGAGGGTGTCGCTGGCTAGCCGAGCATTTATTGCCATCCCTAATTGACAAGAGGACAGTTAAGAGTCAGCCATATTGCCAAGGGTCTGGAGTCACATGTAGGCCAGACAAGGATGGCAGATTCCATTCTAAAGGACATGAGTGAACCAGATGGGTTTTTCTCAACAATCTACAATGGATTCATGGTCATCATTAGAATCTTAATTCCAGATTTATTTTTATTTAATTGAATTCAGATTCCACCATCTGCCATAGTGGAATTCGAACCCGAATCCCCAGAACATTACCTGGGCCTCTGCATTAACAGTCCAGTGATAATACCACTAGGCCGTCACCGCCCCAAACCTGCACAGTCAGCCCCAACCAGATCAAGAGTCCCAAAGGCTACGTTGCTATCCTGGTGCTTGGGTTCAGGATATCTCATCTGAGCTGCAGAGAAATTCAGAGTCCGAGGGGAAAGATCCAGTTCTTGTGCTCCATGTATATACCACTGATATAGCTAGAATGAGGAAAAAGGTTCTCTTTAAGGAATATGAGGAGCTAGAGGCTAAATTAAAAGCAGGATCAAAAATGTAATAATCTTCAAAACACTACCCCAGCCATGAGTTAATTGGCACAAGGTTAATAAGATTAAAGAGGTAAACGTGAAGTTTAAAGATTATTCTGGGAGAAATGGGTTTGAATTCGTGGGACATTGGCACCAGTATTGAGGGAGGATGGAGCAATTCTGATGGGACGGGCTCCACCTGAATCATACAGAGATCAGAGTCCTGGTGAATTGCATAACTATATCTGTAGACAGGACTTTAAACTCAATAGGGCTGATTGTAACCAGAAAATAAATAGAAGGAACGAATGTTTGAATGTCATATTGCACTAAGGAAGCCTAAAAGGGTAGGAATAATTGAACTTAAGTGCATTTTATCTCAATGCACAAAGCATCAGAATGAGGTAGATGACCTGATGGTGCAAATCAAGATAAATGAATAGGATCTCATAGCCATTGCGGAAACATGATTTACAAGAAGATCAAAACTAGGAACTTAGCGTATTTGACTTTTCAGAAAGAAGGAGGAATGGAAAAGATGGTGGGGTGGCACTGTTAATAAGAATGAAATAAGAACCTTGTGAGAGATGATCTGGATTTGGATGATATAGAGTCCATTTGGGCAGAGTTAAAAAAACAGCAAGGGAAAGAAGGCATTGGGAGGAGTAACATATAGATCCCCAACAGTAGCCACTCTGTAGAAAAGGCTATAAATCAACCAATAGTAGGCACATGTAAAAAAAAGGGCAATAACATGGGTGACTTTAATCTGCATGTTGATTGGGCTAATCAATATGGAACAGGTAGCTTCGACAATGAATTTATGGAGTGCATTAGGGATAGTTGAGAAATTTGGGTAAGAAACAACATGTGTTTAACTTAAGGGGAATTACAATGAAAAGAGGATGGACTTAGCTAAAGCAAACAGGGTAGATAGATAAGCAGGAATGACAATAAGCAAGCAGTAATTGAGAAGGTAATTCATGACTCCCAGCAAAAATACATCCCAGTAAGGAGGAAAGCTTCTGAGAGAGGGATAAACCAACCATGGCTAACCAAGGAAGTTAAGGAGAGTATTAAGTTGAAAGATAAAGCATGTAAGGAGGAAAAAGTCAGTGATAGCCCTGAAGACTGGGATAAAGTTTGAATCCAGCAAAGGAGAACTAAAAAGATAATAAAGCAAACATCAACTATAAGGGAAAACTAACAATGATTATAAAAACTGACAATAAGAGTTTTATATATATATATAAAGGAATGGAGGGGTCGAAGTGAACATAGGCCCCTTAGAAAATGAATCTGGGAAGAAGGTTATAGGGAGCAAGGAAATGGCATAGGAATTAAACAGATATTTTGCATCATTCTTTATGGTGGAAGATATCTAGAGCATTAATACTAAAGAATACCGGTGAGGAATTAAGTACTTTTACCATCACTAGAGAAGTACTATTCGATAAACTAGTGGGGCAAAAGGAAGGTAGGTGTCTTGGCTCTGATGGCTTGCATCCTAGGATCGTAAAAGAAGTGCCTACGGAGATAGGGGATGCACTGGTTGTAGATTTCTAAAAATCTTTGGATTTTCCTTTGGGGCAGTTATGCAAAAAATACAAAGCTAGCACGTAGGTGCAGCAGGTAATCAGGAAGACTCTGCTCCTATGATGCTGCTTGGCCTGCTGTGTTCATCCAGCCCTGCAGCCTCTCTGCTCCTATGATGCTGCTTGGCCTACTGTGTTCATCCAGCCCTGCACCTTGTTGTCTTGGATTCTCCAGCATCTGCAGTTCCTACTATCTCAGACTAATGGAATGTTGGCTTTTATTTCAAGGGCATTAGAGTATAAGAGTAGGGAAGTCTTATTACAACTGTGCAAGGTGCTGGTGAGAGCACATCTGGAGTATTGTGAGCAGTTTTGGCAAAGCTATCATTTCATTGGAGGCAGTTCAGAGAAGGTCCACTGGGATGATCCCTAGTATGGAGGGATTGTCTTATAAGCAAAGGCTAAACTGGGTTGGGACTCTACTCCCTGGAACTTGAAAAGAATGAGAGGTGAAGGACTGAAACAGAAGGATTTTAAGGGGCTTGATAGGGTGGATGCTGAGAGAATGCTTCCCTTCATGGGAGAGTCTAGGGCTGAGAGAATAGTCTGAGAAAAAATGGGATGCCAATTTAAGACTGACATGAGGAGGAATTTGTTCTCTAAGGAGTTCCAAAGATTCACAATCCTTGCCACAAAAAGCTTTGAGGGCAGAGTCCTTGCATATATTTAAGGCTGAGATAGACAGATTCTTGATCAATTGGGGAAGCGAGGGTTACTGGGAAAGAGCAGGAAGGTGGATGTGAGGAGTCTCAGATCAGCCATGATCCTATTGAATGGCAGACCAGACTTGAGAGGCCAAATGGCCTACTCCTGTTCCTACTTCTTATGGTCACCGCCACTCCCTGTACCTCTCCAAGATGTTATGGATATAGTGGCTCCTCACAAATGCATAAGAATCCAAACCAAATGAGATTAGATGAAAAAAGGAAAAAATTACAACATGTAACTGTTGAGTATTCTCCCCAAAGAAATGGAAAAGTTTCGCTGGATCCAGTATGCTTGATTTTACCATTCAGGAGATGAACCACTGTTTGTTTTATCCTTAGTTTTGCATAGTATTAGCATAGTATAACCTCAGCAAGTGATCTAAACTTTTTGAGCTATTTCATTCCTTCCTTGGATGGGATTTTAAGAAAGAACTTGTACTTTGCAGACAGATAGCAAATACTATCCATTAACCTTGAATGTATGCACCATTATGAAGCGAAGGCATTTTGCAAGGTGGCAGTCACTATAAAGTTGCTTGCATTCCATTTTATGACCTACAATTATGGATTTCAAAGTATGTATTATTCATCAATTAAAATCATGTGAGGAAAAACGCCAGAGCTAATACTTTAATAACAAGATTAGGTATATTTGTAATCCTCCAGGCACTCCTGACGAGACATCTAATGGTATTTACAATGCATATACTTGTCAGCACAATAATTCTAATAAAGCCTGTAGACCAAGAAGAATATCAAATGTGGGATCTATAGTTGATAGAACTCCTCCATAATGTAATCGATCTAAACTTGCTAAATTGCCATTATCTTTTAACACCAGTTTTTTTAACACAAAGATAATGACATTTGTATTGTGCTATGTACTTCTGCTTATGTTGGTTCCAGTTGCTTGACAATTGAATGAGCTGTTCACAGAGGACGGTATATTGTCAACCTTTGAAAGCCTCTTTTAGCAGCACTTAGGTAAATTTCATGTCTTAGATAGCTTTAAAGACATTGCACAGACTTTAACATTTTTTATACCTTTTCAAGTCTATTGTTAAAGGTAGGTAATTAGAGGATAACTCACTGAAGCTGAGTGATTGAGGTTCTTTCACACATACAAAAGACTCCCAATTCCGGTATCCCACCTGGTCAAGTAAGCAATGAAAATCTGCAGCACATCAGTAATCACTTTCATGATAAGTTAGTTTTTAATATTTTATATTATTGTTTTCAGTTGATTTTTAAACATTTAAATTATATTCAGATGAGAAATATGTTTGGTTGTGATACCAGGACATACCTTGTCTTACACGGTAGACTGTGCAGTGTAATTTTGTGTATGCTGAGCTTCTGATGGAAAAAAATATAAAACGTTAAGGCATTGTTTGACTCATGCTATTAATATATTTAGCTCTATTGAAAGCATGCTTCAATCTAAATGTAATTTCCCCAATACCTAGCAACTGAAGTAAATCATCATAAAAACCCTGACAGCTTCAAATGTATTTGGCTACCTGATGTATAGTTACATAACTTAGTGAACTGTTACATTTCCCACAAGGAATGATACTGCCTGACAATTAGTTGAGAAGAAAATGCAGCCTTTAAAATTTTAACACTAGGTAAGTGAAGCAACAGATTATTCATAGAAAACGGGAGTAAATGAGTAATGGTCAGACAAACTTATGATAAAATTCTGACTGATAAAGTGGCACTTGGAACTGGATTTCTAAGCTGATTTTGTTTTGTGGATCAGTATGGGTGTACATTTAGAGACAAAATCAGCCATGGAGCATATATTTGCTGGTAGTATCTCCAATTCCTTCACTTTGCCTATAGTGCAAGGTCCATTAAATAATTTCACAAGTTGTCTAGGCAAACCAATTATATGATTTATCTGATTTTTGTATCATGGTTTTAAAAAGACCAAGTTTTAAAAATAAATGTGCCTTACATACTTAATTGTACACTTGTAATTGTGATACTGACCTTTAAGTTGCAGTCTTGTAATTTTGCCCTATAAATTACTGAAATGTATTCTATCATTCTCCTTGGAAACTTAATACAGAGAAATTAAAAATGAATGATCTGTTGTTGCCTAATGACATGTTGTACACAATCTGCCTGCTCTTTAATGAAAGATTTCACTCCTGAGTTGCCACGTTAATATGCGCGGATATTATCCTCCACTGTCATCCCGCCCTTTGCTGATATACGAACTTACTGGCACAAGTGACGTTCTCTCTGTGTCAATCAAATAGTTATTATTCACACGTAGGCATCAACAGAAAGCTGTTTAACTGTTGGGATGTCATAGCTGATTCTATCTTAATCCAATGTCCACACATATACATCCAGAATGCAGAATTCACAAATAGCCATCATGGGATGATTTTCTCCTGATTAAACCCAAGGGTGTTTAGCCCAAATGTAGCTAACTGGTACCATAGACCAAGAATCGAATGCAGGACCTCCCTGTTCTTTGTGCTTCACCAAGTAACTGGATGAATTGAGTCATTAAGACAAGGCTTGGTCACAATATTGCATGATAATTTGTATGTTGTTAAATATAAAATAATTGGCTTAAAAGTCTTTTTGTATTTTTTTTTAATTTGGTATGTTCCCAGTTATAAAGCAAAGTTTTAATTTTACTGAATTTTAGTTGTGGACAGCAATAACTTCATACTGGTGATTTGTTTATCCTTTTGATTTAAATACAAGATGCAGAAGGTTTGACAAGGGAAGGGGCAATTTTGAAATCCAAAAGTAGGAATGAAGTGCACTAGTTTGGAATCATGAGAAAACTGATAAAATGAGGTAGAAAGATTGTGTAAGTTGGACCTACAGAGTCATGCATAACTATCTATGCTGATTTTAAATTAAAAATCTTAAAAGGCCTCCTTCAAAGGCACCATGAATAAGCACTGTGCCACTTGGTTAGAATACAGTATGGTCCACTGATGTGGGTAGAATGTGTTTAAATAAAATTTCATTGCCGAAGTTACCCAAAGTTTCCTCCTTGTGCCTTTTTTCCCTCTCCCTCCTCTGTCACTTTCTATTATTCCTTGCTCTTTCTCTCCTTCTGCCCGCAATTTCTCCAACTCTTTCTTTTTGCTTCTCTCTGTGTCCACGTGCCTTTCTCTTTCTCTGGTTTGATTGTGTGTCGAGTACACAGGTGGCACTGTGTCACCCCTATTGTTTAATTCATGAAAATGATCTTCATAGTTCATTTGCACCTGTTATGCTCATGAGTAAATTTGCACTTGTGAAGGGAAGCCATTAATCTGATGGTATCCTAATTAGAATTAAGTTGCAGTCTCTTAAAGTTTACATTTTTATGTAACTTCAAAGAGTTTATCATAACACCAAGAATTCCAGCTGCACCTGCATGTTGACTAATTTGTATTTTTTTTAAATGCGGAATAAAAAAGTTGCTACCCTCCCTAACCTTCCTGTCAGTTGTGGTTTTGAAAGAGGGCTGATGCTGCTTTAAATTGCATTAAAAAAACAAAGCTTCACAACTAGGAGGAAAAACGACACTTTTATCTTTTTTTGAAAAAATCCCTCTGGATCCCTTTAAAATTACTGTTGACTAACAAGTTGTGGCTCTTTTCTCTGAGGCAGTGGGTACAAGACAACTACTTGAGACAAGAGAGGAACATTTATCCTCAAGGCTTCTCATATTTAGTCAAGCAGAAAGGCTGTGCATGGGGAGAAGGTTCTTTATCAGCATTCCACATTTTTTAATGAGCTACCTCACAAATAATATAGGCTTTTCCTTTCTAGCTAAAGCTTCCACTGAAAGAAGGATTTGTCCTAATTAAGTAGGGAATGCTGACAGATAGTTTTAGGTGTGCATATGTTACTGTTCACTCACTCTCAGAATTGAACACTTTCTTTTTTCAGCTGAAAGTTGAAGACTCTTGTTAGACTAGTACTTAACTTTAGAGCAGGGGGTAATAGAACTGCAGCTTTGTTATTTACAAGCTTTAAAAAAAATGTTTATTTCCTTTTTCAAAGTGTAATTTGTGATTCACACAATGGCCACAAGTATGCAACCACTCATGTCAATGTTCTTTAGGTGAAACTTGAGCATCTTGGTGTGCAAGACAATGTTCTGATAATGTCTATTTTATACCTAGGTGGACAAACACAATTAAGGACTGGTTTCGCATTGTCCCAACACTGTTTGAAATAGTCTCAGAGTACATCTTTTGTGCCAAGCTAGCTGAGTGTGCTTAAAGACAACCTTTGAAAGTGTCTGCCGAACAGTATAATCTAATGATTTCACTTACACCTCCCTTATTTAACACTGTCATGGAAAGTAAGGAATACGCCATTCATAATTTACATGTCATTTGCTGCTTCATATTGTGTGAAATTTAATTACACAGCTTAAATCGTAGCCAGTGCTCATTTGTCTCAGGGAGAGCTCACAATAAGGCATTGATGTGAGTCCAGCATTCACCCACAGTCCGCCTTTTATCAAATCACCTTCTGGTGCAGCTATCGAGGCCGCACAGTTGTTCTTTTCACTCTTTTGTGAAGAAAATGAGAGAATTTGACCCCCATTTTCATTTAAAAAATCCAGGGCATCATATAAAAGATGCTATTTGAAAAGATTTTATTCAGTGCTTTACCACAATGGAATATACAGATAAATTTTCCGAAGGTGATTATGGAGCCCGGATGGGTCCCCAAAGCAGTAATAGTTTTGTAGAACTTCTATTGAATTGGAAAACATAAAATACTAAAACTCCCCACAGGTGCTGGTTTTATTATTTTTTCCACAACCACTTCTGGTGGAGGGGAACCCCATCCCACAGCTACAAATTACTAATCAAATGTATTATTCACAGTTTAAGTCCATTTCTGAAACTTTGCTGTTAAATCAAAAGAGCCGCTTTTGGGTAATTGCAGTGCTGTTCGGCCTCCTGATGGGCGGCTCATATAACAGCAATCCACAACTAGTAAAAGTTTGCTCTCAGCTGGCACCTATCCCATTCTTCAGTGCAACACTGAGACAGATTTAAGAGGATGAAGAGGATAATTATTAGATTCAGAAACAGTTCTCTGAGTAAAATCTGTTCTTTATTCAGTTAAGATAAAAACTGTTTATATTTCTAGAAGCACCATTATTGCACTAATACAAGAAATAAAGTATGCACATTTGTATTTTTTTAAATTGCAGGGAACAGTTTGCTGTTCCTATTTGTACACGCTTGTTAAGTGGATTTACTCCATTGGAAAGTGTGGACAGTGGTGTTTCAATAAAAGCCATTGAAATAACATTGTTTGATGCTTACCCCAATTGCTCAAGAGTCTATCCACTAAGTAGTGAATTTTACAAAATGAGAGAGCTCCAGGTTGGATCCAAGCTCTCAACTCAAGTTGGCTAATCTCAGTCCCTCCCTAACAACACTCTAGGTCTCCCTACGGCACATGGATTGCAGTGGTTCAAGAACGCAGCATACCATCACCTTCTCAAGGAATGGGCAATAAATGCTGGCCCAGCCAGTGATGCTCACATCCCACGAGTGAACTAAAAAAAAGCCAAAGCGAATGAAGGGGTGTTACAGTTGGCCGTCAATGTGCCTGCATTAAGGAGGAGGAAATAGTGAATAATTGCTATAAGAACAAGGTGTGGAGCTGGATGAACACAGCAGGCCAGGCAGCATCAGAGGAGCAGGAAAGCTGATGTTTCGGATCTGGACCCTTCTTCAGAAATGGGGGAGGGAGAGGGGGCTCTTAAATAAATAGAGAGAGGGGGAGGCAATGATAGAAGGTGGGTACTGGAGCAGAAAGGTGGAGAGAAGACGGACAGGTCAAGGAGGCAGGGATGAAACCAGTACAGGGGGTTAGTCAGTGAGGAGGGAGGGGCGGGTAAGTGAGAGGGAAGACAGACAGGTTAAGGAGGCGGGGATGAGGCTAGAAGGTAGAAAGTGGGGGTGGGATTTGGTCAGTGAGGTGGGAGGAGCAGATGGGTGGGAGAAAAGATGAACAGGTCAAGGAGGCGGGACGAGGGGGGGCACTGGTGTTGAGATGAGGTCGTGGTGGGGAGATTCTATCATCACCTTCTACCATCACCTCCCCCTCTCTCTATTTATTTCAGAGGCCCCTTCTACTCCCCCATTTCAGAAGAGGGGTCCAGACCCAAAACATCAGCTTTGCTGCTCCTCTAATGCTGCCTGGCCGGCTGTGTTCATCCAGCTCCACACCTTGTTATCTCAGTCTCCAGCATCGGCAGTTCCTACGATCTCGGAGTTAATAATTGCTCCTGTTTGCTGTAAAATCTAGCCTCTTTTGGTCATATGGGTTGGTGGAAATTCACTGGGATACCCTTGCAGTCAAATAACCTGTCACACTACTTCATCAAAGTTTACTTATCAACGATGATCTCTTGAGAAAGGCACTGGAGAATAAGTGATAAAGGGAAAAGAAGAACGACAAGAAAAGAGATTGAGCAGTGGTCTCAGCATAGGTTTTAAAAGCAAGAAAAATCTCTGAAGAATGCAAAACTGTAAATTTTATCAGCAAATTGACAAAGTTTTGTGCATCTCTCCCTTAGGGAGTTTGCATAATTTTCAGATTAATTTTTATTACTTTTTTTGTAAAGTAGCAATACATTTTTACAGTGCAATAGAAAATTTAGGTCTTATTTGCTTCTTCAGTACTCAGATAATTTTCAAATGCGTTAAGAATCAGTAATATGTACGTGAGAATTCCTATCACATAGGGAAGGATCTAAAAAGCCTGGGAAGATGTTTGCCAGAGTGACTAAGACGTTTTACCACTCATTTGAAATTTTGTGAATGAAAGGGATTTTATACAACTTTGATATATAGCATCTTACAAATGATCATGCCACAGCACAATTAGCAGTAAATGCACATCACTTGATCAGTATTTTCAGAATATTTAAATTGTTACTCTTTACAGCTAAATTGATGGTGAGTGTTTACAACTAATAAAGGGAGTTCTATAATGCAAGTTGCATTTCAACAGATGTTCGAAAACTCAGGTTAATACCATATCTTTATCTCACTAGGAGGTGATATATAAAGCAGAATTTTTAAAAAAAACTTTTACTGGAATTGCTTCCACATACAGATGAACAATCTGAGACATTGTGATGCTTATTTGCTAACCCTGTCAATCCCCCTTAAATTAAGTGCATAATGCAAGCAATTGTATTTGCTTGTAAACTCCTGAGGTCAATAAGTGGACAATTGTAACTGCTTTTCTTGTTTTGCTTCTGATGTCACAAAAGCACAAATTTTCCAATATTTGAAGAGACTGCTGACTCACTTAGGTTACTGATCCACCTCAGGACCCTGAGGACCTCCCAGTATAAGTATATAAGTGGTACTGGTATTTGTGTGGGAAGTTTAAACTTCCAATTACCAGTTTTGCCCTACTCCGTGGTTGGCCAGAACCACTGAGAATTGAGCTGTTTGGCCTGCTTTTTATACAAATTTGCTTTGAGTTGCTCTGCTCAGCAGGCTTTAGACTAGCTATGTAAAATTAATGAATTAAGCTGGAGAGTCAAAGCACAGTAACGTGTACTATCCCTGCTCCTCAGAAGTGCTCCCATACCATTCTCACCACCATCCCCCCCACCTCCCATTTCAAACATTGTTCACCTTCTATCCACTCCAGACCTCCTGGACCACAGACAGTGCTCACCATCGCATTTCCCCAAACTACAGACAGTGCTGTCCCCCCATTCCCAAGGACAGACTGTGATCACTGTCACCCCTGTGCCAAATCACAGACAGTGCTCACCACCCCTCTCAAACAAAAGATAGTGCTCACCAAACCCCGAAACCACAGATGATGAAATACTTCACAGGTTGCTAACTCTTTTGCACACTAATACACGCAAGTGTTGTAAACTCTCCATTATATTTACAACTAATTTTGGGCTGTTATGTTTCTTTAGGGAGTGAGAAGGAAAAGTTTGGAAAGTAGTTAATTGCCTACATTCACCCCAGTTTCACAGATTGTGAATAGAAGAAGTGCAATTTGATCCCACTAAGCACGAAGGAAGATGGTTGTGATTTTTTTTCTTTGATAGCTCGTGGACACTGCTGGTAAGACCAGCATTTGTTACTCATCTCGAATTACCTTTGAATTGAGTGACTTTCTAGGCCATTTTTGGAGCATTACTCTGGGTCTGGAGTCCCTGCTTTAAATTCTATTCCATAGGTACCAACTCCCAAGTCTGTTCAAGACAAGTTTCAGATTAAACACTGTTTGCACATTTGATGTCACATTTGACGCTGAGACAAGCTTCTGACCACATTAATGCCATTACTAAGACAGCCTATTTCCAGCTCTAGCATTGCCCAGTTTCACCCCCATTTACTGATCTGTTGTTGAAACATGCATCCATGTCTTTGTAGAGTTTAGATTGGCCTATTCAATACACTTTCTGCCTGATTTCCTACATTACACCGTCTGTAAACTTTAAGTCATCAAAGTGTCCTATGTTGTAACACATATTAAGTCCTGTTCCCATATCACCCCTATGCTTGCTGACATTGGCTCCTGTTATGTTTTTGGTAATTATCGTGATTTGTCACTTTAAGAGTTTGATCGTGTGATGTCATGATGATATCATTGAGTATTTTGAAACAGGTCAGTCTAACCTTGCTGCTACAAAGTGAACACCTCATTAATAAATGAGTGTAATGAGGTCAGCAGATGGACCTCATAGAATATGAGTTGCCTGATTGGACCAGATTAACAGCGCCAATCAGGGAGCCCTGACTGACAGATGTAAACAGAAGTGTCATACATTCTGTTGACTCTGAGAGCTGACTCTGAGGGAGCTGGATCAGTGTTAAGGACTTCCCATGTGTAAATAAAGGGTTCTTTGGTGATGGGATGCCAGCCTCTGTTGAGTTAGTTAAGTGGTGATGAGGGAAAGCCACACTGCTGAAAAAAGTCACTCTCAACAGTCATCTTTGAGGTAGGATAAGCATTTCTGGCATCATGCCGTTATTTGAGAAGCTTGACTCATTCGATCCTGCTGTCGAAAACTAGGTCCAGTATGTGCAAAGAATGCATTTTTTTCTGGGCCAATAACATTGGGACAGATGAAAAACAACAAGTAATTTTCCTGACAGCTTGTGAACCTGCAGCCTTTTTGGTTATTAGGGTCCTAACATTCCCTGAGACACCAGATACTAAAACCTTTCAAGTGTTGGTTGATTCAGTTAAGGAATATTACAACCCCAAACAGCCTTTATTTCTAGATGCTATCAGTTTTACTCAGCAATTCGAGAACCAGGGAATCTATATTGGTATTTTTGGCTAGGTTAGGACAACTGGCATATGGATGTGAATTTGGTTGAACCCTTAATGAGATGCTGAGAAACAGTTTGGTGTGTGGAATTAATGAGTAACCATGTGAAAGTGCCTACTAGCTGAAGCCCAACTGGACTTCAAACAGGTACTACAACTGACTTTATCATGGGAAAGTGTGGCAAGTGGAGCATTTGACATGCAGAGAATTCTGACAGAAGTGGACACCCTCACCAGTCCAACTGAACTTGGGGAACACCACTTGAGTGAAGGCAATTGCATAGACTCACTCAGGACATATCCTGAACAGAGGGACTCTAGGTCAGCCCACAGCAAAATCCCAAAACAACAGTTAAAATTTTCTTCAGGATCCAAACCAGCAAGCCATTGTAGTTGCTGCCGGTATGTGGTCTTGAGACAGCAAAACAGTCCCACTAGACCTAAATTGAGTTAAGAGAACTGAAAGGCTGTTATCCAGGAGAGTGCGCATCCTGGAAAGTCCACTTCCATCTGGTTTAGAACAGTTAAATTGCTTAGCAACATCCATATCAGAACCAATCAAAATAAATATCTGGTTAAATGATCACCCGTCTGTAATGAGGCCAACATCAGTGCAGCCACTTCAATGATCGCAGAGCCAGTCTTTAACAAAATTCGCTCTGGACTCCAACCCTGAAGTTTGCGCAAAACGTTGGCTAGACTGAGAACCTATACTGGGAAACCTTGACAGATTAAGGGTACAAATCCAGCCTCGTATGAGAAGCAGCTGGTTCAGTTACCACTGATTGTAGTAAAAGGCTCAGGCTCAAACTTGATGGGGCAAAATTGGTTGGGAAAGATTCACCTAGGTTGGCTCAACATTCTTCGGTTAGAGAATGGCTGCCTGAGTGAAGTCCTAGTTAGATACCCAAAAGATTTTCAGAAAGGTCTAAGGACTGTCAAAGGAGCAACCTTGCATGTTGACCAGGAAACAATTCCATGATCCTGAAAGGCCCATCTGGTTCCATTTGCCTTACGGGCAAAAATAGAGGCAGAAATCAGGAGGCTGGAAAGCAAAGGAATCATCAGAGTTTCTGGAAAGGGCAGCACCAGTCTTGCAAAATGGGAAGCACCAGTCTTACTGAATGTGATGCCCAATGGGATGGTTTGCCTTTGTTTTTAACTGGATTTTAAACAAGTGGGAAAGCACGTTAGCAGCTGGATAATTACCCAATCTCTCGCATAGAGATTTATATGGAAAGCTGGAGGGGAGGCTGTCCTTCATGAGACATGCATACTTGCAATTGCAGTTGGATGAGGGTTCCCAGAAGTATGCTACAATTAATACCCATAAGGGTTTGTACCAATATATAAGACTGCCGTTTGGGATATCGTCAACCTGTGCAATTTTTCAGCGAATGATGGACGACATTTTACAATGTCTATCCCAGGTGGCCATTTATCTGGATAACATGCTAGCAACAGGGAAAAACAACAACGAGCACTTAAAGAACGTGGCCATAGTTCGTAGGTGTCTCTCCCTGGTGGGTGTATGCATTAGAAGGGAAAAGTATGTGTTACGGACACCCCAAGTGACCTACTTCAGCTACAGGGTTGAAAAAACCAGGTTACACCCGCTGGAGGATAAAGTGAGGGTGATCAAAGCTCCCACATCTGTACTGGAGCTTAGATCTTTCCTTAGGCTGGTGAACTTATGGAAAGTTCTCATATTACCTGGCCTCCATCCTGGCACATTTGCATCAACTCTTAAAAAAGGAACAGCCTTGGAAATGGTCATATGGCCAAGCCACAACTTTCAGGGAAGTGAAGAAACAGCTGTCATAATCTAATGTGTTGGCACATTATGTTCCCAGATGAGATCTGGTATTGACATGCGATGCCTTCCCATACACCATCAGGGTAGTATTAGCTCATAGATGGCCCAATGGAGAGGAACGCCCAATAGCGTTTGCATACAAAACTTTAGCTAATGCAGAGCGTAAGTACATCCAGATAGAGAAGGAAGGATTGGCAGTCATATTTGGAATCAGGACATTCCAAAAATACCTTTGCAGGCATAAATTTGTAATAATAATGGACCACAAACCCCTACTAGGTTGAATTAAAGAGGACAAGGCAGTGCCATCCATAGCTTCAGGTGGAATTCAGTGGTGGGTGCTAATACTAAATATGTATAATTATAAGATGATCACCATCCAGGAAGCTCAGTTGCAAATGCGGAGACATTGAGCCGCCTCCCACTGGCAGATACTCTACTGGTGGGACCGCCACTGAAAGAGTCCGTAATGGTTTTAAATTTTCTTAACATACTTCCAATCACAGCTGACAATATCAGACTTTGGACGCAGAAAGATCCGGTCCTGGCAAAACTGAAACAGCTAGTGGTGGTGGGGGAAACCAAAGGGGCGTCACAACCAGAACTGAAATCTTTTTGGACCAGGAGAGAACAGATCACAGTAGAAGACGGTAATATGTTACTATGGGGAGCAAGAGCGATTGTCCCAAGCAAAGGTTGCCATCAGATACTGGCTGAACTCCACCAGGTTCATCGAGGTGTTTCCAAAATGAAGATGTTGGCGAGAAGTTATGTCTGGTGGCTAGGATTGGATGCATACATAGCCACATTAGTGGGGCAGTACCCCCAGAATGCCAACAAGGACAAACATACTGCTAGCAGCTCCCCACATTCGTGGGAATGGTCAGGTAAATCCTGGACTCGGTTACACGTCGACTGTGCAGGTCCTTTCATGGGCTCAATGTTCTTAGTCATGGTGGACAGCCACTCAAAGTGGCTGGATATGCATAGAGTTCACTTGTCAAACCCTGGAATTACAATAGAAAAACTGTGCAGATCGTTTGCAATTCACGACCTCCTGGAAGTGTTGGTCACAGAAAACGGGCCAACATTTACCAGCAGGGAATTGAGTATTTAGTAAAGTTGAATGGTATTCATCATATAAGAACAGCTCCATATCATCATCTGATGGTATGGTCCAATGATCTGGCAGAAAGAGCAGTCCAAACTTTGAAGGCAGTCTTAAAGAAACAGCCGAGAGCTTCACTAGATACCAAATTGTCCTGGTTCCTGTTTGATTGTAGGACTGTCCCTCATGCAACCACAGGGATGGCTCCAGCAGAGTTGCTAATAGGGAGAAGACCTTGCACCAGGTTAAAACCGATCTTCCCAGACCTTGGGGAGAGGGTGAAGGGGCGTCAAATGTCGGACACACGACTCCATTAAGTGAGAGAGTCAGTTTACTTCAGGGGATGAAGTTTGGTATAGGAACCACAGGAATGGACCTCATGGGTAAGAGGCATGGTCAACACAAGGTCAGGTCCAGTGACGTATAAAGTTCAGGTAGGTGCAGTGATCCTGAACAAGCATGTGGACTGTATGAAAGCTGCAAACTCGTAAACGGTATGTGAGCAAAACATGCCCGGCTCCTTGACTGCCTTTCTGATTGTTCTGGAACCGGGGCGGTTCTTGCTGTCTGTCAAGCATTGAAGATAGCTCGGATTCTGAGGTGGACATGGCAGATGTCACTGCCTCAATACCTTTGCCACCTAAAGAGGAGAATGAATTTCTTTCAAGACGCCCCAGATGCAAAAGGCGAGCTACTGTGTGTTTTTTTTTAATTCATTTGTGGGACATGGACATTGCTGGCTGGGCAGCATTTATTGCCCATCCCTAGTTGCCCTTGAGAAGGTGTGATGAGCTGCCTTCTTGAATCAATGCAGTCCACCTGCTGTGGTTGACTCACAATGCCATTAGGGAGGGAATTCCAGGATTTTGACCCAACAACAGTGAAAGAACGCCAGTATATTTCCAAGTCACAATGGTAAGTGGCTTGGAGGAGAGCTTGAAGGTGGTGGTGTTCCCATATGTCTGCTGCCCTTGTCCTTCTAGATGGAAGTTGTCATGGGTTTGGAAGGTGCTGTCTGAGGATCTTTGGTGAATTTCTGCAGGGCATCTTGTAGACAATACACACTGCTGCTACTGAGCGTCAGTGGCAGAGAGAGTGTGTACTTGTTGTATTGCCAATCATGTGGGTTGCTTTGTCCTAGATGGTGTCAAGCTTCTTGAGTGTTGTTGGGCCTGCACTCATCCAGACAAATGGAAAGTATTCCATCACACTCCTGACTTGTGCCTCGTAGATGGTGGGCAGGCTTTGTGGATTCAGGAGATGAGTTACTCGCTGCAGTATTCCTAGCGTCTGACCTGCTCTTGTAGCCACTGTGTTTATGTGGTGAGTCCAGTTGAGTTTCTGGTCAATGACAACCCCTAGGATATTGATAGTGGGGGATACAATGATGGTAACACCGTTGAATGCCAAGGGGTGGTGGTTAGATTGTCTCCTATTCATGATGGTCATAGCCTGGCATTTGCATAGCTCGAATGTTACTTGCCACTTGTCAGCCCAGGCCTGGATATTGTCCAGATCTTGTTTCATTTGAACGTGGACTGCTTCAGTATCTGAGGAGTTGTGAATGGTGCTGAACATTGTGCAGTCATTGGCGAACTTCCCCATTTCTGACCTTACGATGGAGGGAAGGTCATTGATGAAGCAGCTGAAGATGGTTGGGCAGAGGATACTACCCTGAGGAACTCCTGCAGAGATGTCCTGGAGGTGAGATGATTGACCTCCAACAACCACGACCATCTTCCTATGTGTCAAGTATGACTCCAACCACAGGAGAGTTTGCCCCATTGATACCCATTGATTCCAGTTTTGCTAGGGAACCTTGATGCCACACTCAGTCAAATGCAGCCTTGACGTCCATGGCTGTCACTCTTCCCTCACCTCTGGAATTCAGCTCTTTTGTCCATGTTTGAACCAAGGCCGTAATGAAGGCAAGAGTTGAGTGGGCCTGGCGGAACCCAAACTGGGCATCACTGAGCAGGTTATTGCTGAGCAGGTACTGTTTGATAGCAATGTTGATAACACCTTCCATCACTTTACTGATGATTGAGAGTAAACTGATGGGGCGGTAATTGGCCGGGTTGGATTTGTCCTGTTTTTTATGTACAAGACATACCTGGGCAACTTTCCACATTGTCGGGTAGATACCAGTCTTGTAACTGTACTGGAAGTTCTGGAGTGCAAGTCTTCAGTACTATTGCTGGAATGTTGTCAGGGCCTGTAGCCTTTGCAGTATCCAGTGTTTCCAACCATTTCTTGATATCACGTGGAGTGAATCAAATTGGCTGAAGAGTGGTATCTATAATGCTGAGGACCACTGGAGGAGGCTGATATGGATCATTCACTCTGGCACTTCTGGCTGAAGATTGCTGCGAAAGCTTCAGCCTTATCTTTTGCATTGAGGATGAGGATATTTATGGAACCTCCTCCTCCAGTGAGTCATTTAATTGTCCATTACCATTCACAATGGGATGTGGCAGGACTGAAGAGCTTAGATCTGATCTGTTGGTTGTAGTATCACTTAGCTGTGTCTATCACTTGCTACTTATGCTGTTTGACATGCAAGTAGTCCTGTATGGTAGCTTCACTGGGTTGATATTTCATCTTCAGGTATGCCTGGTGCTACTCCTGGCATGCCCTCCTGCACTCTCGATTGAACCAGGATTGATCACCTGGCTTGATAGTGATGGTTGAGTGGGGGATATGCCAGGCCATGTTACAGATTGTGCTGGAGTACAATTCTGCTGCTGTTGACGGTCCACAGCGCCTCATGGATGCCCAGTCTCGAGTTGCTAGATCTGTGCGAAGTTTGTCCCACTTAACACGGTAAAAGTGCTACACAACATGATGGAAGTTATTCTCAATGTGAAGGCGGGACTATACAATGGTCACTCTTACCGATACTTTCATGGACAGATGCAACTGTAGCTGGCAGATCAGTAAGGATGAGGTCAGGTATGTTTTTCCCTCTTGTTGGCTTCCTCACCTCCTGCTGCAAACCCAGTCGAGGAGCTATGTCCTTTAGGACCCAACTAACTCGATCAGTAGTACTGCTGACAAGCCACTCTTGGTGGTGGACATTGAAATCCCGCACCCAGGGTACATTTTGTGCCTTTGCCATCCTCAGTGCTTCCTCCAAGTGTTGTTCAACATGGAGGGGTACCGACTCATCAGTTCATGGAGGACAATATGTGATAATCAGCGGGAGGTTTCCTTGTCCATGTTTAATCTGAAGCCATGAGACTTCAGGGGGTCTGGAGTCAATACTGAGGTCTCTCAGAGCAACTCCCTCCTGACTATATACCACTGTGCTGTCACCACTGCCAGGTCTGTCCTGACAGTGAGACAGGACATATCCAGTGATCGTGATGGTGGTGTCTGGGATTCTGTGAGTATGACTATGCTTAACTAGGCTGTGAGACAGCTTTCCCAATTTTGGCACTAGCCCCCAGATGTTAGTGAGGAGGACTTTGCAGGGTCAACAGGGCTGCCATTGCCTTTTCCGATGCCTAGTTCGATTCCAGGTGATCCATCCAGTTTCATTTCCTTAAGACTTCGTAGCGATTGATACAACTGAATGGCTTGCGAGGCCGTTTCAGAGGGCAATTGAAAATCAACAACAGTGCTATTGGTCTGGAGTCACATGTAGGCCAGACCAGGTCAGGATGGCAGATTTTCTTCCCTGAAGAACATTAGTGAACCAGATGAGTTTTTCTGACAATCAACAGTGATTTCAGTGATCAGTAGATTCTTAATTCCAGATTTTTTTTATTGAATTCAAATTCTGCCATCTGCCGTGGCAGGATTCGAACCTGGGTCCCCAGAACGTTAGTTGAGTTTCTGGATTAATAGTCTAGCAATAATACCACTCAGGCCATTGCCTACCTGTATCAGAGGCAGAGTTGGATGAACCTGACCTGGTGCTAAAACGCCTCAAGAGGAGACACAAAAAAAAAGAGCCAGCCTGTTTCCTCGAACTCAGGGGAGAAGGGATGTAGTGATTGTAATGAGATCAAGCAGGAGGACCTCATAGAAGGCCGACGTTTCGAAGGGTCTAGGCTCGAAACGTCAGCCTTCCTGCTCCTCTGATGCTGTTTGGCCTGCTGTGTTCAACCAGCTCTACACCTTGTTATCTCAGATTCTCCAGCATCTGCAGTTCCTACTATCTCTGGACCTCATAGAATATGAGTTCCTTGATTGGGGTTGTTAATCTGATTCAAGCAGGGAGCACTGGCTGACAGGTAGGGACAGGAGTGTCAGACATCCTGTTCACTTTCAGATCCAGCTCTAAGTGAACTGGATTAGTGTCAAGGACTCTTCATGTATAAATAAAGGGTGCATTGCTGACGGGATACTGGCCTCTGTGGAGTTATTTCATGGAGGAATGGTTCCATTGATACCTCAAAGAGGTATTGGAAGCAGCTGAGTCCAGTTACTCTGCAACCCTCAAAAATGAGACTAAGTACATACACAAGCGAAGTGGTGCCTTTAAGGGATGTGTCTCACCGGCAGGACAGACCTGGCAGAGGTGGTGGCACGGTGGTATATAGTCGGGAGGGAGTTCCCAGAATATAGTCGACTGCATTCGCTGCTCACAATATATTCTCCATTACATTGGGGAAACGAAGCGTAGACTGGGTGACTGCTTCACAGAACATCTACGTTTTGCTCGCAAGAAAGACCCTGAACTACCTGTTGCCTGCCACTTTAACGCACCACCCTCTTCACTGGCCATCATTTCTGTCTCTGGCTTGCTGCAGTGTTCCAGCGAACCTTAATGCAAACTGGAAGAACAACACCTCATTTTCCACCTGGGGACCCTGCAGCCCTCCGGACTCAATATCAAGTTCAATAATTTTAGGACCTAAACTCTCCCATGTCCCATGTCCCAGCCCCCTACCCCACACACCAGGCCTTGTTACCACATAGCCTGCCATCATACACCACCTGTTGTTAGTCACTAATAGTCCCCATTAGCAACTATTCACCCTTCCAGCCTGATCGTTAGCAACTCTTTGTCTATCCAACTGCTGTTCTCTCTCTTTAGGCTGTATCCTATTGTTTACTCCCTACCCATCCCCCTCACTTTTGCTGCATATAAACTGATGTTTTCCCAGCCATCATCAGTTCTGAGGAAGGGTCACTGGACCTGAAACGTTAACTCTGCTTTTTCCTTCACAAATGCTGCCAGACCTGCTGAGTGTTTCCAAAAACTTTGTTTTTGTTCCTGATTCACCGCATCTGCAGTTCTTTCGGTTTTTATTTTGCTAAAGTGTCAAAGTTTGCTGTCATTACTTTATTGAAACTCTCAGCAATTTTGAGTCTGCACATTCATGGAAAAATGCAGAAATTCAGAAGTAGTGATGTACTTTTGGACTCCCGCAAGACTTGCAACCATTGGGAAATCTTTGATCATAGAATCCTTACAGTGCAGATCGAGGTCATTTGGCCCATCGAGCCTGCACCAATCTTCTGTAGAGCATCCCACACTATCTCCATAATCCTGCATTTACCATGGCTAATTCACCTAGTCGGCACATCTTTGGGCTGTGTGAGGAAACTGGACCACCCAGAGGAAGCCCATGCCGACACCGGGAGAACGTGCAAACACCACACAGCCACCCAAGGCTGGTCTCGAACCTGAGTCCCTGGCCTGCTAACCACTGAGCCCCTTTGCTGCCACCTAACTGATGAGCATTTTCATTTTTATACTGTTAATCCAGGTTCTCGTAAAAGCCTTAATATTATCTACCAAAATCATAATTATTGTTAATCAGCATCACTGACCCAGAAAACTCCATACGTTTCTAACTTTGTTTAAAATCTATTTACCCTTATACTAACTTTGATCTTAATTCAGTGGTTCTCTAGCATTTTGTCTGTGGATTACTTGGAGCAAGCAAATGTCACTGCAGTCCTACACCCCTCCTCAATTTTGCTTGCTACCACCTATCAGAATTAATAGGGAGAATGACATCATTTTGACAAAACAATGCTGAGGTAATATCTGGTTCCAAGCTGGAGGACCTTCAACCTGATGTTAGATTCCACCCAAAGAATTATAAATCCAAAATTGAAATTGCATGTTGTAAAAGTAGCATAATTCTTGCTTATAAAATTACGTTTTTATTTCTCATGTTATGAGAATTCAGTTTGCTCTCATAGGAGCCAAATCTGATTGTGTAATATTGTGCAAGTACTGGGCATGACTGTTCTGGCCTGTTTGCTCACACGCCTCCATTCATGGCATCGCACATTAGTGACTTGGACCATCCCACAGATCACTTGGAGAACCACACTTTGAGAAGCATTGTCCTTATCCAATCATAATGATTTATATCTGTCTGATTGTTTTTATTTATAAGTAAAGCTATTCACGTTTTTATTTTCCATGTTTGGTGGGTGTAAATGTTCCAATGTGATTGGCTGCTTACACTGCTCTTTGACAATGGGAAAGGGAAAATATGCACCTCAGAGATTGCCTTCAAGTTCCAAAACACACTGTGGTATAATTCCCATTATCTCTGAGTCTGATTTTACCCAGCTGCTGTAGTTTTAAAATGCCAGCTCACTACACTGCTCACGAAAGTAGCTACCACTCTCCAATTAAAGAGCCCATGGTAGACAGAAACGACTACTTACTGTAACTAGAAGAGTCTGTGTAGTTAACAAGATACAGTTTATTGCATGTTAACAACTGGTTACAGATTATATTGACTTGCAAGATAGTGATTTTGGGGAGGACCAGATGTTAGGTCTTAGTCCTTAAAGATCCTAAGCTGTTCTGCCCACAAGTCAATTTGACATCGTCATAGTAAGTGCTCCTTAAGACAATCTTTAGTATTACCCCTTTCGGACCCATATACAACATTACACTCCAAGCTTTTTCTCTTATTATACATTGTTGTACAATCACCACTGCCCCATCTAACCCTAAACAGTAACTTCACAAATTTAGATGATCTGGTAGTTTCTCTGTTCTGCTGGAACTCATTCTCTTTGGACTTATAAGACTAGTAGTTTGCTTGATGGAAGAGCATTGACTTTTATTCTCTCTCTGACAGTCAGAGATCTGTAGTTTCCTTTGCATTTTCAGATTGTCCATTGGATTCACCCCCATTGATGAGTCATGGATGATAACCCAAAATGTTGGATAATAGACTGGTTTGAGACACATCTCGTTTCCCCTGGAAGGACACTGCTCCTGAGCCTGTAAATGAAGCAACTGATGGTTGGAAAGGGTAGATTAAAGCACAGGAAAAGGTCCATGGAAGTCAACAAAGTATTCTCCAGATCTGCATTCCAACATCATCCTTGCCTGTCCTCGAGTTATCTCAAGGGTTCTATACTAGTTGCCGAATGAAAGAATTTTTTTTGCCAACTTGAAGAACCTTTGGAGATCCTGGACTGACATGTTAGAGTGAAGAACTCCATAATGGATTTATTCTTCTGAGAATCTGCCATTGTACCTTCATTATTAACAATGTGCCCCAAGAACCATATAGCTTCCTTGGAAAATTGTCATTAAGTGCTTCTAAGCACTCTAGGACTGTATGCTCTTACCTGTTTTCCCATGATTCAGTGTGTCATCAGTTTGACATATGACTCTGTGAAGATCTCACTAAAATTTTTGACATAATCCATTGAAAAATCTCAAGGGCCATAACAGTCCCAAATGGTAATCTATTGAAGTAAAATGTCCGAAGTGGAGTTCCGAATGTAGGAAGTAACTTTGATTGCTTAATGACGCCTGCCAGAATCCACTATTTACATTGAGTTTCATGAAAACTCTACTTTTGAATAGCTTAGCTGGCCTATCATCAATCATAAACATTGCGGGGATTCTCTTGCCACTGCCTTGCTTAGGCAAATACAAATTTGAACTGTGTAGATAGGCTTGGGTACAGCAACCATGCTTGTCCATCACTGCTTTGATCTTGTGACTAAAGAAATGATATCCATTCTTATCCTTTCTGCAAGTTGTTTCCCGACTTGCTTCATTAAAGGATGCCATTTCTTCCTGGATATGTGGAGACATAAGAGTTAAGCATCTTTCTTCAGTGGAATACTTTATTCAATGTTCAGTGTCTCTAACCTTTTAAGTAAGTTAGGGTATTCTTGTTTTAAGAAAGCTTCTTTGATCATTTGAACAAGACTGAGATCAAGACAGGCAAAAGTGAGAATGCCTGATGGTGAAGTATATGTAGATGTTCCATTATTTGGCAGCCTTTAATAGAGATTTGCTTGTAATAAAACCTTTAACTTCAACTGTTATGCCTGGTGGACTATATAGCCAATTGTTATTGGCCGTAAGACAGTGTTTCACTAACCATGGCTCAGTGTTTGATGATGTCTAAAGTGAAATTCATGAGATGACTGTTTACAATAATTTTAGCTTGCCACAATGCAAGGTGTTGATCACCTATTTCCCCTTAATAATTTTTTTCTGCTGTTATAGATTGTTCTAGCTCAGCCTCTGTAGATTGCAAACTAATACCTTACTGTTCTGAAATACGACCTCCTTTTGCACATTTTCTCGAAGTAGCAGATAAAGAATTCACTTTTGATAGCTGGGCATTATATATGCCTCTGAGGTTTATTTGCTACACAGCTCTGACTTTGATGCCTGTCCTACTACTGTACTGATTTCTTATGTGTGTCCCTTGTGTTTTTGTACTTTAACAGTTGTATAAACATTGCTCATCCTCTGTGCCAATGTTGATCTTCTACTTTGAGGCTGATTTGTGTTTCTTCCAAATTTCTGCTTTACTTGGTATCTAAATTGTTCTCTCTAAAGTCAGATCTTCTTTGGATTAAACAATAAATCTGGTGAAGATTCAACAGTAAATCATACAACAGTTCTGTCTCTTAAGGATTCTGATTTTAAATCATCAAAGTTGCATTCTTCCATGTATCTAAAGAGATCATTAATGAAATTATCTGTGAATATCCTGGGTGTTGATCTCTTCTATTAAATTTTGTTCTTCCAAGCATATTATTAGTTCTGAAGTTGAAGTAATTGTAAATTGTAAAATTTCAAAACTACTTCAAAAGAATCTTTTACTTCTTATAACCTTTGGGGAGATATAATATCATCACCTGTACTCCCAAATATATATTGAAGTGTGTTTATTTGTTCAGCTTCTGATTTAATACCTAATTTGGAAGTTATTCTGTATCCCACAGAAATTGTTGTCTCAAATTTATCCAGTTCTGTGTTGTATTTGTCTTATCTCCAAGTTTACATCCTCCTGGTAATATTACCTCTGATGCTATGTCTTCCTAATGTGATTATATATTTTACCTGATTAAATGATTTTATTTTACCGTAATAGCAGTTTGATTGCTCTTTGCCGTACCAAAGGGTTTACCTGCATTCATCAGCTAAAATGGAAGTTTCTCATCCCTCAATAGTAAAATTGAGAATTCCTGCCTTTTTCACAGTTTCATTAAATAAACTGTGCTGTTCACAACTTTAATAAAGGAATCCTATTTTAATCATGGTTTTCCAGAATGAGTCCACTCCATGTAGTTTAAACAAAGGATACCTGCCATTTTTGTGCTCTTGTGAAGAACCTCTTTTGTTTTCCAAAGTCTGGATAAAGTCTCCTACACTTTCTGCAGTATCACCTGATCTGAGACTTGGATTATTTCATGGCCTTTTATTTCCATTTCTGTAGCTCTGCCTTGTGGTGTCCGCTATGTCAGCAATGGTGGAACTGAGCTGTAAGTAATTTCTTAAATTTTCGCTTTTCCAGGCTGGATCACTGTACCACTTTAAAGTTTCTCCTGGCCAGGAAAGACCAGGGATTTTAAGGTTTATTCATGGAATCATTAATATCTATTTGTTCACTGATGAACTCTGACTGGGACCACACTGACAGGTCACCATCTCGCATTGCAGCCTGTATTTGCTTTGGAGTTGCTCATTCTCCTTATACAGGGATTTGCTAACTCTCCTGTTTCCTCAAGCACATTTCTTCCAAGGTCTGAAATGCCTAGAATAGTAACAGCATTATTCTGCCTTGTTGAGGATTGTCACAAGGATTTCCTCTGTCGTGTTCTTAAATGCATCTGAGCTAGCAGCAAAAGTAGGCCATTCAGCCCATCAAGCCTTTTATGCCATTCAATAAGACAATAGCTGATCTGTTTTTGTTTGGAATTCTACATTCTCTACTTATCTACTCCCGATAATCCTTGTGTAACCAGAATCTATTTACCACTGCCTTAAAAATATTCAATGAACCTGCACCCTCTGCCCTCTGAGGTAGAATTCCAAAGATGCACAGCCTTCTGAGAAAAAGGAATTCTCATCTCTGCCCTAAAAGGACAGCCCCTAATTTTTAAACTGTGTTTCCTCCTCCCCCAAGCCCTACGGAGTCACCCCCAAGAAGAAACATGCTTTCCATGTTAATTTAATCAAGACCATTTGGGATCTTATATGTTTCAATCAAGCCACCCTTCACTCTTCTAAACCCTAGTGGAATCAAGCCCAGTCTCTCCAAAAATTCGTGCTATGACAACCTGCTTATTCCAAATGTCTTTCTAGTAACCTTCCTATGAGTTGCCTCCAATGCATTTACATCTTCCCTTAAATCTGGAGATCAAAACTGCACACATTATTCCAGATGTGGTCTCACCAATTCCCTGTTTAACTGAAGCATAACACTCTTTCTTCTTTGTTCCATTCCTCTTGCAGTAAAGGACAGCGTTCCATTAGTCGCCTTAATCATTCACTGTGCATGCACCCTCGCTTTTTGTGACCCCTGCGCTGGAGCACCTAGATGCCTCTTCGCCTCAGAATCCTGCAGCTGATCTCTGTTTAAGTAATTCTTTATTTGTTTATTGTTCTTGCCAAAGTGGAAAACTTTACATTTTTCCCACGTTTTAGTCCATTTTTGCTTACTCATGCAAACTATCTATATCTGCAACCTCCTTATGTTCCTTTCAAAATCTATTTGTAACACGCACAATTAATTTGCCAGAAAGCAGTCATTTGAGTTTGTGAACTTTGTGCATAAAATGTTAAAGTAAAAACTAGTGTTTGAGCATAATAAAAATTCTATCTGCTTATACCTCTGTGTTCTCCTGAAGTTCAGTTTACCATCCAAAAGCTTGGAAATCTTGTTGTAGGCATCCTGTCAAAAAGTGTGGGTCTTCACCACTTCAGTTCAACCTATTAAAACTGAAAGCACCATTTATATGCCTTTTCTCTAGTGTTTTGTGCTGCCTTTCTGTCTTCATTTTACCTCTGGGTAAATGCCAGCTCTGCTGAAAACATTTAAATTAGCCAGACTGCTAAAGGGTTTTTTGAGTCTTTTTTATTCATGTATCTCCACAACTTGAGCACAGTTCTATGCTCTTTGACCAATCATCCAAATGAAAGTGTGTGACTACTCATTTACTCCTGGTTAGGTGCAATATCTTAATTATTTATTTGTTTAAAAAAGACCCCAGAGTGTTCTTGGAGAGCCATGTGAATGTATAGCCAATGCATTTTGGTTTTACAAATGGTATACTGAGTTCCCAATCAAAGGTTTATCCATTCTGACGCTATCAGCAAACGCATTGCTCATAACCAGATAAGTAACTTTATTTTCATTGTTTTTATTTTAGTACTTAATATCCAATTACATTACTGCAAATGGCTTGTCAGAAATTGCCTTAAGGTTATATTGAAATTCTTAAAGCATAAATTAACAATCAAATTTGGTTCTGTATAACCCATGTACAAAAACAGAATTGGCAAAAAAATATGTTTTATGGCTAATGTGCTGAAGGAAACACCTTGTTGCTTTTTGTTGACTACAAATTATTTATAATTGAATACAATTTTTCCCCTGTATACTCAGCTCTTCATACTTAAGGATTAATATTCCTTTGATTTTTTTTTTATTTTCTTCTCTGAACAGTGAAGATAGATCTATCTCAGGACAGATGGATGCAAGGCTTAATGCAAATAGTACATAGTCAGCCTGGAGTTGAAATGGCCAAATAACTTTCCAACTTTCCTCAGACTTACTTGAGATCATTGTGCTTTCAATAGTTTTGCATTTGCCCTTCAAAAGCTCTGATTTTCTGATCTCACTTCCATGAATAAGGTCTCGCTGTCGCCTTCGTTGCAGTATATTTCTTGCCAATGTTTCCTCGAAAATATTGTAGCGCACTGTACCATTGGATGTGTAGCTGCTACTGCAAGGTGTTTAACGCAGAAAAAGGCCTGCACCATATCTTTAAGGTTGCAATACAATCGTGCATACATGTACATATACATGCAATAGCAGAAATACTGCTTCCCACTCAGCTAATACACATTATAATACAGGCTATTGGCTGTAACATGTCAATTGCACTCATGACTTGCACCAGTAGTTTTTGCAGTCTTTTGCCAGGGCATGATACAGTCGAAAATGTAAAAACAAATTCCTTGCAGCATCTGAAAAGGGGTTATGATTGTGTGTCTGGTTTTCATTCTTCCATTGTGCCTTTAGTTCTTATCGACCCAAATATTGCATTGTTACAGTTATCTTGGCCTTCAGCATTCTATGGCAAAGTTGGGCATTTTGGAAAATTACCTCTGGCTGATGGTTATAAGAGAAAATTTAAGAAGTCTGTGCACATCATTTAAGTATATGATTTTGACAAAACACTTGAAGTTAATGATGAGCTAAAATATGATCCCATGAATTCATTGGATTTTGTAATGCTTTTGCAGAGCTGATGTTGATGGACTTTTATGCTTTAGGTTCCAGCCAAACTCATTTGCCTTGATGTTAGTTCTATGCAATTATCTCTTTTTCCAGAAATAACCTATATTCACCTTTCCCATTCTTTAACCATTAGTTTCTTTTATCTTGCTTTGTTACTGGCTCCGCTGTGTTGAAGCAAAAGCTCCCCACTTCCAACAAGGGTTATTTGAAAGCTAGAGTGGTTATTGTTTTTATGAAGTTCCAATCTGAGAAAATCTAAAACACAAAACTGAGATCAGTAACACAGGTTATGAAGACAATTCCACACCCCAACATTACAAAATTTAATTGCATCAAAAAGGATGGTGTGATTTTAGGCCAACCGGGTTAAATTCACATCCCATCCAAAGTTGTGGTTCCATCCTCATCCTTGGGTTATTATTTAGATAAAATGATACCTTGTGGGTAAGCACTTCTTATTCTGCATAGTATTAAGGACTGAAAATGTAGTAATTAATCTTACAAAGTTTTAAACACCTTTTTTGTCCAATGTATTTTATTTCGTCCATCTCTGTGAGCCCTTCCATCTTACTGGAAGTATTATTTGCTGCCCTATGGTAAAATGATTAGAGGCAGTAGATTATAGGCCAACACTACCTATTTTTGATTAGAATAAGAAATGAGTCATATTTGAACTTTTTTAGGTTTGGAATTGCTCGAAATCTTTGTGCATTTCATTATATTCAACAACACCCACTCCTCCATCCCCCTCCCCACCAAGGCAATAAATGTGGAGCTGAAAAAGCACAGCATGTCAGACAGCAACTGAGGATCAGGAAATTCAACTTTTCCGGCCGCAACCCTTCGTCAGGACTGAGGACGAGGAGGAGAGCCCATAAATAAACAGAGGGAGGGAGTGGTGCTGGGGGAGGGGAGTTAGATGGATATAGGTGGATGCAGGTAGAGGGTTATTATGGTTGGTCAGTGGGAAGGGTGGAGCAGATAGGTGAGTAGGAAGATGGAGAAGTTGGGGGTGGACAGATTTTGAAGCTGATGATGCAGATAGGGGGTTATTGTGATTGGTTAGTAGGAAGGGTGGACCAGATAGGTGAGTCGGAAGGTGGACAGGTTGAGGGAGGGAAGATTTTGAAACTGGTGAAGTCAATGTTCAGGCCATTGGGCTGTAAGCTGACAAAGCGAAAAATGAGGTGTTGTTCCTCCAGTTTACGTTTGGCCTCGTTCTGACAGTGGAAGAGGCCAAGGATGGACATATCACCAGGGGAGAGAGAGGGGGAATTAAAGTGGATGGCAACCAGAAGGCCAGGTTGTTTGGTGCATGCAGAGCGCAGATGCTCCGCAAACCGGTTCTTGAGTCTGCAGTCTCCCACGTTGGGAGCAACAGATACAGTAGATGAGGTTAGATGAAGTACAGGTGAATCTCTGCCAGATTTGGAAGGATTGTTTGGGGCCTTGGACAGAGGCGAGAAGGGAAGTGCCAGGGTAGGTGCAGGGGAAGGTACCGTGTGTGGTGGAGGGGTTGGTGGGGGAGTGTGGAACTGACAAGGTAGTCGCAGATTGAACAGTCCCTGTGGAAAGTGGACACGGGTGGGGAGGGAAATATCTTTTTGGTGGTAGGGTCTGATTGTAGCTGGCAGAAATGTCAGAGGAAGATGCATTGTATATGGAAGTTGGTGGGGTGGTATGTGAGGACTAAGGGGACTCTATCCTTTTTGTTGTTGGGGGGAGACGATTTGATGGCAGAAGTGCAGAAAACTCCTATTCATTTCTGGGCACCCCTCCCCCTCCTCAGACCTGACGAGGGGTTTCGACCCGAAATGTTGACTTTCCTGATCCTCAGATGCTATCTGACCTGCTGTCCATTTCCAGCTCCACATTTATTGACTCCGGTTTCCAGCATCTGCAGTCCTTACTGTCTCTAACCCACTTCCCCGCACAAATTGCACTCAAATTTTAAGCAATGCATTTCAGTCAAAAATTTTTATGACAAATGTCTGATTCAGAAATGTAAACTCTAGCTACTGTTCAAAAATGGGATAGTGTATCTGCTTTGGATGCTATTGTGAAATAATGCTGGTTAGATTACGGTTCATGTTTCCACTGAAATTAATTTCTATAATCACAATCATAACATGGTCCACGAACTAACATTCAAGCTGCATGGCCTCTTAAGATCTCTTAAAATTTCCGAATACATTAAGAAAATGAAGATTGAAGAGCCTTTCTGATCTATCAAAATCCTACAATTGCAATTACAACCCAGGCCGTAGCCAATGTTCTGGACAGGGGCTGATCTAAACAAATTCGAATCTGAATGAGCAGAAAGATCAATGCAAGCACAACATGAGTAGTATTGCATGTAACTCAGTTACATTTTAAGTCTCGCAACCTTTACAATAGTTCAGTCGGTTTCACTTGTTTTATAAGTTTGAAATGAATTACAAAACCCATGTGGCACACCTTAAGTCCAGAAAGATTGTGGTTCCCCATTGTAGCATCCATTGATTGTCTAAATGATTTTATGGTCGTGGCTCCACTACCCTGCCCAGAAGATCAATCCATGTTCAAATCAGTCCACGAGAAGAGCTTCTGAACTTTAATCTCAAATATGCCTTTTGACTTTTTCCAACCAATGCCCTTAACTCCTACATTCTTTATTTAGTTTGAAATAATGTTCCAGATCCATCTTGACTATGCTGTTACACTACGACCCCATAATGTCACTCGCTTCCTAGATTAACTCCTACTGTATACGTAATATATTGATCATATGTAACAATGACTCTGAATCACAGCTATGCTTATTTAATGCACAGTAAGTCCTTGCTAGTAATTCGGCATTTGCACTCCGGTCTACCTTGGATAATAAAGATCTAGAAATAATACAGAATATCACCACTGAAATGAATGATCCTGATTTGGTAGCTATTTGAAATCCGGTCTCATCATCTGATTTGTATCAAGCATAATCCCATGTCAGCTGTTGTTTTGTGAGTACGTTCACAAAAATGTTAAACATGTAACCTGAAGCAGGAGACTATTGACTTTGTTGGAAGGTTGCAAGTTCACATATCATGCATGACTGATTTACAAATTAATCCAAGGTGGTGCTTACAAGAACAATAATTGGTTGGATTCTAGAACTCAAAACAATTTTCAGAACACAACAAATAGTGACATATAGATGAAATTGGTTTTATAATATCTCACATCTTCTAACACAACAGTTTTGCAGAGGACAATCCATATGCAGCAGCATTATTATAATCTATTGTGTTTGAGAGATTGTTATGATGGAAAGAATTCTGAGCTCATCTATGAAATGTGTTAAATTCTTTGAAAAGACATTCCAACAATAAATGCATAATTGGCTTTTTTTCCAAATACGTAAATTATTCACAGCTCCTGAAGTTGTTCACAAAACACTGTTTATGTTCTATGTTTAAGAATTGCTGGTAGGAAGAAGGCACAAGACTGGTGTTTTGCCTAATGTTGCTTCTCCAATGACATCCTGAACAGAGCTGTGAATTGTCTGTAGTAATCCTTATTTATAAATGCACCAAAATATCACAGGAAGAGGACATAATAGTCAAAATGTTGACTTCTAGGCTATAACCAGTAGAGCCATCATATAAAAATAGGATAAGGAAAGATGATTGAGGAGAACCATTGGAATAATCACATCTCTTCATAACATTGAAGGTTTGGTTTCAGTTTAGTGGAATATAATGCCATTTTAAGTTTCCACCCAATCCAAGAGCTCCAATTTGCTACCTTAAATGTTTCAATATGTGTCCTGGTGGAATTTGTGAACCTAGTTTCATCATGGAAGTTATGCAGGAAAGAAATATATAAATAGTCTACGACAGCAGACAGCAAGCTCCTGAAAGTGAAAAGTGTAATGTGAGTCGAAGTATGATGGAAACTTAAAAAGTGACCAACTATGATGTTGAATTTTGGTTTGCTGCCTGTTAGGAAGTAATACGATGCATATTAAATCACTGCTGAAAATTAATCAGATATGGAATAATAATTGATAAGTTTAGTGATGCATGTCCTTCAGTAATACTAATAGAGTATAGTATTTGACTTATGCCTGAGGCTGGTGGTCAAGTGATCCTGAATATCCACTTGTCAAATTGCTGTCCCCTTGTTTTTGTAAACAGAAATTGCTTCGAATTTAGACAATGAGAACATGACAGAATGCTTTTATTGAACATGAGATAAAAATCAATGTTTAGGCAATGCATTCTTTCATTTGTGGTTCTTAGGGGAAGCTCAGAAAGATCAAGTATTTCCAGTGGATTCCCTCACTAATTACAGGCCTGTTCAGGCCTTAGCGAAAGAATAAAGTGCTATGTTATTCCACACTGCCAGGGGGCTCAAACCTGATCAGGTCAATGATTATTCCTTAACCCTTTCAACACATTCAGTTTCCAGTGTCAGGCATACCTTGATGAATATTGTTGAGCAATTATGAAGGGCATTCTGTCCAGGTTTTGAAGAATTTAGCAACAGGCAGTTCTTTGGTAATTCCCTTGAAGTATAGATTCTTTTCAAATAAATGTCTGAGGATGTACTACAGGTATACCTTCATGTTGGTAGCTAATTAAGGATATGCCAACATGATTAATACCACATTTTACACATTGTCTGTAACAATTGAGAAAAATTGAACCTGGCAATTACATACCTACCAGAAGCATTTAATACCAATGCAACTAATTAGTGTAATGCAGTTGATATTTAAAAACTATGGAAAACATAGATGTAATCAACATTGTCAACTAAGTTTTCGTTGAGGCATTGGACTTTTAATGCTGTGTTCACCAAATAAACCTGTAGAACTGACTCCTAGAGAGCATTTGAGTGTATTATATTGGTAAGACCAATCTAAATTAGACCAACCATGTTATTAATGATGTTACTATGAAAAAGATGTGTTGTTTTAAAGGAACATGAGTAAACTGCGAAAAATGTAGCCCAAGGGTTAGCATTGGTCAGTTGTGGGACTCATGCTTCTGAGTCAGAACTTTGTCAGTTCCCCTCCTCAGGTTATAAATACAATACTTGGTTGACACATCAATGCAATACTAAGGGAATGTGCTGCATTGTTACAGATGGTCATTTGACTTAAGTTATTAAACCAAAAGTTAGTCTTCATCAAACTGGTAAGATAACATGACAGTATTTAAATTTGAGCAGAAATACATCACTTTCTTCGACCAATATTCCTTCATCAACCAACATCAAAAAAAATGTTAACTAATTAATTAATCTCATGTTGAACAGAAACAGTCATTGTTCAAAGTAAATAATTCTATAGATAACACTTTGTGGTATTCCTTGGTAATCACAAAATGGTACATCATGCAAAGAAACCTTTCAGCACATTATGTCTGTGCCAGATTTTCATTTGGTAAAGCTATCAACTGAATTCCAGTTCCTGCTCTTTACCATATCCCAGAAATTTATCTCCAGTTGTCTTTTGAATGTTCATGTAATATGAGAAGCTGGGTGAAGCTAAGGCTTAAGACAAAATGATCTTCACATGAAACATCTCCCCATTAAATCATTTTAGTATCAATAACTCTGTTTATCAGAATGACCTTACTAGATTTTGATCATATTGTGCTTTTAAGGTAAGACAACATGTGTTTAGGTACTTGTTAGCAGAAAACGCCAGAAATTTTCAAAGTTCACGGATCCATTCACAATGGTTATTAGGAAAGGTAGTATCAATAAACATCAAGACATCAAAATGCTTGTAGCCACAGATAAATGTGCAAAGCCTACATATGCATTGATTATAACATGACATGTATTTGAACGTATCCAATATTTGGTGAAGCAATTTTTATGTACAGTTCTTCTCTTCTGTTTGGTTATTCTGTTCTGCCTCCACACTGTTTCCTTGGGAGTCTGGCAAAAATTCTCCTGAAATTGCTCCTTCTCAACATCTACAAGCCACCATTTAGCACCTTCATCCGTAGGGTCAGCTTCTGCATGTTATGAAGGAGGTTTATTATTAATATATCTTTTGAAGATCCATTTAAAAGGATTCTAAGTAGTGTTTCATTTGGAAAGACCAAAAAGATACATGAAACTTTTTTCTACAACAGATCAATGAAAGTGGGATATTTTGTTTTAAAACTACTTGTTAGAATTTGCAAGGTTTAAGTCAGGTAAATAGCCAAGATTGATAACTGCTGGATGTTTTGGAAGTCACGTATTTTCAGTTAACTGCTGGGTTTTCTGCAAAACTCACTTATTAAAATTTGTGACTGGCAAGAGCTGAAGCTATTTTCAGGCTTGTAGGAATTCAGTTGGGGTTCAGTGTGCTGAGGGGGAGAACCTACTCAGCTTATCCTCTGCCTTTCTCAGAAAATTCTTGAGGTCCAGTATGATAACTAAAATGCTGGTCCAGCTGTTTTCCTGAAAAATGTCTGAAAGAATTTTTCTCAACATTTCAAAGAACAAAGAGCAAAGAACAATACAGCACAGGAACAGGCCCTTCAGCCCTCCAAGCCTGTGCTGCCATATTTTGCCCTTCCATACTAAAACTGTCTTCACTTACAGGATCTGTATCCCTCTATTCCCTTACTATTCATAAATTCATCTAGGTGCTTCTTGAACGCTACTATTGTGTCAACTTCCACCACCTCCTCCAGTAAAGCATTCCAGGTACTCACCACCCTTTGTGTGAAAAGCTTGCCTTGCACATCTCTTTTAAACTTCCCCCTCTTGCACCTTGAATCTTTGTCCCCGAGTAATTAACCCCTCCACCCTGGGAAAAAGCCTCATAACTGTCCACTCTATCCATGCCATTCACATTCTTATAAACTTCTATCAAGTCAACCCTCAACCTCCTGCGTTCCAGTGAAAAGAAACCGAGTCTATCTGATCTTGCTTCATCGTTAAGATCCCTCATACCAGACAACATCCTGGTAAACCTTTTCTGTACCCTCTCCAAAACATCCCTCTGGTAGTGTGGTGAGCAGAACTGTACACAATATTTCCTAAATGAACTGTGTCTGCAAAGGTCCCAGTGATAAATGCATATGCACCTAATAATGGTCAGATCAAGTAACTTCAGGATATGTTCTCCTATCTGCAAGGAACAATCCAGCTTTTGTAGTGTGCAAAGTGTCAATTAATCATCGCTATCGTTGTTCCTGCGGCTAGGCAACTCCATTTTAACTTGGGTCATTTTGTCGCTAAATTTCTCAGTGCGTAAAAAATGAGTGTCAATCAGGTAGAAGGGCATTTTAAAATGATTTGTAAATCAGTAATTAAGTACGTGGAACGAATGAGCTGAAAATCACTTATTTAATTGCCCAAAATAGCTGGTTACGAGTGGGTGTGTATTTTTTAGTCAATTCCTTATAGCACCAGTAAATGGTTATCAGTACTTGACCAGTGTTGGCAGCTGTCTGTGATAAGCATGGTAGTAAAATGGGGGTAATTTTACCTACATGTCGTAAGATCCGGTGTCCTATCTTCTGATTACTCCTCTAAAGCACCTTTGTTTACAATTTTCAAAGGTGTTTTATAAGTACAAGTTGCTACTGTGCATAGAATCACACATCACCTTCAAGATTTTTGAAATGTTTTATTTCTTTGTTTTTCTTGAAAGTCCAGTTGGCAAAAATAATGATCCTTTGCTGAACTTTTCAGGCAACAATCTGAAGCAAATTCATGATCGTTACCTTTCTCATTTCACAGGATTTGCAAAACCTAAACATTGTATGGTCTGAGAGGTTGAATTCCATGCAGATACATTTTTGGGAAGGAGAGGAAATGGCTAGATGCCATACAACCAAGTGTGAAGCTTCAGTTCATATCTACAATTTCCCATTTGGAATGTTTACATTTTCACTTATGCTACTGCAGATGAGAAACATGGAAGAAGGGAATATTGATTCACCACAGGTTGCTCACCTCTCCTTTCCTGCATACTACTAGCAGAGGCCTGGGATTATGTCATCCATTGGTATTCTCAACCAGGGAACGGTATCTGGCACAAGGGACTTAAATGAATGTTGTATTATAAATATGAAATGACCTTAATTGCTGCATTTACTGTTAATCAGCATACAGTTTTCATAGAACGTAGAACTGTACAGCACTGGAAAGGGTCGTTTGGCCCACAATGTTGTGCCAAACATGTGTCAAGGTAAACTAATCCCTTCTGCCTCCGTTTGGTCCTTTCCTTGCATATTCATGTGCTTATCTAAAATTTCCTTAATGTGAGCAAATGTTTAAAACAATTCTGACCTTATCATGATTAACTTAAAACTTGTTAAGCAACAAAATTGCAGCAATGCATTCTGTTACCTTGACAGATCATTCATTTGAGCTGCAGAAAGTGTTTTGCAACTTTACTCACAGGGTCAGCTGTGACTCAGTCAGTAGCACTATCACATCTGACCCACAGGATTACAAGTTCATGTACCCCTCTTGAGATTGTGTTCATAAATTCAGGCTGGCACTCCAGTGCTACACCAGAGGAGTTCTGCACTGTATTCTCTCAAAGTCCCTCAACCACTACCTATTTAACTGCTACTTGTGGGAACTTTCTTGTGTGCACATTGATTGCTCTATTTTCTACATTGTTGCAAAGTACATTGGGCATCCTGAAGAGGTAAGGGGTGCTATAAAAAGAAGTCCTCATTAAAGTTAGACAGTATGGCTAAACCACAGAACCAGAATCTCAGAACTGTGGCAGCACAGAAGGATGTTATTTGGGCCTTCGTGTATGTGCACCTCTCCAAAAAATCTCTCATCTAGCGCAGTTCTCCTGCCTTTACCTTGTAACCTTGTATTTTCGTCCTTTTCAAATATCCACACAATTCCCTTGATTGAACCTGCCTCCACCAAACTCTCAGGCAGTGCATTCCAGACCCTTGCCACCCGCTGCTTGACAATGTTTTTCCTCATCGCTTCTGCTTCTTAGATTAGTTATATTAAATATGTGCCGTTCATTCTCACTCCATTCAAGAGCAGGGACAGTTTCACCCTGTCTACTCTGTCCAGAAGTCTCCACGATCTTAAATACTTCCATCAGATCTTCAGTTAGCCTTCTCTTCAAGGAGAACCAGTATTTCTCCAATATAGCTTCTGAAATGGGGAGGTGATTGTCTAATGGTATTATCGCTGGTCTGTTAATCCAGAGACCCAGATAATGTTGTGGGGACCAGGGTTTGAATCCCACTACAGCAGATGGTGGAATTTGAATTCAATAAATATCTGGAATTAAGGGTCTAACAATGACCATGAATCCGTTGTCAATTGTTGGAAAAACCCATCTGGTTCACTAATGCCCTATAGGGAAGGAAACTGCCAACCTTACCTGGTCTGGCCTACATGTGACTCCAGATCCACAGCAATGTGGTTGATTCTTAACTGCCCTCCAGGCAATTCGGGATGGGCAATAAATGCTACCGAGCCAGCAACGCCCTCATCCCATGAATGAATAGAGGAAAAAAAAAATCTTCAACCTTGAATTATATTGGTAAATGTCCTTTACACTCTGTCCACTGCCTTCACATCTTTATTCAAGTCTGATGCCCAGAACTGTACACATTGCTCCAGCTGATTAGCTCACTGGTGTCTTAATACAAGTTCAGCATAACCTCCCTACTCTTGTACTCTGTGCCTCATTAATAAAGTTTAGGATACTGTATGCTTTATTAACTGCTCTCTCCACCTGTCCTGCCATCTTATATGTGTCTCTGCTCCTTTAAAATGGTATAGTTCATTGTTATACTGTCTCTCCATGTTCTTTCTACCAAAATGCATCACTGCACACTTCTCCACATTGAACTTCATTTGCTAACTTTACTATGTCCTTTTGAAGCTCTGCAGTATCCTGCTGCACAGTTTACAATGCTCGCAAGTTTTGTGTCCTTCACAAATTTTGAAATTGTGCCCTGTATCCCAAAGTTTAAATTGTTAATATATGTCAGGAAAAGCACAGATTCCAACAGCAATCCCTGGGAAACTGCACAATAACTTTCCCACATTTCGGAAAACATTTATTATTCCTTGCCCTCTGTTTTCTGTTACTCAGTCAATTCTGTAGCCTTTTTGCTACTATCCCTTTTATTCCATGAATTCTAACTTTGCTCACATATCTGTTTTGTGGCACTATATCAAATGCCTTTTGGAAGTCCATGTACACCACGTCGACAGCATTGTAACTGCCCTCTGTTATCTCATCAAAAACTCTGGTAAGTTAGTTAAACATGATTTTCCTTTCTTAAAAAAATGCTGGCTGTCCTAAATTAACGTGCATTTGTCCATATGACTTAGCTCTGGCACAAGTTATTGTTTGTAGAAGTTTTTCCATCACTGAAGTTAACTTGTCTGGCACATCATTGCTTAAGTTCTCTTTCACTGTTTCATAAGAAGGGCATGATGTTTACAATTATCCGGTACTCTGGATCATTTTGAGTCTAAGAAAGACTGAAAAATTTTGCCAGTGGCTCCTTAATTACCATTCTCGCTTCTGTCGGTGTCCTTAAATGTATCTCATCCAGTCCAGTGCCTTGTCACCTTGGACAGCCTTTCCAATACCATCCCCAAAATAAATCTTAAACCCTTTTTAGCAAATGACTTTCCTTCCCTTACATTTTAACTTGTATAGCATTATTTTCCCTTGGTAAAGACCGATGCAAGATATTCACTCATTACTTCAGCCATGACCCTACTTCAAGTGTAATTCCTTTTTGGTTCCTGAACAATTCCACTTTCATTCAATTTATATACATATCAAGGACTTGTGAATTTCTTTTCGTGTTAACTGACCGTCTCTTTTCATACACATTCTTTGCTTTTATTCACTTTTTCACTACTCCACTTGAGCCTTCTATATCAGCCTGCTTCTCAATTGTATCTTCTACCAAAACCATCATAAGCACATTTTTCTTCATTATCATTATTTCCACCTTCTTCAGCATCCAGGGAGCTCTAAATTTGTTTGTCTTACCTTTACCTTTTGAGGGAATATACCTGCACTATGCCTGAATGATCTTCTCCTTGAAAACAGCTCATTGTTCAGATGCCGTTTTTCCTGCCAGCTATTGACTCCAGAACCATTCTAATCCCTTTCTAGTTAGTTTTCCTCCTCAGTTGTTCGTTCTGGATCATTTGCTGTCTTTGTCCATAGCCACTCTACACTTTGTGATCATGTGATTACTATCCCTCAGATGTCCTTTCACTGGCATTTGTTTTGCTTGACGCATCTCATTTCCAAGAATCAGGTTTAGCTATGCATCCTTTATCATTGGACTGAAAACATACAGTTATAGAAAATTCTCTTGCCCCTCTCTGCTGTTTACTCTGCTACTATTGCAGTCTATATTTGAGGAATTAAAGTTCACCACCATATCTCTCTTTGTAAACTATAGTTCTTCTGCGATTTCCTGCCAAATTTGTTCCGCTGCATCCTTCCCAGTAGTTGGTCCTCTAACCAAATTGATTTTGTCATTGACCTCTCTGGGACATCCTAATTCTCCAGCACTGCAAAGCTCTCTTTAATCAATACTGTCACCCCTACCCTTTTTAATCCTTTCCTATCTTCCCAGATCACTTTGATTCCGAGAATATTTAATAGCCAGTTTTGCCCTTCCTCAAGCCAGTTTCTCTGTTATAGTACATTGTCATATTTCCACTTGGTAATCTGCATTTGCAACTCACCAATTTTATTTACTGCACTTCATGCATTGACATTCATGCAAAGCAACCCTGATTTAGACTTCAGTATTTTCTTCCTTATTCTGACCCTACCTACTAAATGACTATCCCCTATCTCAGTGCTGTCGACCTCTCCCAGTATTCTTTACACCATAGTATTCCTCTCCGATATTATCTCCTCGTACGACACTCTTGCCAAGTTACAATAAACCCTACCATAACATTAGCAAATCACCCCGCAAATTATTCAGTCCTGGCTCTGTTCAGGTGCAAACCATCCAGTCTTAACAGATCCCACCTTCCCCAGAGCTGATCTCAAGTATCTCAAGTATGTCTCCTGCAAAAACGTTCCAGCCACACATTCATTTATTTTATCTTCCTCCTATTTCTATACTCTTCTGTAGTATAGGAAGTATTCTAGAGATTTTGGAGGTGCTGCTTATTAATTTTGTACCTAGTCCCTTAATTCTGACTGCTTGACCACATTGTTTTTTCTACCTATGTTGTTGGTTCCAATGTGCGCCATGACTGTTTACTGTTCAGTCTCCCCACTCAGGATGCCCTGCAGTCACTGCAGTGACATTTGTGACCTTGCAACATGGAGGCAACACTGCATCTTGAATTCACATTTGTGACCCCAGAAATATTTATCAGTTTCCATAACTGTGAAATCACATTATTATCACAGTAGTATCTTCCAAACTCCTTTGTACTGCCATGTACAGCTGAGCCACTGGAGATGTACTGAACAGGGCTCTGGATGCTCTCCCCAGACAAACCACTGAATACTGTTTGAAGAGCAGGATGTACTCAAGGGTCTCCTGTATTATCTACCTGTTTGTTTTTTGACTGCTTGGTGGTCAGTCACTCATTTCCTTTCTCCCTGCATATGCATAAACTGTGGAATGACCACATCTATAAATGTCCACCTAGTGCTTAGCCTCAAAGTTGCATCACAGCAATGAAAGCTGCTGCAATTCCAAAACTGGAGCTCAAGCTGCAACTGACAATACCTCCTGGACAAATGGTTATCTAGGTTATAGGAAATACCTTGGAGTTCTTGCATAGCGTAGGACGTGCATTAAGATCAAAGCATCCTTGCCATTCCTTTATTCCTTAGCTAACCTTGCTCATGCTTAACAGAAAACTTATAAGACTTATTAGCATTGTTAATAAAACCTTTCAAATACTGATAAATCCAATTAATACATAACACACTTCGAGTTGAAATAAGCCTTACTTAAAGCATATCTTGTCCTGTACCATGAGTTCCCATGTGAACACTCAATCTGCTTCTAACTCCTGAACATGCACTCCTCACCTTTCCCTTTTTAAAAGAGACAACAATAACTTGTTGAAGTACTGTTTCTTGTGCAGTTGAATTCACATTTCTATCACAAATGAAATGAGTATACATTTTTATTTGCAATTTATATATTTTATTCTGAGATGTTTTTTGAAGACCCTAACACACATTGAATTTGCTTTTCTTTCTCTCTTTCTCTCTCCCTTTAATAGAGACTGCATTTGCCTCCAGACTTGTCAGACACAGTGAGCCGATCAAGCAAACAGAATCTGGCAGAATCAGCCAAACTGCTGAGCACAGGATGTGGTGGTGCAGCCAGAGGCAAGGAGCACCTGGACTTCTAATGATTTTTATTTAACCATTTCATTCTGAATTCTCATCATATGCAAAGTGTGATTACAAATCTTTGGTGTGTATGTAAAAGCAATAAATATATTTTCCAGGTAACAAGCAGAAGTGAATCGTTCAACAAAAAATATTTTAAAAGGATCATTTATCTTTCTTACACTATGATTTGATTTTTGTATTGTGATTATAAGTTGACTGTACAATAAATTTTGAGCAGTTAATTCTATTCACTTAATATTTACAGAAAAAAGTCAAAGTTAAACAATAAAAATATTTATTCCCAGCCCATGAATTGAAGAAAAGATTCAAGGAAGCTAATTTGCATTTGGTTGAATAATTTTTTACAAGAATATACATTGCTTCTCCCACCATTTTGAAGATATAGAAGTTGTCACCTTTACCTACACAGCAATGTAATTCATTCCACATGAATGAGGATTCTGCGAAATGTGACAAGGCATGAATTATTCCAAGTTGCCTTTGTGAAAAAATCTTTATTAAATTAAAGTACGTCGTTTATAAATGTTTGTTTGTAGCAATAAAATGGAACCATTCTAAGCATAAACATAATTTATACATCTTTCTGACTAATACTACATCTGAAAAAAAAAAGAATTCAAAATAACAAATTGACTCCTTACTCTAAAATAACAACCTGAGGCATTTCACAGGAATATTAGACATAGTTTGGCATAGAATCACATAAGTTCATAGCAGGTCAAAGCTAGGCCAAACAAGTAGGATTTTAAAAACATCTTATTGAAAAAAAGGGGTCCAGAAGAATTTCAAAAGGGAGTTTCAGAGCTTTTTCTTTCACCCAGAGGGTGATAGGGTCTGGAACTCGTTATCTGAAAGGGTAGTTGAATCAGAAACTCTTAACATTTAAGCGATAGTTAGATGTTCACTTACATCGCTATATCATCTGGGGCAATGGGCCAAGAGCTACAAAATGAGATTAATGTAGTCAGATCTTTCTTGGCTGGTGCAGATATGATGGTCCGAATGGTCGTCTTCAGTGCTGTAAATAACCAAAAGGGAAAACCAGTTAATATTTAACATCTTCTTCAGGATTCTGAGGCAGTTTGATATCAGACTCAAAACATTAACTCTGTTTCTGTTTCCAGAGATTCTGCCAGACCTGCTGAGTTTCTGCTGCATTCTCTGTTTTTATTTCAGATTCTAGCATCTGCAGTATTTTGCTTTTACGAATCCATGAGCTTGGATCTCAGTAGCTGAAAAGACCTGACTGTCAATGGTTGAACTGAAATAAAACCAAGATTTTGTCAGAGACCAGATTTGGAGGTGTGCTGGTTCTTCAGAGGGTTGGAAGACTGCAGGCAGTGATAAACAGAGGGAGAGGTAAGGCCATGAAGGTATTAAGGAACTAACTACATCTTCAGGCACACAGAGGGCAGGAAAGCTTGGAAGACACGCAGTGGAAAAATGTTCTGGAAGTGAATTTCATGATGAATATCTGGGAATGGTAGATAAAGACAGTGGAAAAAGAATAAATAGGATGATCTCTGCCTTTGTGTTGCTGTCTTGTTTGCAGGACTGCTTTGGAGCTTCTGAAAGCATATCAATGTGGTAGTAAATGCCTGCCCACAGTTGGTGTTACCTTTTACATTGATTGTCAGCTAGCGATTTGCACTTGTTATGATTGATATTATGAGATTTTATGTCTCTTTTGACAGCTTCCTTGAACTGAAGCTTTGGATGCCCTGCTGGTTTCTTGATACAGGCTACCTCTCCTTCAGAAAAAAAGTATCGAATTTTTAAAAACCCAAGTAGTTCTCTAAGGCCCTTTCATGGAAAGGAAGCTATCACCGTTACTTGGTCTACACTATCTATGACTTCAAACCCACAGCAAAGTATTTTGACTCTTACCTGACCTTTGAAGTACCCTAATGTTATAATTGTGACAATCGGAAACAATCAAGTCCTACTACTCTACCCATTGTATCATTCTGTGTATAAATGTGTTGATTCAATCTCCAACATAACCGATTACTTTACTTTGCTTTTGCACTATAACCAGAATAAAAGAAACTTTGACCAGTCCTCCATAACAAACTCAAAATAATCCGCTTATTATAACATGAAACCTGTTCATTTAAATAAATCAAAAAAACTGCTTACCACCTAAATTAGGATCAAAATTAGAACTATGTGTCCTTAATCCCAGCACAGACACACTTGCATTATACAAAACACAACAGTTTCTATGGAGAGTATTTTGTTTTTAAAGAAAAAGGCAATAGAGGAATAATGGCAGGAAGCAGAGGATGATTGTTGAGGTGTGTTTTTTCTGACTGGAAGTCTGTGACCAATGGGATCTCACAACGGTCAGTGTGGAGCCCTTGCTCTTTGTGGTTTATATAAATGGTTTAGACTTAAATATAGGAGGTTTGGTCAGTATGTTTGCAGACAATACAAAATTGGCAGGGTAGTAAATAGTGAGGAGGATAGTCTTAGACTACCAGAGGAAATAGATGGGCAAATCAGATGGACTGATAGTGGCAAATGGAATTCAAACCATATAAATGTGAGATGATGAACTTGGGCAGGACAAGCAAGGCAAGGGAATACGTGATGAATAGTAGGTCCTTGGAAATAAGAATATCAGAGGAACCTTGGTGTGCATATATACCAGTCCCTTAGAGTATCAGGACAATTGGATAAAGTGATTAACAAGACATATGGTACACTTGGCTTTATTGGCCAAGGCACAGCATTTAAGAGCAGGGAGGTTATGTTGGAACTATTTAGAATGTTGGTTAGGCTTCAGCTAGAGTATTGTGTGCATTTCTGGAATCCAAATTATAGGGGGGGATGTGATAGCACTGGAGAGGGTCTAGAGGAGATTTGCTAGGATGTTGCTTGAGCTGAACAGTTTCAGTTATGAAGAGAGATTGGATAGATTGGGGTTGCTTTTCTTAGAGCAGTGAAGATTGAGAGGGGACTTGAGATGTATAAAATTCTGAGGGACATAGATGGGTAAACAGGAAGAAACCTTACCCCTTGATGGAGGCATAGATTTAAGATAAGATGCAGAAGGTCCAGAGGAAAAACATTTTCACCCAGAAGATGGCGGGAATCTGGAACTCACTGCTTGTAAGAGCGGTAGAGGCAGAAAACTTTGCAACATTTAAAAAGTACTTAGATGTGCACTTGCAGTGCCAAGGCATACCATATTGGCCAAATGCCTGAAAATAGGATTAGAATAGTTGGTGGTTGTTTTTTTTTTTGACCAGCATGGATGCATGGGTTAAAGGGATCTTTTCTATGCTGCAGATCTCTATGACTCAGATACTATTCGCCAAGAGCCTTAAAATAAAGAATAAAACTTGATGACTTCTCACAGTCTACTGGGTTTCTTGTTTACAAAATCGAATTGTTGACAGCTGTAAACTGATGGAAAGTCTCCAGTTCAGTTTGAAATCAAACTGGATCTAAGTCTTTGGAAAGTGGCCACAGTTCAGCTTTTCAGGGTCTATGAGGTAGTCAGTAATACCAAGAGTTAATCAGTTTCCCAAGAATTTCTACTCAGTGTAGGAGAGACATCCCTGCAACTTCTGAGGTTCCTTCCTTACTGAACATCAAGGTTTGAGAAAACAGAAACCAATTCTGGAAAAGTTTGTTTGTCTACCACTAGCACAGCAACACTCATGATCTTTTCCAAAGCCAGATTTTCCAGCAATTAAGAGCCATAAACCTTACCTCTTATCTCCATAAAAGCTTTGCTTGTCTATTTCTCCAACATCATTTGACTTAATGTAAACAGCTGGCAGATCACAACACGCATTAAACTGTAGACCAAATTTTCCAGGAAACCACATGGTAAAGAAAGCTTTTCAAACCTGAAAGTATCCAAACAGTTCCGTATCATGCAGTTGTCCACATAGTCCATGAATTTTAGTACATATTCCCAACACTAGCAAATCACTGGCACTAGCACACACATTAACAGGTTCAAGGACAGCTTCTTCCCTGCCATTATTAGACTGATGAATGAACTCTCTAACTTCAGGTAATGTTGATGTTGGTTCGTGCACCTCCTGTGCAGTGTAATGTGTATGCCTCGCTCAGTCTAAGCACCCTACAATCTGCATGTCCTTGCTTACTGTGATGAGCCTGTACTGCTCCCAAAGCTTTTCACCCTACTTAGGTACACGTAACTACAATAAATCAAATCAAATCAAAATCCAATCACTGAGTTATATTTCCAACTTCTCGGATTAACTGGAGATGGAGAAGAAATAGCATCCTCTACACGAAGAACAGGAAAATTCCAATCTGGTCAACAGTGCACAATGCGATGGAAGGTGTCAGCAGTTCTATCAAACCACAATAAAGTAGAGATGCTCAGCTTGGATTCGGCCATGAATACTCGGCCAAAGACCACATTACATTGAAACCTGGTACAAAGAGAGTGATAACACTGAGGCAGTATTTGACCAAATGTCACATCAAGGAGCCCAAGCAACATTGAAACCAATGTGAATGAGAAAATCTCTCCACTAGCGGGAATCTTACCTCGCATAAAGGGTAATGGCTGTAGTTTTTAGAGACCACATCTCAATCCCAGGAAATTGCGCAGGAGTTTTTAAATGTCTTAGACCCAGCTATCTTTAGCCATATGATCAATTGCCTTTTATCCCCTCAAGGTCAGAATGGGAATGTTCACTGATGGTCGTAGTGTTGAGTTGCTTTGTAACTCTTCAGATAATATAGCAATGTCCATAGTACCATGTCCACGTGCAGCAAGACCTGGACAACATTTACATTTGGGCTGTTAAATGACTTGATTTATTATTGCCACCTGTACTGAGGTACCGTGAAAAGTGTTGTCTTACATGCTTTACAGGCAGATTGTACTATACAAGTGCATCAGAGTACCAGAACAGAATGCAGGATACAATATTACAGCTGCTGAGGAAGTGCAGTAAGAGATCAACATTAACATTAAAGAGGTCCATTCAAAAGTCTGATAACAGCGGGGAAGAAGTTGTTCTTGAATCTGTTTGTACGTGTATACAAACCTTTGTATCTTCTGCCCAACGGAAGGAGGTGGAAGAGAGTATAACCGGGGTGGGACATGTCTTTAATTATGTTGGTTGCTTTCCAGATGCAGCGAGAAATATAGATAAAGTGGCTGGAAGACCGGTTTGCATGATGGACAGTGCTGTGTTCACAACTCTCTGTAGTCTCTTTCAGTCTTGGGAAGAGCAGTTGCCATACCATGCTGTAATGCTTTCTGTGGTGCATCTATAAAACTTTGTAAAAGTGTTTATAGAAATGCTGAATTTCCTTAGCCTCCTAAAGAAGTAGAGGCATTGCTGTGCTTTCTTGACCGTAGTATCTATGTGGATGCCCCTGGGCAGAATGTTGGTGATTATCGCTCCCATGAATTTGACGCTCTCGGCCATCTCCACCTCAGCACCATTGACACTGACAGAGGTGTGCCTTTCACTCCACTTCCTAAAATTAATGACCAGCTCCTTTATTTTGTTGATATTGATGCTAGATAAGAACCAACTAAACAGAGTCTGTCTTTGAGTTTCACCAGATTATCATCACTGAATCACAGCTGTTTAAATTTAATAGGTCACTATTGATCAGAAACATAAGTGAGCAAGACATAAATGCTGCGGCTGCAAGATCACTTCAGAAACTGGATATTTGGTGGTGAGTAACTCACTTCCTAATTTGAAAGCCTTCTCACCATCCTGAAGGCACAAGTATGATAAACTATGCTCCACTTCCCAGGATGAGTGAAGCTTCAATAATTCACAGTATATCACCATCTAAAACAAAAGCCTGCTCCATTGGCACTTCCATCATTGAGTTCAACAACTTAGAGCGTAACCTGTATTCTCCATTTTGATTACTATTCTCCCCATCACCACTATCATCTCTATTGGCAGTGTCTTGGGTTTGCTGTCAGCAAAGCGGTCCCAGTTCCTCCTTTTCACACCTGTCAACATTCCTTTACCGTTACTGAATGCAAATCCTGGCACACCTGAACAATGGGAATACCTGTATCTCAAGGCATTAGCAGCCTAAGAACATTGTTCACAACTATTATAAGGGCAATGAGAGATGAGCAATAAAGCTGACCTTGTTAATGGTGCCTACATCTTATGATTTTTTTTTTAAAAAGACATTAGCGCAATGTTCATGGCCCATGAATGAATACACAACTGATCTGTGTATAGAAACATTAAATAATAAAATGTACCAAGGTGCTTAAAGAGAGCATAATGACAAATATGACTCTAAGCCACATAAAAAGATATTGGGTGAGATGACTGACAGCTTAGAATTAGAGGTAGATTTTAAAGAATGCCTTAAGGGAGAAAAGAGAGGTGAGAGGAAATTCCAGAATTTTGAGCCTAGGCAACTGAAAACACAAACACCAGTAGTGGAGTAATTAAAATTGCAGTTGCTCAAGACTCCAGAGTTGGATCTTTACTGATTTCTCAGAGATTTCTGGGGCTGAGGGAGATTACGATGATAGGTTTGGGCTAGAACATGATGGGATTTGTAAACATGGATGATAACTTTCAAATTCAGGCATTGTTAAACCAGGAGCTAATGTATGTCAGTGAGCATAGGGAATAGAGCTTGGTGCAAATTAATATACAGGCAGCAGAGTTTTGGATAATTTCAAGTTTATGGAGAAAATGTGGAATGTGGAAACCCAGCCAGCACAGTACTGAATTAGTCAAAAATCTAGAGTTAAAGCCAAGAGTGGTGGTGGTGAGCTACAGTTGGCTGTAGATAGCCTACATGTGAATACTAATACTGTATGTTTTTATGCTGATGCCAAGGACATAGGAGGGGTCCATGATGGTATGCAGGAGTAATGACTTACTGGCCATAATTAAATGACAAAGAAACTAGGTGAAACCAGAACTACCCAATTGGACAATGGCACTGAAGCATTGGAAGAGGATGGTGTGAGTAGTAGAGCGAAAGGCTGCAGAAAAGATAACAAGAATAGGGTGAGATAATTTACCTTTGTCATAATCACAAAAAAAGTAAGCCGTGATTTTGATGAAAACTGTTTTTGGACTATGGTAGGGACAAAATTCTGTTTGGGGACTTCAAACATTGAGTTTCATAACTATTGAGGGAGGACATGTTCAGGAACTTCGGAGAGGAAAGAAGAATTGGTGAAGCAGTGGTAATTTTCAAGAAAGGCAGGGTCAAGAGTTTTTTTGAGATTAGGCATGATGATGACATATTTGAAGGGAGAACAACTAAAAAGAAAAGACAGCTAACAATATTGTTGTAACATGAGCATGAGTAGGAGAAGTTGGTTGGAAAGTTTAGTAAAGACAGGGTCAGGAAGCATGATATGGGTCTCAAGGGCTAAATGAGTTTGGAGAAGCATGAAGGTAAACAAACTAGAGAAGGATACAAATTTATGCTACAGCAATGGAAAAGTTTAGAAGATTGGCCTGTTAGACAAATGAAAGAGAAGATTCTGCAGGTGCACCAAACAGAAAGGACTCAAGCTTAGTAACAAAAATGTCCATGAGCTCCTCATTGTATGGCATGAGAATGCAGGGACAGGAGAAAGGCACATTTTACTTTATGTCAGTTATCAGCCCTAATACCTTGCTGATACTCACAAATTGTAATCACATTGCGGTGACAGAAACAAATGACCCTTGTCAGATCTTATGTGGATCAGTTTTAACTTTTTTACAATGTTTCACCTGCAATTTTCTTTCTTTTGTCATTTGCAACTGAATTAAATATTGGAAGATTCGTAGATGTGATATAATTTAATAAGTCAAGTAGCAGTGGAATGAGTACAACAACTTGCAAATGCCAACACGTGCACCTCTAACATAGTGAAATATCCCAAGGTACTTCACACGAGCATTAGCAAGCAAAATTTGAAGCTAATAGCCTGTTAATTCAGAACTGTATATCAAATATGTATGACTATGTTTAAGCTATCATTCAGGCTTCAGTGTGTGCTTGTACCGGGCTATCCTATATTAATGGTTCCCCTCATCTATTTCTGGGCTAAGTGGGCAGACATTTTTCATTTCATATTTATAATTCCAAGTGCTGTATTGAATCTTAGCAATTTTCATAATTCAGGTAGCACATTTTTTAACAATAAAATGCTAAATATTATGCTGACATCCTTTTACTGTAAGTCACCAGATTTGTTGTTAGCCCCACTCACTGGTGGGATGGACATGACTGTCATTCAGATTTCTCTTCAGATTAGTGTGCTAACTATAACTGTCATTTTTGCTGGCAACCCAAGTCAAAACTATCCATCACTGCCTGTCATTAGCTGATTCTGTACTTCTAACCATACAACGTTCCTCTTTGTTTAATGAGAAATACTGCTTGTAAGGACATTATGTAGACATTTTAAGAATTGCTTTTTTAACTCACCAGTAAATTATCAATATTTTACTATTTCAACTCTTAAGGAATAGGAAGTTCAAAGATCCATTGCAGATATAGCAAAAATTCAAGCCATTCACTCCATTGTATCCCTGCTGGTTCTTTGAAATCTGAAATGAGGGCCATTCCCCTGCCTTGTCCAATAAGCCCTTAATATATTTCTCTTCAAATATTTATTCAAACATAAAAGATTGTTATTTTAAAAAGTGCACAAACTACATGTAAATATTCTTATAAAGTGCAAGTACACAACGAAATGAAAATGTCGTGCAAAATTTGACAAGAATCAAAAATAGACAATAACATAACTAAAAGATTATATAAAGGTTTTCACCAGACATTCAAAAAATCAATAGAAGAAACTAGTTTCAGTACTTTTCTGTTGTAGGTGAGGAATTATATTTCAAGGATTGTGAGAATATTCCATGTTGTTTTAGTAGATTAGTATATTGTAGTAAAAATCAGTTTGTTTCATCCAGAGTTTTTTTAACATGGAACAATCCTTAATTTTACACATAGCATATCTTAAAGAACATTGTATCTCTTTATTTAAAGCTCAGTTTTGGATCGCTTCCAGATGACAGGATTACCTAGAAGATGACCAAAATACAAAGTTGGACAAGCATTAAATAGTCCATTCTGAGGAAGGGTCACCAGACCCGAAACGTTAACTCTGTTTTTCCTTCACAGAAGCTGTCAGACCTGCTGAGCTTTTCCAGCAATTTCTGTTTTGTTTCCTGATTTACAGCATCTGCAGTCCTTTTATTTTTTTATTAAGTAGTCAGTATTTAAATAGGCTGTTTCTAAATTAATGGAATTCTTCTGTAGATATAAAAAAATCAGAATTCCACATCAAAATGCCAGAAGTGATTATGATTCTAAATAGTTATGTCAGGAAGAAATTCAGAATGTAGATGCTATTGAGGATAGGCCAATTTTATAAATAAAATGACTGTGAAGCATGTAGGCTGGACAGCCATCCTGATATCTTAAAAAAAAATTGGGAAAAATGTGTAAAGGGTTTCTCTAGCAATTTTTTATGGTTTCTAAGTAAAAACAATGACAATGTACAGTAAGGTTTATTATAATTTTCACTACAATGATGCATTAATGATAGAAGAATCAATAGGATAATGCAGCAAGATGTTAATTTTGCACTGTAAAAAGTTGAACGTTACATATTTATATTGGGCAGCTATGAAAAAAATGTCAGTTCTGAATGACACAATGGCAACCTTGTTTTAAACATGAGTCTGCTATTAGTGTTAGCAACCTATGCAGAAGATTGATTTAAGGGCAGTCCTTAGGAAGTTTTTTTTTAAAACAATTTGATCAACAGCTGGCAGAGGTTATTGAGAAGAGTGGTTAAGACCAAAACATTGGGCTTTTTGAGGTATCAACTAAATTCTGATCTGTAAAGGGAAGATCGTTGGTATTCTTGTGCATCCTCCACTCTCTTTGCCTTGCCATTCATGGCGATGCCATCAAGGCCCAAGGTCTGAAATTCCCTTCACTCTGATTTTCATGATTTTTCATGCTTTAATATCCTGTTTTTTCACTCAATACCAATGTTATGTATGACTGCACTTTTGAAGCACCTGAAGACATTCTACAAGGTTAAAGACAAATGTAAATAATTGGTGTATTCTGAAGGAATAGGATCCAGTGAGCTGAAAGGCTTTCTTCATCTTGTGATATAAGGTGAAAAGTCATTTCTAGATGTATTCGGTAATGTTCTGACACACACATTAACATTCCTACCATGTTTGGCTTTCCTCAAGTCACTTGCTTGCAATATGGATAATAATGTTAGAAAAAAATAACATAAGTGCCATATTATTTGCTATCCTTTTAAAATGAATATGACAATGTTATAATTATTTAATGCAGATGCTATTTCAGGGAAATGAGCCGAGGAAAAAAGACAACCAACACTTGTAGTGCCACATTTTTTATTGAGAGAAACGCAAATGCAGTTTGCCATATGACCTTTTGCAAAGGAAAGTTAGTGCAGAAAAAAATCAGCTATAGCAAACCTAACCACCTGTCTTGGGGAAATAGTAAAATTTATTGCTGCCTCCAATGTGTATTTAATACATTTTACACTGCTCCCTAGCAACCAGATGCCAGATAAATAAAGTATACCCTTTTTATTTTATGACAATAGTCACCAACATGTCCTCAAGGCAGCACTTAGCATTCAAACAGGCAAATAGGGCTTGTAGGAGTTGATCATTTTAAAGCTTTGAATTTTAGCATAATTCTATTTATTGGATGTATTCTGGGCAGCACATTATATCCTTCTTTTCCATGGTTTAAATTTGTAGCACTGGTTTCACTTTGACATACTTAATAATATTATTAATAAATTGTTCAAATGAAACTCAGTACTGTTAGAATGACATACACATTTTCTGTGCTTCTGGCCCTTGGTTCCCATCTAACAAACTTGCTGTACACTGATAAAGTATTCCTAAAAAATCTTTTCACCAAGTTCCAAACGGAAAAAGAGACATTCCCTTTCTCCAGAAGAAGTGATAGAATCCTTTCTTACACATATGACTATTGAATGATGGATTTCTCTTTCTCTTGCAGAAGTTATGTAGTATGTTTATCAATGAAGGTTAATATGTTTCACTTATGGCTTAGTTTGTAGTATTCTTCCCTCTGACCCAAAATTTCTATCTGTTGCAGTGCTGAAGGAGTTCTGCACTTTTGGAGGTGCTATTTTTCTGATGCAATGTTAAACCAAGGTCCAACCAGTTTGCCTGGGTGAATATAGAAGATCCAATGTCACTATTTTGAAGAAAAGTAGGGGAATTATCCTGATGTACCCATCAACGCTTATCTCTCAAATAACTGTATAAAACAAAAGACTGTTAGGTCATTTTTCACATTGCAGTTTTTAATATTTTGCTGAGTGCGAATTGTCTGCCATCATTTCATTGTTACAGCAGTAACAAATAAAAGTATTCCTAAAAATACATTATTGACTTGAGGCTGCTTTTAGACTCCCAGTGCTATATAAGTGCACATCTTTTTTTTGATTCCCTACTAATATTTCAATCAGACACTTTTATGTCTCTGCACCAAGTAACACGTTCCTTATATTGAATAAAACTTCACAAGACCAGCTAGAAACCTTTAAGATTGACATTTAAACTATTTCACTAAAAGATTTGTCAGTTTCAGGTGAAACTTTTCATCCATGTCATATTATGGGTAAAATGCACAACTGAGGCTGGAGATCAATTAAAATTTCAGAATTGAGACTGTTAGATTTTTATGAGACAAAATGTCTATTACCAATATGTCTATTTCATTATAATACTTAACTTCCAGTAATAAGGGAAAAACAACTAACGATCCCAGTTAAGTTAAAATAATTATCTTACATTTCTATTTGAGATCATCCCAAAGAGTGCTCTGTCCTCACTGAGATAGACTGTGGGCATTGAAGTTCCTTTTGTTTGTTATTTTATTCAGAGGGAAGGCAATTGTGGTTTTGCTTTAATGCAGACTGCATCTCACTGGATTGAGAGAACCACCAAGAGATGATCATTAATCAGGCCTGAGTTTAAGCAGAAAAAAAATGCCTGTGTCATTCATAGCACAGAATGCAATTGGGGCTCAAGCTCAGTTTGGATGTACTGAGGAGAAATCCAGCTGGAGGATTTACAATGTTGGTAGCTCAAAGAACCAATCCATAGAGGTCCTCACAGAGCCTTGTGGCAGAAGGTAGTTAGTAAATTTAGCTTGGAAGCTGTGAGAAGGCAGTTGCATGCCTGCCAATCACCTGAATAAGGAATTGGGGTATCTACGGTCATGAAGTACAAGATAAACATCAGAGGGTCAGTTTGCCAGAAATCTAATGAAAGGATCACCGCAAAATGTTACCTCTGTGAATGGCTGAAACCTTAAGAGAAAAGTAGATGAAGCAAAGTAGAATTAAAGTGACGTCCAGAGGCTCTAGTATACGTTGTGAGTTGGTCCCTAACAGCATGCCAATCAAGACACAACAGAACAATTGTTAAATTACTGGAGAATAGCTATCAAAACCTGAGCTAAATATGAATTAAAATGTGCACTTTTTGACAGATAGGTGTTATCCTAAAATATAATTTAACTTTGGTGTCAACATACCAATCCTTAGAATGTACAGTACAATCCTTACAGTATTTCCATGTCATTTGATAATTAAAGTTTATTAGCATAACCATAGCCAACACCAGAGAAACAGTCTCAAACCAAATAGTGAAGTTAAAGGATACCTGTACCTATAATTTAGATGTTCGGCATTTGAACCAAGTTCTTAAAACATACTGTGAATATAAATTTCACATTTTATTTGAAATCCTTTATTCAAAATGTTATTTAAATCATTTTAGTGGAATCAGAATCACATTACCTAAATATGGGATTTTTTAACGTCTAATCATAAGGGATACTGAGACGTTGAAGCAGGCTAGTGTAGGGGTCCGATTTAATATCCCTTCGTCTGAATATTGATCTATGTAGTACGTACTTGAATTGTAGTTTTAGTGTGAAATAGCTATTTGTTCCTTTGTGATCATTCTTTCAAATAATATCGAAAATGCTCGAGAACTACCTGTTCGAAGAATTTGATGCCCAAACCAATAAATTGTCCTGGTGTTTGAAATGGTCTTCTCTGTTTGACTGTCTCTGTCTTAATGTCTCCAATTTCCAACTACGCTTGTGTTCCTTTGCTTCAACTTCGAAATGATGTCATATGTCCATTACTTCAACCCAGTGTCAGCGCCATTCTTCCTTTGCAAAAAAATAAGATGCAAAGTTCCTTGCAACGATATGTTTTTGATAATAATGGGAACCTTTGGATAATGGTTTTCTCGCCAAGTTTCCTGAACAATATTTAACTCTCAACCAACGTTGCTGAAAGAGAGCAGTTGGTCTTAGTGCTGTTTCTGCGACTCTTGATTTGGGACTACAAACTTCAAACGTATTTCATTGATTTCATTGTTCTTCCTTTAATAGTAGGCGAGAGAAGTATCTACCTTTCTCTGAACTTGAAGCATCTCAAAGAAGGGTATCAAGAGGTCTGTCCTCCAGCACGGACATTTTTGAAATGCACACTTGCATTGAATGAAGCTTCACTTTCAATTGGAGTGAAAATGAAGTGGAGGAGAGATTAATTCATGCTTGATTCTATTGAGCTGACGTGTCGGCTAAATTGTACTTGGCATTCACGCGAATCTAGCACCTGTACTTCCCAATATAGGATGTGGTTTCAACAAATGATGACTATACTTGTGAGAGATCAAAGCAGGCAGGATTGAAGATTAAATATCCTCACGTACTAACTTGCAGGTTCATAGTCCAAGCTGACAGTGCCCCAAGGAATCTCGCTCCGTTTACACCCAATTAAGTCATCCCTCTGGATCCTTAAACTGCTCAATATTTCCAATGAACCAATGCATTCCAAGAATCAGTCGTATACCAGCAGCGCCATGATTTAGCAACGAAGGTTATGCCACGTGAACTAACTTTTCAAAGGGAAAACAAAATGGTGACTATCAGTACCAGAGGTTGTGCAAGTATTTTAAAATGATCCATTTCCCAACATTCACTCTCCTACTGCATAACCTAAACCTGATCTGCTTGAAAGCGAGCCACATGAAGCCAGCATTCAACTCGCAGAGAGCTTCCTGCCCAACGAAGAATCAAATTTATTAAAAATCGAAATAAAAACTGAAAATATTGGAGATGCTCAGGCTGCGCAGCGACTGACAAGCAAGTTAACGGTTCACTTGATAGCCTTTATGAAATGTTAACGTTGTTTCTCCACTGACTCTGCCTGATCTGCTGTGTGTTTGCACCATTTTCGATTTTTACGTCAGATCGAGACTTGCTCAAGCCTAACACCTCCGATAAGACAGAAAAATTTAGCTTTGTAAACGCTTAGTGAATTTGTCCTCGAGTTAAAAAATACCGCTTAAAAAAAAATAATTTTACAAGTGCTCAGGGCGTCCAAACGCAGATGCTGCCAGACCTACTGAGTTTCTCCAACGGTTTCTGGCTTTGTTGGTTATTCCATGTGACTTCCAAATTGGCTTGCATGCATTAAAAGTATAGTGGTAAAACTGCACTTGAACTTGAAATAACCGAAATAATTGCGGAACTTATCATTATGAAGGCTAATGTATGATAAGCATGTCTCAGTTGCCCTGATAACTGTGGTAAATTTATAAGAATTTCCGTTCATGTCTTCCAGTTCTGGAAGAAGAGTGAACCATTCAGTCTTTCCAGGCTATTCCGCTAGTCAATTAAATCATGGCTGATCTGTATAATTAATGAATTAAATCTACCCGTCTTACATCCATAGCTCTTTAAACCCTTACCCAACAAAAATCTAATTCTGAGGAAAGGTAATTGGACCCGAAATGTTAATTCTGATTCCCACTCCATAGATGCTGCCAGACCTGCTGAGCTTTTCCAGCAATTTCAGTTTTTGTTTCTGATTTACAGCATCTGCAGCTCTTTCTGTTTTTAAACACCCAATTATCTCAGTTTGGACACTTGCATCTGACTTGCCCTCAACAGCACTATTTTCTTTGGCGGAAAAGAGTTTGAGATGCCTTTATATTCTTGGAGATACAATTGGTTTTACTTGATTACAAACGTGAGTAATAATAATATTTAGTTCCTCTAAAGTTCAGTTTCTACAAATAAATAATGAGAATGAATATTTTTGAAGTTTGTTTTTATGCTTGTCTTTGTTTAAATAATTTGGTTATGTTTCTATTCAATGTTTAGTAGAATCTTGCAAAAACATCAAGTCACTCGACCTTGATCCATAAGAGTAGATGACTTTAGCTAAAGCGCAAAGAACGACATTATTCATAATTGATAATTTAGGGGTGTTACCCTCCAATCGACATTTTAATACTTGTACAAAATATGTACATTTTTACAAGTTTCTTTTGTTTCTGCTAGTAGCTGTATTCTGTGTAAACAGCAAAAATTACAGTGTTGAAGCCAGAACTTTAAAAAAATGCTTACTGCATCGAAACGTGAATATCACCAGTTACATTTATCAACTCACCCATCCAAGAATGATTAAAAGTCTAATGTTGACATGTAAGATCATTTTAGGAATTCCATGATACATCCATAACATAGCGTTTATTTTACTTTTCCACTTAAAAATTAAGCCGCATAAACAGGTAAAGGTAGTTTTTAAAAAAACGTAAGCGATAGGATCGCCATAAATCCAAAGAGTAACTCTCTCTGAATTTATTGACAAAATAAATGAACACAATACTATGTTTTAAAACAGGCAGGTAGTAACTGAAAAGTATGCTTTGGTATATCTCGGACATCATTCTTGACTGAAGCTTTGATATGCAATCGAACATAACTGAAACATTTAATGTTTTAAAACTCTTGATAACCAGTTTAATTTTGTATGAAACGTCGTTTTACTTTCACGAGAAATAAAAGTTTGAACGTGGCAGCTATCTATATACAAATACCAGAACAATTAGCTTGCACGGAGTTAAGGAAGAAAAATAGAACGTTGTTGGCTATAATGATGCATGGGTGGATATAAATCATCTCTAGCGTATTCGGGTGAATATAAATGAAATTAACTTTATTATAGAAATCATTCCGGGAGATTTCTAGGGAAGACAAATACTTACATTTCGACATAACAAATTGGATTATATCGAAGACACAATCTACCTTTATCTACCAAATTGTCCACTTCCTTGAAGTTCTGTTACCTTTGCACATAAACTTATCAGTCAACGACCTTGGGCGAACCAAAACAGATACAGTTCGCTTTTAACACAACTAAGTTGGCTTCCCTTCCCCCACCCCCACCCCCTCCCGCCCCTAAAATAAAATTTAGTGTAATGCAATGGTACAAGTTGGTAACATCAAAGTCCATAAATCTAGAAATGTAGTGGTAGAAGCATTCGATATTGGCCTAACTGATGGCCGCTAGGTTGACCATGATGTCTTGTAATCATCCCATGACCAACGTGTATCAAATATCCATCGAGTCTAGTTGTTCTTGTTTTAAACATACAGAAATGCCCATTTACAAATAATACACCGACTGAAGAATTTCAGTGGGGGAGGGGGAAAAGAACGTTTTGTTCCGTTGACTTCACACGCCAGGCACCACACAAGTCCACGTGGGTCTTCTCAAAGTGAACGTATCGGGCGCAGTCCCAGAACAAAGATACCTTCAGAGTTTCCTCTCAGAAACAAATACTGCTGGGCATCTGACTCTCCACAGTCTCTTTCCACTCTCCCTTTTTACTGCAATCGGGGCCAGTACTGAGACATGTCCGGTTCGCTTCCTGGCACTTGAACAGGTACAGACACTCCAGGGGAAATAAGTCCTGAGAAATCGAACCAAAACCATTATTAAGACACACAAACAAAAAAATCACAATTCTTGAGCTTGCAGCTTTTGTTTTGCACGCGATGAATTTTTTTAAAAGAAATCTAATCTTACATCAATAACAATGATGTTGTGCAACGCGACCATTTTGAAATCCAACAAAACAAAATCAGAAGAAAAACACAAGCATTTATTTATTACTAGTGAGTGCTAATTCCCCAAACAATTCCAAAAACAAAAATAACATAACTTGTTTATTATAAGACTCGAGCGCTCCGGTCCTCGGAGCTTTGGGGAGCTTTAATAATGTTTGCTAAAATCCTGACGCTATTTTAAGCTACAGGTTCATAATTAACTCGGGCGATGACAGTTTACTTTGACTCATGAATCCAGCAGGAATGGAGAAACCCATCAGTCATAGATTCGGAGACTCATACAGCACAGAAACAGGCCTTTCGGTCCAATTCGTTCATGCCGACCAAGTTTTTCAAACTAAACTCGTCCCACTTGCCTCCGTTTGGCCCATATCTCTCCAAATCTTTCCAATCATGTACCTGTCCAAATGTCTTTTCCTGTACTAGCAAATACTTATGCAGCATATTTTGAACACTGAGGATCCGATTTCATAATTTGTTCATCAAACGAAATACTAATGCAATTTCTAAGTTCAAATAACCGGTTAATTCGTTCACTAACAGGTCAGGCATAGCATCTTTAGCATTCGTTGATAATTCATTATTAATACTTGTTTGCATCTTTTTGTCAAAATATTCATCCAGGGGAAAATTGATGGTTTAAGAGGATCGAAATAAGTGGTTTACAAAAAAATGATTTTATTTACAGGGATCAAATCACTGAGAACTGAGGTTAGTATTCAGCTAAAACATTAATTCCTATAAGTGGTCCATCCAAATACCACTGGGCCTGGTATGGAAGATGCTGGCAACTTTTCAATTAATCTTCTCCATAGACTTACCTGTGGATGTGGCCCCCGAGGTGCCCATAGACTGGGGGTTCATATGTGACTGCATGTGAGGCGGCGTGTACGTGTCATAACTGCGTCCATTAACTGACGGACTGTTGGGCAGCATACAGGAGTAAGACGGCGTTTGGCTGGACACTGGCGACTTTCCAAAAAACAAATGGAAAACACAACATCCGTTTGTGCATGCCGTAGAGAAAGTATTTAATGGCTGTTGATTCTGTTTGTTCTGCTCCATACTTACTTGCATAGACAGGTTGTTTGCCATGCTGAAACTGGGCATCGGTGGCAGTGCGCTGTAAGTGTTAGTGAGGGATGTGTCTGCCCGACCCAGCATTGCACCTGTGGCAAAAGAGGAAACTGAAAACAAAAGAAGCGAAACTGTGTGTTAGAGATAAACTGGAACGTGAGAGTTGACTGTTAAACCCTGCGCACGAATTCACCTCAATTTATCACACTTAATTAAGAATTATCTGAATGGAGAGAGATGGTTTGGTTATTCATGGGCCAGTCCCGCCCACTAATTGACTTGTTACAGGATCTCGACACCTTTGCTGGACAATCAGAAGAGCAGGAGAAAGGCCATTCAGTCATTGGGGCCTGTCCTACCATTGAATTAAATCATGACTGAGTTGCAAGTTAACTCTATTTACCAGTCTTTCTGCCATAATTCTTTATAACTATTTACTCCTCCTTCTCAACCTCTCCTCTCGTCTGAGGTGTGGTGATCCTCGGGTTAAACCACCACCTTCAATATCTAATGAGACAGCAGCACTATGGTCTGATGAGACTTTGGCAACTTTACCTGTTACTGAACAAATGTCTATTCATACCAATGTCAACATTATCCATGACCCCAGCTCGAGCATGAGGAATTTTCGAGGGGTGACTTCTCGATTTCAACTCAGCATGAAGAATGCTCAGCATGTAAGGTGTTGCCCTCCTGCTCTGGACTTCCCCACAAGAGAAAACTGCTTCTCCATATCTACCATGTCAAAGTCATCTCATTGGGATCTATTCATGTTGAAACGTGAATCTGTAGTCTCCCTCAGGCCTTTCTTTTCTCGCGTGGCCGCCTTTCAGCCACTGGAGCTCGGCTGTTTAATGTGAGGTGTGGGGTTGGGGGGTGGGGGTGTCTTCCTTACTGGCTCAGTCAGATCTCACTTGGTGTCCATTTCAATGCACTCCCAACGGGTGCGGCCGGACAGTCAAGCAAGTTGTAAAAAATCTAGACGATGTTTGCCATGTCCTGACCAGTCACTTTGACGCACAGTTGGATTGAGGATCACCCGACTCAAAGGAGATTAGTAATGCAGCTAGTCACTTAACCGCACTGTGAAATTCAGACTTATAATACCCAACTGTTTTAACTATCGAATATGGTTGGTGGTGATAAAGTATGGAGGGGCGATGATAGGTAAATACGCTGGGCGGGGGGCGGGGAATGGTGTTGAAGACTTGTGGCCGGCGTTGACTGACTCACGCTTTGAATGTGTAACACAACTTTAAGCAACATTTCAAATAATTAATTGAACGGAATTTCAAGGGATAAGGTTATTCAATATTTTTTAATAATCTGTCCTATCCATGTTACAAGACCTGATTGTACCTTTATATTGCCGCCCTGACGCAACTAACGCCCGTTATCTGTTTCTTTAAAAATTATTAAAAGCCTCTTTTATCAGATAGTCCTTTATATTAAAGTTAAACTCATCAGCCGCTAGTAAAATACACTGGGAAAATTCCGGCTGCAAAGGAATGCATTCTATTAGCCCTGACCCAATTAAGACTTCAGTCCCACGTAGAACATATTTCTATTGTTACGATGCCCTCGGGGGGTCGAGGGACAAATGGGCCGCAGAAGCAGATAGCATTTTAACATGTCCTTTTATTGTAATCACTGCACTTTTCAGTTCTCGGGAAATCATAATTACTAAGTCTGAACACTCAATTTATTGCAAAAGTGTACGTGTCATTCTGTTCATGACGGACATTCAACCTTCATATTAAACAATATTGATGGGCAATTATTGCAATATTAGCGAGAATGTATCTGGGAAAAGAAATGTTGGCAACTTTAAACCTGTTCTCATAATGCTGTCCCCCTTTGATGACTTTACACTATTCTTTTCTGAGCTTTTTTGAGATTGATAATGTACTGGTTTCAGTCAAAGCACCCACCACACTCTGCTCTACCCCCAAATCCTTAAGATTGCATTTCTCTGGCGCAGCTTGTCATAACGCATGGATCTAACTTGGCGCACTGTCCTCACCGGGAGTTGTGGGCTGAGGGATGGGCTGGTAAACACTGGTACTGAAGCTGCTGCTGATGGGGATGTGGCTCGGGGTGTTGCTAGCTTGTCGTCTCTGGTTCCTCAGCTTTTCCTCCCGCCTCCACTTTGCTCTTCTGTTGGAAAACCAAACCTGCCGAAAAGTAGAGTCGGAGAGAGAGTGAGGTGACTGAATGTCAAACTCTAGAGAACAAAAGAAAGATATGCATTTTTATAGCGCCTTTTGCATGTGCCTTTCGTTTCCACAGTCTGCACCTTTCATGCCCATAAGACATTCTAAAGCACTTTAGAGCAAACATTTTTTTTACGTTTAGTCCCTGTTGTAACACAAGATACGCGCATAGCAAGCTGCCACACACGGCAATGTGATAATGACCAAAACATCTGGTTTCCTGTTGTTAGTTTAGGAATAAATGTTGGCCAGGACATCCGGGATTATTGCCCTGCTCTTCTTTGGAGTAGTACAATGGAATTTTTAATATCCATCTGATAGGGCAGGCATTAAAGGTTAAGGCCTCACCTAAAAGACAGCATCTCTGGCAGTGCAGCGTACCCCGAGTACTTTATTACGAAAGCCAGATTGTTACCAACTGAGCCACAGTTGTTAGAATCTAAATGGGACGTTTGAAGAGTCCTCACTGTTGTAAAGTAGCAAACACATAGAACTAGCTCCCAACAACAGCAATAAAATGTTGATCACCTAAGCATTTTTTATGATGTTGGTTGAGAGATAATTATTGGTTAGGGCAGATGGGGCTTCGACTTCTTGATGTACTTGAAAGATGGCACCTCGAACATGGTGCCCAGTGCTGCACTAAAGTATGTCCTTAGCTTTTGTGCTCCAGTCACTTTAGGGGATTTGAATCCAAAGCCTCGGAGTGATTCAATCCTTTCAAGTGTCATCTGTGTCCCAGTTGGTCACAGTCTTGCTTCTGAGTTACAAGGTTATAGGTTCAAGTACCACTTCACAGATTTGAGCACAAACTCCAGCTTGACACCTGAAAGTGCTAGTGAAGTGGTGTTGGTTTTCGAGTGAGATGTTAAAGAGGCCCATTTTCTTCCTAAGGTGGACTGAAAAGATCCCATGACACTATTTTGTGGAATATAAATGGAGCCACTCTTCTCAACACACGCCCTCCCCCACCCCGCCCAAGTCTGCCCCTCGACCACCATGACAAAAAAAATGGTCATTATCTCACTACTCTCTGTGACAGTTTGCAGTGGGGAATTGGCTGATGTGTTTCTAACATTACAATTATGGCTGACTTCTAAATTGCTGTCTTCTAAAGGGTTCATTGGCTCTAAAATGCCTTGGGGAGTCCTGTGGTCATGGAAGATGCTACCTGAAAAAATACAAGTCTTTGCAGAGCTTAGAGCGCTGCCAAAAGTACTGCGCTTGACTGAAGTACAACCGAACAAAAAAAAAGCAGCTGTGGATCAGAATTTGAGAAACAAACTGAAATATCAGAATATTTCCATGTTTAAAATTGGATTTTAGCTTGTGCAATATATTTCTTGGGCACTCCATCCTCGGACAGTACTGTATGCAGCTGAAATGTCCACCCTGTATATTGTTCGAATGGAGAAGAATTCCAATCCATTGTGCAAATTCCCGGCAAAAATTGATAATCAGTTCAAAAATTTTTAAGCCTTCACGACAAAAAAATTACAAATCTTACAAATGTTTATCTTCCGGGCTCTCAGAAATATACCAAACAGCTTCAGATGTGTTACTGTTCACAATGTAGTCAACTTCACTAGTTGAGTCACATTCAGAAACGGGCCATTGGTTTACCTGTATCCTAGCTTCCGGGAGATCTATTTTGGCCGCTAACCGTTCTCTGGCAAACACATCAGGATAATGAGTTCTCTCGAATTCTGGAAGAACAATTTTTTTCTTTGTTTATTTGTGGATCTTGACAAAATAAGGAATAGCAAGGTCATCCGATAGCAAAGCATTGAGGGTCGCAAATTTCTATTCTCCCTCATTCTCCTGCTCTCACTTACTCTGTCTCTTTGTGGTGTACACTTGCAGTTCGATTCTTGCCTTTCTCACTCTGTCTCACATATTCCCTCTCATTCACTCTCTCCATCCCACTGCAAATCTCACCTTTCTCCAGGGCCTCGATTTGCTCCTGAGTGAAAGATGTTCTGTTTCTTTGCAGTTTCCTTTTGAGCTGGAGCCTCATCTGTGCTTCGTCTGAATCGTCGCTGTTTGAGTTGATGGAGTTTGTATTTTCACCGCCTCCTTCCTGTTGCTGACAGCCATCTGGAGCAATAACGGAGGAAGCAAGACCAAATTAAAGGAACTCGGCTTCCTACACGGACTATGGCGTGAAGCTAATTGGAATATTAGTTTTAATGACGACCCAAAGAAGTAGCAGCTTCTCTCATAAATGCTGTTGAATTTCTCAATCTCAAACTATGACTGTGCAGTCTGCGCAAAATGCAACTGTGAATTACTAGTTTAGTTTCTTATCCTCTGGTTCCTTTAATCTAGGTCAAAAAAGTTAAAAAATCAATATGATTTGAGTGTCTGGAAAGAATTCAGCCCCATGAATTTATTTTTGCATCACTTTCATTGTATTTTGTTACATTATCCGAACCTTCTCAACACAGGTCATTCCCTCTACCAGCATGGAATAGTTCGGCCGAATGGCATTTTCCAATGCTCCATATTTTATGTCATGCTCGATTAATTAAGCAACAAACAAATCTGACTGGATTTTCCTTGAGGAGACAGAAGATAGAACAGAGAAAATGAAACTCCAAGCATCGACAACGATTCCCAATGTTTCTGGGCCACCAGAATCTTTGTGCCAACCCGTAGCCCAGGTGGTATTCTCATGGGTCAAATGCCTACCTGATTACTGGATCAAGTGTGAGACCACTTGAAGCAAATAGATTTACGTCACGTTGTTTGGCATTTGACTGTGATATCCCTGCACGCTCAGTGCAAAGTCACCCTTTAAAAATAATCAAGCCAATTTGGACACTCTAACAGTTTACAAAATTTAACATAGAATCTTCGTTGGTGTCAGGAGGAAGCTAACGTGCATTTTGCGTTAAATACCAGAGCAGAAATCCTTTCCTATTAATTACAATGGGGGAAGGGTAACCACCAGTCTTACTCCCCATTGCATCTTACGAACAACCGTTTGAAAATGCATCTATAGTGGAAACGTAACCCTGGAATTTTCTCTTCGCTCGTAGTTATTCCCAATAATTTGTCTGTACTTCCTATTGCTACTGATCTTATCAAAAGTTTCCCTGTCGAGTTACTTTTTAACTTTATACACTGTACGTTCCAGAAGTTTGAATGCCAGCATTTCTCCATCCGCTGACGTAACCAGAACGTTGCATGAAAGCTCATAATCTCGGTCTGTAGTTGCTAAGCACGGTGCAATTATATCATCAGTAATAACAGCCTATAATTTTCTTATATTTAGCAGAAACCACTGTTCACTACTTGTGATATATAAGTACTTTTAAAAAGGGAACATAATTTGTGACGAGCGCCGTAATAAATTCAGAGACGATAGTTTAACATTTTGGTTTAATCGAGACAGACCTGATTCTTCAGATGCACATTTGCTGCAAATAAGACAAAGCTATTTCGATTGGCTAAACAGCTAAACAGGTCTGCAGAAGAGTAACTGTCAGTCCACACTCCACGTTATTAAACTCTTGCAACAATGCAACCACAATCCTGTAAACATCTGTCAATATTACTGCTCGGTGACATTTTTGCAAGGTTTATGAGATAACAATTTTCCTATGATTCATGGTTGGTCGAATCCTTTTAAAGCGCGATTCGGACTGAAACCCAATGAGAATGATTCTATCATTATGTCCCTTTGGTTTACGATATTCCCCTGATTTTTTTTAAAAAAACCAGAATGTTGTAAACTACGACAAATGACCTGGTTCTGCCTTGTTGCATTTAAAACGTGGCTCGTTCGGAATTTGTTGAAATCTGTTTGTCAGCTGTATTGTAGGACACTGAAGATTAAGGAATTTCCCTTAAAATAGAGATTTTTTGTCCATCTTTCTAACCACCATATGGGCTTTTTTTCATGTCTATTGCAGTGGCCGCCAACACTTGAATAGCCTTTCAGGCGTACAATGCCAGCAGAGGACGGAAACTATTAAAGTCCCAGGCCAGAAGGTTGGCAAATTTTCGTGGGCAGAATTTTGAGAATACAATCGCTGGTTATCGCGGGAAGACAACAAAAGGATTCTCTTAGGCAGGCAGTGCTCCACATTGACACACAACGACCACAGTCAACAGACTTTTCAGCGAAGTATGTTAACCTTTGTACGACGCTGTCATTAATCACTGTCCAGTGAGTTGGACTGTTCAGCACCATTTAGGCTTAAACATTCTATAGGAGGAGAATGGGCCAAAGCATTTGGAGGAGCAGTTTGAATGGGACTGTATGCTACTGTTCTGTTTATTCAACGGGGAGATAAAAAAAGAAAATCTCACTTAGCTAAGACTAGAAAATAAAAATCTCCAAGCGTGTTGTTGTTGCATTGTTTTCCCTTTAAAACATTCTCTTTTCCGCCATGTGCTATGACCACTTCATGTCGAACTGCACCTAATTCCGCTTCTCCAGGACTAATCTTTGACATGGCCTTTGACGGCGCAACCTACGATTTGCAGCTACCATTGGTTCCATCTTCCACGCGTTTGCCCTCCAAAGCGTATGTGCACGTTTGTGAGGGGCGGCGGTGTTGGGGGTGATGTGTTGAATTTGGAGCCTGCGCGATAATCGAGGGGCTGGTTTAAGCAATCTTATCTCGAATTATTTTCTCTCCCACTGAACTGGGAATTAGGCGCTGCACTGCTCTTCAACGCTCTTCTGACCACTTGCCCCAAATGGCCGACTTCCTATAAATCCTTGGTGGAGTATCTGCTGTCCTTTATCCCGTGTCATTAGAAAACATTTCCAATCGCATCTTTCCTTCCTTTCTAAGCGCAAACAGCGCGATAAAGTTCCGTTCTCTACAGTCCAAAACTTGGCGACGTCTAATCGATAATTTAGGTGGATACTCATTGGAGAAAGAAATTGCCGTTAAACAACGAATTTATTAGTCCACGTTGGATGCAATAACGAAATTATGTTTGTAAATAAGCTTTAACACTCCTGTAAATATATGTACTTCATAATACTGAAGCATTCCATGTCCTATATTAACTATAATTGAACACAGGTGAACGGAGACACTCGCCATGTTGTCTATAGCTTTAGATATAAACCTAATATCCTGGTTGCCTTTGATATAGAGAGGGTACAGTAATTTGAAATTAAAACACAGACAGACACACACATACACACACACACACACACACACACACACAAACCAAACGACAGACAATTAAGTTATCTTTCTTTTATGTCTATTTTAGGGGAGGGCGGCTTGCAATCTCTTAAAGAACCAATTGAATACCCTGGTCCCTGGTGCTGTTACTCTTAATCCGTAAAAAGAAGGATAAATGTGCGTCCTATTATCCCACAGCCAGACCAACTGACGCTGGGGTTAGGATTTGTTTTCTACAATAAGGCGCTGGGAAATAAAATCATTCCTTAGTTTCTTAGTGTCTTAATCATTCACGCGGAAAACGAGCAAGGAGATAGCAAACGAATTGCGGCACTTCTCAGTGCTCCAGCCCAGATGAGAAACACTGTGCCCTTCCCCATAAACCTTGTGAAAGGGAAAGTGTCTAAATCCTATAGAAGGCTTTAGCCATATAAGAGAGAAAGAGAAAAAAAGATAGAAAAAAACCTGTCACAGCAATCCTTAAAACCCTAATTCGCTGGAGAATGCCTCACTCCCCTACTTGAAGGGTTGGCCAGATAGTGATGTCTCTCTTAGACTATTGTCAGGCTTGATACTGGTATTTCTTCCACAGCTGGCTGACATGAATCAGCTTGAAACCATATTCCCCCTTAAGAGACCTAACCCTGACTTGTGCTTCCAGTAATGGACTTTTAAAAATCTGCTCAAACATCCCGGCACGAGGTTGGGGGTGGGGGTTGGGAATCGGGATGATTGGGGCGAATTAAGAATCTGCGTGTATGTTGGGAATAAAATGCCGTTAATGATTTGGGGGATATATTTGTTCCATGACTGTCTCCATAAAGATATTGAACAAACATTTAAGTCCAGACGACCTGACTTACACTTGAAAAGTAATTATTGTCTACACGGGTTATCCCTATGTTTTAAATGAAGTGAAATCAGACTCTCTCTATTAATACTGCTTGCATGATTTATTTAGCCAATTGGAAGAACGCCCATGCACTCATGACGGCTTTTTTTAAAAGTTCGTTCAGTTTTATTTATCAAATCGTGTAACAAAAGTATAAATCACTTTAATGCGTTTTAATTTTACAGTCCGGTTCTCGAGGTGCAATACATTGACCTCATTGGCATAGCATCAAGCATTCGGATCTACGCAGTTTGACTTTTGCCCAAGTGTTAGACAAACTGAGATAACTTCGAATTGCAAGCACTCAGCTGGTCAGAGGGATAATGTATCAGATGTTTCATCAACAGAAGCGAAACGAAGTTACTTCGTATTTTTAGTGGGCTAGAATACTTGCCATTTTTAATATTTCGTTTCTTTCACTGTCAATGTAACACAAAGCATAGCTCAGATTACAACTTTGCCCCTCAACTTCCTCAGACCATTTAGCAGAGGCAATTGCAGCTTAAAGACTATGTGATTTCATTACACGTTTGATACCACTGTTCCAATCACACAATGTAGCATAAACGTTAATGATCAACGTTGACAATGAGATTAGGATTGATTTTTTTTCCAATTTTATGACTTTAGGTGTTCTATAACCCCGACAAAATGATTCCTTGTGATAACTTTGGAATAGAAGGTATGAAGGCAGTTCTGTTGAGAACTGTCCAGATACAACGCAGCTATGACCAGTAACACAATCGTTCTGTTGCACGTCAAAGACATGCTTATGTTTCCTGATCAGTTGAAGGTAATGTAAAACCAATAAAACAAAGACTAATGTTAATATGGCGCTTTTTTCACAACCTCAGGATGTCCCAAAGCTTAAATATGTATGTGTACAGCCGATGAAGTACTTTTGAAGTGTGTCACTGCTACATTGTTGGGCACAGGGCAGTCAATATGAGCACAGCAAGCTCCCACAAACAACAACGTGATAAAGGCCGGATAATCTGTTTGAAGTGATGTCGATTGTAATCAAAGATAGTAGTTGATTGTAATCAAATGTTGCTTTAGAGTTGGTATTTAAAACAATTATCAAGAAACACAGCGAAACATTTACAGGGCAATGGCGAAGGGGTGGGCGAATGCAACCAATCGAATTCCTCGTTGAAAGCGCACAGGGCCAAACACGAAGGGCTGAACGACAGTCCCCTACGTTACTTGATTCAAATGTTCGATAATTTCGTGCCTGCAAATAGCTGTTAGTCTGAAAATTATTTTGATCCTAAACCACCCGCATCCAGTATTTGGTATGGCCCGAATTGATGATCAAATGTCCGAATTTCGAGCAGTCAAAGCTCAATATGTTTCCATGCATGGCTTGCACGCTCCAGACAACTCAAAGGGACAGTAAAAAACATACCACCTCCACCAAAATCATTAACATATAATTGCAGTAAACAAATTTAGATTTCCCTTGCTATCCCTAGAGATTCCAATCGACACAATTCACCTAAAATACCTAGTCAGCTTAAACAGTCTAGTTAAGATCCAAACGAACAGGCCCAAACCAGGCTCGAAAAAACGGGCCCAACTGAAATGAAATGTCTTAGCCGTTATTTCAATTTTGATCGATAGAATACAAAGATCATTTTTAGATCTAGCAATAGTAACAACTTAAGACATCATTATTAAACATCTTATCCAAGATCTTCAAATCACTCCAGTGCTCTGACTTTAGTATTCCCACATTTACTTCGCGCAGTTACACAAAAAATATTTTACAGTCACAAAGTGAACTTTTTAAATAAAAATATTTCTGCTGCAAGTTTCTGATTTGTAATTAACATTGATGCCCATCTACCCCCTACTCTTGGTATATGAGACTATTCAAGGCACCCAGAAAGGTACATGAACGTTGTCACTCGGCTATCAAGTCTCTGAGCAAAGGCTACTTTCCCAGGTTTGTTTGTACTCTTCTTACTGTGATGAGTGGAGAGTTAAAATTGTTTAGAAGTTTGGACTTTTAAAGCGCCTTTGTATTGTAATACAATCGTTGTTAGTTGTGTCGATGGCTTCATTAAAAGTGCTATAACAAGCTGGGGGATATCTTACAGAAAGCAATGCGCTGCTGTGTATCTTTCTAGTGCCCTTCTTATATTGTTTGCTTCTCAGAAAGCTGACATGTCTAATTGGCAAGTGGTGCGATATGGTGTCCAGGGGTCTCATGTGTAACATTTCTACAGCTGTCTCCTAGAACTAGACGCTTATTCATGTTGCTTAATGAGAAACAAAACGCTCTCTAATGAGCAATTACATAGCGACAGAATTGTTCCCATTACAAATTCTTGCGTGTGGCTGAAGCATCCTTTGTACAATATATTCCGCACACTGTTGCTGATTCTGCGAACAAAAAGCAGGTTGTGGACGGGACACCTCCTCCCCAGGCTGATGACTGTCAAGAACAGGCTCACTAATGACACAGTGGATACAGAAAATGATTCACTTGTCGGTCTCGCCCACTACCTCCACCAACACCCACCCCCCTACCCCAATCCAAGCCACTAACATCACATCCAATTACACTGCAAATTATCTCGCTGCTATCGCGATAATAAACATGAGCTAACCTTAAACATGAACGACGTCAGCTCCCCAAATGACTTAAAGAAGGTTGTATGGAACAACGTAACGTTTCAAAACCGCATACACTTATTTTCATGTAATATTGGAACACGGTTTACATAAACGTGTACCCTTATTACTAAATACTTTTTAACTCGGTAAGAATACGCATTTGTTTTCAAAATGATTGGCCCGGGCGTTATTTGTGTTTTCAATTGTATGGTTCGCGTGCTATCAACAGCGTTAAGTTTACTCAAATAAATGAATTTGCACCAGGCTCCTTTCTGTTGCCCCCACTAACAATACACACGATCTCCTCCATCTTTATCCAAATTATTCAAGGATAAAACCTTTGACCAATGACCAGAAAGTACTTTCCAAAAATTAGTGCTTTCTAAGAGTTCTCTGGGACTTCCCAACTGAGTGTTTCGCTGCGACGTTTAACTGGTTTGCATTCACGATTTTAACTGATGGGATTGATAACGCCCGCACTTGAATTCTCATAGACGACCAGTGCCTTTGCACAATTCAAGCTTGATTTTAATTCTAGCTGATAATTTTCCATTTTCACAAGATTAAATTTAAGATACTCCTGCCATGAACCGGATACTTTATGTTAGCATTCTGCGTAATAATTAAATGTCATTGCAAGTTGTGAATATGTGTAAATGGATAATATAGCCATATTTAACAATTAGGACAATGAGAGCATTTATGTGCCCAATTAAATGGAAAAGCAACTCTGTTTAATTTAATGTTTAATTTCTAAAATTCCGGTATGAATTTTCATTGTATTCCTCACCTGGGAGAAATGGGACAAGGATGATTGAGGTGATTGGACAAATCCGCCTAAAAAAAATTGTTGATTTGCTGAACACATGTGGTGAGTTTTCCGTTGAAGGTAATATATAAATGCAATGTGCTGTTGGTGGTTACAGTCTTATTGTTCCTAACGCTTACAGAAGGCCTGGAAGATTTGCCCGCTCTAGGCGTTGGACAGTGTCAGTGTTCAAATGTTCCGACAAGAAGTCAGCCTTGAAATGGATAAAATGCATTCCTTCAAGAGTTGCACACTGTCATTTGTATTTGGCGTAAAATATACATTCGTTAATTTCATCACTAATCTTGACTTTATTCTCGTACAACGATTGTCTGCAACTGTGTTGCTATTCTTTTCAGATATTAGACGGAACATAATTATCTAATTGTCAAATTTAAGAAATTGACATCGAACGGAAAGAAAACAGCAACAACGGGACTGGGCTGACATAGGAAGATGAAATCCGCTGGCTCTTGACAGTTAGATCAGACGAGGAACAACTGCCAAGCTGCAAATGACCTATTATTTTATTCCTAAAATGTGTTGGATAATGTATACCTGGTCTTGTTTTGTCATTTACTTAGATATTTGCCTTAGCCTAGTGTGGCCCACTTGCTGAATAGCTAACCAAAATAACTGTATCTCTGAGTATGACGAGCTGACCAGCGAATCTAAATACCCAAGAACATTTTATATTAGGTTCTCCGTCAGTTAGTTAAAGACTGGCCCTCATAAGAATAGCTAGCCAGTGTTCCTTACCTTGGTTGGGCTGCCCTGGCACCGAACTGCCCGGATACCAGCCTGGCCGGGTACCCCATGCACCTGTCTGACCGTTCAGCATCCTCAGCTTATCATACATCCCATCTGCTCCCATCTGTTGCTTTTCGCTAGCCAGGTTGCGAAGGACTCGGTTAATCGATGACACCTGAAAGCCAATCAGCCATTCTTCTTAAATATCTTTCCGCTCTTTAAGTGAACAATTTGAATGTTGAAATTCAAGGATGTCCGTGATTAGTTCGTGCAATTGTTCAGTAGAAATAAAATCGAACTAAATCTACAAGAATTACGATCATCTAACACATTAATTTAATCTCATACTTCAGTCTCAGCTGCGTATATCAAGCACTTTCGTAAAGGCTTGACAATATGTGTTCATTTGCATTCATATCAATAAACAACACAAAAGAAAATAAATCACAAATGCCAACGATGAGTTAAATTAGTATATATACATATTATATACTTGGTGACACAGCCTTGTGACTCAATCTACACCAACTGGTATCTTCCATTTCACTAAGCAGCGAACACTTAGATCAATCAGTATGAAATTCAAGAGTAATGTTTGAAATAATCATTGCAATCAGGATCAAAAAAATCTGCACATTTCGCCAGTTTAAATGATTTCACTTCATAACATTCCACATTTACCCATCGAAGGAACAAGCAACATTTATTTAAATGCAATGTCTCTGAGTTCAAATTCCGAGGGAATATTAATCTAAAGAACAATCGATGTCTGAGGGAGCTAGTTATTTTAGTCTCCGCCGCTGCGGTCTCCTTGATAATGAAATCACACATATGCTTTTATTTTTTTAAAAAATTGTTTGAGCAAATGAGGCGTACTTTCTGCGTGCAGTCGTTAGTGGCAATAAATAAATCCTTCCCTCCGTTCAAAGTTAATTAAATGTTTTACTCACACTTGGTATATTGTCGTTAGTACAGACCCCCTCAGAGAGCAATCTGTCTCGAATTTCCCAAGCAAAGATCGACGGGCACTCGCGTTTATACTGAGCGATTTTAGAGACAACCTCAGGAGTGGCTACCCTTGGTTTACTCCCTCCGATTGCCCTGGGTCTGATGGATCCAGTTTCATAATACCTGCCCAGGATTTTACTGACACAGCCGTTAGAAACCTACATGTATATGTAGAAAAGGGAAAGCATTGCTATCAAAAAGTGTTTGACAAATAAAATGGTTCTTTTTGTTTGATAATATATATTTATATGGGTATATGGATATAGTTAAACAATGTTGAGCTTACTTTTCGATTATCCACTACTTGGACTTTTGCATCAGCATGGGTCTACAATACAAAAATATACCTTAAATGGCAGTGGGAAACGTACCAATATTGCATTGATTTCAAGAGAATTTCTGGCGCGTGCCAAAGTTATTTAAAAAAAGTTTCAAACTTAATTTTTTTTGCATCAACATTGGGTCTACAATACAAAAATAAACCCTTAAATGGCAGGGGGAAATCTGACCATTTCTCAATCATTTCAAGATAATTTCTTGTTTTTTTTTCGCCAATTTTGAAATAAATTACTTTGAAGGTACGAATGCAATTTTTAGGAAGCATTTTTGGATTGTAGAAAACCCCTTCTAGAAAATGATTCAATAAGCTGATTGCATATGCAACGGTAACACTGTGACATCCTGCATGCTTTTCAGGTCGATTTGCAATGATGTATAGACGTATTAACTGATAGATTGTTACCTGGAGAATCCTTGATATATCGCAGGGCCTGGCTCCGCTGTGAGCAAGTTCCACAATTTTCTGTCTGGTCGAGTCAGGCAATGGTCGACCATTAACAAACACGCCGCCGAGCTGGTTCACTCCACTGTGACCTAGGGGTAAAGCAACAGCGAACATATTCAGCGGCCGAGACCCAAGAGGTACGCTCGGCGAAGTTCTCTGCTCACAGCGCCCGTCCTTAATCACGCCCGAGATCTCAGTTGTAAAACAAAATCTGTCCCATAAACTCGCACTCCTGCTCTAAACACCAAAACCGCCAATCAAACCGGAATATCGTACGAGCTATGAAAACGTCGGTGCGCTTACAAATCATCACAGCCGAATTAAATACGACAAACCACTCGATACAGGTATTGCAACAAAACAAACAGAACCAACGGAAACAAGATTTTTGTTCAGCTAATCGAGCAGCTAACAATGCCTCTTTGACTGACAATGCAAAATCAACTGAATCCAATGTTACAAATAACACGTTTATCTTCCCGGTATTACAACAGATGTCCAGAGCAACCAAAACAAGCCATTCTTTTGCTTGTTAAAAACAGGAAAAGGTCAGTAATTGTCAGTTTATGGAGACTCCGAACCTGAAACTCAGGCTGCTAACAGTGTCCCTCGAGGAAGCTCCCGGCTTAAAGAGAACCTGTTCTCCTCTCCCTAGGAGCGCCTGCTAAATTGGCTCCAAAAGCCCAGCCACTTAGCCATAAATAAGCTCCGAATATAGGAGGGAAAATGATGAGGTTTGCTGACATTTGTCTCGAAAATCAAGCTAGCTGCACGTCAACTTTGAGCTTAATTTCTAGAAATAAGCGGAAGTCTCCCTGGATAGTGCACGGAAGGATAATTGAAAAGATCAGTCCCAAACACTTGTGGCAGGCATGTCACTTTATGACACTGTTCTACTTTGAAAATCGGATCGTCACGACAAATAGAAGCATGATAAAACGTCCCTTTCTGTCCGCATTTGTATATCATTCATAGTGTCTTGGACTATACTCGTTACCCTTAAAGGAAGGCTTCATTTTAAGGTTGCCTGGGGGCTAGGCGCGATCACGATACCGGGGACGCGCGTCCTACTTAAATCAGCGCTATTTAAAGACGCAAAAACGCCAGCAATTTTATGTTTTTCTTTAAATACAAAGCAAAGCCATCTAACATTTTAAGCACCATATCTAATACATAATTATAGCCCATTATCATCCGTGAGTTTTAACATTTATTCCAAGAATCACGAGTACACAATTACGTTTAGCTCCCAGTCATGTTCTTATATTCATTTCTTTTTTAAAAAAAAAGCAAGCGATACAGTTTTCACCTTTGAAAATCTATTAAAGTCAAGAGAACTCTTTTGTACAATTTTCGCACACATTTGGAGTATTGTTGTAAGTCGGTTGTGTGTGTTTTTTTAAGCAAAGCATGAATTCATATATCACACACCGAAATAGGACATCAGTTTTTAAACAAGCTTGGCATTTTCAAACAACAGCAATAGGTGTGAATCTCTTAAAGAAAACCATCAGTCCAGGTAACTGGAGAACTGACGCCCATTTATGTTTGGGAGTGTCGAGTTCCCTATCAAAAGACTCGCAGTGCATTTAGCAGTGTACCTTACACTGGCCAACGAATGCTCAGGCCCTTCCTGCATTCTCAAGCCACCCCTCCCCCACAACTTCCACGTGCAATTTTCCGGGTTTACTTTTCAAGAGAAGCAACATTTTTTAAAAAAGGCACAACTTAATCACTACACTCGTCTCTGTACTGAGGCGTGGAGGAATCGCCCAGTGGTAATGATTATGCGCCCTGTATTCTATTGCGAGTCATCTAATACAAAACCATATGGTGGCAATTTGGATGTTATGCAGCATATACACCCAGGAGTTATTAGCACAAAGCCCGCAGAGCCCGCCGCGACCTTTAAACAAACTAAAGGCTTCACCCGAATGATATCTCCTCAGTAATTCGCACAACAGCTTACTTGATCACACACACACACACACACACACCCAAATTCAATTAATCACATGAAGATTGAAAACAGGGATCTGAAGTTTTATTTCTATTTTTCGCTCCCGGAAGGATGGGGTGGGGGGTGGGGGGGGGGTTAATTTACATTAGCAACTAAATGCATTTTCTAAGAGACGAAAATAATCTATTTATTTTGGACGCATGAAATTTGGACCAAATTCGCCGTACGACCGCAAGATAAAAAGAAATCCTGGGTGGAAATGAACAAAGAAAGTGTAGGTTTGTTAGCTCTTGATTCAGTCTTATAGTGGAGTTGGGGGGCAATGAACCTGAACGGAGGAAGTATTCTTACAATAGATGGATCCACAGGTAATCGAGGTGATCATGTTTTTTTTCTCTCCGAGTTAGTAAATTTAGGTAGTCGTTTTAATTGGGAGTTTAGCGCCACATGAATTGAAGCTGGTAACCCCTCTTACAAGGGCCCTGGCTAACAGTCACTACGGTTACATCTCATACTGACGCTGAAAATTGCTAGTGAGGTCCTGGCTGGGCAATTAAATCAAGGTGTTTTACTATTGATGACGGAACCTGCATTCTTTGGCATTAACACTTGAAGTGCTGGGGAAGCGTCCTATTCCTGACACATTAGTATTTGGCATAAGTTCCATGATTCATAGAAGTACAAGAAGCGTCACTTACTGTTCTGCATGTTGAACTGTTACACCAGAGTCCCACGTGGCTTGTTTAGTGTGTTCTAATAGTAATAAAACTATGCGTTAATCAGGGCAAAGTCACAATCAAGGAAACATCTACAATCTCTGAGAAATTTGACTCCACAATATTCTTTAAAGGGAACAATTTTAAAAGAATTGGCTAAAACAAAGCAGATAGGCTACACAGAGGCCGCAGGCGGCTGTATTGTATGTATCTCATTGCAAAGCCAGGACTTTTTATATTAAGGGGTTTGGAATATTCGATATTTAAAATGCTGCCCGAATGTAATAATATTTGAAACTTGCCTGAAACCTGTGTTGACAGCCTGTGACCACAGGCATCTGTTTGTTACTAGTTAAAGTCTTCCCTCTATGGAAAAAGAAAACAAAAAAAGTTTATTATGGCAATTTGATGGGCGATTTAAATATATATATATAATTGGATTACTGGTGCAGCTTCCTGAACCTCCCTACTTAGACCAGAAACTGCACTGAATCATTCGGTAACAACCTGACCGTTTCAAGGTATTTGGACTTGTCTTACGGACCGCGTAAAAGTTGCTCAAACATGACAAGGGGAACCGGTCTTTCTAAGCCGGTATGCCCATCTTGCGCAATGTACCCTCCCCAACCCGTCATCAAGTTACTTTCAGGAAGGCGGAAAGAATTTACGCTCGAATTCTATGTCACATCTCAACGCAGTGAAGGCGCCTGTTTAACTCATCTCAGGGACTTCGAATGATGTCCGTTCAAAAATGTTTTGCCTCCTCGCACGGGTTTCATGGTTTCCTGTGTGAGAAAAATGATAATACCGCACGCTGGACGTATCACTTCAGGATCTTCCAGGGAATGTTTGCAATACTGTTTCAATGCCATAAGCATGCGCATAAACCGGCCTCATTTCCCATACTTTGTGAAGACAGTATGTGAATATTTCGCTTCTGCTTTGGGCGGACTTATAATATTTCATCATTGACAATTCTGCATATTTCTCGGCATGGTTTAGTTCGCTCAGTTTAGTATTTCAGTGTTTTTTTAGGGGGGATGGGCAGGGGCTCGTCCTCAGTCTAAGTTTTCTCCCCCCCAAAAAAAACTTATTAACGTACTGTACGCCATAACGTACTTTTGAACTTAGTTCCTCTTGATTAACTTTCTTCCCTGGTCTTTAGATCCTCTTTTATGCTGAGGTATTCTGACACACGCTGTCTACCTCGCCTCAGTGCTTAAAAAGTAGTAACGGGAGGGGGTCAGCACTGATCGACAATGGCTACAGAAAGTGAACAATGCTTTCTATTCTGCTTACAGCCCGTACCCAGAGAGTTACTCCCCCCCCCCTCACCCACCCACCCACACACACACACACACACACACACATACACACAGGCTCTCCGAACAGCAACACAATGTTCAGCTAAACGTAGCGCGTCCTCTCCCACTCACACTCATTCAAGGTGGGGGGGGGGGAAGGTTGGTGAGAGAGAGGGGAGAATCAACTTTCACTATCGAACTGTGAGCAGTTTTTTTCAGTTTTGTTTTGCTATTCCGTCTCCCCCACTCCCCAAATAAAACAAGTAATTTCTGTTATGAGTATCTGGAGGTAATTATGTTGCTGGTATTGGGTTGTTAACGGTTGTAAAAAGACACAACAGCTCCGTGGGACGCTCAATTGCAAGAAGACAATTACAATAAAGGGTCTATTCACGGGGTTTGCTAAAAGAGGGGTACAATAACGAAATGGACCAGCTTTCATTTTCCTTTTACCTCTTTCTCGAAATACTTCATTCTGTTTCCCTTTGCCACCGTAAGTAGAAGGTATACTCTGCACCCCCCACCACCTCCCACCCTCCCCCACCCTCACCCCACTCTTACATCTGACTTAAATTCCTGCAGCCTCGGTTTTCCACCCTCCTCTCTTCTTTCTATTCATCAACACACCACCGGAAAATAATTTATAGTCTAGCTTTGTTATCTATTCCTGCACACACAAAAAAAAATAAACTTCAAACAAACACTTTCTCCCAGCATGCAGACTTCCCTGCGTAAATATTTACAACAGCCAAGGGTGACTACCTGATTATCCACAGCAAGCGGGAGAAGCCGGGCGCTTTAACTCCGTTGCAGCCAGCGGAAGCCGTCGCTACTAGTAAGGCTACGAAAGATCGTTTGTGCTTTCCCGCTTTAAGAAAGGGCCTTAACATTTGCAATAAAAAAAATTAAAGGGAAAATGCCGTCTTTTGACTGCGATGGGCGATTTTCACGGCTGCAGGAAGTGCTTTCCTAATTACTCGGTTTGCAAAAAGCAATTCATCACCTTCTGAAAAGTCCACATGCCGTTTTACTGCCTTTTTAAAATGTACTTTTAAAAAATACACAGAAAAGCAGTTGATAACGCCCTGATCCATTTCAGGGCTAGAATTTTAAGACCAATCTTTACTATTGTCCCTCGGTACATAGATGAAATCAAGTGCTGAACAAGCAGTTGTTCCTCAAAGGCCCAGCCTGATACTGGTCTTTATATATTTACACGTTTTATATCTTCTACGTATATAAATGTACGTCTAACAGCAGACACCAAATACACAGGGTGCGTTCTTATTGTATCTAACAGCCGATTTCGAACCAAACTGTCACCCTTTTTTCGGCCCAGTCTTTGCTCAACGCTGGCCCGAGACTAGACGATATGAAGCATAGAATTGTATATATTTAAAACAAAAACACCCGTAAATCTCACAGTAGTCCCCTGTTCCATACCTCATTTGCTGAATTTATTTTTCCCTTTATCCTCCACATTCAGATTTTGTACCAACGAACCGCAAACTTGCATGCATTTTAACAAATGTAGAAACTCTATCTTCTTCTCACCTGAGCCAATATTTCCTTGTTTTAACTATTAAGATGCGGTCAGTTCACAATTGGAACACTCGTGCCTATAATAATGGGAAAACTACGCTGATTATTTTTACTATCAGAAATTCGAAGGCTTATTTATAATGAGAGGCACAGAAATCCTCGGTTCAGCGCTCAATAATTTATTATAGTATGGAGTAGTTACGGTAATTTAAATCTTACAGACACGGCTCCGTTTACGTCTGCACCTCACAGCTAAATATCTTAATGCTTGACGCGAAAGCTGAATTAATGTAATATTTTTGCTCTAAATTGCGAGTGGTTATTAATATCAACCCAAAAAATAAAACTGAGATGCTTGGTTCTCTTGTCAGGCCATGCTCATTTTAAGTGGCTATAAATTATTTTAGTGTGAAATTAAAACAAAGTTTGTAATACCGAAGGATCTGGTTTGAACCGCAGGGAAAGAAAGCATTGATCAAATGACTGCGTGGAACCGGAGCCGAGAAAGGACCGCTCATTTCAATTCATTTGCTTTTTAACACGAACACATGCAGTTTGGTGTTTACTCGCCGAGCCCATTAGCCCTCGACAAGGTGAAGCACGTTAATAACTAGATTTTGCCTTAAAAATAACGTAAAGCTCTAACGGTTGCACAGACTTCTGACGAGTTTGAAACACTCAATGCAAACGGCACTAATGAATCGGCTGATTGCTTAATTCAAACTGACACAATGCATTATCGGGTCATTGCATCTTCATCAAACAGCAAGCTTTGGCCTAAAGTGACTTATTTTACTCTTTTTTATCATTAATAAACAACAACTACTTATAAACATGCAGAAAAAAAATGACATTAGACAACCCCACAACGCAGCATCTCAAACACATTTCGCGTCTCCTCCCAGAAACGCCAATTTACATTTGCCTGCAGGGAGAATAAGGGGATTTTGCTAAATTCTCTGGTGTATCGTTCCGAAATTATTTATTTTAATAGTGAAGTAAATGGATGCGTGACCTCCGAGTTCGATTAAAATTGCCATTAATAGTCAAAACGGCTCGATAGTAGGGTATAAACAACTCACAAGTTAAAAACTAGCGAATGGTTTGATACAATGACTTGGAATAGACTGAATTTCCTTTGAGTTTCCTGAAGACAGTGCACCTTTATGTGCCCCCTTAAGAATTGCCCGTTGTTTCATTGCGGCATTTGAAAACAATCCGCAAATGATCAAAGTCTCGTTAAAATGTATAATATGTTGCACTGAATCTGAGCTGAGCTATAAATCATAGATAGAAGCTAAAGGAAACTTATATTTGTCTTGTGATTGAGTAATGTTAATTAAGATGTCCAAAATGCACTAAATTAAATGTAAGAAAGCAAACAGACTCACCTTTATGGGGCATTCTGCGTCGCTGTCAACACGTCCAGCAAACAGTTAAGATGGAATATGATGGGCGACTTTTTAAGACTTGCTAGTGGATTATAGTTTCTCCACAGAGAGAGGGGGAAAGAGACAGGGCAAATTCCTGCGAAGGAGACAGAGATTGACAATAAAATCTGCTGTCACTAAAGAGAGAGGGAGTTGTTGAAGCACGCGGAGATGGAGAGACAAGAGAGGGGAGAAAGACAACAGAGGACAGAGAGGGAGAGAGAGAGAGGGAAAGAGAGAGACAGCACACCTAGCTGATTGCTGATGGTGCTAGTTGTATTAATGTATGTCTGAATTCAGGAGGTGCGCTCGCCTCGCCTCGCCTCCACTTCACTGGCCCATTAGCAGAGGGTGACCTTTGTCATCATCCGCAAGCAAAACACTTCCTCCCTGCGCCTCACCAGAGCGGGAAATGCACTCTTTCAAACCCACTAATCACTCCACACGGTTTTATGCACCACATGCAAATACACACAAATAAATATTTCCTTATGCAAAGAAGGGGAAAGAAAGCACGCCGGGCAACCGGGTACAAGAGTCCTCACTGCTATCTTCGTCCTCCCTGCCTGTATGGGCAGCTTTTATGGGTGTACACAAAAACTTTATGTCAGGATTCGGCTAAACGGCACCGGTGTAATGTGTATGACCACGTGGGGTGTATGTATATATTTTAAAATGTACCCAAATTTCGAATTGGATTGAACGTTTTAAGAGCCTTTTTTCTAAATTTGGAAGAAGGTTTTGTAAGAACTGGGAGTTATGAAAATATTAAACCGGGAAGAACCAATTGCTTTATTGATTTGAGTTATTAGATGGCTGAAGGTAGTCATCCACTTTGAATAACTAATCATATTTAACATATCCTCAACTTTCCTATCGGAAAAAAAAACACATTTGGATGAATTCACACAAATTACCAATCTCTGGTAATGTTCTTCTAAGTAGAGGGCTCCCGTCCCCTTGTCAGGGCCGATTAAATACACATTTACTTTGTGGACTCCAGCCTCTGGTAAATAGGTCTGAAGTGTCTGCACAGAAAACATTCCCAAACCTCTCCCACGCGCCCTTTGTTTGCCTGGCGACCGTTGTTAGCTTTTTATTTTCTTAAGGAAGTAACAAGTTAAACCTCAACTTTTCTGGAGGAGATGCTCCGACGTTTGAAGAGAGAGAGGCAGAGACAGAGAAAACATATTTCACATCCTCCACGAGAGCTGTGCGTCTGTTTTACTGCAGCTTAGTGCAAGCTCTATTAATTTTAATTGATCATTTCCAATGGGCTGTGCCACTTCTCTGGCTGCCAGAAAATCACAGGGAAAGTAAGAAAATGAACTAGCAGCTGACCACACACCAGAACCACATTTGTTGAATGCCCCACCATTAATGTACACCTCAGTAAACTCCAAAGCAACCCCTCAGCGCCTGGTTTGAGGTTACATAGGTAGCACCAGTCTCTGCTCAGGGTGTCTCCATTATTTATCCCATTGGAATAGGGCGTACGTGTGTGTGTGTGTGTGTGTGTGTGTGTGTGTGTGTGAGAGAGAGAGAGACAGAGACAGAGAGAAAGAGAGAGAGAAAAAGATGCAGATAGAAATAAGGATAGATTGATGTAGAGAGAGAAAGCAACCAGAAGGGGAAAAGGGGGGGGGGGGGGGGGCAGGGGCTGGAGGTGGGGGGTTCACAGAAACGCGCAAAGCATAAAATGAAGTCGTGGATGCATACACTTGACTTCTCTTGACATGTGAAAAGTGCTAAAAGTCAGAGCTCATCAATAAAGTATCTTGAAAGTGAATAAGAGCACTGACAACCATTGCATTCCTAACTAAAGTACAATGCGGAGACAAACGACTCTGCCAAATACTTTGCATCTGAGTGAAAAGGACGCCTCAATAGGAGCTGGATAATGAGCTGCCCAGACCGTCATGCACTGTCATCTCGAGTCCTAGCCAGAGCTGCCACTCTCTTAGTATTGATCCAACTCCCTTCTAACTTTGCCCCTCAGCTAACGTCAATATTCCCGGATTCCACTTTTTTTTAACGAACGTCTATCTTTATAAATTCGAGAAGTGGGCCTATTCGGGAATGCGAGGGTGGGAATGAGAGAGAGAAAAAAGAAGGCATTATTTGTAGGGGAGTTACAGGTCACGCTGTGACCGAGGACAAGAGTTTGCATGGGAACGTCGGCCTATTACAGCAATTGTCTAAAGAGAGAGATGGTAATTGGTGGGGGTTGTTTTAGGTGGTTAAAATCGAGACTTTGTCCGTTCTGTTATGGCGGAGCCATCGCTCGCCTTGCAGTTCCACATACGCAAGAAAAGTGTCTTTTTGTTTTGTTGCAAAAAACGCCACTCGGGTTAGACAGCGCGGAGCGGGCCCTCCACTGGGTAGCCTCTCGCTTTGGTAAAGAACGGCTTTAAACCTCAAACATTAACTATAACAGAAAGAGGGAAGATAGGGGGAGGCAGGCGAATGCATTAAAATCTGCAACTAGATTCGGTGAACTGCCGGGGTTTTAAAAAAAAAGTTTGCCTTTCACAAGTGAACTTTGACAATTCAAATCTGCAATGATGCGTTTACTAAGCGTGAACACGGATGGTGATGAAATGAAAAGGCCTTGACTGTGCCGCATAGAAACTTGTCGAGCTAGTAATTTATTCCGAACCAGGGAGTGAAGTACACACACACAGACACACACACACACAAAAGTTTCACACCGTGCACTTCAAGCAGAAACTCCGCAATCGCAACAAAATGAATGCATAAGATTTAAAAAAATGATAATAATGTACAAACCGGTTTCCTTGTCCTTTGGCTGAAGGAAGGTGTGGCTTCGAAAAGCTTTTCAAATTAGCTGGAAACAATTGTGCATTAATCAGAGTCTGATTATTTGTAAGACAGAATCCGCCCCGCCGTTCTTTCTTGTTTAAAAGAAGGCAATTTAAAATGAATATCCCTTTTTTGTGTGCTACTTTAAAGTTTCGTCGATCAGTTCTTTCTGCAGCCGGTTGGACTACAGTTGCTTTTCTTAGAGGGAGGGGGGAAATTAAAGCGCCTGCTCATAACAAACAAAGTTTGAAGAAGTACAGTTGGTGCCTTCATAAATCCACAGGCGGCGAAGGTGATTTTTTTTTCTTTCTCTCTCCCTCTCTGTTTCGCTGCAAGCTCAATTAGCGCATTTCGGATTAGCGCCCACTAAAACGGACCAGAAGACCTTAATCTCGTCGCTATTTCCCCCCGGGGCAAAGTGTTCTTTGTGGGCTCCGCAAAAAAAAAGTTTTGAACACACACAACACACAAAAAAAATCATGCGAAGGGTGGGAAATACTGAATACAACTGACGTCATGCTGCAAGAGAAAGGGGTTTATTAAAGCGCATCGCCGAAAGAGCTTTGGATACATTGGCTACCATGGATTTATCAAGGAGTTAGGAATAGACGCTAACAGCCAATGGGGAAGCACACCAGCCAAGGTTTATCATTACAATAATTGATCGTGGTCTACAATTCATCGGTGAAGTTTAAGACTTGAGAACCCCCATTGCACGATTAAGACATATAAATGTCCATACACAAAACAACCAGGTCTGTTTCAGAGTTCTTCCGATGCCTCTCTAAGATATTTGCACAAAAGAAAAAGTTATTAGGGGCTCACCTGATCGACAGCTTTTTTTGTCAGTGGGGAGGAGGGGGGCGCTGCAAAATAAAATCCTCCCCCACCTCCTCTAAGTTTGTTAAAAGGCACGGAGTGACGCCATTTTTATTGAATGTAGCTCTCAAAGAGGGAAAAATGAACTTTAATGAGTCTTTTAATTTGTCCTTTCCGGGCCTATCCGGCTGCCCGATTGCATTTAGCAAATTTACGTTTTTAAAACTAATATAACTAATGGGCACTAGCGTGACTCGATCGTATATTCAATGATAAAGCTTTAAAAAATATTAAAATGGAGAACTCCAGCGCAAGTTTTGTTTTATTTTCCACGGGCACACGTTCACAGAAGGAGGGACGGTAATTTGACGAGTGCTGCTATGATTTTTTAAGGCAGGAGGGCAGAATTAGTTGGTGCAATTTTAAATTTGAATATCAAAGGGGTCGTGTAAAAGAGAATAACAGGGACCAAGAATATAAATGGGCAATGAACTTGTCAAAAAGTTCTTTATGTTGCTATGATCGAGAGAGTTGAAGCCCCCATCTCCGGACCCAGGGGAATACCCTTGATGGAAGTCGGTGTTGGGCAAGATTGCACAAAATAGCAAAACCCAGTCCGGAAACCCGGAAGCAGAGAGAAAAAAAAGAACGTCATTCAAAATTTCAAAAAAATTAAAGTGTTTAAAGCTTGAGAATGAAAATTGTAGCAGTGTTATTATTTTTGTAATGATTGGCATTCCGGTAGTCGTACAGATACAATTAAATAGTACGAGGTTGACCTTTTTGCGGGGTCATAATATGTTCGGGAACTTTTTCTATTCTTCTATCTCGGACGAAATAAAACGTTTCTTCTTGCTCTGACAGGACTGAAGAAATGAGCAGATCAAATATCCCGTTTTTCCCTAACCGGCGAATAAAGCCCAAATTCAATACAAACAAGTTCACTTTTACAATGTCCTCAAGGAGCACAAAATGATATCAAAACTATTTAAAACCACTCGCTGCTGTTCTTGTTTTAAGCTTAGTCAATCAACTTTGTTTAGCATTAGTAATTGAGATTAGTTTTTGGCTTTTAAAATCAATAAGGAATTGGATGACAGGAAAACCAATGGCTCCACCCCAGGAATCTCTTGCCTGTGGGTTGATGAAATTAATCGTTACCGTTAGCACAGGTTGGTGCAGTACAGTGCGATTAAAACACTTGCTGCCTAGAAAATAGCGTGCAATAATCTCCCAGTTTAAACAATTCCTACAAAACACGCTTCCTTTATTTGCACAGGCGTAATAGAGAGGTTGTGTCAGCTCATAGAGGCTATACGAAACCCTGAACAACGAAAATGTCAAAAAGTTTATTAAACCATCTGTGCAATTCGTTTGAATTGACCTTAGTACAATCACACTTTACGTTCCTTTCGCATTCTGTATTATTGCAAAGTGATGTGCTTTAGTGGACTTCCTGTCCGAAGGCAGCAGCGAATATTTTCGGTTTCAGAAGAGCTAATAAATTGTCAAATTAACGTTTTAATCTCAACCCCTCCCAACACACAAACACAATCTTCCTCATCTTGAGGAGTCTGACTCATTAATCGCACTAGCGCAGAAACAGACCTCGTCTCCTAGCATTAGCAAACCAAGCTACCAAGTACCTTTCACAATCCACAGAATACTTAAAGTCGTCTTGTCTAGTCCAGTCGGTAGAATGTAGAGATGCACGATTTCTGACAACTTATCCCAGCGTCTGTGCCTTGCGGATACTTTATGCCTATCTGTGTACTGAACACAAAATATATTTTGAGCTATCGTATCAACACGAACTGAGATAATACCCCATTATTTTTCGACTACACTCTGAGAGAATCTTTGCTGGGTCTGCCCGCCTGTTGGTTTTCTAGAGTCACTCATACTCGACAACAAAAACAAAATTAAGAACAGAAACTATATAGCACGTCTTTATGCGGAAAACCGCCCTCTCCCCGTTTAAGCAATGTTTTAATCTCTGCACATGTGGACAATACGTGAATTGTACTGAGAGCCGGAAAATGTTGCTCAATCAGGAGATGTCCCAAAAGGTCAATGGGATTCAGTTTAAAAACACCTTCCTGGCGAAATGCACTGGGCTTTAAATGTACATTGGTCTGCATTGGAAGGGGTGGGGGTTAGTTGGGCAAAGGGCTTCTAGTCAGGCCAATTATGTTACAGACCTATCTCGACATGACAGCTGGATAAACAGTATCTCTGATAAACCTCTCTAATGAGGGAGGAGGGTCCGCGTTACAAGGCGCTTGATTTATTACCAAGGTATGGTCCACTACCGGTGTGCCCATGTACAGTAGAACCTCCACCTGACCCCAGCTCCTAACATAGCCACAATAGCTAGCCCGGAATATGATTTATGGTCCTCAGACGAGGAGGAGAAACTGGAATACACACAGCAAACAAAGAGGGACCTCGTAAGGTGAGTTGGGTTGTGCTTTTATATAAATTACCAATAACAAGCTAAAGCATAAGTTGAACAGGATTCTTCAAATTAAGTTTGTTAAGTCTGAACATTGATTGCCAAACAGGTAGCCCTAGGTTGATGTCTATGGCGCAATTATCCTGGCTCGTGAAAAGGGAACAATTCTTCTTCAACATAGCTGCAGATTCTTTCGCTTCGAAGAAGTTTCCTTTAAATGTCCTTTTTTGTTGTTGTTGCATTCTTAATGCGACACGACCGCGCTTGAAATTCACCAGTGAACTGTTAAATATCTAAACCCCCAAAATCGCCCCGACATATTCAACCCCCTGACACGCACAGGGAAGTGATAGGGGCTTATGTAATATGAAGCCACTGCTTGTTTTTTTTACCTTGATTGTTGTTTAGACGCCGTTCAAAAGGCCGCAGAAATCAAACAAGTTCCTGGGATTTCAAAGCGTGCGTGCAGCTCTTTCCTGAGACTCGACACTTTTTTATTTGTGGGGAAAATGAAAGCAACTTCGAAAAGCGAAGCAACCCAAATCTCCATCGCAGATAGGAGTGTGATGTGGGTGGAGACGATTGAAAAATCGTCTTTTATTTCCCCCCCCGCCCCCCCCCCCAATCCCCGCTACCCCCGCTTCAGAGAGGCAGTTGACAACTACAACAACAGAAAGATTTGGTCTGTTCCCGTGCCACCTGTTACCAGATGTTGAGAGCAACTTTGCTGGAACCTCGCAGACCGTGTTGCCTATATCCCATCAAATTAACTCCCCTTCTCCCGCGCCCCAAACATGGGCACTTGCAGCTTAGTGCAGCCGCAAATTTTGGAATGATATTCGCCTGATGTAATTAATATTTGCACTCTGTCCGTCGCAACACAATAAGTGTGATTGCTAGAACAATTCCGAAAGACGATCTCTAAAGGCAAAGATCTCCTGTAAAGGGGGCTTATATCAGGCGTACAGAAAAAAACACCGGAGTGTACAACGAACATGTTACAGAGGCGGAAAGGATAACACAGAAATAGGCGATCGATACAGATATTCTGCACACTCAAAATAAATAAACAGAGGAAAGCAGAGAGAGAAGGTTATTAGAAGAAGCCAGAAGCAGACAGCAGCCGTAAGTTGAGGACGAAGCAGGAACTCTAGTACCTGAATCAAGTCGTACATCGGCGATTCAACACGTTTACTTTGGCTCCCCGGTCCGGTCGGTGTATAAGAACGGTGGGAGGTTTTGGTCCCTTTTTTTCACATTGGGCTCTCGCTCAGAGTTTAAATGTCACCGGGACTATGGGACGGCTTTTCGTTCAAACACAAACTTTCCCCCTTAATATCAGTGTCAGGCCAACGCTGATTGGACCAGGCGCCTGCGTGACGCAACTACACCCTGTGCAAACACAAGGGCTGCACTTCACGCCAGGCCTAGCGCCGCTCTCGCTTCAAGTGGAGATTTCCTTCTGGTTAGATATGACCGCCACCTCCAACCCCACCCCAACCCCACCAACCCAATCTCCTCCCGTTAAAGAAACGCCGTGTTGTGACATACAGAAAGTGCGGAAGCACTTAGTGAATGCTGAAAAATTATTTTCTTTTGCCAACGTTACAATGCCCCTTTAAGAAAAGAGTGGCCTCGCGTTGTTTCCCTTATAAGGCCATTTATCCTAAAGCAACATTGCAAGTAATGAGTCCATAAAGTTTTCATAGTTCTGACTCAGATTAGTGTTGATGGCAGCATAATGGATTCAGTCATCATTATATAAATATATGAATATGCAAATATGTCCCAAAGTCTATATCTGATATATCATATGAATGGGAGCAGCGAATTCTGCAAACTTGCACTGTGGCGATATTTTAATGACAGATTCTACGTGTAATCCAAAACTGCATTTATTCTGTAAGAATAGTACATTTTAAACTAGCACTGGAACTCCCTGTCAGTGAATTATTTTTGCTCAACATGTTTCCTATTTAGATATTTCTAAGGGTACTTTGTGGTACACATGTATTTCAGGGTAAAGAAAGTGATGTTTATCTGGTGTGAAGTATTAGACACCAGACCTCATATAACAATTATTCACACAATTAAGTCCCACAGTCTGACATTAAGTGGCAAAACATTCACCAGAACTAATAATTGCTTGATATAATTTATCATTCACCTCAGGTCTACGGCCATGTCTCCGTGATTTAATCCGAAGTCACCAATAAAGTAAACATTGATCCATTGGTTCTCCGTTCTGTTTGTTGAATAGGTTCAGTCAGGTAGAAAAATCAACTTTCTGCTTCTGGCTGGATACCTTCATTAAAACGGTAACTAGCCTTAGCGCAGCGAAAACAGATCGAAAGTGCAACCCCTCCAACCGTATTACCTGACCCTTTATCTTTCAAAAGTACACCCATTGCACACACAGTCTATGAAAATGTCTTAAATACTTGTCAACAGGAATAAAATCAAGGTTTACACTTCCCGTCGACTGTAAACGCGCTGTAATAAAATCATTTTTTCTCTTTATTCTTCAGAATATCACAAAATACAGGAAGATTGGAAAGCGAGCTGTGCAAACCTTTGCATATCTTCATTACAATTAAGTTATGCATTTGATCCTTATTCATCGTTAAAGGAACATCCGGGATTATTCGGTTTAAAGATGTAAAATCATAGGACACGTGCCTATATTGGCCTCATTGTGTCTGCATATGCATGTTCATATATGTATTTTGATCTCTTGCTGGTTAATTCTAATCAGCTTTAATGCGTGCATTTGCACCTTTATCTTTACAATATTTATTAGCCTGTTTGGACATTTAATTTACCACGCTGTCATACTTCCTGCAGACTTGCTGGTTTTCACAAAGACCATTATTTATACACATTTTGTAGAGTAAATAATTTATTAGGATCTTCCCTCACACCCTCCATTCTCAGCAACGGTTTGCGGTTTCTAATGAACCATTTCCAGCAAAATGATCTTCATGCGTGTTGCACTGTCTTGATTCCGTAACTACGTGTGCTCCGAACGAGCCTGACTTTCGCTATGAAAGTTGCATTGAGGGACTGAAGGACAAATCTGACCCATTTGGGCAATTTACGGCGAAAACACACTGCGTTCCAGATTTAAGGAAAAAAAGATTTCTTATTGGAGATTTATGCAACCAGTTGCAATGCTCGTTTTACTACAGTGACGAGAGAATGTTCATTGTTCCAAATTCACCTCTAAGAAGTCCTTGCTCAAGCTTGTCCTCGTTTTTATTAAAGGTAGGATACTCTGTCACTTTTCTAAATCGGCCTAAATGAAGCAAAAGGCGTTTAAAATAAATGTGTGTTTGAAAGGAAACAGAAGCAAGTAGTGTTTGTTCCCACTGTGGATCTGGTGGAACAATATGTTGGCAAGTATGGCAGGAAGTGACTGTTTCAACAGATTTTTTTTAAAAGGAGAACTATCAGGGAAAAGTGTTTTGCTAATGATGCAACCCGTTGCTATTAGGGGGTGGGAGCTCTGAAACCGTGCAACCGATCAGGGTTCTCCAAGGAAGCGCTGGAAAGGTCGCGCTGCCCCTTATCTGTCTCTCGGCAAAGGCAAGCGCCGCTAAAACAGAGCCAGGTGTTACCTTGCTCTCTTCAAACTGCACAACTCTCCAAAAGGAGCTCATCCGTGAATCAATCTGTGCCGCCAGACCCGTCGCCAGAGCGCAAGATTGTTCAAATGGCCTCCATCACGAGCATTTGATGAGTTTATTTTTTGTTTTAATTGTGGATAGGTGTCAGAGCGAGCGGATGTTAACTGATTGTTAATGTGGTGTTCCAGACATGGGGCTGTTTCATCTATTCCTTTCTCTGTGTTAAAAGTTCTGCACTGTGATTGCAGTCGGAAAGAAAGTGATAGGTAGAACATGGGTCAATTTTTATTTAGATGACATCACTGACTTAATACAGTTCTGTCTGTCCAATGCCTGGCTGTCCTAAGATGCTGTTGCGAGTTGTATCCAAAGTGAAATGGGAGTAAAATTGTGACTGTTTTACAGTGTCGATTCTGTTGTTACTTAAATATTAAAGTTTTTTATATCTAAAAGAAAACTCACATTTTTGTCGCCGCAGTGATTGTTTTAATAAGTTTGTTACAGTGCGTCCAGTTATAAAGTAAACAAAACACATAGATAAGCTTTTGTCTACTTTTTAAATCGGACTATTATATTTCGGTGCATTTTGCATAAAAGATGCAATTCTTGTTCTTCGCTTTACGGTGTGAATGAAAGATGTCAAATCAGTATCCCTTTGTACGTTTCACAGTCCCTGTGGGTGCAATGAACAGTGTGTTATGTCGGGTGGAAATTGATTGCCTTCAGTTGGTAGAAATTTACATGGCAGCATCAAGACTGTATTACAAGTGTAGAGTATTTGGACACAATTAAATGTCATTGATTCTATGGAAATTAGCATTCAAATCATTTGTTCAAAGATGTTCGTTGTGTATACACTGCGGATTTTTTGAAGAGTCAGAAATAGGTGAAGATACCTCCTTGGCTGACAGAACATGTTCAATACTGCGGGTTTAAGATGTTTTCTACGTATTTTAAATTTCTTTGTATGATGCCACTTTACTGACAGGCAAACCAGCTGTTTGCTCGATTTGCAGTTTGCATGGTGCCTCGACATTGCTCTTTTAAAGTGTATTTTAAGGAAGCTTGTATATTTTTCAGTCGACTTTCACCTTCAATTGGAATTGATAAAAGGAAATCGCATTTTCCCAAATGCCTTCAAAGGTTCCAATCTTCCACTTCCTTTTGAAAGCAACGAGCACGGTAAAACATCTCTGCAAATGCATTAATGTGCTGACTCGTTCAAGAAAATGAGAGTTCCATTTCTGAGTGTGACCATCTACGCGGTTTACACATGTAGGCTCGCAAATCTGAGAGCTGCGGTCTCTTTAATGATGGCATTCTTAACATGAGGTGCAGGACTCCTGTCAGAAATTTAATTAATTAACCTGCCTATTCATGCAGTTTAACTAACGACATGAACCTGGCTGGCGCGTACTAAAATTATTTGAGAAAATGAATGCCTGGACAATGCGAGTGGGTCGGACGCAACGGCAGAAAGTTTCCTTTTTTTAAAAAAAAGAACTGTTTTATTCAATTTGGCAGGAATGACTAGGAAAAGTGGAATTTTGCTACAAGGGTGTTTGCAAAGCCACCTGGGTAGCAACGAAATTTTGACCCGAATGGTCGACAGGTGAGCTAAATAGACTAAATCCATTTTAAGATTGAGTGCTACTGCGCCTTTACATACTGCAGCAGGCAACGTCAAAATGCGTAACAAAATAAAACAAGCGTTTTATAGTCTGCAAACAACAATTAACTCTTATCAGTCGAGTAATCCGAATGTCCTCTCCCACCTCCCTATCCTTAGCCCGCAATTCCCAACATGACTTCCTGATCCCTAAATTTGACTCGACTGACTGGGGTCTTCCTGACACCCCCTCCAGTTATTGAAAAGTATTCTCCCTGACACGGACACACACTGTATTTAATCAGTGATCCAACTCGAAGGTAAATGCTGAGCAACCGTAATAAGTGTACCACCAGCTTACGATCGCTCGGTGGATTTAGAATCTCCCAGGAGTCCGTTTAACCAAACGGTAACGGAAAATGTAGCGATCTCAAAAAAAAGGTCTGACTCATTTTGATCTGCACCTTCATCAAAAGCGAGATGCAAACAATTAGTGTTTGTTTAAGTTTCGGGAGTCCATCTGCTTTCTTTACACTGTCAGTAGAGGAAGTCCATGGTAGATATTTTAAACGGTGGGGTGGGGTGGGGGGTGGGGAATGCAAGGTTTCAATATTGAACCTGTAAAAAGCAACAGGACAACTCCTGCGTCGTTCCTCTCCTTCACTGCAAGCAGGAAAAAATAACGAAAACAAAATATGGAGAATCGAATGAAACAATCCCGAAATGATCCAAGTCTCCCCTCAGTCCGATTTGTGGTATCAGGTTAATTTCGACATTGGTGATGTTTTACAGGACGACCAGCTTCCAAAGTTAATCCTATTGTCACTGACGAACTCGACTCTAACTCAAACCCGCCGTTTACAAACAGTTTTTGTTCCTTAAGTATTCAAATAACAAAAAAAAAACTGTTTCTTGCGGTAACCTTTGGAGCATCAGCAGAAATCGGGGAACTAGGCTACAATAGATAGTTTTATATGAGTAACATGAGTAAAATGCATATCAACTAACTTGACACATATTGCAGGAAAAGATCACAGAGAATGTTAAATCGCTTGTCCAGTTACAAAATGCTGCTGTCAATTGTCGTACAAATTTCCTACCTCTTAGCGTTATCTACAACAAACGCAGGACTATGTTAATAATTCGTTGTAAATTGACAAATCGAGGCGGACCGCTTGAGAATGAAACTAAGATTCTACTGTTTACTCTGTCTTCTGTTAAAGTAATATGCAACAATAGCCAGGTACAGAGGCTTGCTTTTAAAATTGCATTGGGTGTCAGAATGCCGTAATTAAGTGCTTACTTCCCGAACGCGCGTTTTCAAAAGGTAAGGTTGGTTTGAGTTACTTAGCCAACCTCAGTCAAATCTAAGTTCAGATCTGGAGGGTTCCGATGTTACAATGCTTCGACTGTGGCAATGTGTTTAAGAGCATCCTGTATGAGCAATATATGTTCCATTTAGCAACCAAGCATTAACAAGCTGTTGCTAAATGAGTGACATCTGTCAATCCAAATGACAAAGATGCTGTAAACAAACATCAACCTGCGAAATCTGATCGATGCGTAGGTGCATGACGTGTTAATTTGGGTTGAAACATCCATTCAGATTCACACACACGCACCCATGTAAATCAAATGATAAATGCCCAAATTCTACCTGGGTGGCTATTTTGTTGTTTCTGGGGGCTAACGCCTTATTAATTTGTCTACAAACTTCGTTTCATGTGGCAGACTGGTATTAATAGTTACTTGCCTGCACATTTATTTTTCTCTCAAAGCCAGCCTACAGACTCATTTGTTTTTTTTTCTCCCCATGCCGGGTTTTAGGCTGAAGCATTAGCCGAATTCCCCGGGGCTGACTGAATGCAATTTGCTGTATGTCGACAGGCATGTCCTGTATGTTATAGATTCACTGTTTCCCGACGTGACAAGGTCTGAGTTCGATCTACAATTGTAGTCGAAAGCGCAGTGAGCCGAGACACAGCCTCCATCATTAAAGCCTCTCTCTCCTTTAGGAAATAACACGATGATTCATTTACACATAAACACTCATAAATATTCCATTAACAAGCAAAGAGCACCTGTTTAATGAATGACACCGCGGCGCTCTCTGTACGTTCAGATCAGAAATTATTGTCCTCAAAATTCAATATGATCAGATTTAACTTCTTCCATAAATCGGGAATAACAACTGAGCTGTAACAAGGGGACTTGCACTTACTCCTTGACCCTTGTAATTGGATTAAATATAGACGGAGACCCAAAAATATATATACCAAGATTGACACCTGCCAACTGGACTTCCTTGTGATTGATTATAATTCCTGGTGCTGGAAACAATAATGAAATAAATTGTATGGATAAAACAGCATACTTGTCATTTCTATGCCAGGAGAGAGAGGGAGAGAAAGCGAGGGAGAAGGAGTTAGCATATTTGGCAAGCTGTTAGTTGACAAGACACAAACTAAACGCAAACAATACATGCGTTCAGATGGTGACGCAGAATCAACCATCCATCCTGGTTATACATTTAAGGAAAACAACCTCGCATGTTTTAAATAGTTAATTGATAAGTTGGCTATTAAAACTTATCTCTCCCGCTCCTCCGGCCCATGCCGTATCTGCCTGCAAGGGCTCCTGTCAATAGCAAAGTCGTTGCGAGATTGATGTCTTCAGATTAGGATTCTTCAGAATGGACCTGCATCTATTCTAACAATGTCTGATATTTTTGCTCGTCCAGTGTCAGTTACTGGGTTAACTCCTGTGTTTAAAGCCAAAAATAGTAAAATTCCATATGTCGGTATCTTCAGCTCTAATGTTTAACTGGTGCATGAGTCAGAACTGTTTCCCTCTTCTATTCCGCCACCCGTTATAGATCCTAGAACTGCTTTTAGTACTGCCTGAAATGATGCCGATTGCACTCTTATCATCAATATCAAAATAATGCACAGAACTGGCATATACCCCAATCCTTAAAGCACGAACAACTTCAGAGAGGGTTAGGAAATTGGCCTGAGAGATGTCAGAAAGGAAGGTGGTTAATGGTAATGTGATGCTCAATTACACCACACCGATTGTTATGATAACCAAACCAAACTGTACGACTTTTTTTTTAACCAGCTAATGAAGTCATTGTTAACGCCTTGCCTTCAGATCACCTGCGAAATATACAGATGGTGGCGCAGATTTATTGGATTCAACTTCGAAACTGGAGATGGTCGGATTTAAACTCGCAACCTTTGAGGTTACTGATGCCAATAGCGCAATCACCACATTGCTGCTGGGGTAGCTGTAAATGCGCCATTGCTGAGTCACTAGACAACCTGAAGACTAAAGAAACTAATGTTCTATTGACTTCAGGGTCATTTCAAGAATGTATTGGACTTCAGTTGATCTCCTGATACAGCTATACAGCAGTAGATTTTTTCCTTGTAATCTAAGAAGTGAACAACAACAGTTCTCCTTCCTCAACCATATTCTATCTGTTTCACTAGATTTTTGAAGGTAACCTAAAACAAATGTACATTGAAATGGTGATTGGATTTGAAGAAATGTTTGGAATTAGAGTTTTGCAAGGGTCTATGTTAGATGCTCTAAATAGTGACCTTATGCACAGTTGGGTACAAATACAATATGTTTTCTTCTGGTTTCTGTATGTGACACAGAAGACTGGAGTACAGACAACGTCTAACCACAACTCTGAGCACCAAATAAAGAGGATAAACTAAATTAAGTATGTTCCAAAATTATATTGGAAAAATATTTTACAATGACTATTTTAAAATCATTTTGTGCTCAAAACTATGTAATTGATGTACAAAAGAGTGGCACATAGATAAGTAAATTTAGTCCATAATATAAAAAAAATGGAAGCACCAGAGAAAGTGCAGAAAAGATTTACATGGACGATACCAGAACTGGGAGGATAGAACTCTCGGAAAGGCTTAAATAGGATGGACAAGAGCAAAATACTGCAGATGCTGGAAACCTGAAATGAGGCCAAAAAGGCTAGAAACAAAATCTCAGCAGGTCAGGTAGCAGCTTTGGAGAGGAATCAGCTCATCAGTTCTGAAGTAAGGTCGTCAAATTGAAATTTTAAACTCTGTTTATGGTTTTATGATTTATCTCAACAGATGCTGCCTGACCTACTGAAATTTCCCAGCTTTCTTTGTTCTTATTATGGAACAAGTTGGAGCTCTTTTCCCAGGAGCAGAGAAGACTGAGAATAATTTAATAGAGGTCTTTAAAATTATGAAGGGTGTCTATAAGTAGAGGTAGAGATGTTTCCATTTTTGTGGGAAACCGAAACCAGAGATCATAAGATATAGGAATTCAGTTGGAGACATTTTAACTGAGAGAGTGGTAAGAATATAAAACTTGTTATCAAATGCAATGGTTGAAATGAACATCAAAGATGCATTTGGGGGAAGATCCATTGTTTATATGTGGGAGTAAGGAGTGAAATACATGTTAATAGAGTGAGGCAAAGAAGCTAGATTGGGAAGAGGCTCGTGTGGAGCGCAAACACTTACATAGAATTATTGGACCTGGTGGTCTATTTGCTTTGTAAATTCTATGTAACATGTTCTTCTGGAGGTTTGTGCAATAAATGAATGAATGCATCACTTAACTAAGTTGGGGATGCTAGAATGGAGAAAATATGTTTAGATCAGGAAATTCATGCAACAGAATTTTATATAATTTTGACTCAATGTCAATTTCATTGCTAAATGTTAGTTGATGTTTTAAGAATTTAAAAAGCTCCATATTGAAATAGAAAACTTGGGAAAGGTGATAAACCTGTCTGTCTGAAAATGTATGGTATATTTCATAATGGCTCGAAGAAGGTGGTACAGTACAGAAAGCACACAAAAATGTAAATCAAAATATTTTATGGAAAGTCATCAGTTGTGGAGACTAGTTGCATGTTTGTATCATTTCAAACAGTAGGAGCCATACATACTAAAATCCTTGATTTGAAAATAACCAGCAGATAATTCTCACTGATGGAAATGAACTTATGTCTGAATTGTAATGGCTTAATGACCCTTATTAATGCATTAAGCAAACAACAGTAATGAGGATGTCATAACTTAAGACTTGGAAGTAGTATGAATTGTTAGGAGGATGGTGTTAAATTTCCAAGGGACTTAGGTTGAAAGAATGGAAGGACAAGGGGCAGATGAAATTTAGCATAGTGAAGAATGAAATGATTAAATTGATAAGAACAGTAGTGAGAAGCAATATAAATTAGAAGGTACAATTCTAAAGGGGGTGTAGAAGCCGAAAGACCAGGGATCTATGCATATAAAATTGTTAAGGGTTGCAGGGCAGGTTGACAGCTCAAATAATAATTTTCTGTCTGAAAGTATTTTTGAGATAGATTTATTCTTGGTTTTTAAAATAAAATTGATCATTAACTGTAGAGGAAAAAAATTGCAGGACTGTGGCAAAAGGCAGCAGAGTGGAAGTAAGTGAATGCTTTTGCAATAAGCCAGCGTAGACATGACAGACCAAATGGCCTTCTTCTGTGCTGTAACCAATGAATTGATCAGAATTGCTGACTATAATCCTTCATAGCCTGGGTTACAGCGAGCAAACACACCAGTGGACAATAAAAAAATCTATTGATCATATTCCCTATTACTCCAGAAATCTTTTGGATATTCCAATTGTTATTACAAAGTGAAGCATGCCTATTAGAGACTATATGATTTCAAAATTGGAGGTAATATTATTTTCCAAACATAAATGAATCTCAGGAATATGGAACCCCTTTTTGCTCTAGATTAATGCTTGCAAAATGTGGCCAATGGTGAGCCAAATTCAGAATACAATGTAATTCTATTGCCCAGATCATTGGACTTCCTTTGAGGAAAAAAAATGCAATCAATGAGTTGCAAAGTCTGAAATGACAGCTTGACAAGCAATAATGTGATTAAATATATTTTCCTGTTTCGTCAGATGATTCATCCCCATTCAAAAACATCTTTAAGTGGGTTTATGTTGGTGTAATAGAACTAAACACAATTGTCCTCTTTCTCACACAGCTGCCTGGAGATGAGCTCACAGTGAGAGATGCAGAAGTAAGTGGCTCTTGTCCAATAGCACTTTATTCACTCTGTAATAATAAGTGGCTACCAGGCAAGTACAAGACAGTTACAAAATGTCACCCTGAACATGGTATATAAGTATACTTGTCTTTTGTTCCTTCCTTGAGATTTGTCATTTCATAACATTGCCACAAAACACGAGATTGCATGACAGTTTACAAATTCCTTACTGCCACAATATTTCTTCACAGGCCTTAAAGTCACAATGGTTAAATTCTAGATTATGAAATTGATGATGAGCCATCATATATTGAACAATAAGCATGGAGGTCTTAATAGAACAATGAAAGGCCAGTCAGTTTATGTACCATATTTAGCTGTGTTATCTATTTTTATTTCCTTCCTACACCTCATGACATGTTCTTGGTTCAGTGGTTAACGTTCTCTGTGAGTCAGGAGAATGTTGGTTCAAAGTTCAGTCTAAGTCACATATTTTAGTGCACTACTGAAGGAATGGATGTCCACTCAAAAGTGCTGAAACCATTTCAAGTTAATGCAAGATGACCAATGGCACTATTTCAAAGAAGAACAACAGAGGTTTGCTCTTTGCCTTGGATAATAACTATCCCTACATGAGCAATAGTAACAGACTATCTGGTCATTTAGCTTGTTGCTGTTTGTAAAACCTTGGTGTGTAAAATTAGCTGCCATGTTGCCTAGAAAACAACAATGACCACACTTCTTTGGATGTCCTTTGATTGTGAAGGGTGTCATATGAATGCAGCTGTTCCTTTCTAACCTGCCTGTTTCTTCAATTGTTTGAGTAATTTTAGTAGGTGGAAGTTATTCACTTGCGTTAACTTACTGGTATTTGGACAATTTTCAAAAATGGGTACCATGAGGTCATTGAATAAATACCACAAACATATTGGAACCAAGTAAATGTATTGCAACAAAGAGCTATGTCACAACAATGGCAGGCATGTCTACAATGTGGTTCATAGGCTGTAAATTTGAATGGCTCATTTAACCCCCTTTTTTTAGTTTTTCAAAATAAACACCAGCATAACTTTAGACTTAAATATGTTTAAGTTTAGTTTTTTGCAAAACTCTGATGTAAGCTATTCAGAGCGGTAAAGTTATTAGCTAAACTGTAGATGCAAAAATTGAAAGTGGCTATGGATAAGATATACTTATAAAGTTAAAAGTAAGATCAAGCCTTTATCATTGCATTCCTACGACTGGCTTGAAAAGTTTCCTCCCAAAGAGAAATGGTGAGACCCTGAAGTCACAATTCTGTGTCAATGGCTTCTGTAGTCAAATAATTGGAGATTGCCTGCACTAAAGGGGAGAACAGGGTTTGGGAGAAACAGAGTAGATTTCTTGTTCCTCATTTGGAGGTTATGGCACTTATAGTCTATTGGATTCCATTAATGGTAACTCAGTGAATTTCTGAAAACTGTTCTCCTTGTGCTCCTTTTGGCTGGGGAATATCTCTCAGAGTCCTTCCTGGTAAATTATGTTAAAATAGTGGCCCAGAGCCTGTTTTGTACAAAGCAAGTTGCTGTTTCAAAATATTATATCGTGTGTCCATATTAGATAACATTTTATTTTAGTTAAGGATTTTAACTGTCTTAGACATCAGTTCAGATTGTTCTTATTGTCAAGTTTGGAGAGCTACGATGAGATATTCACACTTCCAGGGACCCGTAGTCCAGGAGTATTATTTTACTCTTGGAAATGTTCATAGAAATCTAATAAGGTTACTTGTGATCTCTTCCTGAGATAAATACAATCTAGTTCCAACTACAAGTTCAATTCTGAAGGATAGCTATGTGACTTGTGGGAGCCACTTTATGGGATTCCATCACTTTTTTCGGACAGATTAATCTTCTCTATAAAATATGTAATTGTATAACTACACAGGTGCAACACTTAATACAATAATAGATTTATTCTCTATTCTTTATAGCTATATTTAGTATTTTAATTACATTATCTAGTTGCATGGTAGACGAATAGACATTCCCCCCATTATTAGCAAGTGCACTTCAGTTGTTGACTGTAAGGCTACTTATTGTTGCAGACTTCTGTAAGTTTAGGCTTCTGTACAACTAAATGAAGTCAGAAAATGCAGGATACGCTCATGAGTTCAAGCACCATCTGTGGAGAGAGAAGCAGAGTTAATGTTTCAGGTCAATAATTGGAGAGAGGAATAAATATTATAGGTAGCTATTTATGTATGATAATGCCACTTGGTGAAACCCACACATACAGTTTACTGTTCCTCACACTCAAGTTTGACAGTGTAGCTCTGTGCATCTTTGAATACATAGCTCATCTCTCCTAATGGCTCTGACCTGTAAAGCAGGTAGGTGAAGTACTTACTTCCCAAATAAAAAAAAATGTTTAAATTAATTAATTAGAAGTCAGCCATTAAGTTGTAAAATCTTGCATCACGTGCAAACTTAAGGCAATTAAACCTATTCGCTGGACAATAGCCTATGCCTCATGCTTTATCATCGGAGTGAACAATGGTAGAAAGATGTAAAAATGTGCATTTATTCCACACCTTTTATAATCTCAAGATATTGCATAATGATTTACACCCAATGAAGTACTTTACCAGTGTATTCATTACTGTATTGTAGGAATGATATGATTCATTTTGCACTAAGCAAGTTTCATCAAATGGCAATGAGATAATGGCCACAAAATATGATTGTTGTGGTGATGATTGCCAGATTAATATTGGACAAGATATTGGGATGACATCCTTCATTGTCTCCAAAATAGCACCATAAGATCTTTTACATTCACCTGAGGGAAATAGACTGAGCCTTGAACTAATATCTCATTTAATAGGTATCACCTCTAAAAGTGCAGTACTCCTTCAGTACTGCACTAGAAGAGTTAGCCGATAATCAGTGCTCAAGACCCTGGAAGGAACTTAAACCCACAAGCTTCTAACTCAGCAGAAAGATTGCTGTCAGCTGGTATTGGACTGAAATTAGTTGGACTAAAGTGTGAATTACAATAAGCAATTCTTAGTTTATGTTGAGGGTTAATTATTATAATTGATAACAGGAAATAAGTATCTCGTATGCAAACTACTTCTCATTGCTGAGACAACAAGGTGCAGGGCTGGATGAACACAGCAGGCCAAGCAGCATCATAGGAGCAGAGAGGCTGACGTTTCGGGCCTACACCCTTCATCAGAAAAGGGGGAGGGGAAGGGGGTTCTGAAATAAATAGGGAGAGAGTGGGAGGTGGTTAGAAGATAGATAGAGGAGAGGATAGGTGGAGAGGAAACAAACAGGTCGAAGAGACGGGGATGGGGCCAGTAAAGGTGAGTGTAGGTGGGGAGTTAGGGAGGGGATAGGTCAGTCCAGGGAGTACGGACAGGTCAAGGGGGCGGGATGAGGTTAGTCGGTAGGAGATGGAGGTGTGGCTTGAGGTGGGAGGAGGGGATAGGTGGGAGGAAGAACAGGTTAGGGAGGCAGGGACGAGCTGGACTGGTTTTGGGATGTGGTAGGGGGAGAGGAGATTTTGAAGCTTGTGAAATCCACATTGATACCATTGGGCTGCAGGGTTCACAAGCGGAATATGAGTTGCTGTTCCTGCAACCTTCGGGTGGCATCGTTGTGGCACTGCAGGAGGCCCAGGATGGACATGTCGTCTGAGGAATGGGAAGGGGAGTTGAAATGGTTCGCGACTGGGAGGTGCAGTTGTTTATTGCGAACCGAGCGTAGGTGTTCTGCAAAGTGGTCCCCGCGCCTCCGCTTGGATTCCCTGATGTAGAGGAAGCCACACCGGGTACAGCGGATGCAGTATAACCTCATCGTTCCCCAACCTTGCACTGCCCGCTTCTATCTCCTTCCCAAAATCCACAAACCTGAATGCCCTGGTCGACCCATTGTCTCCGCCTGCTCCTGCCCCACCGAACTGATCTCCAACTATCTGGACTCCATTTTCTCCCCCTTGGTCCAGGAACTCCCTACCTATGTCTGTAACACCACCCACGCTCTCCACCTCCTCCAGAACTTCCAATTCCCCGGTCCCCAACACCTCATTTTTACCATGGACGTCCAGTCCCTCTACACCTGCATTCCCCATGCAGATGGCCTTAAGGCCCTCCGCTTCTTCCTGTCCCGCAGGCCCGACCAGTCCCCCTCCACTGACACCCTCATCCACTTAGCCGAACTCGTCCTCACCCTCAACAACTTCTCTTTCAATTCCTCCCACTTCCTACAGACAAAGGGGGTAGCCATGGGTACCCGCATGGGCCCAAGCTACGCCTGCCTCTTTGCAGGTTACGTGGAACAATCCCTCTTCCGCACCTACACCGGCCCTAAACCCCACCTCTCCCTCCGTTACATTGATGACTGTATTGGCGCCGCCTCGTGCTCCCACGAGGAGCTCGAACAGTTCATCCACTTCACTAACACCTTCCACCCCAACCTTAAGTTTACCTGGACCATCTCTAACACCTCTCTCCCCTTCCTGGACCTCTCTGTCTCCCTATCGGGCAACCACCTAGAAACCGATATTTATTTCAAGCCCACCGACTCCCACAGCTACCTAGAATACTCCTCCTCCCACCCACCTTCCTGCAAAAATGCTATCCCCTATTCCCAATTCCTTCGCCTCTGTCGCATCTGCTCCCAGGATGAGGCATTCCACTCCCGTACATCTCAGTTGTCCTCGTTTTTCAAGGACCGTAACTTCCCCCCCTCAGTGGTCGAGAACGCCCTCAACCGTGTCTCCCACATCTCCCGCAACTCATCCCTCACACCCCGTCCATGCAATAAGAACCAAAAAAGAATCCCCCTCGTCCTCACGTACCACCCCACCAAACTCCGGATCCAATGCATCATCCTCTGACACTTCCGCTGTCTGCAATCCGACCCCACCACCAAAGACATCTTTCCCTCCCCGCCCTTATCTGCTTTCCGGAGGGACCACTCTCTCCGTGACTCCCTTGTTCGCTCCACACTCCCCCCCAGCCCCACCACACCCGGCACTTTTCCCTGCAACCACAGGAAGTGCTACACCTGCCCCCATACCTCCTCCCTCACCCCCATCCCAGGCCCCAAGAAGACTTTCCACATCAAGCAGATGTTCACCTGCACATCTGCCAATGTGGTATACTGTATCCGCTGTACCCGGTGTGGCTTCCTCTACATCGGGGAAACCAAGTGGAGGCTCGGGGACCGTTTTGCAGAACACCTACGCTCGGTTCGCGATAAACAACTGCACCTCCCAGTCGCGAACCATTTCAACTCCCCCTCCCATTCCTCAGACGACATGTCCATCCTGGGCCTCCAGCAGTGCCACAACGATGCCACCCGAAGGTTGCAGGAACAGCAACTCATATTCCGCTTGGGAACCCTGCAGCCCAATGGTATCAATGTGGATTTCACAAGCTTCAAAATCTCCCCTCCCCCTACTGCATCCCAAAACCAGTCCAGCTCGTCCCTGCCTCCCTAACCTGTTCTTCCTCCCACCTATCCCCTCCTCCCACCTCAAGCCACACCTCCATCTCCTACCGACTAACCTCATCCTGCCCCCTTGACCTGTCCGTCCTCCCTGGACTGACCTATCCCCTCCCTAACTCCCCACCTACACTGGCCCCATCCCCGCCTCTTCGACCTGTTTGTTTCCTCTCCACCTATCCTCTCCTCTATCCATCTTCTATCCGCCTCCCACTCTCTCCCTATTTATTTCAGAACCCCCTTCCCCTCCCCCTTTTCTGATGAAGGGTGTAGGCCCGAAACGTCAGCCTCTCTGCTCCTATGATGCTGCTTGGCCTGCTGTGTTCATCCAGCCCTGCACCTTGTTGTCTCGGATTCTCCAGCATCTGCAGTTCCTACTATCTCTACTTCTCATTGCTGTATGTTCTGAATGTTCTAGAGATAGTGTGGGAAAAACCAAATGCAAACATACGCAGAAACACTTAGCTTGAGTATGAAAAAATTGTTCAGTAGATCATTGCAGCACTTTTTAAAGCCTGTCTAATAGCATACAAGTCTTGTGTTCTATTCAAGCACACGTGTAAGCAATGGTTGGTGGGGTGTCTGATAGAATCTCAGGCCGCTGAATGTTAGAGCCAGATTGGGAACAGACTGAAGTTATACATGGCCCTTAGTTGTGGTGAAGGAGAAGTTACTTTATGATACTGAAAACTGACATGGTCACAGCACTTTATATGTCCTTGGAAATTAGATTATCAAGCACACTACAAGAGGATTATTGCTAATTTCATATCAAGTGGCATTTTAACCACATTGCATTGTCATAAAAGTACCAATATAGTTAAAGTCTGAGACACAAACCTGGAAAATAAGAGAAACACAGCGACTATCAGCTGAAATTAAAATTTGAAAAGTTTGTAATTTTCAAATATTCGCAATTCTACACCACATTAGCAAATCAATCATGTCATTGCTGATAATGAATCCACAAGGCAAAGGTATTGAGTGTAAATTTAAAAAGGGTCTTACTTCACTATTGAGAACATTTGGGAAGAAGTTCATGAAACTGTTCTTAGAAACAGTGCAGCCTTTCTCAGTTATTCATGAAAAATTTGGAAATAACATTTTCCGTGTCTATAGATCAATAGATCAATGCCAGAGGCAAAAATTCTTGCCTTTGGGAAAGAGCCCCAGCATCATTTGGGTACATTTACAGTCTATTTGGTGGAAAAAAACAGTAGAAGCTGTTCAACACGGAAATATGCTCAGTATTTGTCTATGTTGTGTTTCATGCTCCGTTTTCTAAGGTGTAGAACTTCTGCCTGGCTAATATAGAACCATTGTGTCAAAGGAGATGGAATCAGGGTCTCCTTAAGTCTACCATATGATTAGGACAGATGTTTCTTCCTCCAACAGGCTTAATTGGCCAATGCAAAAAGTCCAATTCAGCAAGTAGACAAGTGTTCTGAAGCTTCAAAGTGAGAATTCCAAAGATCCTTGGTGGGTATTAAAGCAACACTCTTCTCAGGGATCCATAGAAACACGCAAAAAATGAGTAGCTGGCTGATAAAAGAGACAGGACTTTCTAAGAGTTAAGACGCAGACACAGCTTTGGATGAACTCAAGTGTGTGGAGGTAGAATGTTGGAGACCAGCCAGGAATGCTTTGGAATAGTTGATAAAAACCAAAAGAACTGCGGATGCTGTAAATCAGGAACAAAAACAAAGTTGCTGGAAAAGCTCAGCAGGTCTGGCAGCATCTGTGGAGGAGAAAACAGAGCTAATGTTTCGGGAAGGTGACCCTTCCTCAGAACTCAGTTCTGACCTGCTGAGCTTTTCCAGCAACTTTGTTTTTGTTTGGAATAGTTGAGTCTAGAGTTAATAATTATGTGAAAGAAAGTTTCAGCAGCAGATGAGCTGAGAGGGGAGTGAAGTCCAACAATATTATAGAGTTGTAAATGAGCAACTTTTTTGTGGGTGTAAATCATCTCAATGTCAAATATGACAGCGAGGTTGTAAATAGTTTGGTTTAGTCTCAGACTCTTACCCTTCAATTCGGAGATAGCAAGAACTGCAGATGATGGAGTCACAATCAATATAGTGTGGAGCTGGAGGAACACAGTAGGTCAGGCAGCATCAGAGAAGTAGGTGAGTTGATGTTTTGGGCCTCGATGCTTCCTTAGGACTCATGATGACCCAGTCTGGATGAGGAGTCTAAGCCTGAAATGCCAACTCTCCTGCTCCTCTGATGCTGCCCGACCCTTCAATTCTATTTCTTCCTCTCCTGAAGGCAGTGATTTAGATGGGTATAATTCTGTCAGCTCTACCATTGTTCAAACTATAATACCAAAATGTCTATTCATGTGTGTATCTGGACATTTAGTGTGAAAATAATGATTTTCCAAAAAGAATCAAAGCTGAATCCAAACTTGTACACACATAAGGTTCATGTTTTTAAATATTTTCGGAGTAGGAATACAAATTCATTCTTCCCTCCCTTTCTAGCTCAGAAATAGCTGGAATAATGGAATTGCACAATATTTTCCCTCTTAATAACTAACTTAGCTCCAAGCAGAATCAAGTCTGAGACTTTCTTGTAGCCAACCTTATATCACACAATATATTAGCCTCTGAGCTACCGGGGAACTCAAATACTTTTAGATTCTTGATCATTAGAAAGCAAGTTCAACTATTTCTATTTACTTATGGGACATGGGAGTCACTGCCTTAGTCAACACTTATTGCCCATGCTTATTTGTCCATGAAGAGGTGATGGTGAGCTGCATTCTTGAATAACTGCGGTCCATGTGCTGTAGATGGACCCACAATGTTGATAGGGAGGAAATTCCTGGATTTTGACCCAACAACACTGAAGGAATGGTGATATATTTCCAAGTCAGGATAATGAGTGGCTTGGGAGGGAACTTGCAGGTGGTGGTGTTCCCATGTATCTCCTGTATTCAGCCTTCTCCAGGAAGTGGTTGTGGGTTTGAATGGTGCTGCTTAAGGATCCTTGGTGAATTTAGCTGGTACTCACTACTGCTACTGAGTGTTGCTGGTGGAGGTAGTGGATGTTTATAGATGTGATGACAATTAAGCAAGGTGCTTTGTCCTGGATGGTATCAAGCTTCTTGAATGTTGTTGGAACTGCAGTCATCCAGATCAGTGGTGAGCATTCCATCAAATTCCTGACTAGTGCCTTATAGATGGTGGACAGGCTTTGGAGAGCCAGGAGATGAGTTACTTGCTGCAGTATTCCGAACCTCTATGCTGCTGTTGTAGCTGCTGTATTTATGTCTTCAGTACCATTGCTGGAATATTGCCAAGGCCCCTATCCTTTGCAGTATCAGTGTCTCCAACCATATCTTGATATCATGTGGAGTGAATCGATTTGGCTGATGACTGGCATTTATAATGCTGGAGAACTCTGGAGGAGGCTGAGATGGATCACGCACTCAGCTCTTCTGGCTGAAGATTGTTGCAAATTCTGCAATCTTATCTTTTGCACTGATATGCTGGGATCACCCATCGTTGAGGATGAGCATATTTGTGGAACTTTCTCCTCCTTCTCTAGTCAGTTGCTTAATTGCCCACCACCATTCAAAACACTGGATATGACAGGACTGCAGAACTTTGATCAATCTGATGGTTGTGGAATCACTAAACTCTGTCTGTCACTTGCTACACTGTTTGGCATACAAATAGTCTCACTGTGTAGCTTCATCAGGTTGAAACCTCATTTTAAGGTTGCTCTGGGCATGCCCTCCTGCACTGTATGAGTTCGAAGATAGCTATGCAGTAGATATGGTGTTCTTAAGTATCTTTGGGACTTTCTAATTCAATTTATGCTTTCTATTCCTCACCTATCATCAATCCTTATTGTTTTCAATGGCTGTTGAACATTTGGTAATACTTGTCTTTAAATAATAGGGAATGTATTTGTTAATGTTTATAAGGTAGCACAGACAAGAGACAAAATATTGGATGTATATTTTGTGTACAAGATCACATGTTGCATTTACTAGATGTCATATTGAGTTGATATTGAGAGTATCAGCATATGCTATTAGATTGCAGGACTAGCTTACTAGATTGGTTTACTAGATTTATACTATTTGGTATAAGTTTACCATGGAGCAGCATAGCTAATGTGTTGCTAGTCCTCACTATTGGTTCAATTCGTTCATTCCTGATGTTAACTCAATATGTTGCAAAGTTTGTTGATATTGTCAAGGAGCTCAAATTACACTATTGGAACTCTGAAATTGAAGTCAAAGCATTGCAATTCAAGTATTTGTTATAAAGCTAGCATATTAAGAACCATTGTAGATTGCAGAGTTATTGAATGTCATCGTATAATTCTTCTGAAAATTGTGTATTGATATGTAATTGTTGTGATGAGATGAAAGACTCCACCACAATTGCTTCTGAAGTGTTGAATTATCTCTGTGATAGGAAGAGCCAGTGTTTGGGGGGCTATTTTGCTGTTGTGATACCAGGTAGAAACATTGAAACATACAAAAATAGGAGCAGGAATAGGCCATTTAGCTCTTCAAGCCTGCTCGGCTATTCAATTTGAACATGACTGATCAAGTAGGGTAAATATTAAAAAAACAAAAATGATTGGCGTAACACTGTCACTACCATCATACATATCAAAGTGCTTTACAGCCAATTAACTACCTTTTAAAGTGCAGGCCCTTCTATATTATAGGTAATTCAGCTGCCAATATGCATACAACAAACTTGCACACACAGTAGTGTGATAATGGCTAAATAATCTATTTGTAATGTTGACTGAGGATTCAAAGTTAGCCAGGATGCCGAGAAAATCTCCCCAGCTCTTCTTCACAATAGTGTTATGAGATTCTTTAATTCCCCCAGAACAGATAGATAGGAACTTGCTTTAACATCACATTCAAAAGATAACACCTCTGATCGGGCAGCATACCCTCAGTACTGCACTGGAGCATAGCCTTGATTTTTGTGTTCAAGCTCTGGAGCGAGACTTTAACCCAGAAATTTGATCCACAGGCAAGATGGCAATCAACTGATTGATGTGCAAGAGCTTTTGGTATTACTATATGCGCAAAATGAAAAGAATTTTTGCATCCCCATTATCTCAGACCCTTACTCTAATATCAACTCGGAGCTGCAAAGTATGCAAATATGTTAGAACGTATAAAATAGAAACAATAAAATATGAATGTGAGTAAGTAATAAGGTTGCAATTTCTGAAAATATCAGAGCTGCACTTTAACAGTTTATAAAGACATCAGAACCATCACTATTTATGAGCACACCTTTGGTCACCTGCCCTAGTATCTCCTTGTATATCTTGATATCAATTTTTTTTAATAGAACTCCTCTAATGCATGTTATTAATGCACTTTATTAAATGAAAGGAGCTATACAGATGTATATTCTCATTGTTTTTCACTTCAGTCTGTAAGTATGTATTTAACAGAGAGGGACAGGGGAATAAAGGGATATTCCGGTTTGGGCCAGACTTTTAATTAAGAGCATGCAATAAAAATTGAATTTGTTTTTATTATTAACACCAATTTCACCATTAACAAAGGTGAAATGATTTCCAATTATTATTTGAATTACAGAATTAGACGGTGGCTTTTAACTCATTCAATTCTATCTCTTCTTACAATATGCAATATTATTTTTACCATTTTTCTTTCCTTAGTTTTTCTTAGCTTTATAATTCAATTTCTGGCTAGAAGCTGTCAATAAGCTGTTTTCCCCATGTGCAACTGTCTTGTTGATTTAGGGGTATTAGAAGGCTTAGTTTAATAACCGGTGCATATTATATGAGGCAATAAATTAGGCAAAGGATACCTGTAGTATAAATTAAATCATAAGATCATGATCAGCTACTTACTGGACCAACTGAAAACCATTGTAAATATTGGGGCCACGTTCTATTTGACTGAGTCATATAAGGATGTGGGTTAAATGATTAGGTATATATGAAGATTGTCCTGAAACATGTAACTCTGTTTTTCTTGCACCGATACCTCCTGATCTGCTGAGTATTTTCAGCACTTTTATTTTTTTTCTTATTTAAGATTTCCAGCATGTGCAATATTTTGCTTTTATGTGTAAGTGCAGGTTTTTGTCATGATCTTTTTAGGTGCATCTTAAAACCAGAATCTAAAAGTTGTAGCTGGCTCTTACAAGAACTTGTTTTTTATTAGTAGACAATTCTGGGTAAAGTTCCCTTTCCAGAAAGATGACAGTGGACTAGTTGAGGGCTTCCAAGAATCCTATACCATTTATGGTCATTTGCTGATGCTGTGTGTCAGATTATCACATTAATTGTATTGAATTTCATAATCTTTATTCCTCTAATTGAATCTTTTGGTTTCCTCGTACCCTAAACCCTATGCTATTGTACACATACAGTTTGAAATTTAATAGCATTTTTAAACTCCTATTATGATTCAATATCTGCAAATGTCTCCAAAACTGAAAGGAAGAGAGTTGAAATGTTAGTGGAGAATTAGTTTTACATTTTACAGTCCTTGAACACTTTGCATGGTATCAACCACATTGTTCAGGAACTGAACTTACACTTTCCCTCATAAGAAACAAAGAGATTCAGTACTCTGTACTGTAAACAAACTAGGACTGTAATTTTCTTATAATAGTGTTGAAACCACTGACCTGAAATTACAAGGGACCATTTACTATCCAGCTGCAATTCTTCCTGAGTAATTAATTTAAAGGGGAACTCCAAACAATTTACAAATGACACATACAAAATTGTAATGAGGAATTTGCGATGTGACTGATCATGTCCTGAACATGCATTAGTTGAATCTGCTGATTGACTTTCACATTTAAGTTGCTTTTGGGAAGATGCTTATTTCATACCTAATATGCATGATAAAATTTTTTCAATACATTTTAATTACTTGCTATTACTAGTGTGCTAACTGAGCACACAGCAGCAACTCACACAAATATAGTGCCTTTAATGTAGCAAGACTTTTCAAATATCACAGAATCATCGTATAAAATGATAACAAACCACACAAGGACACATTAGGACAGGCGACCAAAAGTTTGGTCAAAGAGGTCAGGTTGAACGAAAATCTTAATGCAAGACAGATAAGTGAAGATGTTTAGAAGGGAATTTCAGAGCTTAGGGCCTAGACAGCTGCAGACACAACTGTCAATGATAGAGGAATGAAATTGAGATTCACAGAAGTCAGAGATTTAGGAATGCAATGTTCTAAAAGGGATTTCTGTCTGGGTGCATTACAGAGATAGAGAGCTTTTAGTGAACCAAGAGCAAATGCAGGTCTGTGAGTATAGGGGTTAACAAATGAATGGCACTTTGTCTGGTATAGGAAATGTGCAGTAGTGGTTTCAAGAGCTCAAGCCTATAGAAGGGAGAAGATGGGTGCTGATCAGCAGAAAATTGGAATAGTCAAGTGTGGAATAACAAAAGCACGGATGGAATTTTGAATCACAGAGGTTACAAATAGACTGATTTAGTTTCAAACAATGGTCTGGGATGGGGTTACAATCAAAGACTGGATGAAAGAATTACTTCTTTTCCATGTGTTTAATTGGAGGTGCACTTAAAATGATGTTGCGTAGATAGAAAAAAAAATGAACTTATACTTTTCACAACCATGGGACATTCCAGGACACTTTAAAACTAATTACATGCCATTGGATTATATTTAGTGTTGTAATGTAGGAAAATATGGACAAATAAATGTGTGAGATTAGGCAGTAGAAAATGTGTGATCTGTAAGTAGATATGTCAAATTTCAGATATTGATGATTTTTATTTCTTATGTTAAATTCTGTAGTATGCAACATATTGAAATTGTTCAAGTGAAAACACAATCCTGCAACCAATATATTCTAAACCATGTACATAATGAATTGTGGAGAAATTAATGTATCTGTCTCCTATATCACAATAAAATATATTTGGACAATTCCCAAGCATGTTATCATCCAAAGAACATTGATAGTGAGACAAAGATGCAGACAGTAGGGTAGGTGATCAAAAGTGTGGTCAAAGTGATCAGTTTCAAAGGGTGTCTTAATTAAGGGGAGACAAGTAGAGGGGTGGAAAGGTTGAGAAGGGTATTTGAGAGCTAGGAACCCAGGTAGTTGAGTGCATAACCTGTATTGCTCTTTGAATCAGTTTGGTTCACAACATGGAAACCCAAGCACTATTCCCATTCTTCTGACTTCCTGCCTCCATCACAACTGGACTGTTCATGAATGACTTCTCTGCTCTACCTGGAAAAATACTCGAACCCTAAGCATCTTTCTTGATGATCTAATTACTGTTTCATTCGCTTGCCTTTTATGTTGGTGTCCCTTTCCCCATATAGCCTATCTGACAGTGTCATCACTTTTCACAACATTTAGTGTCACTAGGTTATTTTACATAAGCACTTTTATAACACAAATAATAAATATTCTAATATAATATCTGACCCTACTATGTATTATGAGAAACTGCATTAACCCTGGGGTAATATTCTAGTAGACATGTTATCCCACTGTAGACTGTATTGTTCAGCATTGTTTAGCTTAATTGGTGTGAGCTAACGTAGGTTTATATAAAACAATATAAAAAAAGAACTCATTGAGTAACATGAACCATTTGATGTGCTGCCCAGTACCCTAGTGATGAAAATTCCCAGTCTTGCCTTTAATTACAATGAGAACTTCCCACCTTCAAATTAAGCACATAAGTAATTTCGAGCACTGTGACGAGACAGCCAAGTTACGGGCCTACCGAATTAGTTTTAGACTGCTTGTACTCCCCAGTGAGTACATCTATTAACATTATAATCTCAAACACTGTTTTTCATGTATACACAATTGTCACTAAATCAACTCCATCGAGTCTACAGAGACACTGACCCATGGCAATTCAGCGAAAGTGTAATTATCTCTGTGTAACTTGGGATAGATTTAAGAGATTACATTTCAACTAAATCTATATCAATGCTAATTTTACAAGACTCCAGGTGCTAGCCACTAGGAGATGGCGCACTTGCCCAACAGCCTGTTTTAGAAACGAGGGAGCTTGCTGTGTATCGAAGCAAGGGAATTGATGCCCCCTCTCCAAACAAAAATTACACATATTTTTCCACAAAATAGGTTTGTATAATGCAAAGTACAACAAAAGCACGCATGCTGAATTAGCATTATACAAAGGATTTTTCCCCCAAATCTCTTCATATTCTCTCACTGCTCAATGTTTAATGGTTGATCGTTAATGACAATCAAAAATAATGGAACCATTGATCGGAATTAGAAGGTGTGAAAAGCTTTAATGAGACGATAGTTCACAAATATAATATCTAAGAAGTGTTTCTATTCATTTTTTCCCAAATGTCTGAATTAAAATGGCCTCTTGTGTGCCTGGATCCAAGCCACGATTCTACATTTGTTCTGTATTTTTGTCACTCTCGCTCTCTCCTCGCCCCCTCCTCTGTCTCTCTCTCTCTCGAGGTAATTAGAAAGTCTTGCTGTTCTTTTAAACATGAACCGGGGTTCGACAGCTTCATGTGAAGCCAGGGCAGCCCAGGTGAGTAGGAATTGTATGAAGACTACGTTAAAAAGAATGAATTCAAGAGATTGAAATTTAAATACGCACTGTGTATCCACAACTAATTAAAACCGAACACACACAGTAGTTTGAAATGGCGGAAACAATGAACGACAGCTACATATTTCCAAAGAAAAACTTGTTACATTATGAGGCATTGGCAAGACCTTCCGCGTATGCTAAATTCCTGGTTCAAAAAAAAAGAATGCTTCTAGATTGTCAATGATAACTAGTCACAAATAATATCACAAAGAGAGCAAATGATTTAGATAATAGGAGGACTGAACAATTCGTCACTTCGTGTTGACTAGATAACAAGTAAGTTGGAAGAAAAGTCGAGAATATAAAGTCAGAATGCTGCCATGCCTGATTTAGCAACAGAGATTTATCAGCACAACAAGGGAGTTTGTATATAAATAATTGACGGGATATCTGAAATAATTCACGGAAGGGAAGTAACACGAAATAAATCAGGCCAATAACAGCAACAAACCGTCCGGAAAGGGAAACCATGAGGGAAGGTGCAATTCACATTTTATGCGTTTTCTTCTGGATGACAACTATTATAAAGTAAATATCGTGAAGATAATTGAAATGATGACTTCTCGCAGTTTTAAAAGTGAGGGGACGAAAACAGAACGACAGCAATTGCAGAATCCATAGCTGTATATAATTTAAATTTACATTATACCGTTGACTTGCTTCTCTCTCTCTCGTGCATAATGTCTTCAAAAATCTTCTGCTGTAACAAATTTAGGAGGTTGAACTTGTTACATTATTCATTCCAAGTATTGTTGCCCAGTAATGGTTTGCCTAAAACACGAAGCGGTTGATATAAATGCCTTTCGATGTGACAATTCGTTCCACGTTATATAAAAATGAGTTGAATGATGCGGTGGGAAAATTAGACTTGCGGATCTCCTGCTTTCTTGGTGTAACGGGGAGCAATATATTAATTTTTTTTGAAATGAAGTTGACCAACAAAATCTTAAACTAGCTGATGTTTATATTTTAAAAAGCCATCTGGTAATTGACTTGCTTAAGATCTTGCCTTAATTATGCTTTTAATTAAAGATAATTCAAAGCACTAGACCACATGAAGGGCAATAATTACAAATTACATTACAAAACCAACAGATGTAGACAGTATCTGCTGGGAAAGGGGAAGAAAAGGTGTCTATATAAAAATTGAACAAAATGCAAAGTTAACAATAAATGAGTTGGTGTGTCCAACTACCTCGAGAATTTGGGACATTTCATTATGTACAGTGTATGGAGAATTTAAGTCTTCTGTCACTATTGTTTTCATATTTCTTTGACATATATTGATTCGAAGGCAGCTGCAAGGCTTTGTCACAAGAGAGAAGAGCAGTCAAAATATATTAGCTTGATGGCATAACTTGAACAGGAATACCAAGCCAGAAACATGACAAACACATGATCAACCCCTTGTCATCCTATAGAAGCAAGGAATTGGACAAGAAAATCCCTTTCTTTGTACAGTTATAGGATTGGGCAGAGCATTTTCCTTTTAAATAGAAAAAGTTTCAGCACATCCATGCAATTTATCTTAAAAAGGAAGTTTGATTTTCCAGTTCCAAACTGCACACCAGATGTTATTAGAACTACAGAGTTATGTAGCACAGAAGGAAGCGCTTCGGCCCATCGTAAGCGTTCTGACTCTTCATGAGAACCATCCAACTAGTCTGACCACCCTTTCCCCGTTGCAACATGTTTCCTATTCACGCACCCCTGCAAGTATGAACATTTGACTTTTTTAAAAATAATATATAGTTCGACTTTCCTTTTAATTTTCTCCCTAAGAAAGAGTATTTAAAATGATTAAACAGCGTGACGGGAATATTTGACAAAAGTAGCCATTTTCTCAATGTCTTTCCGTATCGTTATAAACAAGATTGATATGTAAGGTATCAGTTCACTTAAAGCATCAACTCTTACACGGTGGAGGATTTTGTGAGGTAGACTGAAAAAAGGGGGTTTGGTTAATTACAAATGGTCTGCAATATAAACAATTAAACAGAACAGAATGTTTTCCAGAAATTTTGCATATTGCAGTGGAATGCGGCGTTGCATATAGCAATATCTATAGCGTTTTTCTTAAAAAAAATTGCCCTAGTTATTTGTAACACATCTGATCAAATCTTCAGCACTGAATGGATTTTGAGCTGCTCTGTAGTGCATGAAGAGCAAAGAACAGAAGTATCATTCTGCAAAGTAAAACCTGAGCAATTTGTGCCACCTACAGTGAGGCACCTTTTTCGATGTTCTCACTATCTTCCAATTGTTATGAGGAAATGTTGCAAGACAACAGTTTCGCTCCCCGTGTTTAATGTCAATCTCTTTTGAAATTGCAGTGGCTGTTCCAGCAAAAAAAAAAGGCATGTCCTCAAAAAAATGATTCTACAATAATTTGAACTTTCGTTTTATTGCATGCTCATTTTCTGAAAAGTACTTCACATCATTGTGGGGTATAGCTTTTCTTCCAGTGGGTTGTTTTGTTAGAGTCAAGCTGACACAATAGTGCATGATCTAACTGGCAATGAAATTTCAGTTTGATTATCATATTGCAGTGGCAACATCGACAGACGTCAACTTAGAATCCAAAACACACCTTACCAGGAAACAAGCACAAAAAAATCTAACGGTATTAGCTTCTAACTGTTCTTGTTTCCTGTACGTTCAAGCAGAAGACATGAAGGTGGAGCTTCTTTACTATTTCCTGATATAGCGAATTTGAACCTTTAATTTTGATATTTTACTTGTTTATATTTTATTAAATGCGCCCAATGTAATTACAGTCGACTTTTAAAATAAAGCCCCACCAATTAGAACTAAATCTGAAAGTGTCATTTGAAGAATCTTACCAGCGCAGACGCTAGATTTCGTTCCCAAACTTTTGCAGCAGCGATAAGGGAGGAGGGGCGGGGTGAAGGGTTAAGTCGAAACGCCCAAAATAACTTGTTAGGTGTGAATCGAAATGTTGCTATTAGTTAAAACGGAAAAAAATCACTTCTGTCTGACTCAGTTACTATGGAACCATCTACTTTTTATTAGAGCACTTTTCGTCCAATTTAACAGCATTGATCTTCTCCTAATGTTATGACTAGTACCGTGCAAGTTCTAATTCACAAAATATTCAAGATTAAAATCTTATTTTTAATGCTAGGTGGGCTTGAAACAAAATGATTCTTATGAGCAGGTGTCCCTTTCCAGCGAAATCCTTCATTGCGCTTTCAATCAATACAAGGACTACTCTCAAAATTGAGATTTACTATTATCGACCAACAAGATAAAATGTAATATTAACAGATAATTTTGTCTAGTATATAGGTTACCTGTTAATACCGAGACAATATTTTGTGTGTAAGTTTATTGATATCACTAACCTTTGACAGGTACTTTTGAAAGCTTTCCTCAAAGACCCCCAGTTCTCGTTTGCTTTATTTTCTTAGTGTGCAGCGGTATATATATGAATAAAAACTTTACTTCGAACACACATGAACTCTTCCAACTTGAACTGAAGAGACATAAGTATATATTGAGTTTTCTTACTCATACAGAATACATAATCTACCACATTTTACTTTCTGTTATGATAGATACATTCAAAACACGTTACCTATGGCAAAGCTTCAAAATAACACAAAATTGTACTTCACGACGCTGTCTTCAAGAAAGCTTTTTTTACCATTATCAAAATTAAATCTGTCACTTCCCGTCGTCAGTCACAATGACTGCTAAATGTTTTCAAAGTACAAACTGAAAGCACTAAGGACAAACACGGAAATGACGAGCCAGCTGTTACTGGCTCACTTTTACAGGGAAAAAGTGAGCCTTTTAAGTATTGTTTTACGTTCAATGGGGAGTAGATACTAGTTTTCGGCGTATAACTGAAAAAAGCAATGGGATGGAGGAAATGGCGAAAGCAGACCCCATTTCGTTTGCATAACTGCAGATGTTATCGTTTTGGGACACTGACTCATCTGTAAGTTCAAGGAATATTGACTGAAGCAAAAAAAAGGCGAAATATTATTTATTAATGAACACCAAGTTTACTAAACAAGTGTTTTCAATTACCACAAACACAACTTTTCCATTCGGTGCACGATGCCTGTGGTATTTTTTGAGATGCATTCATACAAAGAATACTGCGCTCAGGCGGTTTCAGCTGTTGCTGCACTGAATAAAGTAATGACTCGGACTATTCAAACCATTTTAAACCCGATTAACTTTAACTTAACGTTGCACTTGTACTTTCATATTGTGACCATGGCGCTTTAAATTTGCAGATTTGTTCTCGATATCAATCCCGTAATAAGTTTTTAACACCACCGACAATTGTTACTAAATTAGCCATAGTATGAAGAGTGGTAGGAATGCGATTACAGCTCATGAACTTGAAACAAGCCGAGTCCAACTTGAAACCGAGACTGTAAGATATGACCTTAAAATAATACACTTGACACTGTGTCACTTTCACAGACGTTTAATGTAATGAATAGTAAGCTCCTGGAACTCCAAGATTCTGTAAAAAAAAGACAGACTTGTCAGGAATATATCTGCACCGTAAGCTGACAAGGATCTATTTTCTGTGATCAAAAGATGGAAAACTTGCAAGGAAACCAAAATCGAAGGGCTTTAAAAATACTTTAAATTAGGAGAGTTTGTATAAGCATTGCCCCTAAAAAGAAGTCCCTCATATTTTAATGTTTTCCCTGGAATCACAGCTTTAAGGAAAACACCAGTTAATTTATTGTTACTATACAGACATGTGAGCTGTAATAGCTCCTTACCCACAAGTGCTCCTGAGTAAATGTATACTTGCAATAGGGTTATAACATGAGGTGTTTAAGTTTCCAGCCCCAATATTAATGTATCAAATTTACGCCACTAACTTGTCATGGTGAGGTGTAGTTCGCAGAACTTTCATGGCATAAAATGAGTTTGTGAGAGGGTTTTGGGGGTGTGGGGGAGGGGGAAGAGGGAAACAAATGATCCCAATTATCAGGAAGCCCACTGGGCTCATTAACATCTTGAGTGTGGACGGATCGCACTCGTTTCCCCCTCCGTTCAGAGATAATCATTCTTCTTGCCCTCTGACATTTACTCGCTGCAAACTGCATACCTCTTTGGAATTGCACAATTGTTTTATCGCACCACCACTCCAGGCCAGCCAAACATTAGTTTTGGAATGGGTATTTCACTGACTAAGAAAACTCCATTAACATGTTGACTGTTTCTCCCGTACCCTTTTTAACGATTTTTTTTTACCATTTATATGTGTAATTTATTTTATACTTTAGGAACGTAGTGACTGGCTGCCCATTTGTGAAAAGAGTTGCTGACATTTCGTGCACAGGAGCAGCAGCGGTGACACACAGCTGAAAGAAGAGTGGAGGGACCGGAAGATACTGCAGATTTAACTAGATTACAACACTTTTGAACGTTGACTGCATTCTGAGCACAGAGCCCTCTTCTTTTGCTTAACTTTTTGCCCCCCAGCCCGCCCCTATTTTCCTTATGGCCTATTTCACTAAAGTTCCTACCGCAGTTCTAATGCACAATACATTCCCCTGGACAATCACAGGGGCGAAAGAATGATCCTTGTTGGAGAAAGGGGTGTTGAAGTTACGCAAACGTTAGGCCACAAGCCATGTCCTCGCTCTCTGATGTCTTCTGTTCCGAGGGTAGGTAACAGATGGCAGAGGCAGTCACCGACAATCCTGAACACATTGTGACTTGCAACTGAGAGTGAAATATTCACTGGCATTTAAATTAAATAGACTCTTATGCTTCAGAAATACTAATTACGTTTTCATTCAACCTTCCCTCAATAAATCAACATTTAAAGATGGGATGATACTCCCTTCGTTAAAAAAGGACCATTCTGCCCTTTGTAAATCGGTGCAAACAATGCATCCATTCTTACACACAAAAAAAACACGATGGGACCTCCAAACATCTGTGCAGCTCGTCACTTGAAGGAACGCCAGCTTCACTTTTAATTCGCCAGTGCAACCTGACTTTTTTTTAAAATTACAATTTGAACTTTAAGAGAGAAAAAAACTGGAATCCCGATTTCACTTTCCCGAGCGGAATAGCCTTAGATTTATTTTAACGCCACTCGTTGTAAGCATTCTTGGCAAGCACCATTCTAACTTGTGAATTTGTTACCGACTTCTGTCTGCTGAAGAAATGACCTGAAGAATTTCAAACCCTTGCCACGTTGTGTTGAGAACCACTATACAGCGGGACGCAGCCACACAATTTTTTTTCTCCTTCTGAAAGCCACAGGGAAATGGACTCCATGCTTGACTAACAACAGTTTTTTTTCTCTCTCCATTCCCGTTATACATATGTAAAGGAAGGCCAATAAAACGCACGGATAAAGGCTTTCGCTGCTAGGAAATCTCGGCCAGACAAAACCCTCCACTTGTGATTCTTCAAAGCTCCCCCAAAGCTACCAGTTTACCAAAGAAATTCACAGTCAATACCTCTGATTGGAAAATAAATAGCTTGTGGATATATAAAAAAAAACAGCCCCATTGTCACGCTGTGAATGCAGGTTTACATACAACAGCTTTGCTTGGGTAGAGAGAGAGAGAGGGACTACTTAGATAGGATGGAGAAAAGACCTAATGCGAAATAAGTTGCACTGATTCGAAAGCAAATCGAATTCGGAATAAATCTAAACTTGAGGGGTTTCAAATCTGATTCCACTACAAGTGGCCAGTTATTGAAAGGTTCCGTGGGGCTGCAAAACTGACAGTTGAAATTGTTGTAAGCGCAACTGTAAACACAAGTGAAATATCCACTAGATCGATATTTCCATTCCAGTAAGGGAAGGGAGTCGTTAACAAGCAGGCAAGCACGGTTTTAATTTCAGATACTGAAGTTTCATTGTAGTCAGACTTCACTCTGCAGCAATAGAACGATTGCTAATTGTGTTTGCCATGGGTTCCGGAATTCTGTCCATTCTACATATTTCAGATAATCTCAACACAGACATTAATTCTTGAACCCATATTAGACATTTTGTGGTTGAACTATCTCAACTAGAAATTTTGAATACATTCTAACCATCTTTATGACATTCTGTAACTGGGAAATACAACAGATCTAGTTGCTCTTACAGATTACGATATTTCTGATAAAAAGACTAAAAAAATTTCAAAAACACAAGGTTCTAAGTACAAGAGTTCATATTCATGCTGAACAATGTTCCAGCTTCAAAAAGCCCCCGCCTTGCTGATGAACACCGTTAATGAGTTGATCCTTAATTCATCCCTGACATTGAACAGAACCAAATGAAACCGTTTTGTCTGTCACACGGAGATTTTTTTTATTTGCCAACCAGCTATAGTTTATAGATAGCGACTCCAGGGAGATTATAATAAGACAATTTAATTGGTATCCTGCAAAAGACATCACCCCGTTTATATGTGATTTCAAAGCCAAGCATAGCATTGTTTAAGTCGGCCACATGCAATTTATAGTTATTTTAACATTGTCTTTATTAGTGCAGTCAGGGCCACTTCCACAGCTGCAGCCTGAACGCTAATTGAAACTAAAGAGAGTTTCAGTTTGAAGAGTTGGGACCTCATGTTGAGGTTATACAGGACGTTGGTGAGGCCTTTTTCTGGAGTACTGTGTGCAGTTCTGGTCGCCCTGTTATAGGAAGGATATTATTAAACTGGAGGGGGTTCAGAAAAGATTCACCAGGTTGTTGCCAGGAATGGAAGGTTTCAATTATAAAAGTAGGCTGGATAGGCTGGGACTTCTTTCTCTGGAGAGTAGGAGGTTGAGGGGTGACCTGAAACAGGTTTATAAAATCACGAGGGGCATATACAAGGCGAGTAACAAAGGTCTTTTCCCTAAAGCGTGGGAGTTCAAAACTAGGTGGCATATTTTTAAGAGGAGAAAGATTTTAAAAAGACACGAGTGGCAACTTTTTTGACACAGACAGTGGTTAGTGTGTGGAATGAACTGCCAGAGCAAGCGGTGGATGCAAATAGTTACAACGTTAAAAGACATTTGGTTCAGTTTATGCATTGGAAAGGTTGAATGGATATCGGCCAAACGCAGCCAGGTGGGACTAGCTTAGTTTTGGAACATGGTCTGCATGGACTAGTCGAACCGAATGATCTGTTTCCATACTGCATGACTCTATGACTCTATCATTGTTCCAACAATGCACGGGTCAAGGTCTCTGGTGGTTCTTCAAATCCGTTGAGATAAAGACATGCTCATTGAAGTACACCTGTCATTGTAACTCCATTGAGTTTTGAACAAACTCCTCCTTCTAAAAGTCCAGCCAAACGATTAGCACAATTTAAAGTATAGTTTTTTTTTCCCCCCGTAAATCTGGTAATTTAATCCAATCGCTCCAGTGGTCGAGCAGTGTACATATTGTTTAGCAATGAATGATCAAGACGCCCTCTGGCGGTTGATTTGTTCGCCTACGTACAATTTTTGGTCATTTATAAAAAGTCCATAATTAGCATATTAAAAAGTTTGAAGGAATTGTACTGCAATGCAGATAGACTAGGAGAAATTGTTTGCAATTGGATTGCAAAGAAAACCACATTGACGTGAAAGTGAAGTCACTTCGGTCAGTAGATTTACAAATTGGAATTCTCGAAGGTACGCAAACCTTGTGTCTTATGCCTCACAAACAGATGAAAAAAAAAACAATTTTACAATAAGAGTTTGCCTCACAAACGGATGAAAAAAAACAATTTTACAATAAGAGTTTGCTTCAGTCATATTTGACAAGACGAGATACCATTCATGCACTGTAATAAGATCAACATCATTGAATCGCGAAACACTCCTATAAGCGTTACTTAGCCCTTACATAGACGCAATGATTTCAACAGTACAGTCGCTGGCTTTTAAAACGCAGATTCCGCGGTACTCTTCCAAAATTTATTTTATTGACTCTTGATAGGTCTGTTAGTGGCTATTGGTTAATCCAACGTCTAACTCTTGTTTAGGACACGCCAATCCTTGACTCATTTACACCTTATGAGTCAAGGATTTTCCCAAGTAAATAGGAGACCGATTACTTTTCTTGGTGCCTGTTCGGAAGCATGGGAGCTGGAACCTGAGCCTGAGCGGGAACCGCTTCACTGGCGTCTAAAATTCCACTTTAGTTCCCTCGCTCGTTGCGTTTTTCCCGAAATGTCAGTATTTAAGAAAATAGAAGGCAGCTTAGGAGGATTCAAAACAAAGACGGTAGTTGGAAAATTACAAGTCCCGATGCGCTGTATTGTCACGGCAACCGCTGGCAAAACGGATATTAATACAAATGTGCGACGGGGAAACCTTGTTTCAGTGAAGTCAATTTGTGGCTATGTGTGCGATCTCAATCATTCATAAAAGCGAAATGATGGGAACATTTAATATTTTGCATGATTGCACGGAGGTGACTCAGACTCGGTTAAACACAGTTAAACTGACTTAACCGTGGCAGCATTTAAATAGACAACATTGTTCTACACGTAGAAAATCCCTGTTTAATAGTTTGCCACTGGGAGATTGCTGAAGGCCCCTATAAATTTACGTCTGCGCCCTTAAGTGGAAATTAATCACGAACATTTGCTGCTTATTGGGAATTTCAGCCAGCAAGTAAAGAATCCTTCCTTTTTGTTAAAAATGTTATTTATCAAACATTCTTGTAGGAAGGATTTGACTGTCGGCCAACCGCTCGTGGAGGTGAAACTGAGTTGAGCCAGATATGTGCATTTACTCGGCCGGTGGTAATACGCCGATACTCCGCCGATCATGGCTGTTGGCGGTGTTTTACCACGCCCAATACCCGCCCCGTCTGTAGGCAAATTAGTGGGACATATTGCGTCCCCGACACCTCTAGCTCACAGAACATTAGCACCATCATCAGTCATCGTGCAGTCCTTATATATATATATAATATATAAAACAGCGTTCAAAAAAGTGAAGCCCAGCAACTTTTAATGTGAAAGCTGTGGGAATATCACAAACTCCAAATAGAATTCTGGTAGTTGTTCACTTAAGTGTAGGTAGCAGTCTGATGTGATTCACTCTAAAGACATTTATACGGTAGCAGGCCATTCTACTGTATCCCATTAACTTCCAACAGTGACGATATGTAACGACACTTATTACAATGTAATTTCTAAACAAAAACCTTGGGATTTGGGAATTGTGGCAAGACTGCCTTTCCCTCGTTTCCCTTGAGTGGTTAGTGATTGGCCATCTTCCTGAAGGCTCTGCAGTCACTCGGGTGAATGAAGGAGTTGTCTCAGACAGCGAGTTCCAGGACCTTGATTAAACTAATTGATGCCAAGTAATCGGGAGCACACAGCGGCAACATTAAACATAGAGGATTGACGTTTGGGTTTGTTGCTTTGTTTACTTACTAATTTTCTGTTCGGCCTGAAGTGATACATTCCAAATTCACAACTGCGTTTAATTAAATGCAAGGAGTTTAGTTTCTTTATTTTCAATTGATGTTTTTTGATCTGTTTAAATGCATTTGGGAGACAGATAACGTAAACGTGACTGGCAGTACTGACAGATGTTTTAATTTTAATGGGTAGGGAGAAACCACAAGTTGCTTGATTGTTTGCTCTGGATTTCAGAAATCCAAGTAAATGCTACAGTGAACTGACGCCGTTTCACTTGACCACAAACTCTAGCCAGCAGCATACATGTGAAAAGTGAGGAAAGCTCACACAAAACCTCGGACATTTCCAGGTAGTAAAAGTATTCAGAGCTCAGCTTTTCTGCTAACTCTGACAATGGCTATTTCTGCAAAAAAAACACTTCCCAAAAGCTACTTAAATACAACCAAACTCTCAGAAATAGGCAAATATGCTTTGGAAATTATTGGATAATGAATCTTTAAGATTTTGTTTTGTATGTTTTAATCAACTTTGGGATTATCAGTGTGTCACAAGTTGGGCCATTTTATGCAGGTGTAAGCAATTTCAGAAATTAAAATAAGAAACATTGATTGAATCTGAACTTGTAAGTTCCAATCCCTGTGTAGGAATTATATTGCCATTTATTCATTGTTGTTGGGTCCATATCCTGGAACACCCTTCCTAACGGCACTGTGGATGTACTCACACTCCAAGGACTGCAGTGGTTCAAGGAAACACTCATCAGCATTTTCTCAAGGGTAATTAGAGATGGGCAACAAATGCTCCAGCAACATTCATGTTCTATGGTGGAATATCAAAAAGTAGTAATAATGAGTCTGAATCTCAGGTAACATCAGATTGACTCTTAGACATCCATAATGTGATATATTTTAGAAAATAGGAATTATTATTTGAAAAAAGTTCCACTTAATTCATTTTCTACCATTCTGCTAGTTGCATAATATAATTAGAATGGAGTGGTTGATTAATTATAGTAATCAATCTCAATTAATTAGTTGACAACTGGAACAGGTACTAAGAGTGGTGTTTAGTTTGTTTCTATGTGTGAATTTGAAATAGCTTGTTTGTAAAGGAAAAAGACTACATAGTCATCATATTGAAATCTCCTTTTATGGGCTGTTTACAAGAATATTCTAAATTATGCATTTTCATAGGACTGATTAAATAGATAAAGTCTCCTCCAATCTAAACCAGATGAAATCAATGATGTGCGCTGTCAGTTGCTGTGACTATGTAAGGGTTCTTGTAGTATGTGTATGAAGGAATCTCTTGGTCAGAAAGACTGGGTTCAAGTCCTACCTGCTCAGTACCATGTGTCATAGCAGGTTGTGAGGACTGCTTGAAATACCATATTGCTGTGACTAGCCAGCATTAAGTCCTTGGTTGCTTTAATTGACAAGTTGTTATTCTTCTTTCATCTAACTTATTTCCAATGTATTAGCTTTTTCTGATTTGAAGTGTCGCAAGGTGTGGAATGAAAAACATTATAGATGGTAGCAAAACAGCATTGAAACCTGAAAGCAATAGCCTGAGGTCTAAGGAAAAGCTTTGCAAATCTCTGTTAGAGTAAGAAACCTTCCATCCTTGCCGAGGGTGGCCTATAAATGATCTCTAACCCACAGTGGTGGTCTTCACTCTTGTCTGTCCTCTGAAGCAGCTTAACTAGCTGCTTACATGCCAAATTGCTATATAGAATAATAGGCTGCAATGTTTCTAACAGAAAGTGCTGCATCATGATGCTTCAGCCATCATGAGGAACAGTTAGGCTTTTATTTGTTTGTCAATTTTGTGTGTGTGTCAGGTAGCAACCTTTTTAGATGTGAATAAGTATCCATCTTGCATAGCTAAGACATCCAATGGATTAACTATCAATGTTTGCTTATAGTTTTATTTAGGCTAAGCAGTATTGAATGAAGAATGTACATTCAGTTTGAAAACTTTATACAGATTGAATTAGAAATTTCATACAAATGCACAGGAATTCATTTTATAATGGTTAATGGACATGGAAATCTAATAAACGTTTATGAGATGGTGAATTGAAACCTGAAAATCTAATGCAAATACATATAATTTGGCAACTTTCCAAGAAAATAAGGGGAAACTTAATATGGAATTTTTTTTTTCAGGAGTCAATTAAAGAAAATTCACTGAGAGTAACATTTTGAAGAAGACAGCAGAATGCAATCCTAATTTTCCGCAGAGATCTTTGATCAGTGGTGAAACCTATTTTTGCTACGAATAAGTGACCAAACAATGAAACTAAATCCAGGATGCAACAGGTCAGGAATCTTGATTATTTTTTGTGAGAAATTCAGTAATTATTTGAGATACACCCGAGTATAACATCTGCAACTACTACCCTTCCACCCCAAAAGTGCAGTGTTCCTGCTCAGTGAGTCATCTTCCAAATTGAATCGGATTGAGTCATTTGTAGGTTATGGTTCTTCAATTGTGCATGACACAAGGCAAGACACTTTATTTGCTTGACTCAGAAGGGAGTAATGCCAGGAGCCAAAATTTAAATGTAATGACTTTTAATTCAGAAAATTCAAATTTGCAGAGTTTCTGAATTACCAGATACTTGAAGAACATAATATATCATGAATAGAGTTGTGTGTCTATCTTTAATTGGTTGTTAAGTAATGCACTTGCACATAAGTATCTTTAATGTGCAGTAAACTGTGTTGAAATCTTGATATGGTGCAAAGTAGTGTGTACAGGTGTGCTTTGTGATCGGTTGATCAGCACGTAGTGAGGATGTCTGAGTTACTTTTCATATACTGTGGCTAGTTGATCTCAAAGCAATAATGACCCATCCCATTCTACTGTTTCAGTTTCCAAATCAAAAGCTTTTATATATGGCAAGTACTAAAAATCTCATAGGAGGATCAACTGTCTTGTGCTTATTTAAACTCCTTCATGCTATGAAAAATAGCAATGGTTTCTCCAGTATTATTTTAAAATAAATACAATGGATTGATCACTATTTGCAGAATATTGCAATGCACGTAATAGCTGTGGGAATATCTGGTTAGTGCAATTGTATGGAATTAATTGTGTGTGAAGCATCTTGAAATGTTTCTGCAAAAGATAAGGCATAAGTTGACAAGCAGCTTATAAAGTGTGTTCCCTCTTGAGTTGAACTTTTGTTTGCCAGTAAGGACAAGATGTTGCTAACTGACAGCACATATTCTATATTATATGAAATGAGAAACACTAAGGAATGGACTAGGTCTATATAATTAGACCAGTTCAGAGGTCTTCTGTTAATCATTACAGTTTTTCATGTTCCAGGTATAAATTGTAACTACTAGATTGTAACTACAGTCTTGTAGCTTGGTGCTCAATACAAGTATTCGTCTTGTGATACGAATTACACTTAGTCACTGGTAAACACAAGTACAATTGTTCAGAAGTATTTTCTGTTAAATTGTGCCTTTTGGAGAGATTAATTAAACAAAATTGTAACAAATATACATGCTGGAAAAAACTTTGAATAAAAACTCTTTTCCTTGTTTTCATAGGTAACTAGACTTGTATGATAAGTCAATTGATGCTGGCAAAGGAACTTAAAAAGTTGTATATATGTTGCAATTTTCAGATTTTCATTGTATTACTGTAAGTTTCAAAGAAAAGGAGGTAATTAATTAATCAATATTAAAATATATATTAGTCTTGAAATGCCATGTCTTTACTCTTTCCATTTGTCAGCAATGTGCCAACAATTAGACTTGGCATAGAATCATCCATTTTTAGTAAGTTCGTATAGAATCCTAAGATGATCCATGCTTAATGATTTTATATTTTTGTGAATGTTCAAAGGACACAGATATGGTACTAATTGCAATGATTCACAATTATAATTGCTATTTCACTCATTTGGTGCCAAGGATGTGGTAATTTGATTTGGCTGCTACTACGCACTATTATCGAGCATTGCAGTGTATAATTCAATAGTATATAGTAAGCAAATGCATTATGTCATTCCTGATGCATCATGTAATATCCACATTTCCAAACACCAGTGCAACAGTTGTGAAACATGTATTTATTGTGCAGTATTTTTTTGAATGTCGTGAGTCCGATCGTGTTTCTAATTTTGCTATCAACATGAATCCTAAGAAGCAATTAGATCAGCAAAGTTTGCCTGATAACATGAGTGACATTGCTTCCTTCAAATAGATTAGCTATGTAAAAGATACATTTAAACAGAACAACGTAGGACATCTAGAAGCATTTACATACAAACATATGGATTAGGACCAAGAATAGGCCATTTAGCCCTTTGACAGTGCTCCACCATTCAATAAAATCATGGCTGAACTGATTGCAACTTCAACTCCTCATTCCTGCTTAGCCCCAATTTCCTTTGACTCTCTTTTTAGTCAGTAATGAGGCTAATGAAGCATCATTTGTCATCAACTGTTCTTTGATTTGAAAATAATATCTTTTCAGGATTACACATTTCTGCCATTCCTGCCATATGATTGAACAGGCTGTAGATCTTTGGGCAAATGGAGCAGAACTTCCCATAAGATAGTGGGATTCAGAATGCAGAACTTTCTTCCTTTTCTTTCCTTCTCTGCTAGTGCACTGCCTCATCAGTAGGGTGCTTGGACTCCAGAAATTATGCAGCTTGGTGGACAATATGTTGCCATTTCAAATGATTGGTGGCAAGCTCCTCCCAGCCATTAATGTCAATGCTGCTGTGCTTAAAGGAGAGTATCAAAATGCCTTTGTAGCATTTTCTTTGTTCTCCTTGGGAACTCTTGCCATTGGAGAGTTGAGAAAACAGGACCTGACTGGCCAGATGCCTCCCCAGCCATCCGGACATAGTATCAAGTCTGTTGTAGATGATTTGCAGGAGCTTTGCCTGATTGCTTGTAGGGTTGGCTTGAAGAAGGACACTAGCATTTGTTCAATGATCCTCCCATTGAATTCAGAAAATGCAGTACAGGCATTGCTGGTGGAATTTCTCTCCTCTTCATGTATCACTGATGCACAATCACTGCTGTAATATAGATGGGAAATGCAATTTGCAAACAGCAATTAGAAAATGACCAGGTTTTTTGGTGACTTTGGTTTAGAGATAAATATTAGGCAGGGTACTGGAATGGCTGTCCTACTCTTCTTCACAATACTACTGTGGGACCTGTTTTGTCTATCTGAGAGGGGTTGGTTTAATGTCTCATTTGAAAGACTGTCTGGTTTAGCAGGATGCTAAAGATACCCTGTTGGCAAACGAATAATAGTAAGGACCTTGCTAACCGTAGTATATAAACAGATATCATCCTACCATACTGACGGAGACACAAAAATTATTTCAATAATGCAATCTAATAAGCATAAAATTAAAAATATTTGTTTTGGCTGGAAAGATGTTTCAGAAATATGCATTTTATGCAGCATAAAACTGTTGCAGAAGAATGAAATATCTAACTCTTTTTGAATACAATATAATCTTTTTTAAAACCTAATCAGACTACGTGTTTCATTACTTTGTTATACACATCACTATTATGATATTAAAGCTAACAAAATTAAGCATTTTAATTTAGGTGGATATATGTTTAAACATTCCTAATCACCACAACACTAAATTGGGATGTTTCTGTTGGTATGGAACCTCTGACTAGTTTCTGGTTCAGTTAATACAATGTTTATACAGGATCTAATTATCACATGGCATAACAGACGTGTGCTTTTTAAAAATACCGGAATTGGTTGAGGGTTCATTATCGTTATAACAGCTTCCTACTTAGATAACCTGGCCCAAACATTTACCATCGATGAAACTGTTTGATGTGAAACATGTCCTCCTTGATGGGTCACAGTTTTGTCTAGCCCCAGGGGCACAGGAGAAGTGTGGTTTTGTTTAACAACCAGCTTCATGTCAATATTGTTAAACCTTTTTCTGAGTGAGTTATCTGATTGACAAAAGATATGATATGGGATCTTTCTGTCTGAATGTAAAAATTTAAAACTATATATAGTCTTTACTCTATTGCATGATAGCATCAGAAAGCATGATAGCAAAATGAAAGACATTAATTGTGATTTTTTTTTGCTGCAATGATACAGGGAAAAAAATACCTGAAAGGTTATGTTCTGTTCGTAAAATCTGCTAATTATATAAAATATGCACACAACTGGTGAATTCTTCTGTACACTTGTCTTTTTGCTCTATACAGTATCTGAGTGAGCAGCCTAAAATAACCTGAAAAATTACAGCAACTGCTCATTTTCTGATTGTGTGTGTGTGTGTGTGGAATACATATAAGCCCAGTAAAATGATCAAAGTATGGATGCATTTAAGCAGAAGCTAGGTAAAGAGGAACAGAGGAATGTGTGGATAAAGTGTAATGAAATAACTGGAGTGGGAAGAGACCTGTTTTGAAATATAAGCATTGACATACAGATGAATGTTGGAGTTATACATTCTATGTAAAATTGAATTATAGATAGATAGATTAATAGAAACACAACTAGTTGGAAAGAAACAAAAGATAGAATATACCTGAAATTGTGTCAGATGGGCAGCTTGTTTACCAAGATAGAAATAGCTCATTTGTAAATCCTTGTGCTACAGTCCACGTAATGATTCATGAAGTGATTCAATCAAAGGCAATATAAACCTTCAACACCATTTCAGATTAAGTCAATTTCTGTCACATTCTTCAATGAGATGGAATTTGCAATGTTTAATGCTTAGAATGCAACAAAGACAAAAATATGTGGATATATTCAATGTTTGGTTGCAGTTTTGTATTTAAGTTTATTCCTTGAATTGAAAATTTATTAGGAATATTTTCTCTTTTATATATTAATTACAATTTGGATTTGTGGTTTGTGTGTGTGAGATATGTAGATGGAATTTATTTATCACTTTTCTGTCTGTATGTATCCCTTTTACTTTGATTTGGTTATTACACTGTAGAGTGACACAGCTAGTAGTTTGCAAATCAATGTAAGATTCCGGTCATTATAGATCATAGAATCCCTACAGTGTGGAAATAGGCCCTTCGGCCCAACAAGTCCACACTGACCCTCAGAGCACCCGCCCAAACCCATTCACCTATAACCCACCTAATCTACACATCCCTGAACACTACGGGCAATTTAGCATGGCCAATCCACCTAGCCTGCACATCTTTGGACTGTGGGAGGAAACTGGAGCACCCGGAGGAAACCCAGGCAGACGTGTGGAGAATGTGCAAACTCCACACAGACAGTCGCCCGAGGGTGGAATTGAACCTGGGCCCCTGGTGCTGTGAGGCAGCAGTGCTAACCACTGTGCCACCGTCTATGAACTTTGATTATCCATAATTCTTTTTGTAAACCCAAACATTTCTCTTTTTTGTTTTCTAAATATTGTAGGTGTGTTGATTGAAAATGCATAAGATAAAATTCATGTAGAAGAGGATACAATCCATGGGCTGCATCAAACTTGACAGACATTTCTGAACCAGTTCCACATTTACATATTGCATTGCATCTAAACTGTCCAACAGAAAGTCTCAGGATTGAAAAGAAATTTATTCTGTAAAGGCAGATTTTTGTGTGATTCTGACAGAATTAGAATATCTTGATCAAAGATTCTTTAGGACATTAGTGAAATTATATGTTAAAGAAAAATACAGGAAACACAGAAGAAGGTGTGTGGCTCATTCTTCAGTTGTAACCTTCTATTCTAATACCATTTTTCAGCTTTTTTTTTCTAATTTGTTTCATATTCTAGTCCTTGTTTTAATAACTATGTTTAACCATGTTGTAATAACTCCATGTGCAAGCATCTGTTCAAACTTTCCCTTTCCTTGCAATGGAAATAATCACCCCCACCATCCACCAATCGACTCAATGTTTCCTTTTCAAAATTTGAAAGCTTCCATCAGATTCACTCCATTCCATTAAGAATCTTACCATTTGGAGTACACTTCCTTTCATTGTTAATTTTCCTAAAATGTACCAGTTCACGTTCTTTCTGCACTGAGACCCTATTTCGGCCATCTGTCAGCATGCTCTGGTATACTATGTCCACTGGCTATCTCTAAAATGCTTTCTGTTTATTTCTTATCCTTCCTAATAGGTTATAATCATGCAGTTTCAATATAATTCTTTTGAATTACAGAAAAAAGTCCTGTGTACAACACTATTATCAACATGCTACCAATCCAAGACCAACCATATATCCCTCCGCTGTATTTTGTCCCCCAATTATCTTTTGGTTCATGCAGTTACATTGCCTTATGATTCCTAATTTAAATGAAACATTATTGATATTAACATTCTGTAAATTACTATACATACTGAACCTTCATTTCCTTTATCTAAATGTTCTGCAACTGCCTTGAAAAATTCAGTTACTCATGAATGACGACTCATCAAATCTTTTCTGACTGTGGCTAATGAGAGACAATTAGCAAAATCTTTGTGAATTTCATCCAGTGTTTCAGACTCCAACATTTACACACACCAGGCCTGAAATGTCCAGGCTTATTCTTTTTTTCCCTTTCTCAAACAGTGATGTGATATTTAACATCTTCTAGGCTTGGCTTTTGACACAACCTTCCCCTAACTGCTGTGTAACTCACTCAGTACTCTGGAATGTCCATCAGCTGTGCTACATGACCATATTATTTTCTATCCCATTGGGCAGAGTGGTGGCCTCACAGTGTAAGGGAACTGGGTTCGATTCCACCCTTGGGTGACTGTGTAATGTTTGCACATTCTCCCCGTGTCTGCATGAGTTTCCTCCAGATGCTCCGGTTTCACAGTCCAAAGATGTGCAGGCTAGATGAATTAGCTATGGGGAATGCAGAGTGATAGGGTGGGTGTGTGGATCTGGGTGGCATGGTCTTCAGAGGGTCAGTGTTGACTTGATGGGCCGAATGGCCTGCTTCCACACTGTAGGGTTTCTATGATTGACTATTTGAATACATCAATAGGTCCTTGTACAGTTCCACTTTCAACCTCCTCTGTAAAATAAAATGGGAGTAATACTTATTCAGGGTCTCTGTTATCCCTTTCTCCTCAAGCAAAGATGTTTCTAGATACTTATAAAGTCCTTGTTATTTTTCTCCACATTCAGCAGCAGGCTTTATGTATCCTCTGCCTTAAACCTGATTATATCATGTCCTTCCTATTTTACACCTTCTATGGTTATCACTTTTTTTTTGTAACCTGTATCTTTATGTCACTTTTAAAGTGCTTTTTGCTGTAATTGCTATGTATGTAGGATCCCAACCTCTGACACATTTTTGTTGCCTAAAATCAGAATATCATCTGCCAGTGCCTTGTCTATCCCATATTTAAATATCTGCAACTGCTGATCTGTGTTTAATCTGCTATTTTTCCAATCAATTAATTTGTGCCAGATCCCTTTTCATTCCACGGAAATTAACTCATTTCCAGTCCACTACCCGTACTTCTGACTCCTCCTTTAACTATTCCAATGCAAAACTAATTAGGCTATTGTCACTATTTACTTAGCTTCAGGTCGCTTAGTTCTCTGACGTGGCCCAGTACCACATCTAACAGTGTTTTCTGCAATGTTTTATTCAGAATACTAGTTGATGAAACAGCCCTGAATAAATTCTAAGAAGCCGTCACCCCTCAGGATCGGTTCCTGTTACTGCATATAAATATTTATAGCCAAATATATTTGTTTTGTCTGATTGTAAGATTAGTCAATGGATGAAAATGTACCCTAGGAGCTTGGGGTGAAAATGGAGGAATTTATACCATCAAATAAATGCAAGTAATGGCAACAGCAAAGAAATGGAAAGTGAAGGGTTAATGTAGATGGCCTTCAGTGGTTACTAGGCAACCCCTACTAGAGGGAGCTACAGAGTTATTTTCTAATCATTGCACAGGCTCTTACTGAATTCACTCGATACTAAGATGCCTTAGAGCTTTGTCTTTTCTGAGGAAGCATTTCTCTCATTTTTGATGGCTTTGTGATATACACACTTATAAATAATGGAATATTATTGATTCCAGGGCTTTCAACATTTTTAGATTTACACCTTAATTGAACCCCAGTTAAGTATGCCAAATCTCACCCCCTGAATTTTATATAATCTATAACCTGTAAAATCAAAATGTCTCGTGAAATTTAGGGAGTTGAAATGAGAGATGTTCAACGACTTGACAGATAAAAATAGTGTGCTGTTCAGAGATAAAAGTTATGAAGTTCTGTTTAAAGATCTTTTCAAAATATATTTCATTTGTCATCTTTACAACCACTTCATTTTTCATATTTTTAATCTTAATACTACCTTTTACTGCCTATGTCTTCCCAGCAAAGAGGTTGAGCGGATGACCTACCAAAAGATGTCTGCTAACTCCACTCCATAACCAGGTGCACCAGAGCAAACCAGGTTGACTTACCCTCAATTATCCCACTCTGCAGGAGAAGGGCCTTAGCTCAGCTTGATGCTTTCTGCTGATGACCCAGCTCAGATTGAGCATCTCAACACGAAGGGAAATTGGAGGTGTGAATCAATGTCCTGCCATTCTGTGCCACGATGCTGTCACCGTTCGATGAAGTTGCAGCTGAATTCACTGGGATTGTTGGAAGGAACATCTTAATATGTCTAAGCTTTTATGGGCAGCTCACAAACACAGAAAGACTTCAAAGAAACAGGCAGGCTGGGTGACATTTCAGAGCTGATGATGGAAAACAAGAAGGGACAAACAAAGGTAGAAATTTGAAATCATTAGCTAGTGCATACTGTCACAAAATCAATTTTATAAACATTGTTTACAATGCAATTGAAATGACTTAAGTATGTTGTGATTCTTCCATTTAAGATCTATATTGTACCTGCTATACTATCTGACATTGTAAAATATATTTTCACTTGTTGAAGGAGCTTGCAATACATATTGTGTAAAATTTAACTTTGCAACATTGTTGCTGGCTGTAGATTCAAATCTTGCTTACCATTCTACCAACAAATTGGCAATCTTAAGGCCAAAACAAAGTGATCAAAGAGAGTGGGAGCTAATTCAAGAAAGATTGAATATGAGACATAAAGTTACAATCAGGCAGGGATAAATTACCTCTGGATGATAAGTTAGGTGCTAACCATGGGTAGCATTTTCACTTCCGAGTCAGACGTTCATAGGTTCAAAGCATCACTCAAGGGTCTTGAGAACGCAGCCTAGGTTGATTCAGGACTGATGGAGTGCTCCACTCTCTGACTTTGCCTTTCAATGATGCAGTGAATCAAGGTGCAAGCTACCTGCTCAAGTGTATGTAAAATATTCCATTGCATTATTCAAAGAAGAGTAGGACCCATCCGCACAATGTCTTCAAGCAATACCAGCGGCAGAGTATCTGGTCATTTATCACATTGCTCTTAATGTAAGTGTGCCATGAAGAAATTAGCTGCTGCTTCTCTCCATTGCAATAGTGGTTATTCTTCATTTTGTTTTAAACAGTTTGGGAGGCTTGGAGATTGTAAAAGGGAACTGGAAAGCTAGAAAGAGCCTTGCATTGCCATATAAAGTGACACACAGGCACCAAACTGGGCAGCAGCAGGTTTTCACTGTGATCAAGGACTCTGGGGGTGGAAGTTCCACCTACAAATTAAAGGCTGAGAGCAGAATTGAACTGCAGGGAACTGGGGAGGCGGTGGCTGCTGCTGCTGATGCTATACCTACCTGGGACAATAGATCGCCTCTGCATTCTCGGTCACAGGTGAGTGATGGTGGGAGGAGCTGCAGAGTGGGAGACCCCGGGGAATAGTGAGGGAGGCCAGCAGCAAGGTGAGGGGTGGTGACTCTCAGTAGGCACCCCTTTCTAAAGTTGGGTTCCTTGATCAGGGTGTCTTTGAATGAGGTGCAGCCCATTGGGAGCTCCAAGCAATCATGCTAGAGTTTGCTTATTGTGCTCCCTGGATGACAAGGCTCCATGCCTACTGCTGTGTTAATACCAGTTGCAGCAACATGAGGCTGTAAAGTGGGCATTAATTGCTCAACTAAAGGCCTCAATTAATAGCAGGTGAGAAAGGCCATCCAAGTGCCTTTTTGCCACAGAGTTCATCAGGTTGCATCATGAATGTGGTAGGGCCATGAATGACCACTCTCCTGCTTGATTAAATGCCTTCCTACCACTAATAGGGGCACAACATTCAATTTTGCTCCTTGTGAGGGATGAAACATGCTATCACTGAACTGAAAGTGGAATGTGACAAGGACATTGGGGCTACTGTGTCCTTCTTAATGTTAGCGAATGAAGTACATTAAAGGGTGGCCAATGTCTAACATAGGGATTGTGGCAATCAATTGGCATAAGCAAGCTTCCACAAACTGGCTTCATGTTTGTGATATTATTTGAGGGAAAAACCTGGATAAACTTTTTCGATCTATGGGAGGCAGGCAGGGTCTTAGCTTAATATCTCATTCAAAGAGTGATATCTACAACACTGCAGCCATGGACTATCAGTCTAGAGTCTTTGGAGTTGCACTTGAGCCCACATATTTATGATTTGGAGGCTCGCACAGAGACACAGCTGTCAGGGAAGAAGAAAGATTCTACAATTTTATCAATAAACCAGGTTTTAAAGGTATAGACTTGTAGAGATCTACAGCACAGAAAAAGACCCTTCAGCTCATTTGAGTCTGTGCTGGTCAAAAATAATCACCTAACTATTCTAATCCTATTTTCCAGCGCTTGGCCTGTAGACTTGTACACTTGTGATGCCAAGACATACATTTGAATACTTCTCAAACGTTATGAGAATTTCTGCCTCTACCACCCATACAAGATGGCAACAAAAATTGGCACTTGACATTGATTGCATTAGTAGCTTCCCACATGCTTGTCGTGGTTTTCTGTGCAACAATTTTCAATCATTGGGAATTTGGTTCAGCGCAGTTTCCTTTTCAAGGGTTTGGGAACCTCTGTGAACAGGACGAGCATTAGCAACCAAATAGATTGAAGAATACTTGTTTTGCCATGCAAAGACTAAGCTGAGAAGTGTAAGCCAAAATATTTAATTCAAGTTAAAACTGTATACAGAGGGAAAGATAAATGGGATTAAGTGAAGAGATAAAAGACACAAAGAGAAAGTAAAATAAGACCCATGTTTTTAACCTCGAACAATAATTAACATCTGAAGGAATAAGATCCCACTCTTGTAAACATTTCAAGACCTGAGAGGTTGGCAGTAATTAAGAAGGATCAAGATGTTAACAAATTGCTCACTCTTGAATGGACAAGCCTGTACTTTTCCTGTAGTATTTAATGGGATCAAATGGTAAGTACATGAAGTTACCAGTCTGCACATGATTGAATGCCAAAAATATTCGCAAACTACAGTTTTGCGATGTTCGTGCAAGGGCAGGTAAAATTGTACTGCAACTTCCTGATTTCTGTATTGCTTGTTGATTTTATTGCAGAATAGTAATGAATATGCACAGCCCAAATATTGTTCCAATCACACAACCTGTGCAATTATATATTCTGAAAATGTTGGGTAATAAAATGTACAACTGCATCAAAATGTAGATTTTTCTAAAATGCTACAAAACAACAAAAATAAATTTGTTGCCAATTCAACACTCGGTGAGCAGTCGCAGTGCTTGTGATATCAATGCTTGTGATATCGCTGGACACTTTGCAATGACACCTTTTAGGGGAACACCACAAATGTTCACTAATGAAAAATCACTGATAAATATACTGAAGCAACCAATTCACCCATATTCTCCACTCTTTAAAATGTGTAGATATGTAGGCAATGTTTCAAGCAGAAGAATGAATACATTTAGCTGCAGGATTTGGGATGTACCTTGCAACGAATACATCGGGAAGGGGAGAGGAGAACAGAGCAGTGAACAGACCAGTGAGGGTAATGGTGAGCTGAGTAGGAAGGGGTGAGGAGAATGTTGCTGTAGGTGGGGCAGCAAAAGGACTGGAAAATGGTTTGGTGAGAAAGAAGGAGCAACACCGGCCACACTATTACGGATCCAGTTGCAGTGATGTTATACAATGATTGTATCAAATGCGTCAATTTCCTTTTCTTGTGCGTTGGCAGAAGATACAGCTAAATACATAATGTTCGTGGAATGGCCCATTTTATAGTGGTAAGTTAAAAACTCCAATTTGATTTTTTTTTAATGCAAAGCATTTTCAAACATCAGAACATTAAAGAAAATTATTCCTTTATTTGACGTAGGTGTCACTTGCAAGGTCAGGATTTGGTGCCATGCCTAATTGTCCTGGAACTGAGTGACTGTTACACCATTCAAAAGTCAACTATGTTGTTGTGGATCTGGAGCCATATGTAGACCAGGCTGATAAGGATGAGATGCTTCCTTTCTTAAAAAAACAGTATAATGAACCAGATGGGTTTTTATAACAATCAATTCCCGTTTCATGGCCACTATTACTGAGACTAGCTAATATAGTATATCTCTGTAGGGCTGAGGAAATACAAAGCCCCTTTCAGTTGTGCTGTTCCCACCCCCTTCTATTCTATACCACCTAAGTCTGAAAGAGAGATGGCAGAATGTCCATGATTGAGTTTCACTGTATCTGGGGATGCAGAGACAGCGGGGTGTGAAGCATTGTATCCTTGTGAAATGTGTGATGGGATAATTTGAGTAATGTCATTGGGTTAGTCATTCAGGAGCCCAGGCTATAGTCTTGGGCATGTGTTCAAGTCCTGCCATGGCAATTGGAGCAATTTTAAATTCAATTGGTAAAATCTGCAATTGAAAACTCAGTCCCAATGATTTTGATCATGATGACCATCAATGATTCTTACAAAAGTCCACTTCATTCATAAATGTCATTTTATGGAAGGATATTTACCATCCTTATCTGGTTTAGACTACATGTGACTCCAGACCCACCCACAGTAATGTGGTTGGCTTTTAATACCTGCTCTTTGTTCAAGTGCAATTAGGGATGGGTACCAAAGATTTACCTTGTCAGCCAATGCCCACGCACATGAAAGAATAAAGAAAATCATAGGTTCTGCTGGTTATTTTGTTAAAACTCTGGCAGGAGACCTGTGGGACTGTTGACAACAGGTGATGGTTATTAGCATCATCAGTTTTTAATTGACTTGTAATTGGCAGAAGGAAAATTTTGAAGCTTGGACAATGGTTTGAGAAGAAATAAATGGATTTGACAATCTTGAGATGTTACCACAGTGCCTCACAATCAATTAAATACTTTTGAAAAGTTGTAATGTAGGAAACAGGACATCCATTTGCATATAACAAGATCTTGTAAACAATCTTAATGAGCAGATAATCTTTTGACATTCAGTTTGAGGGATAGAGAAACAGATACATTTATAAGGGCATAAAAGCAGAAGTAGCTAGAATGAATTGGGAAATTAGGTTGAGTATAGGTGAATAGAAATATAGTATTAATATTTATGGGGAAATTTCAGAATACACAGAATGGATAAATTCCAAGGGAGGACCTAACATCCACAGTTAACTAAAAAATGTTAGTATTGAATTTAAAGAAATAAAATGGTACAAAGATGGGTGGCAAGTCAGAAGGGTGAATGGGATTTAAAAACAGCAAAGATTGGCTAAAAGATTAATAGGAAGGAAAAGTCATGGTATGAGAGAAAGCTAACTGGAAATATAAAAACAGATGGTAACAATTTCTATAGAAAAGTTAAGAAGCATTAACAAAGTGAGCTTTAGTCCTGTTGAAAGTGAATCTGGGGAGTAGTAATGGAATAGAAGGAGATTGCAGATGAATTGAACAACTTTTTTGCATTTGTTCTTACAATGGAGGATACAAGTAACATCCCAGAAATGGTTGTAAATCATGAAATGGAAGGAATGGAGGAAGTCAAGAAAATTACAGTTACCAAATCAGAAGAGCAAAAAGAAGGTATGAGATGGATCTGGCAGATAGGGGTAAAGGTAATCCCAAGAGGTTCTATAGCTATATTAAGAGTAAAAGGATGGCTAGGGAGAGAATAAGTCCCTTTAAAGATTAGCATAGCCGTCGGTGTGGAGAGAAATGAGACAGGGGAGATTTTTAATGAATATTCCTCCTCCATGTTTACTGAAGCGAAAATCATGGATGCTAAGGGAATAAGGGAAACCAGTGGGGATGTTTTGGACAGCATGCATTTTACCAGAGAGAAGGTGTTTGTAGCCTTAGATCGCATTAATGTGGATAAGTCCCCTGGGCCTGATCAAGTCCATCCTCGTACATTGTGGGAGGTTAGGGAACAAATTTCAGAGGCCCTAGCAGAGATTTTTGCTTCATCTTTAGCCACTGGTGAAGTTCCGGAAGACTGGAGGGTGAGTAATGTTGTTCCATTGTTTAAGAAAGATAGCAAAGACAAGCCAGGGAACTACAGGCCAGTGAGCCTGACATCCATGGTAGGTAAGTTATTGGAGAGGGTACTTGGGGACAGGATCAACCAACATTTGGATAATCAAGGTGTGATTAGGAATAGTCAGCATAGATTTGTGTGTGGGAAGTCATGTCTGACAAATATCTTAGAGCTTCTTGAAGAGGTATCCAAGAAGATAGATGAGGGTAGGGCAGTGGATGTTGTCTATATGGACTTTAGTAAGGCCTTTGACAAGGTCCTGTATGGCAGGTTAGTCATGAAGGTTAGATCGCATGGGATCCAGGGAGAGCTAGCTAATTGGATTCAAAACGGGCTCAATGGAAGGAAGCAGAGGGTGATGGTTGAAGGTTGTTATTTGGTCTGAAGGCCTGTGACTAGTGGTGTGCCGCAGGGGTCGGAGCTGGGATCTTTGTTATTTTTTCCTTTATTCATTCATGGGATGAGGGTGTCACTGGCCAGGCAGCATTTATTGCCCATCCCTAATTGCCCAGAGGACAGTTAAGAGTCAACCACATTGCTGTGGGTCCGGACTCACATGTAGGCCAGACCAGGTAAGGATGGCAGTTTCTTTCCCTAAAGGACATTAGTGAACCAGATGGTCATCATTGGACTCTTAGTTCCAGATATTCATCGAATTCAAATTCCACCATCTGCCATGGCGGGATTCAAACCTGGGTCCCCAGAACGTTATCTGGGCTTCTGGATTAACAGTCCAGTGATAATACCACTAGGCCATCACCTCCCCTGTTATTTACATAAATGTTCTGGATGTTAATGTACAAGGTATGATTAGTAAGTTTGCAGATGATAAAAAATTAGGAGGTATCATTGACAGTGAAGAAGGCTATCAACAGTTACAGAGGGATCTTGATCGGATGGGAATATAGGCTTAGGATTGACAAATGCAATTCAATACAGATAACTGTGAGGTGTTGCATTTTGGAAAGTCAAACCAAGGTAGGACTTGTACAGTAAATGGTAAGGTCCTGAGGAGTGTTGTGGAACAGAGTGACCTAGGAATACAAGTGCATCATTCAATGAAAGCAGCACCACAGGTGCACAGGGTGGTGAAGAAGGCATTTAGCATGCTGGCCTTCATCGGTCGAGGCATTGAATATAGAAGTCAGGACATTTTGTTACAGTTGCAAAACTGTGTGAGGCCACACTTGGAGTAAGTACTGTGGACAGTTTTGATCACCCTGTTATGGGAAAGATGTAGTTAAACTGGCAAGTGTGTAAAGAAGATTTACAAGGATGTTGCCAGGACCAGTAGGCTGAGTTAATAGGGAGAGGTTGGCCAGGATAGGACTTTATTCCTTAGAACATAGGAGAATGAGGGGTGACCTTATTGAGGTGTATAAAATCATGAGGGGCATAGATAGGATGAATGCATGTAGTCTTTTTCCCAGGAATGGGGAATTGAGAACTAGAGGGCATAGGTTTAAGGTGAGCGGGGGAAGATTTAAGAAGGACCTGAGGGGCAACTTCTTCATGCAGAGAGTGATGCGTATATGGAATGGGCTGCCAGAGAAAGTGGTTGAGGCAGGTACAATAGGAATATTTAAAAAAACATTTGGATAGGAACATGGATGGAAGGGTTTTAGAGGGATATGGACCAAATGTGGGCAATTGGAACTAGCTGACAGGGCACCATGGTCAGCATGGACCAGTTTGGGCTGAAGGGCCTGTTTCCAGGCTGTATTACTCTGACTCAATGACCAGGGAAGTGGCACTGAACTAATGACTGGATTTGCAGCTATCAAATCCTGGGGCTGTGATGGACTTCATCCTTGGCCTTAAAAGAAGTGGCTAGGGAGACAGTTGATGCATTGGTTTTAAATTTCCAAAATTCCTTCGATTTAGGAAAGGTTCCATTAGAAAGTGAGGTCTGGCGACATCTGTGGAGAGAAAAACAGTTAAGTTTTCTTGAATTCAATGACCCTTTCTGACGAAGGGCAGCAGATACGTGGGAACACCACTGCCTGCATGATCCCCTCCAAGCCACTCACCATCTGGATTTGGAAATATATCTCTGATCTTTCAGTGTTGCTGGGTCCAATTCCTGGAATTCTACTCTTGATGGCATTTTGGAGATAGCTGCAGCAGTTCAACAAGGCAGCTAGCCATTACCCTCTCAAGGAATGGGAAATAAATACTGGCCCAGCCCATATCCTGTGAGTGAATAAAAATAAAACCCAGGTGCGAGAATTGTAAAAGATTAGTATGCAGTTACAGCAAGTAATTAGGAAAGCTGATAGAAAGTTGCCTCTTGCTAGAGGAATTGAATACAAAAGTAGGGAGATTATGCTTTAGTTATACTTGACACCAGAAGTATTGTGCACAGAATTGGTCACCTTATTTAAGGAAGGATACAGCTGTATTAGGAGCAGTTGAGAAGACCAGTAGAGGTTGCTGCTGCTCTCTGCATCTTCCTTGGATTGGATCTTGAGTGAACATCACAAGATGAAGGCCCTCTTCCAGCCTGTTCCCACAACACAAATTTATTCACTATCAAGATGCATGGTAGACCATTGGACGATGTGGGTCAATTCTCTTAATGTGGGAGCCTCCTTTTAGTAAAGGTAGACACTAATGATGAAATTCAACATTATCTTCATTGTGCAAAGTTCATGGTTTACAAGGTAGTAATGCTGCCTGCCCCACTGTATGCATCAGAGACACGGACAATGTACAGTTGACACTTCAAAACCCTTGAAATATCAGCAGCAATGCCTCCACAAAATTCTTGAAATACAATGGCGGATATGTGCTTCAGTATCAGTGTCTTCTCTCAGGCTAATATCTCCAATATTGAGGTATTGATTAGACAAACAGCTGTGTTGGGCGGACCATGTTTTCTGCATGGCTGATACAAACCTTCTAGAAGAAGTTCTCTACCCTGAGTTTCTTCACAGCAAGCAGTTACCTGGAAGGTAGAAAAACTGCTTCAAAGAAGTCCTCAAAACCTCCCTGAAAAATTGAAATATTTCCTCTGACTCCTGCTCAGGAGAAGAAGCATTCATGAAGGTGCCAATTATCCTGAGCATCTCTGACAGGCCCTGATAAAGATCAATGTAAACAGCAAAAAAAATGAAACACTACACCCCCCCCGCCACTTCCCCATTCCCCTGAGCATTTTATCAATCTGTGTCTTCAAACAACACCTACCCCACCTGTGGCAGGGTGTGTGGATCCAGCCTTAGCCTGTCTAGTCAGCTCATGACAAACAACTCCCAGAGTGGAAGAAAATCATCAGTCTCAAAGGACCTAAGAAGAAGTAGTTTAGACTAATGCCTGGAATGGCTTATCTTGTAAGGAAAGATAGGACCAGCTAAATTTGTATCCACTGGAGTTTAGAAGCATAAGAGGCAACTTGATTGAAACATATAAGATTCTGAGAAGTCTCAAAACTCTAGTCCTAGATGGTCACTGTTTTGAATTTTGGGGTCACCTGTGTAAGAAGGACATGAGAATTTTTTTTTTCTCTGAGAGTTGTTAGTCTTTGGAATTCTTTCTCAAAAGGCTATGGAAGCAAAGTCTTTGAATTTCTTTAAGGTAGTGGTAGATAGATTCTTAATAAGCAAGGGGACCGGTGAAAGGATATTGGATGTAGGTGGGAGCCTGGAGTAATATGATCAGCTATGATTTTATTGAATGGCCTAGCAGGCTCACGGGGCTAAGTTGCCTATGCCTGCTCTAATTCATATGTTCATTTTTTTCAAATCACCCACAGGATGTGGATGTTGGTGACTGGGCCAACATTAAATGCCCATCCCTAATTGTTCTTGAGAAGGTGATGGTGAGCTGCTGTCTTGAACCATTGCAGTCCATTTGGATTAAGTAGATCCACAATGCTGTTAGGAAGGGAATTTCAGGGTTTTGACCCGTGACACTGAAGGGATGGTGAGTGGCTTGGAGTAGAATTGCAGGTGGTGGTGTTCCTGTGTATCTGTTGCCTTTGACCTTCTAGATGGTGATGGTCATGGGTTTGGAAAGTGCTGTCGAGGGAGCCCTGGTGAATTTTTGTACCGGGTACACACTGCTGCTGCTGAGTACTTGTGATCTTTTATGACCACCTGAGAAGGTTCAGGGTTTAATGTCTCATGATAAAATTGGCCTCTCCAACTGTGCAGTACTGTCTCATTCTGAGTAGAATATAAATGCTAAACTTTCGTGTAGTACCTAGCTTTCTGCAATCTTATGATTAAGGGGTAGGAGTGTGATCACTGAATCACTAAACTAGAAAACAATATAAACATTCACTACCCTAATCAACTTTTGAGCAGAAGGGGCAAAGTCCTGAAACAAATGAATTATTTGGCAGGTGAATTCCACATTCTCAAAATAAATTTTATGTATAATAGTATTTAATCACTGCCTTGCTGAAAGAGCTCAGCTAAAGGGCTGACACCTTCAGGTCCTCACACATTACAATCTGGTGTACAGTTGCTGACTGATATGTGAAGATCCATGAAAATGATAATACTTTAATTCCACAAATGCTTGATTGTATTGAAGATATGTTGCATCCAATGGTCCCTTTAGAATGTATTTGTTTTGCCAGGCCAGATTTTTTTGTTGCTTGGTATTTATCAGCGATAAAGGTACCTTCTAGGCTGCGCAGTTTAGCAGCAATATTGGTTGCAACAAAGCTCTGCTTCTTGCACAAAGAATAAAAGTAACAAAGGATAAATATTGGATGATTCTATAATTAATAGACTCCTAATACAGCTCAAGAAAACTATGATATAAGTAAGTGGCTCTGTTCAAAGTTGCATAATATTTTCTTAGCACTTGGACAGACACACATAGACACACAGACAGACTTCAAATAGGAACAGATGTCTTTAGAAATGCCCCTATTTCTTGGACTGATTATTTCCAGCTTCATTGTGTACTTGAGCCAGCAGGCATTCTGACTTAGCACATATTCAACATGACAGGAAAATAGATGTCATCAGTCCTTTCACCATTAATAAGGCAGTCACAACAAAGTTCACTGTGGCTTTACAAATTGTTGGTGAAGCCACGTTTCTCTGCATTCGGTAAACAATGAGGCATTGAGAATCCACCTAAATCAATCCATATTGTAGGAAAAGCCACAGTGGTGACCCCATGCTGGCCTCTGGTTAAAATTGCAGTTGGGCCCAGTGATGCAATTGGATCCCAATCTGTATATTGACAGTACAAGCTGACAGAGTGGTAAGTCAAAAGCAGGACCTGTGGGAAAAGAGAAGGATCTCAACAGGTAGATCCCATGGGGGGTTTTAGCGGCTTGTTCATGTAATTCCCACTGTGTGAGCAGCATTATAATTGAATCTTAAAACACTGATCAGACTGATCAGTCTGCAAATTTCATATGTAGAATCATAGAATTCCTATAGTGCAGGAAGATGCAATTTGATCTGTCAAGTCTGCACCAATCCTCTGAAGAGCATTCCGCCCAGACACGGTCCCAACCCTATTCTCATAACGCCACATTTACCATGGCTAATCGACCTAACTTGCATATCTTTTGGACTGAGAAGAAACTGGAGCGCCCAATGGATACCCATGCAGACATAGGGAGAACATGCAAACTCCACACAGTCACCAGCATCCCTGGTGCTGTGAGGCAACCGTGCTGACCACTGTGCCACCATGCTGCCCCTTGTGTGTTCTGAAAAGTCACTTCAAACTGTTGAAGCCGTCACTCCCCAGAAGACCATTTCACGCTGTCCTTTATCAAACTGTAGAAGGTATGTTCTTGAGAGGGATGTTTCTAAGTTTTGCGAACTTTGTTCATACATATTGAGTGAATCTTGATAAGTCTTATTGCTTCAACTTACTATTTTTTACCCTTCAAACATCAATCTTGTGACATTCTATTTCTGCCTTATAAACAAGATGGAAGATTAAAATGATGAAATGAAATGGCGTATGCAAAATCCTACTAAATGGCAATATGGTGGTGGTCAAATTCAGTAGACAACTTTTATTGTATTATCTTAAATGCTAACAGTAACATAGAAGAAAATGTATTAGTCAAATCCTGAATGTTGTACTCTTGAGATAAAGGAGTTAGTTTTGTGGAATGGAATATTTTAAACTTCATGTGTCTGGATCCTGCTTTTTCTTCACTGGAACTTGATGCAGTGCCAGCCCTCTGCTTCTGGTAGCACTAATGGGACATCAGAAATGCCACCTTCTGCATTTTTAAAAATTTGTATTAATTTATGGAATGTGGGCATTGCTGGCTGTGCCAGCAGTTGTTACCCATTCCTCATTGCCCTTCAGAAGATAGTGGTGAGTTGTCTTCTTGAACCAATGCCATTATTTGGTGTAGGAGCCTCAACAATACTGTTTATACAGTAGTTCCAGGACCTTAACTCAGTGACACTGAAGGAACAGCAATATATTATCAAGTCAGGGTGGTGAGTGGCTTGGAGAGGACCTTGTGATTCTTAGTTTTGCCATGTATTTGCTGCCCTTCTTCTAGATGGTAGTAATTGTTGGTTTGGAAGGTGGTGTCTGAGGAGGCTGGGTATATTTCTGAAGTACATTTTTAGAGGACACACACTAAATGTCAGTTGTGAAGGGAGCGAATATTTATGGACGTAGGACCAATCAAACAGACTGCTTTGTCCTGGATGGTGTCAAAATTCTTGTGTTGTTGGAGCTGCACTCATCCAGCCAGTGGGGAGTGATTCCATCAAATTCCTGACTTGTGCCATGTAAATGGCAGGCAGGCTTTGGAAAGTCAGAAGGTGAGTTACTCACTGCAGTATTCCTAACCTCTAACCTGCTCTTATAGCCTCCATATTTAATTGAGTCCAGTTCATCTTCTGGTCAATGGTAACAAAGGGCTATTGGTACTCATGAATTCAGTAATGGCGATGTCATTGAATGTCAAGGTGATAGATTTTCTCTTGTTGGAAATGTTCATTGCATGGCACTTCTGTGGCACAATTGTTGCATGTCACTTGTCAGTCCAAGCCTGGATATCGCCCAGGTCTTGCTCCATTTGGTGTACTTCAGTAGCTGAGGAGTTGCAAATGGTGCTTAGAATTGTGCAACGATCAGCGAACATCTCCGATTCTGACCTAATGACAAAGGAAAATCATTAATGAAGCAGCTGAAGGTGGTTGCGCCCGAGACATTGCCCTGAGGACCTCCTGTAGAGATGTCCTGGAGCGAGATGACTGACCTCCAACAACCACAACCATCTTCCTTTGTGCTAGGTATGACTCCAACCAGTGGAAACATTTCCCCTGGTTTGCATTGACTCTAGTTTTGCTAAGGATCCTCGATGCCACACTCAGGAAATGCAACTCAATGTGTAGGTCAGTCACTCTTGTTTTACTTCTGAAACTTGGCTGTTTTATCCATGTTTGGACCAAGTTTGTAATGAGGTCAGGAGCTGAGTGGCCCTGGCGGAACTCAAACTGAGCACCAGTGAGTAGGTTATTGCTAAGCAAGTGCTGCTTTATAGCGCTGTTGATGATACCTTCCGTTACTACACTGTCAGTGAAGTTTAGACAGATTAATTGTTCACGTTGAATTTGTCCTGCTCTTTGTGTACAGCAAATATTTGGGCAATCTTCCACGTTGTTGAGTAAATGCCAACATTTTATTTTAGTGTACTGGAACATCTTGGCTAAGGGATTGGCAAATTCTGGAACACAATTCTTAAGTACTATTGATGAAGTGCTGTCAGTGCCATCAATCTGCAAGTTCCCCTCCAAGCCACTCATCATCCTGACTTGGAACTATATCGACATTCCTTCACTGTTGCCAGGTCAAAATTCTGGAATTCCCTCCCAAATGGCATTGTCGGCCTAACTACAGGACATGAACTGAAGCAGTTTAAGAATACCCACTTGGCAGTTTTTTCTGGAGTTTGCTGTGAAAACTTCAGCCTTATCTTTTGTGCTGATGATTTCCCCCATCATTGAGGATAGGACATTTGTGGAGCTTCCCCCTTCAGTCAGTGAACAAAGCATTTCTCCTGAAAGATCATCCAGTTGTTCTGACAATGTAATAGCTTGAATGATCATTTTCTTTGACTGTGGCTTCTGATTCCCAGTGCTGTATCCAAACTCCCTATCTTGGTTTTAAGCTTGACAGAGTTTTCACTCTATGTCTAGGGTTGTACTTTTTTTTGGAGCAGCTTTTCTGTACTTGTTTTACCTGCTAGTGATATTGAGATATTGTATTTTGGCCTGAGGTTGTGTTTTATAGCTAGTAAGACCGTGAGATAGTGGAGCAGAATTAGGCCATTCGGCCCATTGAGTCTATTACGCAATTCAATCACGGCTGATATGTTTCTCAACCCCATTCTTCTGCCTTCTCCCTGTAACCTTTGATCCCCTTACTAATCAAGAACCTATCTATCTCTGTCTTAAATGCACTCAATGACTTGGCCCCCAGAGTCATGGAGTCATGGAGTCATGGAAACAGACCCTTTAATCTAACTTATCCATGCAAACGAAGTTTCCCAAACTAAACTGGTTCTACTTGCCTGCCTTTGGCCCATATCCCTGTAAACCTTTCCTATTCATGTACCTGACCAAATGTCTGTTAAATGTTATAACTACCACCTCCTCTGGCAGTTTATTCTACATGTGACCCACTGTCTGTGTGAAAAAGTTGCCCCTCAGTTTTCTTTTAAATCTTCTCTCACCTTAAAACTACAGGACATAGGTTTAAACTCCCCTATGCTAGGGAAAAGACCTTTGCTATTCACCTTTATCCATGCACCTCATGAATTTATAAATGTCTGTAAGGTCACCTCTCAACCTCCTACGCTTCAGTGAAAGAAGTTCCAGCCTATCCAGCCTCTTCTTATAGCATTAGTTCTGGTAAATCTTTTCTGAACCTCTCTCCAATTTAATAACATCCTTCCTATAGCAGGGTGACTAGAACTGTACACAGTACTTCAAAAGTGGCCTCACCAAAATTCTGTACAACCTTAACATGATGTCTGAACTGCTATACCTAATAGTCTGAACAATGAAGGCAAATGTGCAAAATGTATTCTTAATCATCCTGTCTACCTGTGACGCAAAAAACAATGTACCTCTGTTCGACAACACTACCCAGTGCCCTACCATTAACTGTAAAAGTCCTGCAGTTGTTCGCTTTACCAAAATGCAATACCTTGAATTTATCCAAATTAAACTCCATCTGCCACTCCACAGCCCATTGGCCCAAATGACGAAGATCCTTTGTAATCTTAGATAACCTCCTTGTTGTCGACTATACCACCAATTTTGGTGTCATCTGCAAGCTTACTAACCATTCCTCCTAAATTCCCTTCCAAACCGTTTATTATAAATGACAAACAGCAGTGGACCCAGCACCATGCAGTCTACAGATCCACCACCCTCTGACTGAAGAAATTCCTCCTCATCTCAGTTCTAAAGGTTTGTCCCTTCACTCTGTGCCCTCGGGTCCTAGTCTTTCCTGCTAGTGGAAATGTCTTCTCCACATCCACCATAACCAGGTCTGTCAGTATTCTGTAAGTTTCAATCAGATTCCCCCTCATCCTTCTAAAATCCATTGAAAACAGACCCAGAGCCCTCAACTGCTCCTCATTTAACAAGCCATTCATCCCTTCAATCATTCTTGTAAACCTTCTCTGGACCACCTCTAAGGCCAGCACATCCTTAGATACAGGGCCCAAAACTGCTCACAATATTCCAAATGTGATATGACCAGAGCCTTATACAGCCTTAGCAGGTCAATCCTGCTCTCATATTCTAGCCCTAAGAATTACCCTAAGAAAACCCTGCCACTGCTGCTCTGCTAGATTCCCCTTCTAAAAGACTCTGGCCAGCTCCTCCCTCATTTTGTAGTTATCTTTATCAATTATAATACCATTACATCTGATTCCAGCTTCTCCCTCTCAAACTGAAAGGTGAATTCAATCATATTATTGCTTTTGACCCCGAGGGATTCCTTCACCTTAAGCTCCCTAATCAAGTCTGCCTCCTTACACATCACCAAATCCAGAATTGCCTGTTCCCTTGTGGGGTCTACCACAAGCTGCTCCAAAAAACCATCTTGTAGACATTCCATAAATTCATTTTCTTGGATCAGCTACCAACCTGATTTTCTCAGTCCACCTGAATATTGAAGACTCCCATGATTATTGTAATAGTGCCTTTCTTGCGTGCTTTATCTATCTCCTGATTTATTTTCCATCCCACCTCCTGATTGTATAGGCTTCCTAGCAACATAACTCCCATTAGGGTTTTTTTTTCTTTCATATATCATGTTTTAACCCCCTTCTCATTAACAATTCAGCTAGTGAGTACCCAATATTCCATCATGTTGCTATGTAACTGAGTATAGCTTATTTCCAGTTTGAGTTCTGTTATTACATCAGCTGATGTAATTACTGGACAAGTCAGAAATTCAGACTGAAATCTGGCTTGTTAGATAATATTTTTGTTTTGGTTTGGTTTTAATGAGGTGGTCTGTCACTGAAGCATAAGCACTCGATGTTGCAGATTTTATTTTAACTATAAAACAGAAATATATTAACTAGAGGGAAGGATAAAATAGAATAAACAAAACTGCTTAATTCCACCACAAATTAAAAGATTTTTATGCACACTGTAAAAGGATAGTCCCATTAATCACAACACTCCTTTACAAATTACAAGAAAATCCTTTGTATAGTAACAAAAAGCAGCCCTTGTACAGTTCTCACTGCAGGTAAAAATAAAATCTTTACCTATAACCTTGTATATGCCTAAGGCGACTGTGACTTTAACTCCTCGACTGGAGATGCTGAAAGCTTCTTCCTAGAGCTTATACACATGAGCTTAAACACACTCAGCTTCCAGTAACCTATTCAGTGTTTTATTCCAACAGTTGTGGTTTAAGAATATCATTAATTCCTTACTCTAAGGCAATCTAATTTTATTATATTCGCCCCTTCTCAGGAGCACTGTTCTATACAACCATCTCCATCCAAGGACTTCACAGAACTGCACAAAAACAAGGTAAAACTGAAACAAGTCTTCATTTCTAAGTTATGGGTGTTTCCGCTAAGCTTAAAAATCGATGGAGGGAAGAACTTGTGACTTGGTTGATGCCTGTCTCTAAATTGAACTTCCTGAAATCCTTGTTCACATATTCAATTCCATTGTCCAATATTAATTCTTTATGGAAAGTGTAGATTGTGAAAATCCTTTGTACTGTGAATTTTATGATGTCTATGAAGTTTCTTTGGAATTTTTACCGACACCAACTTTGGTACAATCATTCTAAAGTTGTACATCAGTCAATCTTCCACTGTTGCCAAGCATTGACTTTGTTTGTGATACCTTTTCAGCACTCGATTTTCTGAATTATATTTCAACCACTCTTGCATACAAAGTTGTCTGACCTTTTGTCTACTCCTTGTCCACTTTTTGAGCTGTACACATTTCTGAGTTTTCCCTAAATTGCTGGTAAAACATTTAGTTATTGCTGTAGAAAAGACGACTACTACTACTTCAAAAAGAAGATCTTTTTTTCCTGCTTGATCCATTGCTGTCCTTGAGAGTTTATCCACCATCACTTACTTCATCCTTGCTGGGAACATAATTGTATCTCATCAATCTAAACCTGAATCTCTAAATGTTTGTAGGCATTTTTGAGATTTCTTTCAATTTCAATAATGTTATCAAAGATTATGGTCCAATTCAACCTGGAGTTTAGTTCTCAGAAATAGTCTGTGAGCCTTTCACATCCCTATGTAATGGCTAATGGCATCCTTTTCAATGATTACATACCTCTGTTCAATTTTTTTCAAAGCTCCCAACATAAAATCTGCAGGTTTTCTTGTTCCATCCAGTTACACTAAAGTAAGGAATACACCTGCTCCTGTGGACAATGCACCTTCAGCTTCTATAGTGAATAAACCTTGATTTGTAATGTGCCAAAATATCAGTAGAAAATAACTTTTTTAAAAAATCTTTCCAAATGCTACAGTTTGTTTCTAACTTCAATACTATTGCTGTCCTTTCTCCAAAAGCTGTCTGGTGGATTGAATAAGACTGGCTAAATTAGGGATAGTTTATTTACTATGATTATTCATAGAATCATAGAATCCCTACAGTGTGGAAACAGGCCCTTCGGCCCAACAAGTCCACACCGACCCTTGGAGCATCCCACCCAGACCCATCCCCCTATAACCCAGCTAATCTACAGACCCCTGAACACTATGGGCAATTTAGCATTATCAATCCACCTCACCTGCACATTTTTGGACTGTGGGAGGAAACTGGAGTACCCGGAGGAAACCGGAGGAAACCCACGCAGACATGGGGAGAATGTGCAAACTCCACACAGACAGTCGCCCGAGGGTGGAATTGAACCCAGGTCCCTGGCGCTGTGAGGCAGCAGTGCTAACCACTGAGCCACCGTGCTGATTTATGATGCTGAAGAAGTGCTGTAGACCATTTATGCACCTTGGTACTAGAAATTCACCGATAGCTCCCTTGTTTTCATTGGACCCACTGTGATGCATTGTTTTTGAACATTGTTACTGTGAAGAACTGACTCCTCTCATTTGGTGCATTCTGCAGTGCTTGCGACATATCCCTGACCCTTTGGTTGTGTCCTTTCTTTACTTTACTATGCACTAGAATATCCATATGGCAAATGGATCCCACTTCCCTTCAGGATTCTAGACATTGCCTTTTGGAAGTTCTCTGGTGCAGACAAGATTCCAAATGGTAAATAGTTGAAGCAATATTGCTTGAATGATGTAATAAATGTATCAGCAATCTTTCAAGGGTATCTGCCAGAACCTACTGCCGGCGCCTAGTTTCATGAAAAATTTGTTTTTATTGTCGAGAAATGAGAAAGGATGGATCTCCTCCTTTCTTACTCCTTTATCTGCAAATAATCTTTGTTTTCTGTTTGTTTGGGGTCAGTTACTAGGCCTGAGCATTATTAAATGCATTAAGTTGCTACAAGGCAGATGTTAGGAGTAGTAGGTGCTTCCTGCCAACATTTTCAAACTCCGAGCAGGAAACCTGCCATCCAAAAATACTGTCAAAAAGTATTTTGCATAGTTGTGGTTCCTTGTGTTACAGCAAAGATGTGTGAAGGCATTGCAGAGACACAAAAAGGTGAACAGAAATGATACAGAATTGAGAGTTCAAGAGAAAGGAATTCAGAAAGGCTCAGTTGGCTGGGCTTTATCGTGATTGGAGGGTTTGAGATATAGGGAGAGCCTGAATAGTCAGGGGCTGTTTTCCCTGGAACATCAGAGGCTGAGAAGTGACCTTTATAGATGTTTATAAAATCATGAGGGCCATGGACAGAATGAATAGCCAACGTCTTTTTCCCAGGATAGGGGAGTCCAAAACTGGAGGGTGTAGATTTGAAGTGAGAGGAGAAAGATTTAAAAGGGGCCTAATGGACAATTTTTTTCATGTGCAGGATGGTGTGTGTATGGAATGAGCTGCCAGGGGACGTGGTGGAGGCTGGTACAATTACAACATTTAAAAGGCATCTAGATGGGTATGTGAATATGAAGAGTTTACAGGGATATGGGCCAGATGCTGGCAAATGGGCCTAGATTAATTTAGGATATCTGGCCAGCATGGATGAGTTGGACTGAAGGGTCTGTTTCCGTGCTATACATCTGTAAACTCTATGACTCTAAAAGTGAAGACTGAGGGTCAAGTTAAAGGAGATCTTTAAAACTATGAAGAATCTTAAAGGGATAGGGTGAAAATGATTTTCTTATGGGGGTATCCATAAATATAAGCACTGGGAGTTTTGGCTCAGTTATGCTGTTTATCTCAAACACAAAATTATTATGATCCAGATGGAGGTTATTCATCCCATCATGCCTGCACTGGCTCTGTAAATAAGTGTAATGACTTAGTATCATTTGCCTGCCTTTTCCCCATAAGTTTGCACATTGTTTCTATTCAAATAATCATCCAGTGCTCTTTTGAATGCTTCAATTGATTCTGCCTCCACCACACTTCCAGGCAGTGCATTCCACACCAGAACCACTTGTTGTATGAAAACTTGTTTTCTCATGTCATTTTTGCTATGTTTGCAATTCACTTCAAATTTGTGCCCTCTTGTTTTCTTTCCTTACATGAACAGAACCAGTTTCTCCCTATCCTGCTATGCAGACCTCGCATAATTTTGAAAAATGTTTTTTGTATTAGATCTTCTTTTGGCTTTCTTTTCTCTTAGAAGTACAGTCCCAACCACTTCAGTCTATATTCACAACTGATGTTTCTCATCTCTGGAATCATTCTCATAAATCGCTTCTGCTTTCTTTGTAATGCGTTCACATCCTTCCTATAGTGTGACTTGCAGAACTGTATATAGTACTCTAGCTGAAGTCTTATAAGTGTCTTGTATAAGTTCTCTATAATGTTCTTTCTCTTTTGCTTGAGGCTTCTATTAAAAAAGCCCAGGTTGCTGTATACTGTATTAACTGATCTCTCCCACCTAACCTGCTACTTTCAATGATTTATGCACTTGTACATCCAGGTCCCTCTGCTCCTGCACTCCTTAAATATTGTACCCCTTATTTTACGTTGCCTGTCCATGTTCTTCCTACCAAAATCCATCATTTGACATTTCTCTGCAATGAAATTCATCAACCATGTATCTGCCCACACCACCAACTTGTCTATATCCTTTTGAAGTTCTATACTGCCCTCACCATTTAAAATGCTTCCAAGTTTCATATGCAAACTTTGAAACTCTGCCCTGCATGCCAAGATGTACGTCATTATTATATCCAATACTGACTCCTGGGGAAACTCCACTACAAAATTTCCTCCAGCCAAAAAAAATCCGTTGGCTATTACACACTGTTTCCTATTCAACAGGTAGTTTTGTATCCATATTGCTACTGTTCCTTTTATTCCATGAGCTGTAACGTTTCTCTCACATCTGATGTGTTTCACTTTACTGACTGCCTTTTAAAAGTCCATGTGCAGCACAACAACTCATTTATCTTCATTGAACCCTTCTGTTACCTCTTCAAAAAGGTCCAGCATGTCAGAAATCCATGCTGGCTCTTTCTAAACAATCCTTCCTTTTTTCATGTGAAAACAAATTCTATCTTGAATAATTGTTTCCAGGACTTTGCAATACTGAATTCAAACTGTCTGGTCTGCAATTTCAGCAATAATTTTTACAACCATTTCTGCATAAAGGAATAATATCTGTAATTCTCCAGTCCTCTGGTATCTCCCCTGAGTCTATGAAAGACTGAAAGATTATGGTCAGTGCCCCTGCAATTTCCACCCTCATTTCCTTCAATATCCTCGGATGTGTCTTATCCGGACCTGGTGCTTTGTCAACTTTAATTACTAGCAGTCTAGTCAACATTTGCCCCTTATCAATTTTGAACAATTTGAGCTTCCTTCTCCGTCACCATGGCCTGGGGAGCTTCTCCCTCTTGGTAAAGATAGATGCAAAGTACTCATTTAACATCTCAGCCATGCCTCTTACCCCCACATGTAAATCCTCTCTTTAGTCCCTAATCAGTTCTACTATTCCTTTTTACCACGTTTTACTACTGATATGCCTGTTGAGACTTTGGGATTCGACTACATTGGCCACTGATCTTTTCGCAATATCCCAGTTCACTTCTCTGACATGATTTTCGACTTACCCTCTGAATTTTCTGTATTCCTCTTGGTTTTCAATTGTATTTTCAACCTGACACCTTCCATAGGCACACTTTTTTTTTCTTCAATTTAATTTCTACCTCCTTTTTTTTCCCATCTAGAGAGCTCTAGCTGACTTCTTTTTCCATATTGAAGGAATGTAACTTGACTGTACCTGAACCATCACCTCTTCGAAGGTAGACCATTGTTCAGCTACAGTTTTTCCTGCCAACCTTTTGTTCCAATCTATCGGGCTCAATTCTGTTCTTGTCCCATTGAAGTCAGCTCCCCCCTAGTTAGTTATTCTTACTCTGAATTACCTATTGTCCTCTTGTATCATGATCCTAAACATTACAGTTTAATGGTCGTAGTCTCCCAAATATTTCCAACAGACACTTGATCTACTTGGCCAACCACATTTCCAAAAACAGAGTCAAGCAATTCATCTTTTCTAAATGAACTGGATGTACAATTGCTGTATGAATTTTTCCTGAACCCAATCTAGGAATGTTGGCCCTTGTCCGTGCTTAATGCTACCACTGTCCTGGTCCATATTTGGATAGTCAACGGCCCCATTAATAATCACTATATAATGTTGGCATTACACTGTAATGTCCCACCAGATTTGTTCCCCTACGTTCTTTCCACTAGTTGATGGTCTGTACACTACACTGAGTAACGTAATTGCAATTTTTTTAATGTCTTAGCACTAGCCAGCTTGACTCTGTCCTTAAATCTCTGGGTCATCCTCTTTCTCCAGCATTGTAATGCTGCCCTTAACAACTACTGCCATCTCTCCTGTCCTTCCTTTCCTATCTTTTCTGAACATCTTGTACCAAGAATCCTTTATATCCAGTTCTGCCTTTCTTTGAAGCTGGCCTGTGTTAACACTATTTGCATGTGGCAATCCGACGTTGTAATTTCCCAATTGCATTTAGTTTATTTTCACATACATGTACAATAACCCTAGTTTAGACTTAATTATTTTATCCTTTATTCCAGCTTTACCTATTGAATTCTATTCTGTACACTAGTGCTGTCCATCTCTCCAATCTCTTGTGCACCCTGGTAACTCCTCTCTCATACACTTTCTTTGTTCCCACACCCCTGCATAATTAATTTAAAGCTCTTCTGCCAATACTAGCAAAACACTCCACTAGGAACTCAGTCCCAGCTCTGTTCAGATGCAAACCCGTCCAGATTGTTCAGGTGTCATCATCTCCAGAACCAGTTCAGTGAACCAGGAATCTAAAATCTTCCCTCCTGTACCAACTTTCCAGCCATACAGTTATATGTCTTGTCCTTGTATTTCTGTACTGACTTGCATGACCCATTGGAAATGAACTGAAGACATTTGAGGTCCTGCTTGCTAATTTTCTACCTAGTTTCCTAAATTATGATCCCTCTTCTTAATCTAAATCATTGGTACCAATGTGGATTACAAATTCTTCCTGTGCACTCTCGCCAGAAGAATGTCCTGTGACTGTTTTGTGACATCGTTGACTCTGGCCCGTAGAAGGCAACATACCATCCTGGAGGAACATCTGTGGCTACAGAAACATTTGTCTGTTGGCCTAACTAATGGATCTCCTATCACGATCACTGTCACTTTCTTCTTCTTCTTCCTCTTCTTCTTCCTCTACTTCTTCCTCTTCCCTTCTGGTTAGCCAGGTTATTTGTGGTATCATAAACCTGGCTCTGACTGCACTCCCTTGAGAAACCATTGTCCTCATCAGATTCCAAATGATTTGTGACTGGGACCTAATGGGACTTCTGCATAACTTTCCTGTTTCTGTAGGACTGTCTGATGGTCACCTATTCATTTTCTGCCTCCAGGATCTTAAGGTGTGGTGGAACCACCTCTCTGAAAGTACTATCCTCATAACTGTCAGTCTCGTGAATCTGCCAGAGTGACTTCAGTTGCCGCTTGAGTTCTGAAACCCAGTGCTCAAATTTCTATAACTGACAGTGTTTCCTGCCTATGTGGCAGTCTAGAACACCTGGCAGGCCCATGACTTCGCACATACTATAGACCACATGTTCAACTCGACCGAACTGAGCTGCCATAGCATAAACTTATTTTACTCGGATTAAGAGATAGTAGGAACTGCAGATGCTGGAGAATCTGAGATAACAAGGTGTAGAACTGGATGAACACAGCAGGCCAAGCAGCATCAGAGGAGCAGGAAAGCTGACGTTT
>NC_063348.1:40776846-40861354 GCF_021869965.1 Rhincodon typus
GCATCATAGGAGCAGGAAGGCTGACATTTTGGGCCTAGACCCTTCAAAGAATTTCTGATGAAGGGCCTAGGCCCGAAACGTCAGCCTTCCTGCTCCTATGATGCTGCTTGGCCTGCTGTGTTCATCCAGCTCTACACCTTGTTATACCACTTTCTCAATGATGTGGAAGTGCTGGTGCTGGACTGCAGTGGACAAAGTCACAAGTCACACAATACCAGGCTGTAGTCCAACAGGGTTTATTTGAAATCACAAGCTTTTGGAGCATAGTCCCTTCAGCGGGTGGAGCAAGAGAGAAGCAGACTGACACAGAATTTATGGGCAGAGAGATCAAGGGCAGAGGGATCAAAAGATCATACAAATGGTGTGAATGGAGTGTTGAATAATAACCCTCTGCAGGTGATCAAAAGGGTTAGACGGTGTAAGTAAAGTGTAAACAGCTGAATAACAAGCAAAGGGATAACTATAATCCGATTTAAATGAGGCAGAGAGATAATTACAGAAAATTAAAAATAAGGTGGTGTTGGAGACAAACCAAATGACTAGAATAACATGATAGGTATAAGATCACATGCCGAGGGTCTAACCAAAGTAGTAAGTAATCCAAAACTGTACAAACTGATTAAGGTAGAGAGACCATAACAAATTATGAAGGTGATGGTGTTTAAACAGGACAGCAGGGTAGATTTTACAGGCACAGAACAGTGAGGTGGGGTCACGTAACCCATCATGAACCCAAGATCACAGTTAAGGCCGTCTTCATGGATACAGGACATGGCTATCAGTTTCTGCTCGGCAATTCTGCATTGTTGTTCTGAATAGCATCTAAGGATCAGCAATAAATACCATGGTGCCTGTGTCTTGAGATTGAACAAACATCATATAATATTGATACGATCTTCCTATGCACAAATTGGCCACCGTGTGTTGTGCATTACACAAAAAACTACACTTCAGAAGTTGGAATTTGGCTCAAAAGCATGTTTGGGGTTTCTGAATCATTAAAAGCACCATATAGATGCAAGCCTTCCCTTCTGCTTTTAAAGCTTGGTACATTGTGATGTTAACCAGCAAACATGTTGATGAGTTTCCATTCAGTTTAAGGGATCGGAATGCTTTTACCAATATATTGGTCAATACATACTGGGGTATCATTTTCCCCTTTTTTTTTATATGTACAGATGATTTAAGAGCAGGACTAGGCCATTCAGTGCCTTAATCATGCTCCACCATTCAATAAGATCATGGCTAATCTGACTGTAACATCAAATTCACATTCTGGCCAACTCTCATAATCTTTTATCCCTTTTTAAAAGAAGAATCTATCTGTTTCTGCCATAAAAATACTCAAGGACTTTACTTCCATCCACCTTTTCAGGAGAGAGTTCCATAAACTGAAAACTCTGAGTGAAGAAAAATAGCCCCATCTTTGTTTTAAATAGCTGAGCCTGATGCTGCACTAGCCATCGACCAATCGTTCATGCATGGACATGTTACATTATACAGACCGCTTTCTGTATTCTGTATGCTGATCACGTACTGTACATTGAAGCCTACTGGAATTTCAATCACTCTTCTGCAATACCAAAATAAGACACAGTCTTACAATAATCTGCTGTAAAAAGTGAGGTATTGGTACATGAATAGATTGCTGTTGGAATAACTTGATATTGTTTTTGAAGTCATTCTTTATTTACCACAAAGTTTCCACATGTACTAGGTGTTAGCTAAGAAGTTGAATTCTCCCGACTGGGTGGGCACTGAACACACAGTAGAAATGGTAGCATTCCATTTGGAATGAGGCAGTAAGGCTGAATTTTCGATACTGAAGTTCCTTCTCCCAATCTCCTCTATTCCCACCTGGTTGGGAGAGTTCCATTTCTTAGCTAACACCTAATACAAGAGGTAACTATCATGTAGGAATTGCTGCAGTATTCATAGCCTCTGACTTGGCCTTGTAGCCACTGTGTTTATGAGGTGAATACAGTTCAGTTTTGGGTCAGTGGTAGTGCCAAGAATGTTGATAGTGGGGGATTCAGTGATTGCAGAGCTGTTAAATGTTAGGGGCCAGTGGTTAGATTGTTTGTTTGTTTTTTATTGAAGATGGTCATTGCTTGGCATTTGTGTAGCAGCTGAGGATGGTAGGACTGAGGACACTACCCTGAGAAACCCCTGCAGAGATGAGCTGGAGCTGAGATGACTGACCTCCGATGACAACAACAAACATCTTTCTATGTGCCAAGTGGACCCTACAAGGGAAAGATTGAGACTTGGACCTGGAGCCTGGATCTGTCCAACTTTCAGACATTAGCTGACCTATCTTCACCTTTTGTTTTTTCCACTGCAGCATGTAACTTACCTCCTGACTCCCTGAAGTTTGTCCACCATTTACAAGGCACAAGTCAGGAGTTTGATGGAATACTCCCCCACCTGTCTGAACAGGTGCAGCTTCAACAACAGTCAAGAAGCATGACACCATCTAGGATAAAGCAGCCCACTTGATTTGACACCATATTCACAAACATCCATTTGCTCTTCTGGTGTGTACCATCCAAAAGATGCAAAGCATAAATTCACCACAGACCCTTAATCAGAATCTTCCAAACCCATAACCACTTCAGTCTAGAAGGACAATTCAAAAGTTATGCCCCCTAGTTCAGGACTTCCTAATGAAAGGAAATAGTTTCTCTTTATGCAACTTTTCATATCCTTTAATCATATTCAACATTCAGGACATGTTATGAAAAAGAACAACATAAACAATTTGCATTTATATTGCATATTTGACATGGTAAAATATCCCAAGGTGCTTTATAAGAGCATTCTAAAACAAAATTTGATGCAAACACATAAGGATATAATAGATAGGACAGATAACTAAAAGCGTGGGCCTGATAGTAGGCTTTAAATAGTTAAAGGAATAAAGAAATAAATTAATTGAAGGAACGCTAGAGCATTTGGCCTACCAGGATAACCACCAGCAAGGAACGATTAGTAAGTGGCTGAGATGCTAAGCTTCTTTGTCCTATGAACTGATTCCTTCCCTCTCCCTGACAACCGTTTGAGATGAAGCCAGTCTGTTTGTCATTTTGGTGCAACATTTGATGCTGAGTTGAGTTTCTGTCCTCATGTTACTGCCATTGCTAAGACAACCTATTTTCACCTCTGTAACAGTGCTTGACTTTGCACTGTCTCTGCTCACCTGCTGCTGAAACTCTGATCCATGTCTCTGTTAACAATTATTTCAATGCATTTTTGGCTGGTCTCCCATATTCCACCCTTTGTAAGGTAGAGGTCATCCAAACTTCTGCTGTTTGTGTTTTAACTTGTAGCAAGTCCTTGTCCCAATCGACCCTCTGGTTTCTGATGTATACTGGTTCTTGGCCAAGTAACACCTTGATTTTAAAATCCTCATCTTTGTTTTAAAATTGTTGATGTCCTCGCTGCTTCCTTTCTCTGCAATCTACACAAACCTCAAATCCTTCAAAAATATCTGTCACCTCCAATTCTGGCTTCTTGTGCATTTCCAATCATTTTTACATCAACATTGTGTCTGCCTTGAGTAGCCTAGGCTCCATGTACAGGAATCTTCTTCCTACGTGCCTCTGTTCTTCTACTTCATTTTTCTCCTTGAAGATATTTTATAAACCTAATTCTTTAATCACTTATTTAGACATTTGACCTTGTATCACCTTTATGTGGTTTGGTGTCGTAGTTTTCTAGTACTGCTGCAAAGTTCTTTGTGGTGTTTCATTACGTTAAAGGCGGCACATAAATATGAGTTGTTGTCAAGGAATAGCAAGAAAAAATAATGGTGGTGCTTCAAGTCTACATGCAAGCTTTTGTCTTAAAATGGGGATAAAATGAAGTTATCCATGCAGAGTTTATCCATGTGGATGGCAGAAGGAACAGTATAGGTTTATGTTAACCTTTTCAAGAGTGTGCAAGAGTTGGAATAATATGCCTCTAGGATGTCATTAACCTATACTTACCCACTATGTGTTCTGCCTATGCCTTTCAATCATATTTGTTCTTTTCCAAGTTGAAGGTTAATTTTGAAAGAAAAAGTACTCCTGCTTGTCTGTTCATATTACAAAAGCACATGATCAGAGAAGAAAAACGCTGCATGATAGTTAGACCATATTTATGTACAAAGCATGGTGAATTAACCAAGAATTCTTTTGAAAATGTTGTAAAAGGAAGATAAAATTATGTACACTGCTGGAAGAAAATACAGACAAAGCAGTCCTTGTCCGAATGCACAAGGCCAGTTGTATGATGGATTCTCACCGCAGCTCAACATGATGTGAGAACTATCTTGTCGATTTGATGCCATTATTCTCCTTCCTCATCTACAAGGCCTGTTTGGTCCAGTGTGGTAGAGGAAAACCACTTGGTAATCTAATGAGAAGAGGTTTTTAATATTAAACAAGATGTAGTTTATTGCACAACAGCAACTTGGCACAAGTTACATTGGTAAGTTAGACGTTGGGCTGAAATTTACTGTAAATCGGCTAAGTGTCAATTTAGTGGGATTTATGTAGTCTCTCTGCGTGAGGCCTAGGAAGTTTTCTTATACTATTACTCCACTCATCATGTTCTGTTATTCATTGCAGGTGGAATATCCTGGAATCCCTGGCACTGACGCAATGTTTGAAGTCCAGCTGTGCACCCAGTGAAGTGTTGGCAGTCTGGAGTGGCCCTTCACCATTGTAAGTAATGGGAGAGAAACCACAAACTAACACTTTTTGGGGCACATGGATGGCAAGGCTGAAGCTTGATTGCATATACAAGTCTACAGTCTCACACCTCTTACTGTTTAGGATCCAAATTACATAACATACCCACCCTTAGCCTCATTCCATTTTACAACTCTGTCAAAGTCAATGCTACTCTTTCTCCAATGTGCAGTGTAGTCCAATTGTTCAATGTAGAACCATCATGTACAGGGAATCCTTCAAATGGTTCAGGACATTTACTTTTGTTCTGCAACAGCAGATGTGAACAATAAACAAACAGAAGCTGTATTTGCCTTGTGCAACATGTACAGATGCTGGAGCAAACACAGAAGTTACTGGAAAAGCTCAGCAGATCTGGTAGAATCTGTGAAGGAAAAAACAGAGTTCTGTGTGAAAAAAATACCCCTCTGGACTCTTTTGTATCTCTCCTCTCACATATGAAACCTATGCCCTCTACTTTTAGACTCCCCTACCATGGGGAAAAGCTGTTGGCTATCCACCTTATCTATGCCTCTCATATTTTGTAGACCTCTTAGTTCATCCCTCAATCTCCTATGCTCCAGGGAAAAAGTCCCAGCCTATCCAGCTTCTCCTTATAACTTGAACCTTCCTGTCCAAGTTGCATCCGAGTAAACTTTTCTGCACTCTTTCTAGTTTAATAATATCCTTTCTATAGTAGGGCAACCAGAACTGCACACTGTACTCCAAATGTGGCCTCATCAACGTCTGGTAGAGCTGCATCAACACATCTTAGTTCCGATACTCAATGCTCTAACCAATGAAAGCAAGCATGCTGAACGTTTTGTTCACTAGCTTGTATACCTGTGACTCCACTTACAAGGAGTATGAACCTGTACCCCTAGATCTCTTTGTTCTATAATACTCCCCAGGGCCCTACCATTGACTGTATAAGTCGTGCCCTGGTTGACCTACCAAAATGCAACACCTTCCATTTATCTAAATTAAACTCCATGAGCCATTCCTCAGCCAACTGGCCCAGTTGATCAAGATCTTGCTGTATTCCTAGATAACCTTCTTCACAGTCCATGTACCACCAATATTGGTGTCATCCACAAACTTACTAACTGTACCTCCTAAATTCTCATGCAAAACACTGTCAACACTGCAAAGCACCCACCCCCCTACCCACTCACCTAGACCAGTTCAGTCATCAGAACCTCAGCTTCAGGAAGCCTGTTGTCCGCTGGCAGAATGGAAGAATGGGCAGAATGGAAGAATGGGCAGCATTGCATCCACTGTCACCTCAGTCAGGATGTTATGTAATGGAGTTGGCCCAGTAACCATCCTTGGAAGGTATCTATCCCTCGAAATGAACCAGAAAAATGATCATTCTCGAGGATATTGGCATTATGGCAGCTTCTAGGGTACTTGGCGCAAACTTTGAAGATGTGGTACCAATGATCACAGATGACTTGTACATTGATGGAATGGAATTTTTTTCTGTACATGATCCCAGCTGCATTATGTCTTGTTGATCTCAATGCAATGTGTCTACAGTCTATAGCACCGTGTACCATGTTGCAAAATCTACTGCCCAGGCTGCAGCAATGACTTTGTCATGGGGAAATGAGAAAAAACGGTATGATCTGGCACAAACTGCATCATTAGCAGCCTTGATACCTTTGTGGGTCAAGAGTTGTAATACCCTACACGGGATCCAGAGGCTCCTTGGAAGGAGCGAGTTGCGTAAGAGTTCAATGCAGCAGTCCTTTACAGCTGCCTGGATACTATAGCCACCTGTTCCTTCAGATCACAGATCCTGCTCCAGCACTTGGCATAGTTTGGCAACAGTGTGCGGGGACATCCTCAGTCTATGGCAGCACTGTACCTCACTCAACTGGAGGAAATGGCCTGGAGAATACAGGGTCTGGGCATTCTACACCTCCTGCGAGCCCTGAAGGGATCTTCGACTGTGACGTCCTAACCTGGAGGCTGGTTGGCAGCTGCTGGTGTTTAATGCTGGTCCTGGGCTTGCTGAAACATCTGTTCCTCTCCCCATCTTCCTGTGCCTTTGTTGCATACAGCAACAGTGACGATAACCCTTTGCTGTGCCTAAATCCATCAGTCCCACTTGCAATATCTCTGTGCAGAGCGTAAGGAGCATGACTGTCCTTATTAGTGCGAGCAGTCAGTATACGCATCACTCACAAATGATGCTTTAACACCTCTCCATGCAGTGGGACAAAGGGTACTCTGACAAGGAGAGCCATGGAAAGCCTCTACTTTGACATTGGATGGTATTGAATGCTTCATGTCGCTAAGAGACAGTAGGAGATTGTAAGTGCAGGATGAGTACTGAGACTTTGTTCTCCCAGCCTCATATCACCCAAGAAAGGCATCATTGCACATGCCAGCATGGTCAGAAGAATCAATTCTGTGCCCTTGTGCAGTATCTTTGTGCTTTGTGGCCTGCACATGCCATTTTTAAGGTCACCCGTGATTAGTGCTTCACAGAGATCATCTTCAATCTATAATGACCAATTACATGATCAAGATTGCTTGTGGTCAGCTTTAACAGCCCACACAGTTGGGCACTGCATGTATATCACATTCATGATACTATGATTATTGATTACTTCAACCTGATTAACGTAATTGCTGTTTGACAGTCTCGTGTCACTCACCAATATAGCTTGCATACCCTGACAGAAGGATTGACTCTGCCCTCACTGGGTGTGGTTGCTGCTATTTTCTATTCAATCTCTTGCTTCGGCATTTGGTGCAGACACAAACTGAGGCAGCTTGCCATGGTCGTCAGCAATGATCAGTCAAGGGACCAAGATGTTGTTGTATGGCACTGTGTTATGTCAATGTCACACCTGCAACCATGTGCATTACCTCACAGATGCACTGTCCTTTAGCCAAATGGTTGTATCTTAAAGTCTAATAGTAGTAATCCTTTGTCAATTCACTGTAGTGACTCACTGTAGTCGGACCTCCTGACTGACGACAGTCTGTCAAGAGCAGCTCAGTTCAGAGGCTTGGACATGGTCATTTCGTTGTAATGTGTGATCAACATCAGGGGATCCATATCACTGCAGTTAGGAGAGTAGGCCATGGTCAGTTCAGTGTTGTTAGTCTAGGAAATTGTGACAGGTCAGCCAGGGAACTAAACAGAGATCAGTTAGGGCTAAGGTTGGGGCTGACCTTCCAAACTGGTCAGGGGAGTAGGCCCCAATCAGTCCTGGGCTTCTGCTCAGGGAGCATTGGGTGGGGTTATAATGGACTCCTGCTGTGGTAGGGAAATTGGGAAACGCAATTAAGGGAATTAGAGGCAGCATACTGGGATGCAGAGGGGAATAATAATTGTGAAGGGAAGCAACTTAATGTATATTAGTATGGACATCATTGACAGTCATTTCTGCCTTGATTTCAACAGGGGAACAGTGCAACATGATTATTGGTATAGCCAAGCTGTAGGGCCAGGGCTCAGGAGGTAATATAGGGAGGTGATGACATAAATGAAAGAGTTAGATGGGAACATGTAGAAACACAGAGCTAATGGGGTCGACAGGAAGTGCAAGGGAGAATGGAACATGAAGACTTGGAATGGGAGGGTAAATTACCAGGGGTTACCAGGTTGAGCTTGTGACTTCACCACGACCTGAGTTTTATTCCATCCTCATCTGAATTGCAAATGTGCATTGTAATTAGAGAGTAGTTGGGATCATGCTCAGGTGTGCAGGGTAAATATTTTATTTCCACTTGAGCATGTGGTCTCTGAGTATTGTAAGGCCCTTCAAGGGCAATTGTATTAATCAGACACTTACACAGAACAGATTGAAAACGTCTGTAATTTTAATAAACTGCATATGAACTGCATGCAGTATCGAGCTATGAGCGATACAAATTGTTGTCACAAGCAATCTTGACCATTTCATTACAATCTTTACAAATTCATCACAGTCACCTCTGAAGCAGCAGTAATCACGGGTGATCTTAAAAGTGTCAGCTGCCTGTCACAATTCACAAAGACAGTCCAAGGTCTTATAGGTTGCACAATTGCATGAAGCTGATTTCCTTTCTCCTCGAACTCTAAGCATTTGCCGACATGCTCTTACCAGCAATGCTGCCATTCTGGGGTGATGTGGACAATGGAGAGGGAGGTGATGTGGTGTCAAGGTTTCAGTATTTGTATTGCACTTAGAATCTTCTTATTGTATTTGTGTGGCATGGCTTGTGCTGTATACATCAGAATAAGTCCCACTATGTCAAACATGTATGTAGGAATATTCCATGGCATTCTTTGTCAGAGTCTTCCATGTCTCTCTGTATGGAGGATTATGCTAAACTGTTAATTGTGTTGATGTGACTACTGATTTCTCACATCACTAAGAGCCTGTTTTTTTTTTGATATTCCCCACACAGGTTCATTGGAACCATGACCAATGGATCCAGCCAGAGGAGAGGTTATCATCGCTGTGGCCTTGGTACTGCGGAGGCGCAGAGAAATTGAGGAGGAACAGATGTGCCAGCCCAGCCAATAAGCAGCAACCTCCAGGGGCTGCCGATCATTTTCCGTGTAAATAAACCATGGCTGAAAGTCCCCTCAGGATATGGAGGTACAGTAAGCCCAGATTTTATCATCATTGATGCCATTGAGATGCATTAGTATTGCAGACTGAGGATGTCATGAGACACTGCCACGGTACTATGCCATCTGCTGGAGCTGGACCCCTGACTGAAAGGGTAGGTTATCATTTTATTTTGATGGCCTTCAAGTTAACAGCTAAACTCGAATGAACTGACTGCTTCCAAGGGACCTGTGTGGGATCTCTCGATCCTCAACTTACAAATGTATCAAGGCTGGTACTGATGCAATTTGTGCCAGATCATAACACTTTTTCTCGTTTCCCCATGACAAAGTCATCACTGCCTGTCAGAAGGCTTTGCAAGGGAGCTGTCTTCCCCAGGCATAGGGTGCCATGTACTATATTCATGTCATAACACGTCATGAATACAAAAGCATTCCATTCTGTCAATGCTCAAGTCATCTGTCATCGTCGATGCCACATCTTAAATGTCTGCATCAGATATCCTAGCAACTGCCATGATGCCTATAGCCTTAATAATTCTCATGTCCATGCTTACTTTCAAGGGCTGGATTGCCTTACATGAATGGTTACAGGGAGACATGAGCTTCGCTCTGCAAATATTGCTGATGACTCAGTTACGTAAACTCCTGACTGATGGCAAACCTAGATACAGTGCAGTTCATTCTTCGATCAGAGCCATGGTGGAACAGACATTAGGCCTCCTCAAGATGAGATAACGAGGCCTGGGTCTGACTTGGAAGAGCCTTGCAGTACACACCAGACAGAGTTTGCTGTATAATCCTTATGTACTGTGCTCTGCCCACCAGGAGCAGCCAAAGAGGGGATGTGATCAATGTTGATGAACTGGGAGAGTGGCAACAGTCTTCTGAGAAGGAAGCTGAGGGATTTGCACAGGAGGAACATCACCACCTGCATGATAAAGCACTGCAGCATCCGGCACACACAAGCCAGACAGGACTTAATTGATTCAGAGATAGTAGGAACTGCAGATGCTGGAGAATCCGAGACAACAAGGTGCAGGGCTGGATGAACACAGCAGGCCAAGCAGCATCATAGGAGCAGAGAGGCTAATTGATGCCTGGTTTCCATAGATGTGAGCTGGATGCAGAGATCATTAATTGACTGTAATTTAAAGCTGATTTGTTTGTTCCCAGAAGCAAATGCAAATCTCTTTGTTTTTTGTATGTTTTGCTACTCATCAAAAACCACCAATTTGAAGGGCTTTCTGACATGATGCACCCATATTCAATAATGACAAGATGTTATGCTGTGTTGGCACTCCCTTAGTCACAGTATTAACATGGCATGGCATGGCATTGAGGATGGGGAGCCTGTGTAGCTTGATTCTTGTAGCTGCAGTTACAGTGACAGTCGATTGTTCAGGTGATGGTGTAAAGTAGCAATGCATTTATGAACGTGAGCTTCTATATCCAATGCTATTGCTACCCATGCTACATATTGCCCTAAGAAGCATTCCTTTTCATTTTCCTTTCAGTACACATGCTGTGAAATGCTATCCCTGATTGGCAGCCTTTGTTTTAGTTCACAGCTGGGCTTTGGATATAGTACCGGTGCCGGAAATCCCAGAAGGTCATGGTAGTGGAAATACTTCCGTTGTTGGTGAGTACAAGCTAACAGATGTATGTGCCATAGAGGTATGGTGCATACTTAATGAGGTGAACAGCATATAATTGAATGTGAAAACACATTGGAGCTTATGAAGAGAAACCCTACTCCCTGAAACTAGCACTAAAGATAATTTTTTTTTTGGAAAAATTCACCTCAGTGGCTTGCCATTACCTTTCTCAAGGGAGATTAAGAATGGGCAATAAATGCTTACTTTCCCAGCAATGATCATAATGCTTCATGAAATAATTTTAAAAAAGCATGGTTGTATCTGTAAATTGTTCTAAACAGTGCCTCGATAATAAGTATTTTGTTAGGCATCTGAGCAACTTAGAACAGGTGTGTACAGGCACAGTTTCCTAATTAAAGAAACATTTTCACAACAACAGAGTTCCAATTCAAACACTGATCATAATATGTGATATATCCCACTTGGGGCATAGTTTTTCTCTGTTAACTCAACAGTGCTACTACTAGTGAAAATACCAGTCACCAATGACAAAAGTCATTCATTTGGCATTATCACTCGAGTGAGGAAAAATGAACTTCTTCAGTGTATTCTTGCAGGAATGCTTTGTCACAGAAGTTGGATGAAGTGAAGACCAGTGCACCTCTTTAAGTTAGGATCTGGAGAAGAAAGAGATTACAGGGTTATGGCATGCTAGCAAGTTAATTTGCTTTGCTGTAAAGGTGAATTTTCTCAACCTTTGAAAGGTACAGGCAATGGCTAGAAATTTGGATGAACATGCTGAGAATACAATACAGTCCAGACAGAGTGTGCCACATAATCCTATCAGGCTGTTCTCTACACAACTGCAGCAGGCTCAGAGGAAATGTGATAGAAACTGACCAGCTGGGAGAGTGGCATCTTTTGAGGAGGAGCTTAAGGACATTGAGCACAAGACCATCATCTTCAGCATGACAGAGCGCAGCACAATAAGTTCAATAGTTCAAGCGCAATAAGTCAGACAGGATTTATTTGACATCCAGTAGATGAGAGCTGGGCGCAATGATCGTTCATTGAGTGCAAAATTGTTGGTGCTCGACAGCAAGCATTCCATTTCTGTTTTGAGAGGGAAATTCAGCTTACATTTGGTTGTTTTCCATTACCTTTTGGTGTTTGTGAATAAAAGCAACTGTTTTAAAAAGCTGAAAGCTTTCTTGTATGTGATGATCCCACATTGAACAATGATAAGATGCTATGCTACAACGGGCATTGTGAAAAGAGAAGCAATGACTTTGACTGGGTTATAAGCTGGAATGTGACTAAGGCCAGGTAATTTGTGTGGCTTCATGCTTAAACAGCAAAAGAGGAACATGAGTTGTATGTGCAACAAAGTGCCAGGTGAGCCATTTATGTGCTTTGAGAAGCATTGGCTCCTGGTTGTTATCCCAGTATGGGCAAATGAACGGCAGCTACAGATTGCCAACCGATGACTGAGTGGATGGCTGGGTGCAAAGATGTTGCTGATGCCAGTGATCCAGAAGTGGTGATTACTTTTGTCTACAGTGAGTAGGGGAATAGAACAAGTAGAGTGCCAATCGGATGTGGTACATAGTGAGGTGAGTTTTGGATGATGGTGTGAGAACACTTGCTAGTCTTGCAGAGAGAAAACCTCCATGAAACTTGCCAAAAATGACACTTAGCTGATTTCTGGTAAGATTCAGCTCATGATCTATGAAGCCAGATTTCATTCTGGGATCTGATTTTGTTCAGTCTTAACATCGGATGGGATCATAACAGATGGTACTTAACCCTTCAAAGCACAGGATGTCCTTGACCCTATTTCTACATTGCTGGCCGTTTCTTTTCACCAGAGACTTTGTATTGATGTGGGTGATTTTCTTTGTCCAGGCTGGCAGTGCCTGGTGCCATGGTCCCCAAGTGGAAGGAAGATGGATCACTTCTGCACCACTCTGTACACCTAGACCTTCATCAAGCTATTTCCTCTCTAAGTGTCAAGGGACAGACTTTGCCAGTTCCTGAATGCTATTGCAATACCACACTGAGTCAAATGCTGCCTTGATATCAAGGGGAGTCTCTCTCTCCCTGTCACCTTACCTCAGGAGTTCAGCTCTTGTTTGCATTTTTGGACCAAAGTTGTAATGAGGTCAAGCGTTCAGTGATCCTGGAAGAATCCAGACTGACCGTAGTGAACTGGTTATTGCTGAGTAAGTGCTGCTTGATAACTGAGTCGATGATACTTTTCGCCACCTTGCTGATGATTGACAGTGGATCGATTGGTTGGTAATTGGCCTGGTTAGAGTTATCCTTCTTTGAGTGGAGAGGGCATATATTTTCTATGTTGTCAGGTAATGCCAGTGTTGTAGAGGAACTGGGACAGCCAGGTGTCTAACAGGTGTGGCTAGTTCTGGAACACAAGACTTTACTACAATATCAGAATGTTGTCAGGGTCCACAACCTTTGCAGTATCCAGTGCCCTCAGCTATGCTTGACGTCACATAGAGTGAATCAAATTAGCTTAAATGAGGCAACTGTGATTCTGGGTGCCAGAGGAGGAAGCTCAGGTGAAGCATGTACTTAGCAATTCAGGTTGAAGATAGTTGCAAATATCTCAGTCGTGTTTTGGAGATTGATGTGCTGAGCTCTCCCATCACTTAGGATAGGGAGAGTTGTGGAATCCCTTTGCTGTATCAATGACAGATTATAGAAGTAGGAGATACAGCAGATGAATTTGTGGCTGGAATGATGGCATAGGAGAGAGGGCATTTGATTCCTGGGACATTGAGGCCAGTTCACGGCAAGTGGGATCCATACAATAACCCACAAAAGTTAAACCTGAAAAGTCATAACCAATGTTTTCACGGTGCAGTTTGCTGGTGCTCTGGTGGATGGTTTAAACTATCTTATTGGGGTTTGAAACAAGGTCAACACTCTAGGAAGGCTAAACAAATGTACTCAAAGGATTACGAGAAGCTACAAGTGTCAGATATTCAGCAATGAAAGGTTCCACCGTACAGGAGTCACTTGGAACAGGGCCTTCAGCTAAAGAGATACTGTGTTGAAATCTCGACCTAGATATTGTGTTCAAGTCTGTACTCACCCATACAACCTCCTCACATTACCTAATCATGAAATTTTAGTTATAAAAGGCAAATTTGACTGTGTGACATACATAATTGTATTCAACATTGATCAGCAACAGATGGTCGGCAAACTTATTCAGCATTTCTCAAAAGAGGCCATCTGAGAACTGAATTAAATGTAATTCAGGATGCTGTTATTTTCTTTGCACACATTAAGTTACTTCACACGTTAGATAATCAATTCTGTTTTTCTCACAGTTATGCTAATTTTCAGAGTCATTAAAATTATTACATAAATCATGGTACAAGAAATGACAAAATATCCCTCAGGACTAAAACCTTTTGTATTTGTGACAATACTCTGACCTTGCATGTTTACTTCCATAAGCAATGTCATTGACATTTTGCTCCCTATGTGGCTCATTCCTTTCAGGGTAATTAAAGGTGTACAGTGTACTTGTTGCATTTTAAATAAGAGTCCACTGGACATTTTCTGAGTGGTCCCAAAATTCAAACATTGTGATACAAAGATGTTCCATATTCATATTTCCCTGACCTTATTAACACTATCAAGCCAAGGTGAAACTGAAAGTCAGTAGGATTTTTTTGTAAGATGTTAAACACATCATCTGGTAAATACAATGAACTTCTTTGATTTCTCTTTTCAACTCTACCAATGTGTGTAGATTCCATGTTAGTGATTTACGCTGGAATGAACGAAAAGATGGGAAAGACTGTCTTGGAAATATTGGGCTTGCTCAGATCTTTACAGGTTGTAATGTTGAAAAGGTTTTTTTTTGTGTGCAGAATTTGTGCAGCAAATTATTGTAAATCCTAACATGCAAAGAAGAAATGAGAAAAAGGGCCAAAAAAATGAAACATGAACCACACAAGCGTGGTGAAAAAAATATCGTTGTTGTTTCCTAACAGAGTGCCAAAGGCTGGTAATGGATTGGAAATAATGGATGATAAAATAGCAATGATCTGGTGCCAACTTGCATGAATCATGGGATATCATCAAAAGGCATGGGCAAATATATCTTTCTTATTCTGTCAGCTGCTGGTTCTACAAAATGACAACATTATCAAGCTTATTTTATTCATTCTGTTACAAAAAATATATCTTGTGTACAATTCACAACTGCTGAAAGATTCATTAGGTTCATTACGGAACAGTGTGCGCCTGCCAAAGCACATTCCATTGGGGTAGTTCAGGAATTTGCAAGGATTTCTGTGCCAAGCAAATTTATTTAAGGTCGCACAATAATGATACAGTGTGTGGACAGGTTTGAAGGGGCTGAATTGGAGCAATGCTAAAAGGTACTCCTCTTTCACAACATGTATTAATTTTACCATGCCAAATTTCATAATTCATGGAAGTTTAGAGGTAGAGAGGGACTATCATCAGTGGCTGTTTTAATATATGCACTGATGTCAAGTAACATTTAACCTCAATAGAAAATGAAGAATATTTTTCCCACAAAGAGTTTGTGTAGCATCATTCTGCCTCAGTTGATTCAATGTTAATTTCAGCAGATGGAAGGGAGCCCGAATTCATAGCAGCACTCCAACATTATAATTGACGATATTTATGAATTTCAACATTTATATTTGGAAATAAACGATATGAATGGCAGCAGCCATCCAAGAAAGGAAAAAAAACAGAGCAAATATTACCTGCATTGTATTCGACATTTTATTACTTGCGAGGAACAATTGCAACTGTTTGTGCTATGGTGGTCAGGTGATTGTGGGAAATATATACATTAACATAGGCAAGCCACACTACAAGTGTCTGTACTAGGGAATTAAAAATAGGGAGGTTTAGTTTGAAGGACAGATCATCAGGTGGTGTAATTTTCCAATGGCTCATCTCTGTGTCTTAATTTTGAAAAGATATTGCATTTATATAGCACTTTTCATGGCCTCAGGAGAGTGCAAAGTATTTCTCAGCTAGTAAGAATTTTTTTGAAGTATAATAACTGTTGCAATGTAGGAAGCATTGCAGCCAATTTATGCTTTGCAATGTCCCAGAAACAGCAATGTAATAATGACTAGGCAATTTTCATTAGTGGTATTGGTTGAGGGATAAATATTGGCCAGGACACTGGGAAGAACTCATTCCCTTGCTTTTCAAAATAGTGGCATGGCTTTTCTTTGTCAATCTGAATGTAATCCATTGGCTTATTGCGGTCCCAAGCTTCACAGACACCAGTCTTCAGCTAATTTGACTCACTCCACATCATGACAAGAAATGGCTAAAGACTCTGGACATAGCAAAGGATATGAGCCCTGACAACATTCCGCCAGTAATAATGAAGACTTGTAGTCTAGAACTAGCCATAACCGTAGCCAAGCAGTTCTAGTATAGCTATAATACTTCCCAACTCTATGGAAAATTGTCCAAGTATGACTTGTCCACAAAAAGCAGGAGAAATCAACTTGTCTATCAGTCCACTGTCACTCATCAGTAAAGTAATGGAAGTGGTCATCAAAAGGGCAGGGATAGCAAGTGATACTCAGCAATAAACTGCTTGCTGAAACCTTGTTTGGGTTCTGCCAGGGCCACTCAAAATCTGACCTTATTTCATAGGAATGTAGGAATATAGGAACAGAAGGAGGCCATTCAGCCCCTTGAGCCTGTTTTGTCATTCAATAAGATCATGGATAATCTGTGGCCTAACTCCATATGCCTGCCTTGGGCCCGTGTTGCTTGATACCCATCCTTAATTAAAATTTGTTATCTCAGATTTAACTTCAACAATTGAATTAGCATCTTCCATATTTGAGGAAGTTAGTAATAAACCTCTTTGCGCATAGAAGTGCTCTCCAACAACTGTTCTAAATGGCCTGGCCCTAATTCATAGACTATGACCTCTGGTTCTACAATCTTCAACCAGTGGCAGAAATTTATCTTTACATCCCTGTCTTTCCCTGTTAATATCCTGAAACCCTTGATTACATTACCCCTTAACCTTATAACTCTAGAGAATGAAGACCTAATTTGTCTAACCGCTCCTCATAACTTAGCACATGATGTTTAGGTATTATCCTTGTAAAGGAGGCAATGGCCTAGTGGTATTATTGTTGGACTGTTAATCCAGAGATCCAGATAATGTTCTAATGATGACCGTGAATCCATTGCCGATTGTCAGAAAAACCCATATGGTTCACTAATGCCCTTTAGGGAAGGAAACTGCCATCCTTACCTGGTCTGGCCTACGTGTGACTCCAGACCTACAGCAATGTGTTTGACTCTTAACTGCCCTCTGTGCAATTAGGGATGGGCAATAAATGCTGGCCTAGCCAGCGCTGCCCTTATCCTGTGAATGAATAAAGGGAAAAAAAAAACCTCCTTTGAACTCCCTCCAGGGCCAAAACATTCTTCCTAAGGTGCGGTGCCCAGATTTGATCACAGTACTGAAAGTGGGGTCTAACTTGGGTTTTATTTAACTGCAGCATAATGTCTGCATCGTTATACTCCAACCCTTTAGATATGAAGGCCAGCATTCCATTGGCCTTCTTGATCATTTTGTGCACTTTTGTGCACTCATTTTAGAGTTATGCACCTGAACCCCAAATTTTGTTGCAAATCCACTGCATTTAACTTTGCACCTTTTAAAAAGTAGCCTGATCTGTCCTTTTTCAGTCTGAAATAGACAACCTCACACTTGCTTATATTACAGCCTTTTCCCCAAATTTGGGCAAAAGAGCTGATCTCCAGAGGTGAGATGACAGCGACTGTGTTTGGCATCAAGACAGAGTTTGACCAAGTATGGCATCAAGGTTCCTGAACAAAACTAGAGTCAACAGGAATAAGGAGGAAATCCCTCTCTAGTTAGTGTCACACCTAGCACAAAGGTTTGGAGGTTAATCATCTCAGCTCCAAGACACATCTGAAAGAGTTCCTCAACATAATGTTCTGGGCTCAACCATCTTCAGCTGCTTCATCAATGACCTTCCCTTCATCATAAGGTCAGCAGTGAGGATGTGCACTGGTGATTGAACAATGTTCAACGCAATTTGTGAACTCTTTAGATACTGAAGCACCTTGTGTCCATATGCAGCGAGACCTGGACAACATCCAGGCTGGACCTGCTAGGTGGCAAGTGCCAGGCAACGGCCATCTCCAGCTAAAGAAAATATAACCGTTGCCCCTTGATGTTCAAGGCATTATCATCACTGAATCCCCCACTATCAACATCCTGAGGGTTACCATTGACGAGAAACTGAATTGGACCAGTGCTCTAAATACTGTGACTACAAGAGCAGATCAGAGTCTTGGAAATCTGAGATGAGTAACTTACCTCCTGATTCCCCAGTTCTTGTCCATTATCTACAAGACACAAATCAGGGTTGTGATGGAATATTCACCATTTTCCTGTATGAAAGCAGCTCCAACAACATTCAAGAAGCTCAAAGCCATACAAAGCAGCCCGCTTGATAGGCACCCCACAGTTATAACCTTCAACATAACTTCCCTCATTCCTAATGCACAGTGGCCACAGGGTGTACCACCTGCAAAATGCAATGCAGTAGTTCACTGATGCTTGATTAACAGCACCCTCCAAACTCATGGCCCCTACCATTTAGAAGGGTAAGGAAAGTAGATGAATGGGAACTCCTTCACCTGCAGGTTTCCTTCCTGGTCATGCACCATCCTTGGAATTATAGTACCATTTCTTCATTGTAGCTGGGTAAAATTCCTGGAACTTCCACCTAACAGCACAGGACTGCAATGGTTTAAGAAAGCAGCTTATCACCCCTTTGTTCAAGGCAACTGGGGATGTGTGATAGACGCTGATCTAGCCAATGATGGCTGCATTTCATGGGCAAATAACAAAAATTTTTTATCTGTAATGACTTTGCTTGGAAGAAAGTACAGCTATTTCTCGAAGGGTAAATTTCCTGTTGTCTTGATGCTATTAGTATCAGAAAATGCATTTTTCACAATTCTTGGATAAATTCCTGTCCAATATTCAAATATTTCACAATTTATATAATGTAGCATTGTTCTTCACACTGAATAGCAGAAAGAATAGTACTGGTATATTGATGCTTGCAAAATTCTTCAAATGTCTCCATTCCACCCCTCTCCTACTTCAAAGTCCTTGAGCATGCTAACTCAAAAATATTAGCTCTTCTTCGCAACTCACCAAGTTTGAACCTCTCCCATTAGGTTCCTACTTCTGTCAGTGTTGAAATGACTGTAGTGAGAGATTCTCTGTGATTGTGACTAGGGTGAACTTTTGGTCCTCATCCTTCTCAACCTGTCCAGAAACTTTGATGTAATTGATTATGCCAGTATTCACAGTGCCTTTCATCTGCTGCCCAGCTCGTTGCCAGAGAATCTCCTGCCATGACTTCTCATCCCACTCCTGTATCCCTACCCCAGGAGGTTCCCAGGTTCTGACTGACCCTGATTTCATCTTTGGATTCCATTTCCTTGCCATCATCTACCATTTACTTCCAACTTTCTAGTATGATCCAACTCTGTCCCACCTCAGCCCATTTGCTGCTCAAACCCCCACCAATATTTTTGGTTCCTGTAGACTTGATTATCCCAACATGGTGTGGATGAATCCCTTATCTTCCATCCTCAAGAAATCAGATTGCATCCAAAGTTCTGTTACTTGTATCCTAACATCAAGTCTTGTTCACCTATTATCCCCTCTATTTACTGACTTATCGTGCCTTGTGAACACATTTAAAATTCTCACCCTTGTTTTCAAATCAGTCCATGGCTTCTACCTCTAGCGCTGCATCTAGCCGTGCAAACTTTTCTGTCCCTCCAGAAGACTGGAGAGGAACTTATACATGGGAACACCACTATCTTCAAGTACCCCTCTAGGCCATTACCATCCAGACTTGGAAATATATTACTGTTCCTTCAGTGATACTAAGTCAAATTCCTGGAACTCCTTCCCCAATGGCAATCCATTTGCTGTCAGTATACCCACAATGCAACAGGTCATCACCTTCTCAAGGGCAGTGAGTGTTGGGCAAATAAATGCTGGCCTGTCCAGTGGCGCTCCCATCCCATGAGTGAAAAAAATTCTGGATAAATATGCATCTCCTGTTGCTTTGCCTTACTAGTAGATGTTATATCTTCACCTGTCTAGAGCTAAAGTTCTGGAATTCCCATCCTAAACATCTCACCTCTCTCTCCTCCCGTAAATTGCTTATTAAATCCTGCATCTTGACCACAACTTAAGTCGCTTGTCCTAATATTTTCTTCTTTGACTTTGATCTGATTACTCACTGTGAAGAACCTTGGGATACTTGCTGCAATGAAAGTGCTATACAAATACAAATTGTTGCTGACTGTGAAACACATGTCTTCATCCATGATCTTCTAATGCAGTAATCTAGAGTAGCTTGTAGGAAAGTACACAGAACATGCACTTTTTTCCTACAGGGAAGCTAAATCAGATACCATGGACCTCACTTGACAAAACCAGTCGGAGAAAATCTACAGCAAGCCTCCACACACATACCTCCTCCATCCCATTCAAAATCATGTATTGGGCAGGAAAATACAAGAGTCAATCAACTTAAGGGTGAAACAGGATGTAGTCAATCCAGTTTGGGTAATGTAACTCAGTCCATCGCTTCTTGTACATTTTACACTGCATGCCCAGTCTGGCCAAGTCAAGTTTTATAAGCACATTCTACCTAAATTTTGTGTATTTGAAGGTGTCCTCGGTCCTGTAAAGTTAGCCTTAAATTGTCTATAATTTCAATCTTCAACTATTTCATGTGGTACACTTTACTACAAATGTAGTCAAGTTTAGGACAAATGGTATTCCAGAGTGAGAAGTTAACATTTTTTTGAACACAATTCCTTGACCGACTGTTCAAATAGGCAGTAACATTGGTGTTCTCTATTTGAAAGTAGAGGGAACAGGATATCAAGTAAACCTGTTCCATGCTTATCTGCTGGTACTGCCCACAATCATTTTGAAGCTGTTTGCACACCATATTGTTACAAATCATGCAGATCACTGCAAAACCTGTTGCCTTGTTCTATTAACCTTGCAGGTTACCTAATTAACAATATTTAGTATGACCCACCAAGCATAAAATTTTGAAGATAAAATAACACAAACAGTGAATTTAAGTCCTTGTACCTAAACTAAGTTTTGTTTAGAGTAAAGCAAAAGTTTCAGGTGTTGGTCATTATTTTGTTTTCTACCCAGAGTCACCCATTAATTAGCAATTTCCATCCAAAGACACTCAATGTCAGAATTACACTCCTGGTTCTATTTGGCAGTGACACTGGGTGTTGTGTATAAACAGTGACTTTGGGAGAATACTACTGACCATCTGCTGTGGCCTGCTCAGTCACTGGTGCCTAATTATTCATCCCTTAGGACAATCCTTGTTTGGTTGTTTCTGAGGATTTGATGATGATACTGGTATGATCTTGGCAAGTATATGAAAAGGTTTAGCTTTCCCCTGGACGTCATATTTTTAACAACTTAAATTTATGATAAATTGGCCAGAATTAGCTGCACTCACCCCATTTAGATCCCACACTCAAATTACTGCATTAAAACAATATTAAAGGAATGTGCCAGTTCCATTCAGGTTAATCCAAACAGTTTTGAGAATGAACTCCTATTATAGTCAACACTATTCCCCAAATTTCTATATATTTATATTATGTTAATAAATTGTCTGGTCAATTCATTTGGTTAAATTCATCACTGAACTTGTAGCCTGGGTTCTGAAACTGCATTATAAATTTGAATGCATAGTGTGAGCTGTTATTTCAGTGCAATATTGATGGAGTACTATCATGCTGGAGGGGCCATTGTTCAAAAAGAAGTCAAACCGTGGCGCCATTTGCCAGTTCATGTGGATGTGAAAGATTCCATGACATTAACTAAGGAAGGGCAGAGAATTCTCCCAGTTTCCTGGCCTCCCTTAACCAACTCTATCCAAAACAAATTAACTTGTCATTCATTTCATTGCTGTCTGTGGATCCTTGCTGTGCAATAATTGGCTACTACTTCCTACAGAAAAACAGTAATTCACTGGCTGTGACATACTTTGGGCCACTCAGAGGACATGAAGGTAGCCGCATAAATGCAAATATTTTCTTTATTGCTTTATTTATTTGTTCTTCAGGAGTCTCTCATTTGTCCACTGTAGTTGCAGGATTTGAAATGAGTATTCTACTTGTGGAGCCCTAACTTTTTTATTTATTTTTTCTCCCTTTTCCAGATGCCATTTCCTGATCAAAATGTTGCTATAAGTATTGGTCCTAGTTACTAAATATCCTAGTTACTACAGGGATTCACGCTCTAACTCCGCTCTTAGTAGAAAACTGTATAATATTAGTAGAGATAGTAGCATAACATTAGTGACTACTCAGTGAATCATCTGTGATCAGGAACTCACTGTAATGAAATCCCATTGAAACATACAAGTCTGTGACGGGGCTTGATAGGGTGGAGGGGCTGTTTCCCGTAAGTGAAGCATCAAGAACGCAGGGACACTGCCTCAGGATAAGGTGTCAAAGAGAATCATTTACAACTGCGATGAGAAATTTCTTCGCCTAAAGAGTGAAGGATAGTGTATGCACTAAATTGAATCTATTTAAGGATGAGATAGATATTTGACTTTTAGGGAATCAATGGGTATAGGAAATGGATGTAAAGAATTAAGGCTAACGATCAGCCATGGTTTTATTGAATGGGAGACCAGATCTGAGAGATCACATTCCTATTCCTATTTCAAATGTTCTTATGAAATGCTCCATCACTCACATTATATACTAGAGTCGGAACAATTTATCCACTGGATCTATTTTCTTATGATTCTCTGAACCTAAATCTATCTCAGTTACCATTTGTTTTTACGTTCAATATTCATGCTTCATCATTGATACAGTATTAAAAATTGTCAACAGTTTGAAAAAATTCATTCTTAACATGTGAATGTTGTTAGCAAGGCTGCTTACCACGATTTTCATGGCTACTTCAGAGGACAGTGAATATTCAAGCACATTGGTGTGGCAATAGAGTCATAAATTAGATTTGGTGTGCCAACAGGTTTACCTCCTATGAAACATGAATGAACTAGATGGGTTCATGATGAAAAACTGATTAGTTCATGGTCACATTTTCCGTGATACTAACATTTTTATATTGACTTCAAATCAGCAGCTGGTATCATGTATTGAAACTCATGTTTTCTAGATTACTAGCCCAGTAACATAACCACTACAATACCATCCTACCTTCATCTTATAGAACGAGCAGATAGAAAAGGGCCTTAGAAATCAAAAGATCCAACATGGGCAGAGTTTAATTACAGTTCCAGTGACTAACTTAGGGTTAGGTTTTCACTATTGAGGTGGAAATCCTGAGTTGGAAAATTACCCAACTTTGTAGATCTGTCTCCTTATGAATAGCCTCTGCCCACTCAAAGTGGAATTTAATGCCCTCCTGCCAATGGCAAGTTTGGTACCGGGAAGTGTATTTAATGAGGTGTGAAGGTGGCAGATTGGAACCCCGTAACCTTCCTGGTTTGGCCCCTATAAGTCCATAGTGGAAAGGCTCATGGACGGTCTTCCCATTTTGTTGCCAATGGTGGTCCTTAAGTGGACAATTAAATCCCAATTAAGGGCCTCATTTCTCTGTCCTTTTGGTGATCCAGCTGTGGGAAGGGAACTTGCCACGTAAGGAGCATGACAAGCAAACCTGTGTAGTGTTCCTTGAGGGATAAGGTAGGGCAAGGCCTCATCCAAAGGCACCCAGTGTTTGATTGAAGGACCCAGTATTGGGAAAGAGTGGTTTTCTCTGAGCCACCATCCTGCCAGTGCTACTGGGCCCTTCCTACTTCCAATGACAGCCAAATGTGTGACTCCGCTCACTGCCATCAGTCATGGAGCCTCAGCAAGCAGTCCTGGGGAGGCCATCCAGCAACCCTACCGATTGAAATAGGTGACCATACATGTGGCCTCGTTAATATACTCGATCAGCAGGGATCTGCTCACATAGAATTGTGTTTATTTGTGCTAATATTTATAATAAGTTATTCTTTTTGGAGTTTTTTCAATGCCTATATATCTATTTGAACAAGATTAAGAGGTGTAAAATTGGGTGAAATTTTTGTTATTGAAGTGGTGATTAGTGGTTTCTGATTGACACCTTTATAAGCTGTAAAAGCAGCACTTTAATTTCAAAGCAGATTTATAAATGTGTGTTTATCCCATTAGTGCTTCCAGACAGGCTGTTCTTATTAGGTAGTTAATTGTTTTTGTACAGAATTCATAGTGGGTGACAATATGGAGAGGGTTTTAAACTTGCCTGTTGAAAAGTTCCTGAATATGGACAATGGCACATGACTCCTTGGAGGGGCATGAAACATGGACCCTTGAGATACTGGTAGGGCTTCATGAGAATTCCAGGGGCAGGGTCTATATGAGATCTCAACCCTTCCCCACATCTGCCAATGTTGCAATGAGCCAGGCTGGGAGTGTGGGATATGTCTCACTAAAAGCTGACTCATCCTCATCTAGTGAAAATTGCCTGTCCCTGGGAATGAAGGTGGGAATCCTGGAATTGGGTCCTCCTGTCATTTTTTTAAAATCAAGCTGTCCTCAGTTCCAACATAGACAGAGACATGAAAATCTGATCTTGACAGTGGATGTGATGCAGTTTATATGGATGTGGAGCTGAGCAATTCAAGGTCAAAGTTAAATATACAATGAAATTGAGGGTCAATATACAGATACAGTACTTGAAGCTAAGCAGATTCTTCTTGAAGAGACAAGAATGAACATACTCCCTTACACCAAAGGCCAGAGTTCAAATGAGTCACTTGATTAAAGGTCAATTAGGAATTGCTTTGAAAAAAAATAAGCTGATTATTAAATGGAAATATTAATGAAGAATTATGGAGGGAGTTATAGAGATAACAGGCAAGATAAAGGGAAAGGAAGGTAGAGAGAAAGGTATGTGAAAGAAGGATACATAGAAAGTGTTGCTATGACAGGAAAGATCAGTTTGCTGCTTACAATCCTTATGCAAACCAAATTTTTTTTTCAGTGTGAGCACACGCTGTCTATTGTATAAATGCATCCAGAGGTCTGTCAATATGTTTAGTAGCTTTACAGCCACACATGTGGTTTTACTCAGGCTTTCAACACTTTGGTGGGATTATAAGGATTAAAAAGTATCGAAGAAAAATCTCTGATATTTAATCTATAGGTACAAGACCAATTCATTAATTCTGTGAGTATAGATCTATAAATAGAAAATACAAAGAGGAATAAAGGGATGGAGACAAAGAGGGAGAACTGAAGGGAGCTGGGCGGAGAGACCAAGAAGTGGAGATACGAGACAAAAATGGAGAGAAATGTGGAAACAAAGATAAGGAGAGCAAAAGAAAGACACGTCGAAAGTATCAAAGGGAAAGATAAAGGGTGAGAGTTGGACAGAAGGAGATGGATTGAGCAATTGATAAAGAACGGGAGGAGAAAGAATGAAAGAGAGACATAAAATCTTGCAATCACAGTAAAGGTCATTTTGCTATCTGCAACCCTTGCCAGAACCATACGCAGGAAATGAAAGTGCAGTTCTCAACAAATGTAGGTTCACCTGCCAGGCAACATATGTTTTGCTGCGATCAAACCCAAAGGGCTTTGCTAAGAACTGAGACAGATGTGGTGCTGACCCCTCTAAATCCAATCAGCAACTATCAGAACATGTCAAAAATAGTCACAGAAAAGCATACCACTGAACCATATCAGCAAAAATGATTAATTTCACAACATAAAACATTTAATGGTTATATATGTAGCTCTGAAAATGCAAAAGAAAATACATTACTTTTAACCAGCATGTAATTGCTGGAATTGATGAAAAGAAAACACTACTCTAATCTAGATAATTTTGTATCTTCTTCCCTTTCCAGCACTTTAACGTTCAGCCCTTGAGAGGATGCTGTGTCCTGAGAATGCAACAAAAAGAACAACTTGTATTTATATAGTGTCTGTGAAGTTAGATGTCCCAAAGCCCTTTTACAGAAGCAATTATCAAATAAAGCTGCACTCCAAGCCTCATGCAGTGTAATTAGACAAATGACCGAAAGCTTGGTGAAAGAGGTAGATTCCAGGAAATAAAGAGAGTTTGAAAGGGTGAAACTTTAGTGCCTTGGCATCTAAAGGCAGGACCACCAGTGGTGGTGTGGTTTAGATCAAGGATGTTCAGGTGGCCAGAATTAGAGGAACGTTAAAGTGGAGTACGTTAAAATTGGAGAACGATAAAAGAATAAAGAGTGAGACTGCAGAAGAATTTGAAAATGAGAATGAGAATTTTAAAATTGAGGTGCTGGTTAACTGTGAGGCAATGTCAGTCAGTGTGCACTACGGTGATAAATGAACGGGACATCATAAGCTAGGATGTGAGCAGCAGTTTTGGATGACTTCAGATTTGTGGAGAGTAGAGTGTGGGACGCCAGCCAGAAGTGTATTGGAATAATCAAGTCTGGAGGTAACAAAGGCATGAATGAAGGTTTTAGCAGTAGATGAGCTGAGGCAGGGGTGGAGTTGAATAATGTCACAGATACAGTTCTCATTATCTGATCTCTGGGAAGTATTTGCATATGTCCAGGGCCAACATGTCCTTTGGATTTTGTTGTTTCCCTTACTGTGGAGAGGATCCAGCCCTCTGTTCAGTGCTGAACCCTATAATAACAGCTTAATATTTGGGAAATTGGGCACAGATGCTAGTCTTTGCCTTTCCATGGCACCAGTATAGCAGTGACTATCAATGCACTGGCAATTAAGGACTTTTGTCAAAGTGCAGTTATAACTATGTTGCAAAGAGATTATTACTTGTGGTATGCTTTTCATTCAATATTCTTACATCAAAATATTAAAAAGCAGTGGTTTCTGCAACTGCTTAATACAACCATTCACTCTGCCAGTTTCGGAGAGCTTTTCCAGATTGAAAACACATAGTTACCTTGGTGACAGCTGTAACACAGTATGCAGATATTTTTAGCTTATACATGAAAAATTAATCTTCGTCTATCATCTCTGCACATTGAAAAGGTATGCAGACTCTATTTTAACTGTCGCTGGCAAATGTTCAGCAAGCACACAACGACAAGTACTGTTTTATCTTTGGTGTAGCTATGACTTTAAAAGAATAAGTGCAAACCTTTGCGTATTAAACCAACTTCAGATAATCACACAGTTTAAGGACTAGTGTGGCAGGTTGCTGATACAGTAGGTGGCCAGTGAAGTTAGTCCTCGGTCCAGGACCGGCTGCAGCTGTACCTACACTTGTCACTATGCCAACCTGCTTTTTGCCTGCCTGTTCCTTACTCCTTCCTGGTCATGTTCCATCTGCTTCTGAGTATATGATGTGCTTTGCATTACAGATGCAACTCCCTTTTTTGTTAGGGGTATTATGGAAGGCCGCAACGGGAAACAGTGAAAGCAATATTTTAGATTCATAACATGAAATGGTTTGGCTTCAGTCTGCAGTCACACAGACATCAGACTTCATCAGATAAGACGAACAGCCTTTTCAGCGCACAAGGTAAGTAAACAAAGAGAGACCTCTGCAATATGGGACATCTGTCCCAGAGTCTTCCAGCTGCATTGAAGAGAAACTAAAATCTCAGCCCAAGGGAAGTTCTTGGATCACGGCACCAAAAGAGTGGCAGATGCAGTTATCATAAAAAAACAAGGGAACCAAAAGATGAAAGAGGTAGGTTTAATGAGAACAGAGAGTTTTTGGGGCAGTGGGGGCTGGGAATATAGGAAAGAGGGGACAAGGAGTTGGAAGGAGAGGACAACTCCTGACTTGGAAATAGGAGCAAGATAGATAAAACAACCTAAAACTGGAAATAGAATCTGGGATTTTCCCACATTGGTCCTTATAGACAATTTACATTTTCTGAGTTTAAGGGCGGTGATTTCTGAAAGAGGACACATCAGGTCTGTTAAAACACAAAACGCCTGCAGTAAACAGTGTTGCTCATTTAATACAAGAGTAAAACTTAGTAAATGACCTTCACTTGACAGCATAATCACTACTACTCCACTTACAAAGATACACAGGAACTTGCATTCACGGGGCTTTGAAATTTTGCAGCACAGAAGGAGGTTTTTCAGCCCATTATGCCTGTGTTTATTCTTTGAAAGCACTTTCAAGCTTAGTCCCACATCCTTTCGTTTTGTCCATAAGGCACTGTCAGTTCCTCATTTTCAAGTACCTGTCCAAGACCAGTTTCAAAATTAGTTATGGAATCAGCTACAGGCAAGCATCTTTTTCAGGTATAGTGATCAGGCCCTGACAACTCTCTACAAGAGAAAAGTGGTTGTATTCTTTGCCAATAATTTTAAATCTAGCATTTCTTGTTATTGTCACAGTTACCAGAGAGATTAGATTTTCTCTGACTAATCTATGAAACTCTCCCATTGTCTTGACCACCCTTATTAGGTAATCTCTTAACCTTCTTAGTTTATGCAGAACAGGCCTAACCTTTTGAATCTCACCTCAAAACTGAAGCTCCTCAACTCGACTAATATCCAATTAAATCTCACTGGACAATTTCCAAGACCTTTAAATTGTGGGTGCCCAGAACTGTCCACACTACTCCAGCTGTTGTTTAATCAGTGATTTATCATGCTCTAGTGTCCTTTATAGTTTAAGTGATTTTAACATAGTGAAAAATCTAATGTGCTTCATCAGGAAGGTGTCGGATATATACCAACCATGTCGAATTTTGTCAAAGACAGGCTAAAATGAATAGACAATAGCTAGCAGATTGAATATAATGTGGGAACTGAAAAACTATTCACTTTAGTTGTAAGGTAAAATAATTTTTATAAAATTAATAAGGGGTAGATTAGGGGGCACAAAGGGATATTATATGCACCCTGCCGTGTTTGGCTGGAGGCATTTGAAATAGGTCAGTTGACCAGCCCACCACTTTCCCACTCACCCCCTGGGCCTGAGCTCAGCCCCATAACTTGGCAGGTGGGCAGGCACCAAAACGGACAGCACACCCACCATAAATAAATAAATAATGAAGGATCAATTGAGCTAACGCCAGTCAAATGGTATTGAGCAAGTCTTCTTGAAAGGCCCATGTAAATAAAGATGGGAAGCAAAGACTGTGGAATCTAGAATGTGAAAGCATTGCCTCTGGATGAAGGGTCTGTCATTTCATATTGTGATGAGAAGGAACTTCCTTAAATTATTGGAATTTTCCACCTCAGTGGTGATGGATATTCCATCATTGAGGATATTTAGGGCTAAGATCCATAATTTTGCTCTCCCAGGAGTGCCTGGAGAATGGATGAGAAAGTGAAGTTGAGTTGAAAGATCAACTGTGATCTTACTGAATGCAAAGCTGACCTGAGGGGCATCATGACTTACTCCTCCACGTATTGTGTTTTTATGCTCTTAAACAGATGGATTTTAAGGAGTGATTGAAATGAGGAAAGGAAGGTAGCAAGGTGGGGAGGTTTAGTGAGGGAATTCTAGATCTTAGGACTCAGGCAACTGAAGGCATAGCTGCCAAAAGTGTAGTGATAAAACTTGGGTTCATGTAAAAGGCCAGAATTGGAGCAGCACAGACAACTTAATCCATTATACGAACAAAATAGGAATTGGGAACAGAAGTAGGTCACTTGATTCCTTGAGCCCACGACACCAGCAATAAGATCATGAATGATCTTAATACTCTATGTTACCTCTGATAACCGTTTACCCCCTTACTTATCAAGAATCTGTTTACCTCTACCTTAAAAAATATTTACAGATTCTGCTTCACAATCTTCTGAGGAAGAGAGTTCCAAAGACACTCAATCTTCTCTGTTGTAAATGGACAACTCCTTAACAGTGACACCTAGTTCTAGATTCTTCCACCAGGGGAATGGAACATCCTTTCCATGTCCACTCTATCAAGATTCCTCAGAATCTTATATCTTTTAATCAATATGCCTCTAGCTCTTCTAAACTCCAACTGATGCAAACCTGGCCTGTCCAACCTTTCCTCATATGATAACCTGCCTAATTCCAAATATTGGACTGGTAAGCCACCTCTGAACTGATTCCAAAACATTTAGATGCATCCTTAAATAAGTAGACCAGTACTTTATACGGCTCTCCAACAGTGGTCTCAACAATACCCAGTATAACTGTAATATAACACCCTAACTATTGTGTTCAGTTTCCCGCACAATAAACAATAGCTTTCTATGAGGAATTAGGTGCTGGCTGTCCCTGCATACTAACCTTTTGTGAATCATCCACTAGGTACACATACCCCCCTGCATTAAAGCTCTGCAATCTCTCACAATTTCGGTAACTTGCTTCTTTTTAATTATTTCTGTCAAAATGGACAATTTCACATTTTCTCACATTACACTCCATTTGGAAAATCTTTGCCCACTCATTTAACCAATCTGCACCCCTTTATAGATTCCTTATGTCCACTTCACAACTTGCTGTTCTCTCTATCGTTATGTCATCAGTAAATTTAGTAACCACATCTTTGGTCCCTTCATCTAATTAATTCATGTAGAATGTCAGGAAGTTAAGGGCTCAAAACTGATCCCTGTGGCACATCACAATATGTGAAATTACCCACTTGAGACTATGGTACAATTGATTTCATGTTAGTAAGTCAATCTTCTGTTCAATTTAGTGTGTTACCCCTGCACCATGGTCTAGATGGGCTGCCATCATATTGGAAGAATGTAGAGCTGGAGGAGCTTACCAAAATAGAGAGGGAAGAGGCAATGAAGGGATTTGAAATAAAGAATAAAAATTTTAGAAGCGGGGCATTGCTGGACCAGTAGCTAATGTAAGTCAATGAGCACAGGGCTGATGGTTGAATCAGAGTTGGTGCAAGTTAGGATATGAGCTATAAGAGTCTTGGATGAACTCAAGTTCATATATGGACACATAAGGTTTGATTTTAACGCACTCCATCTGTTGTGAACAGGGTGGGGAGGCTGTGAAAATGGATAATTAAGCCACATGCACCCCACCACCACACCATCTGTCAGGAAGCTACTGGCCACTATTTAAGGCATTCGCTGTTTCTCATTGGTAGAAAATGCCTATTGACCTCAGTCAAATTGACTCAACATGCACAGGCTTTTGAGGGAACAAATTCCAAATTTCTTCCAAATTGTTTTTAAAAGGTGATTTCACCCTTGAACAGCATGGCTGTTATCTTAAGATTACTGTTTTCTCCTGGACAACCCAAACAGATAGACCAGTTTATTTGAGTGTGAAGTTTGCACACAGTGATAGCTTATTTTACATCCTGTTTGATTATGGAGAAGAAAATTGGGTGACACATATAATGGGTTGCTGTTTCACAATTGTCTGCTTCATGCTAATCCTGCAGCTTTCATCTTCATTGTGTCTGTTCTGCTGAATCATTTTAACAACTTGATTAGATCACCTCTCAATCTTCTAAACTCAAGGGAAGGCAAACCAGCTTTATGCAATCTATCCCTGTAATTTATCCTTTTTGGCCCAGTTAACATTCTGATGAATCTGCAACAACATACCATTGAAATCCCATTTATCCTCCCTGCAGTGCCTATAACTGGATGTAGTATACTCCGGTTTGGGACTCTCCAAAGCTCTGCAACTGAAGCATCAGTTCCTCAATTGCTTGACATGGAGGGGTGGGACGTGGTGTGGAAGTAGCTGGCTGGTGAGTTGAGTTGTCTGCTCACAGGTTTAGGGGTTAGGATTTACTGTGGAGCACATGAAAACACCTCCTGGCCCACATGCATCGCTGTAGAGACATTGCTTCCTCTTATCTTTTGGGTGCCCTGTGGTCTGGAAAGGTGAAAATGTAAACTGTTAAAAGTGAACGAATGTGGTTCCATTAAAATATTTATATTACCAACCCCACCACCCCCCCCTTACAAGCAGAGTGGCTATCTTCCTCCCCCACCGATTCTACATTATTGAAGCTAGAGGTGGTTTGGTTTTAAGGTGAGTGGTGTCCCAGTTTCAGATTTTCAGATATTTAACTTCCCACTTGAACTAAACCTATTTATTTTTGGGACTTTCGATTGCCCTGTTATTTTAGTTTGATGACCATTCATCAGAACTAGAAGCATATAGTGAAGCAAAGATTTGTATCCAAAACTGGCCACCATAAGTTAGGAAGGATGCCATTGTCTTGAAAAGGGTGCAGAGGAGATTTACTAGATTATATCAGGAATGAGGGACTTCAGTTGTTTGGAGAAGTTGGGACTATACTTAGAGGAGAGAAGGTGAAGGAAACATTTAGTAGATCTCTCAATTTTTGATGTAGTAAATAAAGAGAAGCTGTTTCCACTGGTAGAAGTGTTGCTATCCAGAGCAATGAAAGAGCCAGAGGAAGAATGAGGTGAATTAGTTAGCTATTAATGATACAAAATATATTGCGGAAAACGTTGATGGTAGTAGACTCAATGGTAGATTTCAGAAGGGAATTGACTGTATGTTTGAAGGCAATAAAATCACTGGGCTGAGGAGAGAAAAGCTTGGGACTATCTGGGTTGCCTTTTCAGAATGCCAGATGGCCTCTTCCTGTGCTGCTGTTTTTACCTGTTTAACTGCTAGAATCAATATCAATGTCGGCGGTGTGTACAGGTAAAGAACAAATAGGGTCAAGAGATCTGTGGAGGTGTGGAGGAGAAGCATCATTAGATGACCAAAGGAAAAATGGTGCAAAGCATGAGGAATGGATGGTGGAGTGAGTAAGCAATTGCATGATGGGTCTAGAGGATATATAGAATAGCAGATGGGGAGAGAAGCAGTGAAAAATCTGTTAACAGTGTGTTAAATTTTAAGATTACACCAGCAAAAATGATGTTCTGCAGCATTGGGCAGAATCTTTGTGGAGCTTGACTGGGGAGCAAGTAAATGCCACCCAGTACACATCAGAGTGCTCATGCAGCTGCATTCACCATGTGGGATCCATCATTAAGTCAAGCGCCATTGACTGTAAGTGCAGTGCACTATGGAAATGGCTTTTCAGCAGTGTGTGGCAGTCAGTAACACTGCAAATTCTAAATAACAACTTCATTAATCAGGATCTAATCATTCTGATTTATGGAAATAGAAATGTAATGTGCAAATTGCCTTATATGTCTGACTGACTACGGCGCAGGTGGTACTGTAGAGGTCAGGTCAACTGTGGCCTTGAATGGCCAAATCCAGATTAAATTAAACAATCTGTTCGGTTGATTTAGGGGCAGTATTTTATTCTTGTCGGAAGAAGGATAAAAGATGTTGTTTCATTAGAAATAGTAGTGAATGAGCTTGGTTTCCGATGTTTAATGCTACATTATTTACAGGACTTCCAACATTTGCACATTCTGACATTCTGCACTGCCATCTGTTGGACATTGAAATGAATTTGGAGGAGCTACCCGAACAACTGAAACAACTTGTAGGTGTAAAATTTATGTCCGTTCTGAGAACCACAAACTGAAGTTACCAGGTTCCTCTTTAGTGACTTTAAACTGAAAAACAAACAGGTTTAAACATTCTTAGAATTTGAAATCTGGAAACTTTTAAATTTATTGGCTTTAATTGAAGATATGAAATCACTGTATTGTATTTGATCATTTCCCACATTAGAACAGTGACAGCACTTCAAAAATATTTCATTGGCTGTGTTGTTTTTGGGACACGGTGAAAGACACTATGCAGATGCAGGTTTTTTTTAATCTCATAGAGCCATAAAGTTAAACAGCATGATAACAGACCCTTCTGTCCAACTTGTTCATACTGATCAAGTTTCTGCTCTAGGCTATCACAGTATTGTGAAACCATTAAAATGATGATTTACTGTTGGCGATATTAGAGTACTTAATGTGTACCTAACAAAATGTACTCCATCACCCATTATTTTAACTGATACATTAACTTATTTAGTTTAAATGGTAAGGCTGTATAAACACTTAAGCTCTGCCAGTAATATAGGCAACATTAATTTCTGACGTTACACTAATTTTAGAATATTAATTGCACCTATTTGTAGTGACTGTTAATCTGGTTCAATCAGGAAGCCCTGGCTGACAGATAAAAACAGGAGTGTCAGACATCCAGTCGCTCTGAGAGCTGGCTCTAAGGGAGTTGGATCAGTGTCAAGGACTTTCCATCATTTAGTATGTGGGATTAATGATGTAACCATGCAAAAGCACCTACTAGCTGAAGCCCAACTGGACTTTAAACAGGCACTACAACAGGTTTTATCACTGGACAATGCGGCAAGTGGAGCACATGAGTCTCAGGGTATTCCGATCGAAGTGGACACCCTCAGCAGTCCGACTAAGTTTGGGGAACACCGCCTGAGTGAAGGCAATTGCATGGCCTCACTGAAGACAAATCCTATACAGAGGGACTCTAAGTTGGCCCACAGCAAAACTCCAAAACAAAGCCAAGCCTTGGCCAAACAGTTAACATTTTCTTCAGGATCTGGAACGGCAAGCCATTGTAGTTGCTGCTGGTATGCAGACAGCAAAACTGTCTCACTAAACCTAAATTGGGCAAGAGAACTCATAGGTCAGTATCTAGGAGAGTTTGAAACTGGTTTTGGAACAGGTAAATTGCTTGGCAACATCCAAATTAGAACCAATCAAAATAAACACCTGGTTACATGGTCACCCGGTTCACATGGAGGTCAATATCGGCGCAGTTGTTTCTGCGATTGCAGAACCTGTCTTTAACAAAATTTGCTCTGGACTCCAACCCTTAAATTAATGCAAGACCTTGGCTAGATTGAGAACCTATACTGAAGAACCTTTACAGATTCAGCTCTGGTCTCTTATGAGAAGTAGCTGGTCCAATTACTACTGATTGTAGTAAAAGGTTGGGCCTAAGCTTGATAGGACAACATTGGTTGAGAAAAATTCACTGAGAATGGCTCAACATTTTTTGATTTAGAAAATGGCTGCCTGTGTGAAGTCTTAATTAAATACTTGGAAGTTTTTCAGGAAGATCTAGGGACTACCAAAGGAACCAAAGCCACTTTGCATGTTGACCAAGAAGCAATTCCACGATTATGCAAGGCCCACCATGTGCCATTTGCCTCACGTGCAAAAGCAGAGGCATAAATCAGAATTATGAAGGAATCACACAAGTCCAGTTTGCGGAATGGGCTGCGCCAGTCATGACAATTGTGAAGCCCATTGGGTCAGTTTGCCTTTGTGGGGATTTTAAGCAAACAGCAAACTGCTTTTTGCAGCTGGATAAATACCCAGTCTCTCTCATAGAGGATTTATATGCAAAGCTGGCAGGGAGACAGCCCTTCACAAAGCTGGACATGAACAATGTGTACTTGCCATTGTGGTTAGATGAAGATTCCCAGAAGTATGCCACAATTAATACTCATAAGAGTTTGTAGCAATATACAAGACTTCCATTTGGGGCATCATCATGTGAACAATTTTTCAGCAAACAATGGAGAACATTTTATCGGGTCTATCCCAAGTCACTATGTATCTAGATGATGTGCTAACAATAGGGAAGACAAATAAGGAGCACTTAGAGATCTTGGATATAGTTCTCAGACATTTATCCCAGGAAGGGTATGCCCCAGAAGGGTAAAATATATGTTCCAGGCACCCCAAATGACATACGTGGGCTACAGAATCAACAAGACCAGGTTACACCCATTGGAAGGTATAGTAAGGGCGATCAAAGTTGCTCCCACATCTATACCAGAGATTAGGTCTTTCCCTGGTCTGGTGAATTATTATGGAAAGTTCATACATATTCTGGCCTCCAACCTGGTACCTTTGAATCAACTCTTAAAAAAGGGTCAGCCTTAGAAGTGGTTGCATAGACAAACCATAGCTTTCAGGGAAGTAAAGAAACAGTTATCATCCCAGTGAGATCTGGTATTGACATGCAATGCCTCCCTGTATGGCATCAGGGTCATATTAGCTCATAGGTGGCCCAGTGGAGCGAAATGCCCAATAGCATGTGCATCCAGGACTTTGGCTAATGTAGAGTGTAAATACACTGCCCGGGAGGCCAAGTCGTGAATGTGGATGTATTGAGACACCTCCCGCTGGCAGATACACCACTGGTGGTACTGCCACTGGAAGAGACTATAATTGTTTTGAATTTTCTGGATACACTTCCAGTCACAGCCAAAGATCTCAGACTTTGGACGCAGAAAGATCTGGTCCTGGCAAAACTGAAACAACTGGTGGTGATGGGAGAAACCAAAGGGTCGTCACAACCAGAACTGAAACGTTTTTGGACCCGAGAGAACAGATCACAGTAGAAGATGGCATATTATTATGGGAAGCAAGAGTGATTGTCCCAAGCAAAGGCTGCCAGATACTGACTGAACTCCAACAGGGTCATCCAGGAGTTTCCAAAATGAAGATGTTGGCAAGAGGTTATATCTGGTGGTCAGGATTAGACATAGACATAGCCACTTTGATGGGGCAGTGCCCAGAGTGCGAACAAGGACAAATGTACCACCAGCATCTCCTCAACATTCGTGGCAATGGCCTGGTAAACCCTGGACTCAGTTACACGTAGACTATGCAGGTTCTTCCATGGTCTCATTGTGGACACCCACTGAAAGTGGCTGGACATGCATTGAGTTCATTTGTCAAACATGGGGACGACGATAGAAAAAATGTGCAGATCTTTTGCACACTGACTGCCAGAAGTGTTGGTCTCAGATAACGGGTTATTGTTTATCAGCATGGAATTTGACATATAAGGACAGCTCCAAGCCATCCATCATCCAATGGTCTGGCAGAAAGAGCAGTCCAAATTTTGAAGGCAGGCTTAAAGAAACAGCATACAGCTACACTAGATACCAAACTGTCCTGGTTCCTATTTGATTATAGGTCCACCCATCATACAGCTACAGGGATAGCTCCAGCAAAATTCCTAATGGGGAGAAGACTCCTCACCAAATTAAATCTCATCTTTGCAGTCATGGCGGAGATGGTGAAACAGCATCAGGAACACAAATGCCGGACACGAGACTCCCTTAAGTGAGACAGACAGTTTACTTCTGGGGATGAAGTTTGCTGTAGGAACCACAGGAATGGCATTGAAGAGACCTCGGAATCTGAGATGGACATGACAGATTTCACCGCCTTTGCTCCATGAGGAAGAGAATGGATTTCTTCCATGATATTCCAGGTGCAAGAGGTGAGCCACTGTGTGTTACACGCCTCCAGTATCTGAGGCAGAGTTGGAGGAACCTGATCTGGTGCTAAAATGCCCCAGGAGGAGCTACGAAGAAAAGAACAGGCCTATGCTGTCAGACTCAGAGTGGGTGGGATGTAATGATTGTAACAAGGTCAGTCAGGTGGGTATCATAGAATATGAGTTCCCTGGTTGGGGCTGTTAATCTGATCCCATCAGGGAGCCCTGGCTGACAGATAAAAACAGGAGTATCAGACATCCTGTTACTCAGAGTTGGCTCTGAGGGAGCTGGATCAGTGTCAAGGATTTTCCATGCGTAAGGTGACTTGGTGACGGGGTACCAGCCTCTGTGGAGTTATTTCACTACTGAGTACCTCTGGATTAATTATGCTGTCGTGACAGGCGAGACTAACTGCTATGCTAAAAATAAGTTGAGTTGAAGGCTGTTTTGCTTCATGTTCACAAGTGTGCACATTTATTTTACAATAAAAAAGTTATTTTTTCTACAGATCAGGAAACAGAATGCAGAATGTTACGGGCTTGTATATATTGGGAGTTTCTCACATCATTGTTTGTTTTAGCATTTCTCTATTAATACAGGGAATGGTAACAAACTCAGAACCAAAAGACAAATGCTTTCAACTTCTTTTAGTTGTTTACTGCTTAGCATGGCTTCTTTGACAGAAACACATAAAAACAAGAGCCAATGAATGGATCTGCAATTGTGAGCTCCAAAGTGAAGGTTGTACTAATTGTAATTACTTTTTGTACTGAATGTGCACTCATCAACTCGATAGCTTTCTGAGCCAGTTGTATTGAAGAGCTATAGAGGTAAACTCTTGCCAAGAGGAAAGGAGGAAAGAAGATGCACTTATACGGCAGCTTTCACAACATCTCAAAGTGTTTTCAGGTCTATTGAATACTTTAGAAATGTAACCACTTGTCATGATATAGGAAATGCAGCAGTTACTTTGTGCAAGGCAAGCTCCCACAGCCAGCAATGAAAGGGCCATCAAATGATTATTGTTGCTTAATAATGTTGGTTGAAGGCTAAATATTGACCTTTAGAAGTCAGGTAAAACTCCCTGGTCTTAGTTGAACAGCAGCTGTTGAAATTTTTACATCCACCTCAGAGACAAACTACTTTTAGCATTTTCTCTAAAAGACTGGCTGGGTAGTTTTAGAGGTAATCTCAGTTCCTTAAACAATAAAGAATAGTCAAGACTGATGACTCCACTCTGCTAGCCATGTGGGAACACACACACGCGCACACACACACACTCACACATGCGCGCGCACACAATTTGGAAGAAGTCACCACCTAGATCACGTGGTATGAACTCATGTGAATGTCAAATGGAAAATCCTGCATCTCAGCAAACACCAAGCTCCAGTTAGGGTAGTCATTCTGAAGAAGTTTGAGTTGATTTTGTAGAGCTTAGAAAGGATCTTTCAAAAATAAAAGCAAATGTACAGTCCAGCAGTAGCACTGGGGTAGTAGCTCAGAAATCATGAATTCAAATCACATCATACCGGCAGCATATTGATTTTAAAACTCTTTTCCTTGATTTCAAATCTCTCCTTGTCCACACCCTTATTCTGCAGCCTCCTCCCTCCAATATCTGAGATCTCTATGCAACTCCATTTCTACTCTTTTAATTTGGGAAATAAATAAATTTTTTTTTCCTTTATTCATTCACAGGATGAGGACGTTGCTGGCTAGGCAGCCTTTACTGCCAGTCCCTAATTACCCAGAGGGCAGTTAAGAGTCAACCACATTGCTATGAGTATGGAGTCACATGTGGGCCAGACCAGGTAAGAATGGTTGTTTCTTTCCCTAAAGGACATTAGTGAACCAGATGGGTTTTTCCCAACAATTGTCAATGAATTCGTGGTCATCATTAGACTGTTAATTCTAGATAGTTATTGAGTTCAAATTCCACCGTCTGCCATGATGGGATTTGAACCCAGGTCCCCAGAACATTATCTGGGTCTCTGAATTAACAGACTACTGATAATACCAATAGGCCATCACCTCCCCCTAGTCAAGGGTACACTGCATTTTAGAAAGACAGGTAGAATGAAGAACTAGAAAGGATGGCTCTGGTTATAAAGGATGAGATAGGAACATGATTGAGAAAAGATCTTAGCTCAGAGAATCAGGATTTAGGATCAGAATGAGTGGAGACTGGGAATAATGAGGTCAGAAAATAGTGGTGGGATTAGTTTATAGGCTCCTTAACAGTATATTGTTGGAAATAGCATTAAATGAGACATTGTTGAATCTCGTAACAAAGGCAATGAAATAGATGTAGGGCACTTCAAAATAGACTAGACCAAGCAAATTGGCAAAGGTGGTCTGGTGGATGAGTTTGTACAATGCTTTTATGAAAGTTTACTGAAGCAATATGTTGTGGAATCAACTCATGAAAAACCTATTTAGAACTGGTATTTTGCAGTGAGTTAGACTCTGAAGGTCCCGCAGGGCAAGCCCTCTATGCCTGGAACCCTTTAAATTTGTCCATCTAAATCAGAGACTTTGGAGCATTCTAATGAACTTGAGTAAAGTAGTTACTCAGGAAAAGTTAGATAATCAAATGCATAGTCTAAATCCTGAGTAAGCTATTCAACTGACCCCATACTTACATCACACATCACCAACTGGATCCCCCAGACCATAACTGAACACCCCTCTGGCATCAGACCCCTGTTTCCCCTCCACTGGATCAGAAACCCCATGCTCCCCTGCTGGACTGGCCTGCCCTCTTGCCAGAATTGACCTGATTCTGCCCACTCTCCTGCCAGACCCAACCCAACCCAACCCAATGTACTCCCCTGCTGCTATTGGTCCTTACGCCCCACTCTGCCACTAGACCCAACCCGATTCCCCTACTTGCCAGATTTGATTGACCCGTCACAGCCCAGTTCTGCATTTGTGGACCTAACATGACTCCCTCTGCCAGAACCAAACGCTCCAGTCCAAACACCAACTCAGCCATCCCTCACTGAACCTAATTTAGGGGTCACTGGAGTTTTGAAGAATAAGGAGGGGATCTCATTGAAGCCTATAAAATTCCAACAGCAGTAGAAGGGGTAAAAGCATGAAGGATATTCCTGTTGGCAGATGCAACCAGGGTTCACAGTCTAAGGGGATGGGGAAAACCATTTATGACTGAGATGAAGAGAAATGTCTCCTACCAGAGATTTGTTAGGCTATGTAATTAGCTATCACAGAAAGTCAAGGCCATGAATTGTATGATTTCAAGAGGGAATTGGATGTAGCACTTGGGGTTGGAGGGATCAAAGGATATGAGGACAAATAGAAACAGGCTGAGTTGGAAAATCAGCCCTTCTGCATGATGGAGCAGGCTCGAAGGGCTGACTGGTTTGCTCTTTCTCCCATTTTCTATGCTTCTATGTTTAATTTCTCCTGCCTACTCTGACCTACTCGAAACACTGCATCACTTACCTTGTCACCTTGCACTTCTGGCACCCTACCCCTTGCCAAGCTTGTTCTCTACTTAGCTGGCACCTTAACCATTCGGCTGGCATTCTGTCCCTGGCACCCTACTTCCCGGACATGTGACTTTCTACTCCTAGCACACACTATAGCCTCCCTAATTGGTATCCTATGTAGCTGGTACCTTTCTTAACTAGATTCTGGCAACATCTCTAAAAAGTTTGTTAACTTCCGCATGGACCTCCAGGGTGTCAGCATGCTGATTACCATGTGGAGGCCCTCAGTGGAGCTGCATGCCATGTGGCTGCACAGTTTAGAGAAAATGCTGCATCCTGGTGCCCACCTGACATCCTATTTACTTGGCACGCTACCCCCTCCACAACTGGTGCTCTGCCAATCATGAATCCTACTTACCTGGTACCATTCTTCTATTTGCCTTACTTCTTAATCCTTGCACCCTAACCCCTCCCCACCTGGCACCCTTCCCAGTGAGAACCCTAATTTCCTGGCACTCTGGCATCCTACCTACCTGGCACCCTATCCCTATTCATCTGGCACCCCACCGTCCCAGCACCCTACCATCACACTTAAGGTACATACTTACTGTTTGACAGCAGCTGTCAAAGTGGTTGGCTAGATCTTTAAATGTCAGAATATGACAGCTGACTTCTGTGAAAAGGGGGCGTGGTTGCCTTCCCCTGACAATTCTGCACTACAAATGAATCGTTAGAATGGATGTGGGAAGGAGCCCTGATGAGAACTTCCTCTCATAAATGCAAAGCTCCTTTCTTTCATAAAAAAAAGGCCCCGTGTGGCCTTCTGCAACACAATTTTAAGAAAAGGCAATGCCATATGACAAATTTGTTGTAGGTTTTTGAGGATGTGACCACTGGGTAGATAAATGGGAGCCAGTTGAAGTTGCATGCTTGGAATTCCAATAATCATTTCATAAGGTGGCACAATAAAGGTTAAAATACAAAATGACGCCTCATGTAGCCATGATAAATGGAGCATTTTTACATTGGCAGGCAGCGACGAGCAGAGTACTTTAAGGATTAGTGTTAGGACCTCAGTTATTTCCAATCTCTTAATATCTTAGATGAAGAGACAGAGAGTAATGTATCTACATTTGCTGATGATTCAATGGTAGGTAGGACTATGAGCTGTTAAGGATTACACAAAGTGGCTGTAAAGAGATTTAACAGGTTATGTGAGTGAGCAGCAAGGTGGTAATGGAGTATAAAGTGGAAAAATGCACGGTTATTCACTTTGATCATAAGAATAGAACAGCAGAATGTTTTTTAAAAGGTGTTAATCTTGTAAATTTAAAATTAAAGGGACTTGAGTGTACTTGTACAGGAAATTCAAAACAGGTAGCCAATAGGTACAGAAAGCAATTAGGAAAACAAATGTATTTTGACCTTTTATTGCAAGTGTATTGGAGTGTAGGAATAAAGAAGTCTTGTTACAAATTTATGGGGCTTTGGTGAGGCATACCTTGAATGCTATATGGATACAAGGAGGATTTTCATCCCAAAACTGTTATGAATCTTTGGAATTCTCTACCCTAAAGGCGGCACATATGCCACTATTAAATATATTTAAGATTGAGATGGACAAATTCTCGATGACTCAGTGAATCATGGGAAACGGGCAGTGAGTGAGAAAGTACAGTTGAAGCCCAAAATCAGCCTATTTTTTATGTTCTCGTGTACATCCCTGAAGTTCATCACTTTAGTCTGTCTCTCCCTGACGCTGTCTCTCTCTCTCCCTCTCTTCCCCACCCATCCCCAACCCGGCAACTCTGCTATCAGTTACGAAGATCTGAAGTTTCCTTGCTAATACTCTCCACCTCTTTATGTTTCTCACCTTCATTAAGATGCTCCTTGCTCTAAAATTCCCTGCTTCCTAAAATCTCCCTATGTGGCTTGTTTTTAAGTTTTCTTTGTTATTCAATGAAATTCTACAAACTTTTTCAATATATTAAACTCACTACATAACTGCAAGCTGTTGTCAAACTGAATTCAATAATTCAGATAATTGTGAGTGAAAGGAAAAGTAATAGTCAACCCCTATCTGGTCTGCGTTTCTTGTAACAGCAGTCCACACATTCAGTGTTAGGTCCATCGTCACTATCTCAGGCGAGTAGAGTTGGGCAAATAAATAGATATTTGCCAGTGCCCCTACATCCAATGAACACACACATATATATAAAATAGCTATTTTCCAGAAATTCAAGATCTAAGCATTGCAGTCATCTTGGCACTGGAACAACAAGCTGTGTAAAGATTTGAAGGGATCTCAATTGTGAGCTCTATAATGCACAAAAGTGGATTCAATTGTTCACTTTATCCCTCCCATTTAAGATTGTCCTGAGTGCTTAGATCTGTGATGAGGAAGCAGTATTTTGAAATTAGAAGCAAGCCATTTAGTGTGGAAATCAGGAAGCATATTATAACACAAAGGGTAGTAGATCACTTTAGGACAGAAAGGTAACAGAAATATGGAACTCCTGTCACCCTAAAGCTACAAATGCTAGGATAGTTGCAACTTTTAAGACTCAGTTTCAGAAATTTTTATTAGACAATGGTATTAAAAAATCTGGAGTCATGGCAAGTACATGGAATTGAGGTACAGATCGATTACAATTTTTTTTTGAAACTATTGCCTCAGAAGCAGGATAGGATAGGCAGATGGGAAGTGGAGGAGAAATCAAAGCAAGCAGCCATACCCCTGAAATTAGAGCTAGTCCATTCAGGGGTGAGGACAGTAAACTAGTCTTCAGCTAAAAGGTAATGGAAATCTGGAATTCTTTCCCTTAAAAAGTTGTGTTTGTGGCTCAATTGAAACTTTTAAATCTAAAAAGGATTAAATGGGCACAAACATAGACTAGGCATGATCTCATTGAATGACCAAACAGGATCAAGGTGCATAATGGCTTCCACTTACTTTGATATTCCTATGCCTGAATACACACAAAATGGATTTCATACAAACAAAATTGATTTCACTGAAAGATATGAACCAGGCTTTTTATCTTAACATGTCTGACAGTTCTTATTGAAAATGATTTAAGTGGCATTATATTTTGAGCGCAGGAACAAGCAGCATTTGTGTCTTGGTGGTTTTGCATAGTTAATTATTACACTAAGCAAATAGAGTACATCCACCTTAATTGCTTAACATGGCAGCTGCTGAGAATGTAAGTTGGCAACTGCCTTCTGTGACTGTGCAAATAGCAAAGCCCAGAGTAACTGCAGAAGAGAACACATGGAGCTGCCAAATCTGCACCAAAATACTTCATTAGGGCAATGTGTTTAATAACAAATTCTCACACAGTGTTTAAACAGATTACTGCAAAGCTGTATATTTCTCCCCCTCAAGCAGATGCCTGATGCCGTGTAACTGTGCTACTTCAGAGCAGCAAATCAGGTTTTAGCATCTCCTTATTTCCTTAATGAAGGAACATTCTTTGATTCAACTGCTCATCAAGCTACAGATCTAACAGTCGTAGACTGGAAGAACCATGCGCACAGAAGAGGGCCATTTGGCCCATTGTTCCTGCAGCAGTCCTTGAAGGAGCCAAAAATCTGTTCTGCTCTCCTGCTTTTTATCCCCATAGCCCTACAAATTTCTCCTTTTTAAGTATTTATCCAATTCCTCTTTTGACAATTACTACCAAATCCATTTCCATCACCCTTTTCAGGCAGCGCATTTCAAATCATAACAACTGCTGTATAAAATAAAAATTCTCCTGATGTCCTATTTCTAGGTTTATCATTTCTGCTTAATTATACTGTATTGCTATACATTTGTTCCCTTCTAGATGTTCATAATCTTGATGATTTGGGGCATTCAAGTATAGCACTGTTATTAGCCATCAATTGGAAAGCACATTCTGTCTTCCAGTAAAAGCAGATTACAGGATTGTGGTGAGTCGTGATCATTTGACTCCATTCATGGACAGCTGCCCTGCAGAGCCAGGTCCAGTACCCTCAAGGTCTGCTGGAGATGTGCATACATCTGCACCCCATTGGCCCAACCATTGGGCCTCAGGAGCAAATACCTGGCCACAGGGATATGAGAAACTTGGCTTGCATTCCACATGTCGCAGCCAGAGGAGGAACCACAGATGTCCCTCAGAATTTTCCTCTCAGTATACTCCACCCCCTACCACACCACCTTCCACCATTGGAAGTTGCAGCCACAGATGGTTTACTTCCCTCTAGCAAGAAGGCCCTTTGGCCCATCCATACACAAATGTTCCCCAACGGGTATGCTCACCAAAACTCCAGGGCCAATGAGCTCCACTGCCAAGCAAGTTTCCTTCATGCCAGCTGTGAAATCAAGGAGTGCACTAAGACATTGTGGGAGCGAGAGGAAGAAGAAAACTTACTGAATGGCACACATGACAATGCACTGTACATTATTTGTTAGGTTTCTATAAATTGTACTATTTTGACCTTACATCTACTTGTTTGTCTTTCTGTGTAGCCCCAAATGTAACTATGCCAGCTTGATGCCTAACTTCATGGACACAGAAGATGTACCATGAATGCATGTCTTTGTTGAGAACCTGCTGCAGCATGTTGAAATATAATGAACAATGCATATACAAGGCAATATGTCCTGCTGACACCATTGCCCCTTGGCCTGTAACACCCCTATCTGTTCCTTGACCTCTGTGCCCATAAGTGCTGGTATGAATGGGGTAGTCAGCAATTTCTGTGACAGGGAGATGTAGAGCAAAGAGGGAGCCTATGCCATAGGATGGCCATGGATTAGGGACACTGTCCAGTTCTGTGTTCTGTGTCCTGTGTACTGCGCAGATCTATTTCTAATGTTGTTTCTGTTTATATCATATCATTGGGCCCTGCAGACCCCTTCTTCACAGATTGAGTTAGCAACCCCACCCATACAGAGTATGGACACAGCTTTTTTTCTTTTCCATTGCACACTTCCCATTTCCAGCATGATTGAAGGAGACAGTGAGCGCTCTTCGGCCAGTTGCTTCTATCCTCCTTCTCTACATGTCTGTGAGACCCTGAAGATCCAGATACCCTTCCTGGTAACCCTACTAATGAACCCCATAGATTTCGCACATCCTGAGGTTACCACCCAATCTCTCTACATGAGCATTGGTAATTGTCAGATGCCAGTGTCTGAGATGTGTGTTTTGCTGGTGCCCATGGATCATGCCTTGAGGTGCTGTTTGGTGCTGACCAACATGCAGAATATTCACAGCAAGTGGCAAGCTGTAGTTGCTAGGTACCCACTCTAATTTCCATGTCGAGATTTCCCAATGTCTAGCTTCTTTAGTGTGTTTGGTACATTTGATTTGATTTATTGTTGTCACATCCACCTAAGTACAGTGAAAAGTTTTGTTTTGCAAACAGTACAGGCAGATCACAGCAAACAAGGACATACAGATCATAGGGTGCATAGACATAAGCATTACATTGAGATGCTCCCAATATCAAGATAGGCATTGCTAGATTTCTCATTTGATTTTGCCAAAAATCTTGCCATAACCCATGTCATTTGGACTCCTATGAGATTGTGCACTAAGACTGTAGTTTTAAAAAGGGCTAATCTGCAATATAGGAACATGCTCTTTAAAAATAACTATTTCAATTCCATCAAATATATTGGTGAAAGTCAACAAAGTAAATTTGTGGGGAATTTAAGTAAAAGACAATCTCATTGTGCAACTAGACCTTAAATAGGGAGAGTGAGTCCATTAAATCTGCTTTTATGATAATTCTGTTTAACTCATCCTTTTACACCCTGGTGACTGCTGTTCATTTGAATCACTGCTAGTCTCTATTTGAAATCAGCTTCTGTTTGTTCAACTTTTAGGGTTGCCTGGTTTTCATGGTTTAGTTATTTTTTCTCTCTTGATGTGAATATTCTATCTACTTTGTTTAAGTCTAAATGGTGTTTGTTTTATCCCTGCTGCTGCTCCAGAAACTTCAAGTTTGATATTTGTTTTACTTTGGTGACTGTCAATTGTGTTTCAGCACAGTGTGTGTTTTGATTGCTGAGCAGGATGTTTTAATGTGAATCTTTCTGTTAGTTAATTCTGCACTTCTGTAAGTTGCTGATAATTAGAACTGTCAGCCACAACTCTGTGGGTTGTTGTCTCTCAGCTCTGAGTCAGAAGGTTGTGGGTTCAAATTTCACATCTGAGACTTCAGCACAAAATCTAGGCTAATACTTCAGTATTGTGCTGAGACAGAATTGCATTGTCAGCAATCCCATTTTTCAGTTGTGACACTAAACCAAAGTCCTCTCAGGTGGATGTAAAAGATCCCACAGCACCATGCTGAGGAAAATTAGAAATGTTCTCCCCAACATCCTGGACCAAAATTTATTTCACAACTGACATAATTAAAAGTGGATCATCCAGTCATTAACGTACTATTTTATGTGGGATCTTGCTTTGCACAAAAACGGAAGCCACGTTGCAACAGAGACTACAATTGAAAAATCTTCCATTGGTTGTAAAGTGCTTTGTGAAGGCTTCATGTCCTAACCCTAATCTCACCACTCTTAATATTAGTGTTAAATTCTTTAACCAGCGATGATCAATTTGTCCTTATTTTCACTGAATTTTATCTAGTCATAGTAATTTGAACTGGTTTATAAACTCAATTTATTCTGTGTGAAGAAAATGACTGATTATTATTGGCTTTCCAGTAGCTGATAAACCAGCAGGTTTCAATGTAAGGTCTACTTTGATACAATCATTGGTCTACTTCCATACATACATATTATGTCTCTACATACATTACATACATACTCTAGTCTTGACTCTCCTCACCCTCACTCATCCCCCATTTCTCCTTCTAACAGGCTTGGCTCCTTACATCATCTAGCTCTCCACATCATCAGGGCCCATCATATTCCCTTTCCCCCCTCCTATTCCCATGCACTATTCATACCTCCATGCATTCTCACACCACCATGTCCCACCCCCCCATATTGTCTCATGCTCATTCGCTCATGACACCTGTAACAACATTGGACAATCTGTATTTTTCATACCTTTTCATATGTCTCAAGTTCTTGTAAAATTTAGATTCATGGCCTTCTTTCTCTATTTTCATTTCTGAACAGAGTTTCTTTCAGCCAATGATTTCTAATTTACAATATCATGTTGGTTTCGTTTATTGAGCAGCAATATTCAAGCATGTATTCAAATTGAACTAAGTTTTCTTCAGTTTCAGGTTAGAGTTTATGAGCTGAGAACTGCAGATACTGTGACGCATTAGGAAGTGGAAATTTTATCCAGACTTTATGTAGTAGGAGGTATTTGCACCATTTAGCATGGAATCTTCTGATTTGGTCAGTGGTCAGGAACAGGAGGATGTGACTGAGTGAGGCAGGTGAGTATATATCCTGATGTTATCACTAACACTGTTGAGATGTACAGGCATCAGGGTTACGTTACTTTTGGTGTGGGGCCACACTCAATCCATCATGTCCATTCAGTAACGACAATGGATAAGGGGTCTAGAAGGAGAAAACAGGGCTGCTGCTGCAGGAAGGATACTGGGGAACCTATTCATGAGAATTGGGATTCAGACTTTGGGAGACAGAGGTATGACAGTTATGAGACGGTGGGGAGAACTGTCTATGTAAAAAGGAATATGATAAAGCATGAATGGGAGCGAGGCCATGCAGGAGGGGAGTGTTTGTCAGTCGGGTGACAATAAGGAACAATGTGACTTTTTGTATTCGTTCTCAAGATATGGGTATTGCTGGGTGGGCCAGCATTCATTGCCCAGAGGGCAGTTGTGAGTCAACCACATTGCTGTGGCTCTACAGATACATGTAGGCCAGACGAGGTAAGGATGGTAGTTTCCTTTCCTACAGGCCAATAGTGAACCAAACAGGTTTTCCCTGACAATCAACTCACGGTCACCATTAGACTTTTAATTCCAGATTTTTACTCAATTCAAATTTCACCATCTGCTATGGTGGGATTCAAACCCATTCCCCAGAACATTACCTTGGTTTCTGCCTTAACAGTCTAGCAATAATACCACTAGGCCAACACCTTCCTTTCTTGGAGGAACAGTATATGACCACACCTTGCATGGTAACTTCATATGTCAGGTGCTGTGAGGGGAAGGTGGGAAGGTACAGTCTTATGTAGAAGATTTGGGTAGGGACCTGAGGAGATGTGAAGTCTGTAGTTATTTGTAAATTCTAGTCTTATTTGTTGGTTGACTCTTGGATTCGTACTCTCTATCCTTTCACCTCATGATTTATTTATCGTTTCTTGCATCAATACTTTCTCATTAGCCTTGACTCTATTCTTGTTTGACCACAGCTTCCCAAAATTTATCCCTTTCCCCAACGACTTAGTTTAAAATTCTAATTTTGCAGTTGACAAGCACACTGGCCCCAGTATGGTTCAGGTGCATACAGTTCTATTAGTGCAGATCTCATTTCGCAGTACTGATGCCAGTGCCTCAGAAAGTGGAACCCCCTTCTCCCACACCTTTGAGCCAGTCATTTATCTGTCTAATCTGATTTTCCTGAGATCAGTTTGAGTTGGACCAGGTAATAATGCAGAGATCATGAATTTATTTCTTCAAACTCACTATGCAGAGCCTCTTTGGTCATGTTGGTACCTACATGGAGCATGATGACTGGATCCTTGTCCTCCTGCTCCAGCCCTGAACAAATGACTCGTGCTGTTTGCTGCAGAGGACAGTGTTAATCCCCCTCACTACATACTGCACACCCACTACCTTTCCGTTATCACTGCTTCCCTTCTTCCCCTTGAGTGGCTTCTTGTACCATGAGCCAGTTAACCTATCCCCTTTGTAGCTCTCACTCTCGTCCAGGTAAACGGAGAGAGCCTCAAACCTGATGGGCAATTGTAAAGGCTCCTGTAATCCTACCTTCTGGATTTCTTTACCTGTCTCACTTGCTGTCATTTCCTCCATCCCTGAAGACTGACTAAATCAGACAATCCAACCACAAGAGTTATAAATACCACCTACTGCATAAAATACAGGTAAACTTCCCATTCCCTAATAGTAACACAGAAACTAGAATATAGAAGCAAAAACAGGCCTTTTGGCACTTTGAGCCTGTTTCACCACTCAGTATGATCATGGCTGATCATCCAACTCAGTACCATGATCCTACTTGCTTCTCATACCTTTTGAAACCTTTAGACCTAAGAACTATATATATCTCTCGAGGGTCTTCAATGTTTTGGCCTCAAGGGTTTTCTGCGGCAGAGAATTTCACAGACTAATCACTGTCTGGGTGAAGAAATTCCTCCTCATCTCTGTCCTAAAAGGCCAATCCCTTATCCTTAGACTATAACCACTAGTTCTGGACTGCTCAGCCATCGAAAACATCCTTCTTGTATTTACCCTGTCTAATCCTGTTAGGATTTTATAGGTTTTTATGGTTTCCTCCCTCCTTCTTCTAAACTTGAATAAATATGGTCATAATTGATCCAATCTCTGCCATACATCAGTCACACCACCCCTGTCTGTAAAATCTGTCTTGTAAAAGTTCTTTGCACACCTTCAATAGCCAGAATATTCTTCCTCAGATAAGGAGACTAAAACTGAACACAATACTCGAGGTGATTTGACCAATGCCCTTTACAGTTGCATCAAGACATCCTTGCTCCCGTGCTTGAATGCTCTCGCTATGAAGACCGACATACTTTTTGCCTTCTTAACTACCTGTTGCATCTGCATGCCCAGTTTCAGTGACTAGAGTATAAGGACAACCAGGTCTCATTGTACCTCCCTGTTTCCTAATCTGATAATAACCTGCCTACCTGTTTTTGCCACCAATGTGGATAACCTCACATTTATCCACAATGTACTGCTTCTGCTATATATTTGCCCACTTAACTTGTCCAAATCGTACCGAAGTTTCTCTGCGTCTGCCTCATAGCATACCCTCCCACCCTGCTTTGTTTCTTCAGACAAAGAGACCTTGGAGTGCAGGTTCATTGTTTGTTGAAAGTAGAGGCACAGGTAGACAGGATAGTGAAGAAGGTGTTTAGTATGCTTGCCTTTATTAGTCAGTGCATTGAGTATAGGAGTTGGGAGGTCATATTGAGATTGCACAGGATATCGGTTAGGCCACTTTTGGAATACTGCATTCAATTCTGGTCTCCCTCTGTAGGAAGGATGTTGTGAAATTGAAAGGGTTCAGAAAACATTTACAAGGATGTTGCCAGGTTTGGAGGGTTTGAGCTATAGGGAGAGGCTGAATAGACTAGGGCTATTTTCCCAAGAGCACCAGAGGCTGAGGGATGACCTTAAAGAAGTTTGTAAAATCATGAGGGGCATAGAAAGGGTGAACAGCCAAGGTCTTTTCCCCAGAGTAGTGGAGTCCAAAACTAGAGGGCGTAGGTTTAAGGTGAGAGGGGAATGATTTAAAAGGGACCTAGGGGGCAACTTCTCCATGCAGAGGGTAGTCCATGCATGGAACAAGCTGCCAGAGGAAGTGGTGGATGCTGGTACAATTACAACATTTAAAAGGCATCTGGATGGATACATGAATAGGAAGAGTTTTGAGGAGTATGGCCCAAATGCTGGCAAATGGGACTAGATTTATTGAGGATATCTTGTTGGCGTGGACAAGTTGGACCGAAAGGTCAGTTTCCATGCTGTACACCTCTATGACTTTAAGACCAAATCTGGAGTATGACACACAGTTTCCTTATCTGAATCAATCATATAACATAACATAGGACATAGGACATAGAACAGTACAGCGCAGGACAGGCCCTTCGGCCCATGATGTTGAGCCGACGTATTATCCTCCTAAGATCAATCTACCCTGCATACCCTACGTTTTACTATCCTCCATGTGCCTATCCTAGAGTCGCTTAAAAATCTCTAAAGTATCTGACTCCACTACCACTGCCGGCAGCGCATTCCACATGCCCACCACTCTCTGTGAAGAACCTACCTCTGACATCTCCCTATGCCTTCCTCCAATCACCTTAAAATTATGCCCCCTTGCAATAGTCATTTCCACCCTGGGAAAAAGTCTCTGACTATCCACTCTATCTATGCCTCTCATCATCTTGTAAACCTCTATCAAGTCACCTCTCATCCTTCTTCGCTCCAATGAAAAAAGCCCTAGCTCCCTCAACCTTTCCTCATAAGACCTGCCCTCCAGTCTAGGCAGCATCCTGGTAAATCTCCTCTGCACCCTCTCTAAAGCTTCCACATCTTTCCTGTAATGAGGTGACCAGAACTGAACACAATATTCCAAGTGTGGTCTAACCAGAGTTTTATAGAGCTGCAGCATAACCTCATGGCTCTTAAACTCAATTCCCCTGCTAATGAAAGCCAACACACCATACACCTTCTTTATAACCCTATCAACTTGGGTAGCAACTTTGAGGGATCTATGGACGTGGACCTCAAGATCCCTCTATTCCTCCACACTGCGGAGAATCCTGCCATTAACCCTGTATTCTGCATTCAAATTCAACCTTCCAAAATGAATCACTTCACACTTTTCTGGGTTGAATTCCATCTGCCACTTCTTTGCCCAGCTCTGTATCCTGTCAATGTCCCGTTGTAACCTACAACAGCCCTCCACGTTATCCATAACTCCACCAACCTTCGTGTCATCGGCAAACTTACTAACCCACCCTTCCACTTCCTCATCCAAGTCATTTATAAAGATCACAAAGAGCAGAGATCCCAGAACAGATCCCTGTGGCGCACCACTTTCCATCTATTACAACCTTCTGTCTTCTACTGGACAGCTGTGAATAGCTGATGTCCAAGCACTGTTCCTTCTGATACCCCACTAGTTGTTGCCTGCACACTGTAAAAGATCTATTTGTTCCAACTGTTTATTTCCTGTATCCCAAGCAGTTTGCAGTCCATTTCAGTACATGACCTCAAATCCCACGAGCTTTAATTTTTCATGCTATCTCTTATGAGAGACCTAATTGAAAGCCTTCTGTAAATCCAAGTGAACCATCTCCATCAGCTCCAACTTTAACCACTCTGCTAGTTACATCCTTAAAAAATTCCAGCAGATTTGTTAAAGACGACATACCATTCATAAATCCATGCTGACTCTGTCCAATGTTGTCACTATCTCCCAAAGTCCCTGCTACTATATTTTTATACTGGAATCTAGGATTTTTCCCACCACCAATGCAAGCTAATGTTAAGACAGGGTATGGCTGAACCCCTCCACTAATTAAATTTAAACACAAGCCCTGATCTGTTATGGTAGGAGTAGAGGTTCCTTTCCCATAATTACCCCTGAAACACCCAGAAAAGAATCCTAGAATCCCTACAGTGTGGAAACAGGCCCTTTGGCCCAACAAGCCCATACCAACCCTCAGAGCATCCCACCCAGATCAATCCCCCTCATCTACACATCCCTGAACACCATGGCAGTTTAACATGGCCAATCCACCTAATCTGCACATCTTTAGACTGTGGGAGGAAACCAGAGCACTTGGAGGAAACCCACACAGACATGGTGAGAATGTGCAAACTCCACACATACAGTTGCCCACGGGTGGAATCAAACCCAGGTCCCTGGCACTGTGAGGCAGCAGTGCTAACCACTGAGCCACCATGCCACCCATGAAAAACTCACCTTTCCCCTCATAATCTGTTAAAAGAGTGGTTAAAAGAAAGAAAATCGCTGATTTTCCCTTCACAAGTAACCAGAAACAATTTATTTATTTAACCCAACAATAAACAAATTAACAAAATTACTAACAAACCGACAATTCCCCCTTAGACTACTAACTACACCCTAACTGGTCTAAATTCTACTGGAACACTATTTATAGAATCATAGAATCATAGAATCCCTACAGTGTGGAAACAGGCCCTGTGGCCCAACAAGTCCACACCGAACCTCAGAGCATCAACAAGTCCCACTAACATAAACCCAATTGATAAGAAGCAATAAATCATAACTTAATCTCTCCAAGTTCACACAGACTGTCTTCTGGAATATTCTGTCATCTCCACTCTCTTCACAAACACCTTTCTTCAGTTAATTCTGCTGTAATTTTTCCTGTAGGAACTTTTAGCTAAAATACCATGGTGCCTTTGAATAATTAGATGGGCTTTCTCTGAGAGCTGAATGGTGCTAACACTGGCAGGTGGCAGTAGTCTCTCTTTTTCTGATGGCAGGTGACTCTCTCTGACTTTTCCAAATGCCCTCATCTTATATACTAGTAATATATAAGATTATATATTATAATCAAATTCTTATAATATGATTGGTTTCAGGTTGTCAACACCATCACATTTAAATTCAATGGGCTTTGAATCACTGAGTTTGGTTTTAAATTAATTGGCCGAATTCAAACTCGCCACAACATCAAAACAAGACAGCTATTTTCAATACACTTGTTTCACTTTTTGAGGCTGTCTGTACTGGCAGCTTCAGCTGCTGCTCACAGACATACACTTTTAAAAGAGTTTCTAAGTACAGACAAAGCACAAATCTCTTAAAGGAACCACACAGTTTAGCTTCGTGCCTTCCACCTCACAATTACTCTACCCAACTTCATAACACTAGCCGGTCTATAATTTGTTGTTTTATTTCTGCCTCCCTTCCTAAACAGTATAGTTACATGAGCTACCATCCAGTTCATAGGAACTGTTTCAGAGTTTATAGAATTTTGGAAGATGACCACTAGTACATCTGCTATTTCTAGGGCCACAGCCTTGATTACTCTGGGATAAAGCCTAGGGAATTATCTGCCCTTAATCCGATTAGTTTGCTCAACACCATTTCACAACTAATATTAATTTCTTTCAGTTCCTCCTTCCCAATAGGCCCAGTGCTCCCCCATATTTTTGGGAGGTTATTTGTCTCTACCTTTGTAAAGACAGAAATAAAGTATGTACTCAATTGGTCTGTCATCTCTTTATATTTTCTCTTGTTTCTGACTATAGGAGACCATTAGCTTTATTAATTTTACTATCTTTACTACTCTTTTTTTCCTTCACACACTGTAAAAGCTTTTACGATTGGGTGTATACTTCCTGCAAGCTGCAAGCACAATAACATGCTCTATTTTCCCTCTTAATCAGTCTCTTTGTCTCCCTTTGCTGGAATCTAAACTGTTCCCAATCCTCAGATCTGTTGCTTTTTTTGACCAATTTGTATGCCTCATCCTTGGATTTAATACTATTCCTAATTTTCCTTTTTAAGTCTGACCACATTTCATGGTTTATTTTGATGTCAGATAGGGTACTTAAATCTTTTTGCAGTTCAATCACATACTGTTTAAATGTTTGCCATTGCCTGTGTACCATTTTCCCTTTACATAACAATATCCAATTTATGAATGCGAGTTTGTGCCTCATACCATTGTAATTTTTTTTTAAATTTTGGGACACTAGTCTTAGCAACAGTAATGTCACTCTCCAACTTATTGAAGAATTCTATCCTATGTGGTTACTCTTCCCTAAGGGCCCACACAACTAGACTGGTAATTATTCCTTCCTTGTTACACAATACCCAGTCAAGGATGGTCTTTTCTCTAGCTGGTTCCTCAAGGTATTGATCCATAGACCTATCCTGTATGCACTCCAGGAATTTTTCCTCTACTGTATTGCTGTTGATTTGATTTGCCCAATCTGTGTGCAGGTTGAAGTCACCCATAACTATAGTTGTACCTTTACTACTAAGATCTCTAATTTCCTTTTTAATACTTTCCTCAATATTGCTGCCACAGTTTGGGGGTCTATATACAACCCCTATTATCATTTTCTGCCTCGTGGTCTTTCTAAGCTCAGCCTATACAGATTCTACTTCACCAGAGATAACATCGTTCTTCACAATTGCTTTTTTAATCAGTAACTCTACCCCACCTCCTTTTCCATTTTGTCTGTTCTTTCTCCAAACAGAAAACCCCTGGATATTCAGTTTCCTGTCCTGGTTATCCTGCAGCCATGTTTCTGTAAACTCTGCTATATCATACCAGTTGAAATCTATTCACAGACTAATTCATCCATTTTATTGTGAATGCTCCACACATTAAGGCCTTATGGTTTGTCCTTTTAGCATTCTTAGTCCTGTGGACAGTGGCCCTTCTTAATTCTAGCCCTTGCATTCTCTGGCTATCACCTTTCTTATTTCCCAAACTCCAGTGCCACAATGACACCACATGCAAACTGGAGGAGCAACACTTTGTTTCTACCTTGGGAGCCTGCAGCCCCATGACCTAAGCATAGAATTCACCCGTTTAAAAACCCCCCAACCCCAGTCTTATCCCATGTCCAACCCTCCTTCTCATCCCCTCCTCCTTGACCTGGCACAACCTGTTCATCTTCTCTCCCACCTATCTGCCCCACCCATCCCACTGACCAATCCCCACCACTCCTTACCTGCATTCACCTATCACCATCCCACCTAGCTTCCCCAGCCCCACCCCCTCTCTGTATTTATTTCCCAGCTCCCTTGTCCCTCCCCATTTCTGAGGAAGGGTTCCCGACTTGAAAAGTCAACTTTCCTGCTCCTCTGATGCTGCCTGGCCTGTTGTGTTCCTCCAGCTCCACACTGTGTTATCTCTGACTCCAGTGTCTCCAGTTCTTGTTATCTCTGACTGATTTTTGTTTTAGTTCTATTTCCCAATCGTTTGTCTCCCTCCATAGGTTCCCACGCCCCTGCGTTTTAATTTAAACCCTCCCCAACCACCCTATAGAACATAGAACATAGACCAGTACAGCACAGTACAGGCACTTCGGCCCATGATGTTGTGCCAAACTTTTACCCTAAACCTAAGGTCTATCTAGCTTCCACCCCTACCTTATACTATCATCCATGTGCCTATCTAATTGCCGCTTAAATGCCCCTAATGAGGACGACTCCACTACCCTCTGTGGCAGTGCATTCCACGCCCCTACCACTCTCTGAGTAAAGAACCTACCTCTGACGTCTCCCCTATATCTACGTCCACTCACTTTAAAACTATGCCCCCTCGTAATAGCTACCTCCACCCTAGGAAAAAGTCTCTGGCTGTCAAATGCATTCCCGAGGACATCAGTTCCAGTCCTACCCATGAGCAACCTGTCTGGCCTGTACTGGTCCCACCTTACTCCAAAACCATCAATGTCCCAAAAATCTGAAACCCTCCTCCTTGCACCATCTTTCCAGGCATGTAATCTTCTGATATATTCTGCTATTTTGATTCTGACTAGCACGTGACACCAGTAGCAATCTTGAAAGTACTACCTTTGAGGTCCTATTTTTAAAATTTGCTTCCTAGCTCCCTATATTCTGCTTTTAGGACCTCATCCCTTTTACCTATATCTTTGGTACTGATGTGTACCACAACCATTACAGAATGTCCTGTAGTGACCACGAGATATTCTTGTCCCTACACCCAGGAGGCAACATATTATCTAGGAGTCTTGTTTTTGGCCACGTAACCATCTGTCTTTTCCCCGTGTTACTGCATTCCCTATTACTATAGTGTTCTTACTTTTATTCCTCCTCTCCCATGCAGCAGAACCAACTGTGGTACAGTGAGTTTGACTGCTGCCACTTTTCTCTGGGAGGCCATTTCCCCCAACAGTATCCAAAGCAGTAAACCTGTTTTTCAGGTGAATGGCTACAGGGGATTCCTGCACTACCCGCTTAGTCCTCTTACATGTCCAGTGGTCACCCATTCCTTTGCTGCCTGTGGAGTCTGAGCTTGTGGAGTGACTAACTTTCTGAATGCACTACCCATGATACTGTCAGCCCTGTGGATGCTCCACAGTCTTCCCAGCCAGTGCTCCATCTCCGAAACTCAGGTATTCAGCAGCTGCAGCTGGAGAAACTTTTCCCACACATGCTGGCCCTGGTCACTGGAACTATTGGCCCTGACAATGTGTCCCAATGTTATAGCTCACCCTCCAGCTCATAAAGCATGAACCAAAGCTACTTAAACTTCAAACACAAACAAAACTGGCATCCAGGATCTCCCACATGCTGCAACTGTGACACATCACCAATCCTGTTCTACAATATTTAATGAGGGGGAGACCTAAGGAACTATTTCATTATTATGTTCAACTATATATGTTGTGATTTTACATATTTTATTAACTATACCACAACTTCTATACCACTTTGAATTTTAGGAATAGAATAAATCTTAGACACTTACCAGATGCTCACCAATTAACCAATCTCCTGTAACAATGTCACCTGGTGGAGGTAGGGTCATTAAACATTTTTACAACAGAGGTAGATAGATCCTTTTTAGATAAGGAAATCAAAGGTTATCCAGGTGAGATGTGAATGTGGAATTTGAAAGACAAACAGAATCAGTGATGATCTTATTAAATGTTTTAGCAAGCTTGAGGTGCTATACTTCTGCTCCTATTTTGTATGCCACATGTTCATATTTTTGATGCTAATTCAGATTTTTAGCATTCTTGATTTCTGAGCAGCAATGTTAGTGTCGTACAGAATCCAAAATTTGCTACTTAGTCTAAATGTTGTGCTCACCATTTAGTAAGTAATGCTCGAGATCTGTGATTTGAAATGTTAAACATATTTCAAACTCTTTTCGCTGGGTACATTGATAAAGTGAGACACAGTTTTAAGATAATTGGCAAAAGAACGAATTGAGAGGTAAGGATAGTTATGTTTGTGCAACAAGTTGATATGATCTGGAACACACTGCCTGAAAGGGTGGTAGAATTGGATAAGGAAATTGGAAAAATATTTGAAAATGAAGGAAATTGCAAGGTTGGAGTAGAAGGAATTGAACAGTTGTTTCAAAGAGCTAACTTAGAGAGGATGTGCTAAATAGTCTCCTTCTGTGCTGTTTGTGCTGGTAATTTTGCTACAACACACAATCTGCTGTTAGGTTAATGTAAGGTTGTGACAATGGACTCAGTTACTGCTCCAACATTTGGATCAGATAACCCATTACCTGAGATCCGTTTGCTGCCAGTGAGGTCCTGTACCACAAGTGGGGGCATTCAAAATCTGTGCTACTGAGTTAGGACAGTCAGAAGCTGACACAGTAAAATAGCTTCCACACACTCACCTTTAATGCTAACTTCTGAATAATCACCACTTAAATAGTGAATGTCAACTGGCATCCCTGGAATCATGCCCCGATTACATACCATTCCCTTCAGGAGAAGACTACAGTGGAGCAAAAAACATCACTGACAAACTGACAAAGTCAGGAAGCAAATGCAAGTGTATCACATCTGTTAATATTAGGTGTACTTTATATAGTATAGCTGTTATTAAGACACTTTATATTTGAGGAAATTCTTATTCACAAATATTGCTTGCTGTTTTGACAATTTTTGATTAAGCTTTTCGATCAACCTTTACTGTTATAGTTTGATATGTCAACATTTCCCTTTAAACATTGGCAAAGCAACTGTCACAACGTACCACAAATTTTGGTCTGTAAGTAGTGCCTTGGAGTGAATTTCTGTAGCTTATCTCCTGAACGCATCTTTGTGTATGGTAATAAAAGATATCTGATTCATTATGTATATATTTATATACACACACACATCTTTTTTTTGGAGTTTGGCTTTCAAACTAGTGACATATGGATGTTGGTTACTTTTGTGAAGGATTAACAAAAGAGGATTCTTATTCTTTCTGAATCATGACCTTAACTGGTATGTGTCAGAGAGCAGGGAATTCTTGGGGTCTTGATGAAAAACAGTTTGTATTGTGCTGGGTTACAACTGTGAGTGTAAATATTGAGGGCACCAGCTTGCTTTTGGTTTAGAATACTCAAGGATTGATTTTGGTTTAGAAGCCCCCGAGATTGGATGTTTTGAGCCATTCAGAGGAGACCTGACTGGGGTCAGAAGTTCAATATGGTCCCTTCCCTAGAAAAGGGTATTGAACAGACCAGGGAACTAGACTTTAAATTGTTCCCTTTTTAAGCCACTAACAGTCAAATTTCTGAGGAAGATACTTCCCCAATTCCTTTGTCATGTCTCATGACAAAGCACTTTTAAGAAACATGAACACTTTTAACAACAGGTCTATTTTACCTTGTTCAGAAACATAATTCCAAAAACACCTCTCCTTTACTCTATTTCTGGAAACAAAGTGGGGGGGGGAGCGGTGGAAAACTTCAGCACAAGGGCTACAAGGCCTTCAAGTCATGTCATGCTGTGATATTTATTACAAAATATATTTGTTGTAACAGAGTACTTTTTATGTCTACACAATATTTTTCTTCCTTTGTAAAAAGTTAGTTTGAGTATTTTCCAGACCAGGAGAGTTTGGTTAGAAACCTACAGATTGCTAAAAGACTGAAAATGTCTGAGCTTTCAGTTTTGTGAATATTCATAAAAGAAGACTTCACAGTTCATGGGAAGAAACTAGGAAGAAGCTGTTGAGTCAAACTTAAAGATCTGAGATGATGATTTGATGCTGTAAAATGATGATGTTGTGGAATAAATAAGACTCTGTTTTGCAACGCCTTTTAAGATCTTTCAAACCGTGTTCTGTATTTATTTAGTTTGATATGCTTTATTTTAACATTTTTGTTCTTTCATGTAATCAACTTCTATTTTATTGTTAAAGAAAATCTGTAGCCATGTGTGCTTATGGTTCCTTGAATGACACCCACACTAAAATTTTAAAAAATCTATCCAGCTAGATTTCATTTTGGGATCTGACTTGTCCAGTAGGAATAAAACTGTGATCATAATGCTGTACAAGATCATAGGAACAGAAATAGGCTAGTCAACTTCTCAAGCCTGTTGCACTTTCAAGACTTTAAATGAAGAAAAACCCATTGTTAGTCAAAAAAAGCAAAATTGATTTAAATTGTCATTATGGCTGTGGAACATTTTAGATAGAACATATTTATAAGAGTGTACATATGGGTAATTTGGAAACTGGAAGCAGCTGGTGATATTTTTTGCAATGTGGTGAGGTTTCTTTGAACAAGGAAACAATTAAACAGATGCCAGTTATATTAGTGCAGTCATCACATAACCAGAAAAAATATTGTGTAGACATAAAAAGTACTCTGTTACAACAAATATATTTTGTAATAAATATCACAGCATGACATGACTTGAAGGCCTTGTAGCCCTTGTGCCGAAGTTATCTTTTCCCCCCTTTGTTTCCAGAAATAGAGTAAAGGAGAGGTTTTTTGGAATTATGTTTCTGAACAAGGTAAAATAGACCTGTTGTTAAAAGTGTTCATGTTTCTTAAAAGTGCTTTGTCATGAGACATGACAAAGGAATTGGGGAAGTATCTTCCTCAGAAATTTGACTGTTAGTGGCTTAAAAAGGGAACAATTTAAAACTAATTATCTCTTGCAGTCTTTAGTATTCAACAATCTAATTCATTCCTTCTCGGTTCTTAAACAGATTCATATTTTTAATAATTCGATGATAAGTCAAAGCTAATGTTTCTCAATGGGAAAGGTGGGGAAAGGTTTGTGGAAATGATTAGAGGCACTAGATATTGCTAAGACTATGGGTCCCAGCAACATTCTAGTAATAGCACTGAAGACTTGTGTGCCAGAATTTGCTGCATGCCTAGTCAAGCTGCTCCATAACAGCTACAATGCTGGCAGCTACCCTGGAAAATTGTCCAGGTATGTCTTGTGCACAAAAAAAGCCGGACAAATAAGACCTGATCAAATACTGCTTCATTAGTCTACTTTTGATTATCAGTAAAGCGATAGAAAGAGTCATCAACAATGCTATCAAGCAGCACTTACTTAGCAATAATCTGACCACTAATGCTCAGTTTGGATTCTGCCAGGACCACTCAGCTCCTGACCTCATTACAGACTTTGTTCGATCATGGACAAAAGAACTGAACTCCAAAGGTGAGTGAGAGTGACAGTCCTAGACATCAATGCTGGAGCGATGGAGTGTGGCACCAAAGAGCTCTAGTAAAACTGGAGCATTTAAAATTCAGGTAAATTACAGCTGTATATCAATCTTTATGTGTGACTGTTTGTTTTTCTTTCTCGTTGGGGCTGTATCTCCACCTATCACTTACTCCTTAGCCTCTCTCCCTATTCTAATTTCTGCATAAAAAATAAATTATTCCTAGCTGCCATCAGTTCTGAAGAAGGGTCACTGGACTCAAAATGTTAACTCTGATTTTTCTCCACAGGTACTGCCAGACCTGCTGAGTTTTTCCAGCAATTTCTGTTTTTGTTTCTGATTTCCAGCATCTGCAGTTTTTTTGTGCTTATGTTAAAGTGCAACTGAAGTGAATCCCCAATTTCTGTCCTGTGATTTTTGGAGTAACTTTAAATGAATATTCACAACTGAAAGCTTAGACCTTCTCATTTTCTGATAGACTGTGGATTTCTAACTGAACACTCCTGGTTTGGAAGTTGTAAAACTTTTCCAACTTTTCTACTAACATAACTCACTACCTTAAATGCTCTGAAAAAGCTCTTTTGTATAAGATGCATTATATTTGCTTCTGTCCCCAATCAGGTCTCCTCCAAACTGCCCTAAAAACTCAATCTCTGTGTTTTCTAAACCAAAAATAAAACTTTAATTACTCTAAACTGAAAAACAAAGTTCAATGTTTACTCCATCAGTCATAAAGTATCCCAGTGCAAACAATTTTCCATTAACACTCCAGGGATTTGCAATCTGCCCCCTGACAAATACTGGATTAGGTCACTGCTCTGGAAGGTCTCTTTTAGCTTTTTTTTAAAAAAAACTTTTGCAGAAGTAACCAACACCCATATGCCACTATTTTGAAATCCAAACTCTAAAAATAAAGTACTACCTTTTTCACACATTAGGACAGTGTGTCCATTAGCAGAACAATCCCAGTGTCCAAATCATGCTGTGACAAGATGGTTTGTTCATGGCATGTCAAGGGTTAAGATGGCCCTTGCCTCATATTGGATGATGTTATTCAAATGTACTGTTCCAATCAGAGACATCATATATAATAATTTATGCTAATTAATGCAAATGGCTTTGGCATCATACATAGCTGGCAATAATGCAACAAAAAGGAATCCACGGAAGGACAAAGGTTTTGTGTTTTCCCAAATTCTACAATCCCCTTCATTGTCATAACATTTTTGCCAAAGATCAGGGCACGTATTTTTAAGGAACGAGCACATTCGCTGTTAAATTTAAAATGAAGAGCAAATGTACAGAGAATGATCTCAGTGAAAAGTGAAACAAAAGTGTTCATTGCTTGTCAAACCGCCCAAAGGTTGTCGCAAAAGAATCAGTGACCTGAAATGACTTGTGGGAAAAACAAATCGAGTACAATGCTGGAAGGAAAGAAAAAGAATATCGCCATGGTGATATGTCATGAAGAAAAGTCCAACTGGGCCACAGGATAAGATCACAAAGATTTTCAGGAATGCACTTGTAGTCAAAACATCAATTGAAGAGTTCTTAATTCTGGCAGGCTTAAAATTTATTTTTTACGCAATGTTCCTGTACAATATAGAATGTTAGAAATATTGTATGCATAAAGGCAACTAATACAGAATTTCTAAAATAGACTTGAATGTGTATATAAACAGAACTCAGGTTTAGAAAAACATGGAATAGGTACTGTGGATAGGTGGGTTAGATGGACCTGCGCGAAACTGTAATTATGTAAATTACCCAGAATTAATGGTCCACACTCAATATATTTTCACTGGCTCTATAATCCTGTAAAAGTACAAAACCCTAACAACAAAAACTTACATTTATATAGTGCCTTTATTATAATGAATCACCCTAGGTCACTTCACAAGAATATTATAAAACAAGGCATGACACTGAGTCCCATGGCATTTTAGGTCAGATGACCAAAAGCTTGATTAAAGGATAGGGAGTGTCTTAAAAAAAATAAAGTAAGCTAGCAGGTAGAGAGTCGTAGGGAGGGAAATCCAAAGCTTCAGGCCTAAGTAATTGACAGCATGGCCACCATTTTTTTTTGTTCATGGGATTTGGGTGTTGCTGTATTTATTGCCCATCCCTATTTGTTCTTGAGAATGTGATAGTGAGCTGCTTTCTTGAACCACTGCAGTTCTTGAGATATAAGGACACCCACAGTGCTGTTAAGTTCCAGGAGTTTGACCCTGTGAGTAATTATAATTTGTGGTGCAGAAGAAGCCAGAATTAGAGAAATCTCTTGGAGTTGTGTGGTTGGGGGAGGTTGCGCAGATAGGGAGGCAGGGGGGTGGGGGGGTGGGGAATGGTGGTGAGGAGACAACGCCATGAAGGAATTTGTAAACAAGGAATTTTAAAATATTTTGTTTGATTGGGAGTCAGTATAGGTCAGCAATCATAGGAGATGGAGTAGAGTGTTTGAAGGGGAAAGAAACATGCTATGAGATAAGACACAGGGCAGTATGTTAATCAAGGGTTTGGTGTGGATGATCCGGCAGAAATGTGGTGGAATACTTGAGTCAAGAAATTAAGATATGGATGAGAATTTCAGCAGCAGCAGCAGTTGAGCTGAGATAGCAGTAAAGATAGAAATGGGCAATCATAGCGATCATGCAAATCTGAGGTCGAAACTCACCTCAGGATAGAATGTGACTCCAAATTGGAAATAAAGTGACTTAACCTCAGATGTGTTACCAGGGAGATGGAAGGAGCTAGGGAATAGAAATTCCAGTAGGGATTGTAAATAATGACTTCTGTCTTCCCAAAATTTATTTGGACAAAATTTCTGCTCATCCAGTACTGGATGTCAGGCAAGCAATCTGATAATTTAGCAACAGTTAAGCAAGGTGGTGATATGGTAGAGCTGAGTATCCTTAACATATATGCAAAAACTAATCTCTCTTCATATGCTATTACTGAGGGACAGCATATGGAAGAGAAATTTGAAAGGGCCAAGGATAGATCCTTGGGTAGGGAGGCACCAGAGATAACAGTACAAGAACAGGAAGAGAAGCCATTGCAAGTGATTCTCTGGCTATGGCAAGATAATTAAGAATAGAAACATGTTGGAACTGTCCCACCAAGATGGATGCCAGTGAAGAGGTGTTGGAGGAGGATAGTGTCATCAACTCTATCAAAGGATGCAGGTAAGCAACACAGATAATGAAGGGAAATTTACCTTTCCGACCAGTCACATTATAAGTGCCCTTTTGATACCGTGACAGCAATGGAAATTTGATGCAATGTACTAAACTATTCTGAATGTCTCCTATTTTTGTGACCATTAAATGATCTTTACTTCCTCAACTGGTAGGATGTCATTACTTTTTTGAATTTTTTTTAAACTAAAGCTCTTCTCAGACATGCTTCAGATCTGATGTTGCCAAATTAAACCAGAAAGGATTGCATTTCTATAATGCCTATTATAGTCTCAGGATATCCCAAGGCGCTTTACAGCAAATGAAATGCTGTTAACTTCCAGTTGTTTCAGCGGCAGGAGTCCGGGAGGAAGTGCGAGGGCAGCCTGGGAAGGTGAGCTTTTCGATTATAAAAGTCTTACCTCGCGTGACTCCATTTTTGGAGTAAGTGAGGTAATATGTTTGGGCGGTTGCTTTACCCGAAACACTACCTAGGTAGTGTCTCCCACCCATCCTCCTCCTCTAACCAAAAAAGAAGGTTCTAAGCGCTGATTTGGTAAGGCTACTAGTTTTTTTTTTTATTTGTCTGGGAATTCAGAACAGTGGGAATAGATGTTAGGGCAGTTGTATGCTCCTCCTGTGGAATGTGGGAGGTAAGGGTCACCACTAGTGTCCCCACTGACTTCATCTGCGGGAAGTGCACCCAACTCCAGCTCCTCGGAAACCGTGTTAGGGAACTGGAGCTGGAGCTGGATGAACTTCGGATCATTCGGGAGGCCGAGGGGGTAATTGAGAGGAGTTACGGGGAGGTAGTCACACCTCAGGTACAGGAAAAAAGTAGATGGGTTACAGTCAGGGGACGGAAAGGGAACAGGCAGACAGTGCAGGGATCCCCTGTGGCCATTCCCCTCGAAAACAAGTATACCATTTTGGATACTGTTGGGGGGGACGACTTACCAGGGGTAAGCCATGGGGTACAGGTCTCTGGCACAGAGTCTGTCCCTGTTGCTCAGAAGGGAAGGGGGGAGAGGAGGAGAGCATTAGTCATTGGGGCTCCATAGTTAGGGGGACAGATAGAAGATTCTGTGGGAACGAGAGAGACTCGCGGTTGGTGTGTTGCCTCCCAGGTGCCAGGGTCCGTGATGTCTCGGATCGTGTTTTCAGGATCCTTAAGGGGGAGGGGGAGCAGCCCCAAGTCGTGGTCCACATAGGCACCAACGACATAGGTAGGAAAAGGGATGGGGACGTAAGGCAGAAATTCAGGGAGCTAGGGTGGAAGCTTAGAGCTAGAACAAACAGAGTTGTTATCTCTGGTTTGTTACCCGTGCCACGTGCTAGCGAGGCGAGGAATAGGGAGAGAGAGCAGTTGAACACGTGGCTACAGGGATGGTGCAGGAGGGAGGGATTCAGATACCTGGATAATTGGGGCTCATTCTGGGGTAGGTGGGACCTCTACAAACGGGCTGGTCTACACCTGAACCAGAGGGGTACCAATATCCTGGGGGGGAAATTTGCTAATGCTCTTCGGGAGGGTTTAAACTAATTCAACAGGTGGATGGGAACCTGAATTGTAGCTCCAGTGTACAAGAGGTTGAGAGTAGTGAGGTCATAAATAAGGTTTCAAGGTCGCAGGAGTGTACCGGCAGGCAGGAAGGTGGTTTGAAGTGTGTCTACTTCAATGCCAGGAGCATCCGGAATAGGGTGGGTGAACTTGCAGCATGGGTTGGTACCTGGGACTTCGATGTTGTGGCCATTTCGGAGACATGGATAGAGCAGGGACAGGAATGGTTGTTGCAGGTTCCGGGGTTTAGATGTTTCAGTAAGATCAGGGAAGGTGGTAAAAGAGTGGGAGGTGTGGTATTGTTAGTCAAGGACAGTATTACGGTGGCAGAAAGGACGTTTGATGACAACTCGTCTACTGAGGTAGTATGGGCTGAGGTTAGAACCAGGAAAGGAGAGGTCACCCTGTTGGGAGTTTTCTATAGGCCTCCGAAAAGTTCCAGAGATGTAGAGGAAAAGATTGCAAAGGTGATTCTGGATAGGAGCGAAAGTAACAGGGTAGTTGTTATGGGGGACTTTAACTTTCCAAATATTGACTGGAAACGCTATAGTTCGAGCACTTCAGATGTGTCAGTTTTTGTCCAATGTGTGCAGGAGGGTTTCCTGACACAGTATGTAGATAGGCCAACAAGAGGCGAGGCCACATTGGTTTTGGTACTGGGTAATGAACCAGGCCAGGTGTTAGATTTGGAGGTAGGTAGCACTTTGGTGATAGTGACCACAATTCGGTTACGTTTACTTTAGCGATGGAAAGGGATCGGTATATACCGCAGAGCAAGAGTTATAGCTGGGGGAAAGGCAATTATGAGGCGATGAGGCAAGATTTAGGATGCATAGGATGGAGAAGGAAACTGCAGGGGCTGGGCACAATTGAAATGTGGAGCTTGTTCAAGGAACAGCTACTGCGTGTCCTTGAGAAGTATGTACCTGTCAGGCAGGGAGGAAGTGGTCGAGCGAGGGAACCGTGGTTTACTAAAGAAGTTGAATCTCTTGTTAAGAGGAAGAAGGAGGCTTATGCAGAGATGAGGCGTGAAGGCTCAGTTCGGGCGCTTGAGAGTTACAAGTTAGCCAGGAAGGACCTAAAGACAGAGCTAAGAAGAGCCAGGAGGGGACATGAGAAGTCTTTAGCAAGTAGGATCAAGGAAAACCCTAAAGCTTTCTATAGGTATGTCAGGAATAAAAGAATGACTAGAGTAAGATTGGGGCCGGTCAAGGACAGTAGTGGGAAGTTGTACATGGAGTCCGAAGAGATAGGAGAGGTGCTAAATGAATATTTTTCGTCAGTATTCACACAGGAAAAAGACAATGTAGTCGAGGAGAATACTGAGATACAGTCTATTAGACTAGACGGGATTGAGGTTCATAAGAAGGAGGTGTTAGCAGTTCTGGAAGGTATGAAAATAGATAAGTCCCCTGGGCCGGATGGGATTTATCCTAGGATTCTCTGGGAAGTGAGAGAGGAGATTGCAGAGCCTTTGGCTTTGATCTTTATGTCGTCATTGTCTTCAGGAATAGTGCCAGAAGACTGGAGACTAGCAAATGTTGTCCCCTTGTTCAAGAAGGGGAGTAGAGACAACCCTGGTAATTCTAGACCAGTGAGCCTTACTTCGGTTGCGGGTAAAGTGTTGGAAAGGATTATAAGAGATAGGATTTATAATCATCTAGAAAGGAATAATTTGATTAGGGATAGTCAACACGGTTTTGTGAAGGGTAGGTCGTGCCTCACAAACCTTATTGAGTTCTTCGAGAAGGTGACCAAACAGGTGGATGAGGGTAAAGTGGTTGATGTGGTGTATATGGATTTCAGTAAAGCGTTTGATAAGGTTCCCCATGGTAGGCTATTGCAGAAAATATGGAGGCATGGGATTGAGGGTGATTTAGCGGTTTGGATCAGAAATTGGCTAGCTGTAAGAAGACAGAGGGTGGTGGTTGATGGGAAATGTTCATCCTGGAGTTCAGTTGCTAGTGGTGTACCTCAAGGATCTGTTTTGGGGCCACTGCTGTTTGTCATTTTTATAAATGACCTGGATGAGGGCGTAGAAGGATGGGTTAGTAAATTTGCGGATGACACCAAAGTCGGTGGAGTTGTGGATAGTGCGGAAGGATGTTGCAGGTTACAGAGGGACATAGATAAGCTGCAGAGCTGGGCTGAGAGGTGGCAAATGGAGTTTAATGCGGAAAAGTGTGAGGTGATTCACTTTGGAAGGAGTAACAGGAATACAGAGTACTGGGCTAATGGTAAGATTCTTGGTAGTGTGGATGAGCAGAAAGATCTCGGTGTCCATGTGCATAGATCACTGAAAGTTGCCACCCAGGTTGATAGCGTTGTTAAGAAAGCGTACAGTATGTTAGGTTTTATTGATAGAGGGATTGAGTTTCGGAGCCATGAGGTCATGTTGCAGCTGTACAAAACTCTGGTGCGGCCAACTTGGAGTATTGCGTACAGTTCTGGTCACCGCATTATAGGAAGGATGTGGAAGCATTGGAAAGGGTGCAGAGGAGATTTACCAGGATGTTGCCTGGTATGGAGGGAAGGTCTTATGAGGAAAGGCTGAGGGTCTTGAGGCTGTTTTCGTTAGAGAGAAGAAGGTTAAGAGGTGACTTAATAGAGACATACAAGATGATCAGAGGATTAGATAGGGTGGACAGTGGGAGCCTTTTTCCTCGGATGGTGATGGCTAGCACGAGGGGGCATAGCTTTAAATTGAGGGGTGATAGACATAGGACAGATGTCAGAGGTAGGTTGTTTACTCAGAGAGTAGTAAGGGCGTGGAAGGCCCTGCCTGCAAAAATAGTAGACTCGCCAACTTTAAGGGCATTTAAATGGTCATTGGATAAACATATGGATGATAATGGAATAGTTTAGGTTAGATGGGCTTCAGATTGGTTTCACAGGTCGGCGCAACATCGAGGGCCGAAGGGCCTGTACTGCGCTGTAATGTTCTATGTTCTATGTTCTATGTTCTATGTTCTATGTTCTAACTGTAGTCACCATCATAAAGTTAGAAATGATGCAACCAATTTGCACAAAGCTCCCAAAAGCAGTAACATGGGAAGAACCAGGTAATCCATTTTAGTGGCATTAAGTAATGACCATTGGCTGGGACAGTGAGGAAAAATCCTTGATCATTTTTGAGATGGCACAATGAGTCCATCTGAGAGGTACAGATAGGGCCTTGGTCGAAATTGTCTGTTGAAAGACAGCAATCCTGACTCTGCAGCTCTCCCTCAGTACTGCACCTTGAGTGTCAGCTGGAATTTTTTGTTGAAACCAGGTCATGGTTACATGTTGTGCTGTATGACTTGGAATGTCCTATCCAACACTTTTTACATGGAATCATGCTTTTAGGCCACACAGGTGTCAGAATCTGTGCAAAGGATTCAAAGAATTGGTCCAAATCTTTCAATTTGGGTTGCAATCCTTATTTGTGATCCAGATGAGACTAAAGATCTATGACTTACATTCACAAGATTATACCTGGCCAGATCTCTGATGCAAGATCCATCCTTATAGACAGAAGCTAGCAAATCATGCAGGCAACCTCATTGCAGAAACCACACTCCTTTTGCAGCAATAGCTGCTGTATTCCAGTAAGTAAACACTGATGAAAGGTCCCAAAGCCACTTTGACAGATACTGAAATAAGATAAGTGTATAAAGTAAGTAGGTAAGGGGGTGGGATGTCAGTAGGTGAGAGATGGTGTGAGTTGGCAATTGGGTAGGGGATAGAGTGTCATGCTGGTGAGAGGATAGGGTGCCAGGTGGGTAAGAGGTAAGGTGCCAGGTGGCTAGCAAGAGTATGAAATAATGTGACAGGTGGGTGGGTAACTGGAAAGGATGGCAGGTCGGTAGGGAGTGTCAGGGGTAATGTGACAGGTGGGTGGTTAACTGGAAAGTGTGGCAGATAGGTGAGGGAGTAGGGTGCCAGGTGGGTAAGGGGGTAATATGGCAACAATGTTCCCTTTAATTTATTTTTGCTGTATGGACCATCGAGGTTCAAGCATGGTAGTGACTTCCAGAAGCGGAAGGCAATGTGACAGCATGCCAACTGGGGTGCACAGAACCTCTCAGCAGCTGTGTAGCCACACAGCTTAGAGGGGACCTTCAGTGCCAGCTGTGTGAAAGGGTAGAATGTCATAATAACAGGGGCCAGTCTGATGGGTGAGGGGTACGGCAGTAAGTAAGTAGGTGAGCGGGTAGTTTTGGTCAGTTTAAGTGGGGATTTGGCTATTCACCTTACCAATGCCCCTCTTGATTTTATAAACCTCTTTAAGGTAATTCCTCAGCCTCCTAAGCTCCAGAGAAAAAAGCCCCAGCCTATCCAGCCTCTCCTTATAATGGAAAGCTTCCAGTCTCGGTAACATCCTTGTAAATCTATTTTGAACCCTTTCCAGTTTAAAAACATGCTTCCTATAACAAGGTGACCAGAATTTTATGTGGTACTCCAAATATGGCCTTACCACTGTCTTGGTATAGCCATAACATGACGTCCTGACTCCTTTTCTTAATGCTCTGATTGATGAAGGCAAGCATGTCAAATGCCTTCTTCACCACCCTGTCTACCTGTGATGCCACTTTCAAGGAACTATGCACCTGCACCCTATATCTCTAATTTTGTCCACACTCCCTAGGGCCCTACCTTTAAATGTGTAAGTCCTGCCCTGGTTTTTCTTGCCAAAATACAACACCACGCATTTATCTGAAGTAAACTCCATCTCGCATTTCTTGGCTCATTGGCCCCGTTAATCAAGATCCCATTGTAATCTTAGATAATTTTCTTCACTGTCCACTACACCACCAACTTTTGTGTCATCTGCAAACTTACTAACAATGCCTCCAACATTCTCATCCAAATCATTTATATAAATGTTGAATAACAGTGGACCCAGCACTGATCTTTGCAGCACTCCGCTGGTCACAAGTCTCCAGTCTGAACAACAACCCTCTACCACCATCCTCTGTATCCTACTATCAAGCCACTTTTGTATCCAATTGGCTAGATCTCCCTGGATCCCATGTGATCTAACCTTACTAACCAGTCTACCATGTGGAGCCTTGTAGAAGGCTTTGCTAAAGCCTGTGTAACCGGCATCTACTGCTCTGCCTTCATCTACCTTCTTGGTCACCTCTTCAAAAAAGACTCAATCAAGTTTGTGAGATACAATTTGCTATGCACAAAGCCACGCTGACTATCCCTAATCAGCCCTTGCCTGTCAAAATGCAAGTGGATCCTGTCTGTCAGAATCCCCTCCAACAATATACCCATCGCCGACATCAGGCTTACCAGTCTGTAGTTCCCTGAATTTCCCTTGCAGCCTTTCATAAATAATGGCACAACATTAGCCACCATCCCTGGCCCGCAAACCCACCCACCCACTTCCAAGTCTTCTGGCACCTCACCTATGGCTGTTGATGATACAAATATCTGTGCTAAGGGCCCCACAATTTATTCCCTAGCTTCCCAAAATATCTTGGGATACCCTTGATCAGGTCCTGGGGATTTATCTACCTTTATGTGTTTTAAGATCTCCAGCACCTCCTCTTCTGTAATGTGGACTCTTTTCAAGACATCACTATTTACCTCCCCGAGTTCTCTCACTTCCATGTCTTTCTCCGCAGTAAACACTGACATGAAATATTCATTTAGGATCTCACCCATCTCCACATATAGATGGCCTTGTTAATTTTTAAGGGACCCTTTTCTCTCTCAAGTTATTCTTTTGCCATTAATATACTTGTAGAATCTCTGTGTTGAGAGCGATCTGAGCGTTGGGGATTGACTGTCAAGGATGTTGAGTGTTGGGGGCTTGAGTTTCTTCAGGATTGGGGCTTGGGCATGGTTGAGTGAATGGATTAATTCTCAGGGGATTACCAGAGGAAGTGTGGACAGGTATCTTATGTGGCAGGATCAGGTTAGGTGTCCAGAAAGGTGTTAGTGTGAGCGATTCAGAGAAGTTCAGTTTGATAGTTAGCCAGGAATTATAGCAGATCTTAGTTCCTTGAAATTTTCCTGACAAACTATGAGGAAGTCAGAACACTGATGTCTCTGACTCTAAACTCAGTATTGATGACTTTTTCAGTGAGTTACATTTGCTGGGTGATTGCCCAATGCAAGCTTAAAATTTCCAAGCAATTACTGTAGGCAGTGCATTGGTTATCTAACATATGCTGATATGTCTCTTTTTAGGTGTGTCTGGTCTCCGACGATCTAGACATTGGGTCACCTAGGTGATTAAGCTGAATTTTCCCATATTTTGACTAATTGACATTTTTGTGATTCCTGGAGAGTTTCTGTCCACAAGGCCTCATGAGTTTACTCCCTCAATCACCTCAAACTCACTTTGTTAATTACCTACTGCACCCCTATAGTGCCTGTCTTGTTCAAAACTAGTCTGATTTATCCCACTTGCTGTAGCCACAGTACTTGCCATGGCGGGGATATCCCAGGATAGACCAACATCCCTGGCACTGGTACCATGTTTAAATGGCCATTGTGCACCCAGTCAAGCGGTGGCCAGCTATTGGCTTTTGGAGACAGCCAGAGACCAGACACTTTCTCAGTCCCAGGCAGGAGATGACTCCGTGCTGGTGACAATTAGGGACTTTATACAAAGTAGACCAATAGACAAAGGAGTAGCAGGCAGGTTGTTGGACACACTAAACAGCCTGACACTAAGGCCGCAGAATTGCAGCAACTTGGTTGGGATCCTGCTGCCTCTAGCATGCCAATGTCTGGCTGCCTCCATGGATAGCTTGGCAGTTACCATGGAAACACAGGTCCAGCAGTTTCAGGGTCTAATGGCTATATATAAAGGCCAGCACTCCATCATTCTAACCATTGATGCTCAGCACCAGTGGCAAGGCAACTAGGAATGAGAGACCTTGAGCTCACAAGGAGACGGCGGTGGCAATAGACATTCAACTGGTGGAGTAACCACACACAGTATCTCAAACATCTCCTGTCAGCACACTCCAGGAATTATGGGGCTTTCATTCCCCCATTCACACCCCCCACCCGCCTGTGACCCTCATCCATGGGTCGGACACGTTCAGCATGTTTGGGCCCTCGAGACAAAAATGTCCCTGGAGTTGCCTGACCAAACCTCTGAGAGTCCTATTGTAGGGTAGACTTCCTCCATCTCATCTTCAGACCTCTGGACTGCAGTGATATGTTGTGAGATAAAAGAAAGAAGGCCTTATGAGGATAAATAGGTGGCACAGTGGGATATCAATGTAAATTATGTGCCTCTTTTGTAAATATATGTTCAGTTTTCACCATCAGCTGTTTGTGTACTCTGTCTAGCAGCAACTGAAACATTGAAGATATAGACACCCTCCATCCTTAGTGCTATACAAGATTCAATGGTCCGGGGTGTGAAAGTGAGCAGCTACTGCACTAGAGGCAGGCAATAGGTCAATGGCAGGCGATTGCTACTTTTGGAAACTAGGCTCCATCTTTCCAGGCAGACAAATATAATTAAAGGCATTTGTGGGATTCAGTTGTTACCTTGAGTGATATGGTCAGAAGACACTGGGGCAAGGATTTAGATTGCACACATTAGGCTAATGCCTGAGGTTCATAAAGCATATATCAGTCATTGATTTGTATCAGCTTCACAGTATAGGTATCTGTGTAATAGTATTAACCTTTGAAAGGCCTCACATCACTCAGAATTTAAACTCCCTCCCTCAAAGAATGAAATACTTGCCCTGCCCATTCTAAGTCTGATGGTAACCATATTCATCAGTTTTCCGCACTTGTTACTTACAGCATAATGGAAGGCAACAGCAGTTGCTCCTTGAATAGTCAGCCTTCAGCTCAGCCTCTCTATCTTGGTGAACTCCTATTTGTAAATATCACTTTCCTGGTAGCTTGACTCATCAATCCCTTTGGGTGTAGACCAAGGCTTTGCACTTCCCAAAGTCTCAACTCAACTCACCTATCCAAGTCTTCTTCTACCTACTGTACTCCCCAGCTGCAGGCATATCACACCTGTACCATATGCCAGCTAAGAGCAAATGCATCAACTAAGTGGTCAAGCCTCAATGTTTAAGGGAGTGGTCCTCAGTCAAATCCAGGCAGACACCCTTCAGTTGATGGGTCCCAGCATAGTAAGTCAAGGTCGCCTCTGATACCAGTCCAGGGGCTTACGCATGGTCAGCTGTTGGACAGGGAGATCATCTCCTCTGCAGTCAGGAAGTTGCCAGGTTAGGAAGTCATTGTCCCCTCATGGAAAACAGGAGACTGCCTACAGACAATGACTTCCCCACTCCTGCATGATCCTTTATCCTTCCATGCTCTAACATCTCCCCCACCCCCTCCACTTTTATTCTGAGTTACACCCCACTTCAGTATCGTAGTCCTCGCTGCATCCCAACATTTTGACTCCAATGCCATAATTGAGTTTCCCAGTTTCCATCTTGAGGCAGTGGCCTCTGACAACCTTTAACTCATGACTTTTAGTGACTCCCAGGACTGACCATAGCCTCTGCCCTTGAGTGATAGACAGACAACCTTGAATGAAAACTGACCAGACCACTGACAGATATCTGTACAGCTCTTCAACTCCCATGACTCCCTGAACCAATTGCGCTTGACCCAAAGAAATGACTGTGGCCCACTTCCTAACTGCAGAGGTAATGATCCTCCTGTCCAACAGCTGACCATGCCCAAGCCCCAGGACCGATATTGCAGGCGTCTTGACTTGCTATGCTGGGACCCCTTGCCTGAAGGGTGTCTCCTTGGACTTGACTGAAGACTGCTTCCTAAACATTGAGGCATGTCCACTTGGTTGGCACATGGTACAAATGTGAGATTGACAAAGGACAATAGCATTCGCCAAATGTCCATTGCCTTGTTGGAAGACTGTTGACAAGCATGATGAGCTGCTTGGCTTGGTGTGTACAGTAAACCAAAAAACAAGGCCGACATATTGTTAGTCTTTAAGGTGTAACCGAGAGGGCAATGTGCTAAAACACAATGCAAGACAAAGCCAGCCTTGGTTGCTTTGAGCGTTCAGGTAGGTACAAAGTGAGTGAGTGCCACGAGAATGAACAAGCAGCCCTGAGATGCAGCCTTTTCTAGTCTGTGAGCTGAGTGTCTGTACCTACGTCAAAATGTCTTTGCAGCTACATCCCAATGAGAGTTTCCTGTGTACAACAAAAGTGCATACTGAAAGTGAAAGTGGAGCAGAGACGTGCCTCGATGATATGGAGAGGCTAGTACATGCTAGATGCCAGTACCTGTGGATGTGTGGTGCACGTAGCCTCTACACGTGGAATGTGCTGTGAGACGGTGGTGCCGGGATATCTGAAATGGAGTTCTGAAGGAGAAAGTGGTGAGCTGGAATCACTGAGGGCCTGCTTTGACTTGAATGTTGCGAATTCTTCGCTTATAGTTTCTATCTGGTAGTTGGGAGGATGGGAGTGTGCATATTATTGAAGTGCAATGTTGTATTAATGGGTGCAATAATGAATGATCATCCCTGCTGATTGACCTCTCACTGCTCACTCGTGAGAATCTTGTCTTAATGTCAAGAACTTAGTTGGAAATGTGACTTTTCAGCCTTGACATCGAGAAATGCTTTGTTTGAGATCTTACTTGATTCTCTCAAGTTTTTCACCACAACCCACATCATTCAGAGCCTGGGAAGATTCCATCCATTATCTCTAAACAATAGTCAGCACAGCTTCCCTGCTGGAAAAGACAACGGATTGAAATTATATACCTGATCAAAATCTTTATGCCTATTTGAATGAAAACTAATATACATAAGGTATTTGTTTTGATCTTCTAGGTATGTTATATTTGTACATAATACTTCTTAAACTTCTCTATATAAACTTTGGAGAGACAATAAGCTAACTAAACCTTGAGAATCTTACTTTTATTTTTGTAGCTTCACCTTGAAAGCAAGCAGCAGGATGCTGATCAAAACATCTGTTAACGACAAATTACACAGGTTAATAAACTCATTAATTATTAGGCTTCTGTTTAACACAACACTACATTGTCACGTGCAATTCTTTGTTATAAATCCATGCTGTAGCTTGTTGTATCATTTTATGCACTACATGTCTATTGCTGTTAGTGAGTATAATAGAAATCTCTTCAATTATATCTAAATTTAAATTACTAATATGTAATTAAATAAAGCTGCTGCTTTTATAATCTTATTAGTTTGGTAAGCTGATAGTTAAAGTGTCTTTACAATTTAAGATTTAGCTGTTGAGATGACAAAGAAACTTGTTGACTAAATTGTTTCTATGTATTATCTCTCAGTTTTAGATGAAATAACTGTCAATAATCATATTCGCACAGGCCCTTTTATGTAGGGAAATGACGCAGTGCACTTCAGAAGCATAATAAAATGAATGTATTTTTGCTAAGGAATGAAATATGGGAGTGAAAATTCACCTTATGTCGTGGCATGTTGGTTGCCTGTTTACAGTCCACCTGATTTTCAGCTCCATTGTTGTTGATGGAACCGAACATCATGTGAGGTGTAAATTGGGTGACAAATGCCCTTTATCATTGATTCATATGATACCAGTAGGGTCATTTGCATGGCTCACCACTGACTGTCCTTGAGCAATGGTGGTGAGAGACTTTCTTAAATATACCTGAATAACTTGCTAGGCCATTTCAGAAGGCACTCAACTATCAACCACATTGGGTCTCGAGTCACACATAAGTCAGACTGGGTAAGGACAGCAGGTTTCCTTTCCTTAAAGACATGAGTAAACCAGGCAAGTTTCTTATGGCAATCTGGCTGAAGGTGGCGATATGTTAGCTCAATTACAATTTTGCTAAATTCAACAGAAGGTTTTGTCTCTATAAGGACCAGAGAAATCTCTCGCCATATCAACCTAAACTTGCCTCTTTCATTCCACTTTTCCCTAAAGGCATCAGCACTAATAGCTACATCACCCATTTTCATCTCACTCAATCCTTTCCTTTCTCTCATCGCAGGAGGAACCACAATAATGCAAAAGAGCAAAGAGAGGAGGTGTGCTAACTGAAATCTGGGTCCTTAACCCGATGAGCACAAGGTGCAATGTCCCAACAAAAGCTGGGAACATTCAGTTTGGCACAAAGTGAGTACGTGTTAAGAGAGAGTGAATAGCCCTGAGATGCACCTGGTCCAATCATGAGCTGGGTGCCTGTCCCTGCGTGCATTGTGTCTTTGTAGCAACATTGCAGTACTAGTTATCGGTGCAGTCCAAAGTGCAACATTAAAATGCAGAATTGTCCTGTTTGAAGATTAGAGAGGTGCCATTAGGATTCTACGAAGCTGGCAGTAATTGGATGCCAGCATCCATGGATGGAGGGCTGAGTGTGGCAGGTTCCCTGGAATGTGTCCTAAGATGTCATTGTCAGGTATCCAAGATGGTGACTCGGAGGAGCAAGTGGCAGGTTGGAGTCACCAGGTGCTTAGATTTTCATGTTGGGAATTGTCGGTATTTAGTTTTCTCACAAAAGGTGATATACGAGGGAGCTGCATATTCATGAGGCAAGATTTGCAGTTAATGAGGCTGTTAACAAGCAATAATCCATGTTGTTACAGAGATAGTAGGAACTGCCAATGCTGGAGAATCTGAGATAACAAGGTGTAGAGCTGGATGAACACAGCATGCCAAGCAGCATCAGAGAAGCAGGAAAGCTGACGTTTCAGGTCTAGACCCTTCTTCAGAATAGTCTGAAGTCTGGGTCTGGAGGGTCTGTAGAATGATACTTGTTCATAACAAAAACCTGTGCAGAGAGATTTTTTAAATGTGGGAAGCCCATGGCTACCACACTGTTCTGACTGGCAGTTATTTTCTGAAGAAGGGTCTAGACCCGAAATGTCAGCTTTCCTGCTCCTCTGATGCTGCTTGGCCTGCTGTGTTCATCCAGCTCTACACCTTGTTATCTCAATAATCCCTGTTGATAGGGATCTCACTGCTCACTAATGAGAATCTCATCTCAATGCTGGGAATTTTTGAAAATCCAACAAGTTGCTCTTGATGTTGAGGAAGACCCCACCTGACTTCTCACTTTATCCTTTCAGAGTTCTTTCCATCGCCCATGTCATTTAGCCTTAGAAGATTCCACCCATGGTTTCATTACTAAGGCATTTTAAAATTTTTCAGATTTATTTAATCAACTGAATTGAAGTAACCAAATACCAAAGAAAGATTCAAATTTATGTTTCCTGATCGTTATTCCTTTTCTCTGGATATCACCACTCAGCTGCTGGACCTGCATGTGATACACAACAATGTCTATTTTATGAGACAGAGATAGTAGGAACTGCAGATGCTGGAGAATCCGAGACAACAAGGTGCAGGGCTGGATGAACACAGCAGGCCAAGCAGCATCATAGGAGCAGAAAGGCTGACGTTTCGGGCCTAGACCCTTCATCAGAAAAGGGGGAGGGGAAGGGGGTTTTGAAATAAATAGGGAGAGAGTGGGAGGCGGATAGAAGAGGGATAGAGGAGAGGATAGGTGGAGAGGAAACTAACAGGTCGAAGAGGCGGGGATGGAGCCAGGAAAGGTGAGTGTAGGTAGGGAGTTAGGAAGGGGATAGGTCAGTCCAGGGAGGACGGACAGGTCAAGGGGGCGGGATGAGGTTGATCGGTAGGAGATGGAGGTGCGGCTTGAGGTGGGAGGAGGGGATAGGTGGGAAGAAGAACAGGTTAGGGAGGCAGGGACGAGCTGGACTGGTTTTGGGATGCGGTAGGGGGAGGGGAGATTTTGAAACTTGTGAAATCCACATTGATACCATTGGGCTGCAGGGTTCCCAAGCGGAATATGAGTTGCTGTTCCTGCAACCTTCGGGTGGCATCGTTGTGGCACTGCAGGAGGCCCAGGATGGACATGTCGTCTGAGGAATGGGAGGGGGAGTTGAAATGGTTCGCGACTGGGAGGTGCAGTTGTTTGTTGCGAACCGAGCGTAGGTGTTCTGCAAAGCGGTCCCCGAGTCTCCGCTTGGTTTCCCCGATGTAGAGGAAGCCACACTGGGTACAGCGGATGCAGTATACCACATTGGCAGATGTGCAGGTGAACATCTGCTTGATGTGGAAAGTCTTCTTGGGGCCTGGGATGGGGGTGAGGGAGGAGGTATGGGGGCAGGTGTAGCACTTCCTGCGGTTGCAGGGAAAAGTGCCGGGTGTGGTGGAGCTGGAGGGGAGTGTGGAGCGGACAAGGGAGTCACGGAGAGAGTTGTCCCTCCGGAAAGCAGATAAGGGTGGGGAGGGAAAGATGTGGCAGGTATGTTCTCTTCCATGGTAAAGACCTACCCTATAAAGAAAGGTGATCAAAAGCTTGGGCAAGAATCTAGGTTTTGAGGAAAGGTTTGAATAAAGTGAAAATAAAAAATTTCATTCACGTATCACCTTTCACAAAATTAGTCACTCCAAAGCATCTCATGACAAGAAAAGCTAATGTTTGCTCATGATCACTGACATCTCAGATGAAGTAGTTTGATGTGTAGTCATAGACTCACAGAGTTAAAGAGTCACAGAGTCATAGAGCTGTACAGCAAGAAAACAGACCCTTCAGTCCAGTTCATCCACGCCAACCAAATATCCCAAATTAATCTAGTTCCATTTGCCTGCATTTGGCCCATATCCCTCTAAACCCTTTCTATTCCTGTACCCATCCAAATGCCTTTTAAATGTACACATCCAACTGTCTGTTCCAGTGCTGTAATGCAGGACAATAGGCAGCCAGTTTGGAGTATTGCAAACTCCCACAAATGGCAATGTGATAAATCCTAGTTATTTATTTTTGTTGATTGGGAAATAGCTCTTGTCCATTTCTTCTAAATAGTGCCATGGGATTTTATTTTACTTCCACCAGGGCAGGCAGATAAGGAATTAGTTTAATGTCTCATCCAAAAAAAAAGCAACTCTATTCGTGCAGCACTTCGTCCTTGTATTGGAGTGTCGGCTTTGACTTCTGTGCTTAATTTCTAAAGTAGGACTTGAACCTGGAGCCTAGAATGACTTAGTGCCAGAGTGCTACCAACTGAGCCACGGCTAGAAAAGCGTGAGTGCAAATGGCATTCTCTTAATATTAGAATGACGCTTGTTCATAACAAAAACCTGTGCATAGAGATTTTTTTTAGCCCATGGCTACCACACTGTTCTGACTGGCAAGCAAACTTTCCCACTCATGCTACCTGTCACTGGGCTGATCAGAAGGATTTAGATATCATCAGTCCTCTTGACCATGTCTTGATGCACTTTCCCAGTCAAGTCCTGAAGTAGGACTTGAACATGGAGGTTCTGGCTCAGAGGTAGGGACTCTACTGCTGCACCACAAGACCTGCAAAAGAACTGTATTTGAAGAGCAGTCACTGTTTAATAACGGAGGAAAGGGCGATGCAAAGAATGAGCAAACTGAGGGAAGGAATTTCCTTGAAAGTGGAGGGCATGAACTTAGTCCATAACAGCAACTGTGCCCCATCTTCTTTCCACTTAAATTCATAGAACAATAGTTCAAGGTTGTTGGAGATTCATTTCTCAGTCTCACCATTGCTTTTGATTGGTATGAAATTAAAAAAAATTCTTTCCAAGTCAATGGAAAACATGAACTGTGGGGATAAAAAAAATCAACTGTTGACTTGCTATGAGCCAGTTTCGAGCAGTTCTGGTTGGGTAATTTTAGCCCCTGCAAAATATTACCTCATTCCCTTTTAATGACAGTTTAATTCACATATTAACTGTTCCTCTATGATGGTGTTCATGAGTTGTGCTGGGGTCAGGGACACTGTTGTTGTGCTTCACTGCTAACCTGCCCAATCCTTTTCAGACCGCTGCCCAAGTCCTCCCTGTGGGGAGGTCAACTAAACAAGCATATCCAGAGGTCAATTAGAGGCTAATCACTGGTGCTTCTGGAAGTTTCTTTAGATTCACAGCTGCTTATACCCTCTCCTTGAGGAAAGGGCAAGTTATTTAAAAGACAGAAGAACTGGTAGCTAATGACTGGACCTTTTTCTAAGAAAAGAATATTCAATAACATCCTATTGGCGTATTATGGATAAACACCCAAAGTGTGATAGACAGACCTTAAACTTTTATGGATATGGTTTGGATAATGTTTAGTCTGCCACCAAATTTCATTTGACAAAATGCTGTTATCAAATGTGATGTAATTGCTAATGCTTCCATAGGTAAAATCCACAACTTTCCATTAGCATAATCAGGTTAAAAAATGTAGGGTTTTAGTAGCACATTTAATTGCCACTACATACTGGCCTGAATCTTCCAATCTGGTCAGAATCCCAACTCTGACACAGATCCCAGCCAAAAGGTTGCCCACTTACCTTCCTGGCATGTTTCTGGCCTGACCTCTGATACAGGATCCATTAAAACAAACGCAGTCTCGTAAACCACTCAATGTGAGTTATCACAGGTAACTACACCCCTCCTTTTTTTAATGGCAATAGTTGCAATATTCCGGTAAGGAAAATGTTTAAAAGTCCCAGAGTTACTTTGAAAGTTAGCAAGAAGAGTTAATTGTAAGGTAAGTGTGAGAGGGAATTGGATGTCGGGAGTGAGGGGGTAGAATGGGTGGTGGGGGAGAGGATACAGGTAGTAGGTAAATGGGTGAATGATTGGGTAGGTCAGTTGTCAGGGGGTCAAGTGGTGGAGGGAGGAATCTGGATGTGAGAGGTGAGGGGTCATGGCCTGTCTAGTGTCTGTGGAGAATGGGTTAATTGGAAGTCCAGGGGGAAGGCTGAGGCTTTGTGGGGTGGAACAGAACTAGCTGTCTTGGGTGGGAGGATTTGGTGTGAGTAACTAGGGAGGGTGGTGTTAGTTTTATAGTTAATCAGGAGTTGAAACAGCATTTATTCCTTCAGCTTTTCCTAACTACTAAATTAAGTGAGTTGGAGCTTTCTGAAGCTTCCCATTATCACTCAAAGTTAGTAATTTTTTTCAGAGGATTCTGCAGTTGTCCATCAGGAATTTTAACCTCTTGGGGAATGACTGCACAGTCAGTATGAAAGGACTTCTGAGAGATTCTGATGCGTACCTTAAATAGACATGTTGTCTCCCTCTATTTGGAGACTGGAAGATCTGGGCCAAGATCACTCAGATAAAGAGAGGAATGTCCAGGCCCTGGTTGGCTGGATATGGATGTGGAGGAATAGCAAAGGGCTGCAAGGTGTCAGTGTAACAAATTGGAGGTGAATTCCCAGCAACAGAGCAATACCCACATGACATGGGGAGGCCACTACCTCAATTGTAGCGCTGTTATTGTCAGGGCCAAGCAGCAGTGATCTGAGGAGAAACCACTTCTGTGGTGACATTGGAGCCATGGGAGGAGGCCTTTGCTGCTGGTGGCCTGTTCTTGGTCTGAGGTGCATCTGAGTCTGATGGCTCCTCTTGGAAACCACAGGTTGGCAGCCTTGTTGTTGATGACCTACACATGCAGCAGGGCAGTGGGTGAGTGGGTGCTCCACAGAGGACATGATGCCTGCAGCTGAGAAAATGGCCCTTAATTGAGTCTTGAATGATCTGAATTGACTGTCCACCTCTAGCCTATGGCAGATAAGCTATTGCCATTCCCACAGCTATTAAATTTCCCACACAGTGGGACACCATTAAGAAATGTATCCAACATAGCTCCCAGCTATTTTACCGGATGACTGACTCCCAATTCGCCATTTCTAAGTTTCGTCTGTAAGCTGTGTCTGGCTTAGCCCATCCTGGAGTCACAGGAAGGCTGCAGCAAAGACAGAAGCCATTTGACCCACTGTATCCTTGCAAGAACAACTCAGCTAGTACCACTCACCTACTGCAGTCATGCAATTTACTTCACTTCAGATAGTTATCCAGTTCCCTTTGGAAAGCCATGATTGATTCAGCTTCCATCATGCTTTCAGACACCGCAGTATACATTGAAAGGCTGAATGTAAAAGCTTTCCCTCAAGCTGCATTTAGATTTTCTGCCAGTCTCCAGAAATCAACTTCCTCTGGCTCTCAATCTTTCCACCAAGATGAACATTTTCTCCATTATATCCTGTGTCCAGACCCTCTATGATTTTGAACACCTCTACCAAATCTACCAAATCTGTTTTCAACCTTCACTCTGAAGAAAATCTTCTCTAATAATCATGGAAACTCAAGTCCTTCATCGCTAGAACCATCCTTGTACATTTTCTCTGCATCCTTGATGACTCCGCATCCTTTCTACAATTTTTAAAAATTCATTAACAGGATGAGGGCATCACTGGCTGGGCAGCATTAATTGCCCATCTCTGATTGTCCAGAGTCAACCACATTGCTGTGGGTCTGGAGTCACATGTAGGCCAGACCAGGTAGGGATGGCAGTTTCCTTCCTTAAAGGACATTGGTGAACCAGATGGGTTTATCCTGACAATCAACAATGGATTCATGGTCATCATTAGATTCTTAATTACTGACATTTTTATTGAATTCAAATTCCACCATCTGCTGAGGCAGGATTTGAACCAAGATCCCCAGAGCGTTATATGGATCTGTGGGTTAACAGTCCAGTGATAATACCACTAGGTCATCACCTCCCCAAGTATGATGCCCAGAATTGGACATGATATTCTAATCAAGACTGAACCAATGTTTTACAAAGGTTCACCATAACATTGTTACTTTTGTACTCTATGGCTTTCTTATGAAGCCTAGAATTCTGTATGCTTTATTAAACACTTGTTCAACATCTTCTGCAACTGTCAATGACTTGTATAAATATACAGCCAGGTGTTTATGATCCTGCATCCACATCACACTCCAGCCTGCGTCTGTCCTCTTGAAATTAATCACTACTCAGTTCACCATTCATAATACTTTTTATTAATTGGAAATTTGAAAGATGTGCTATGCACACCCAAATCTAGGTCATTAATATAGATCATAGATCATGAAAAGTAATGATCCTCATTACACCTCTGGGCAAACTCCACTTTATTCCTTTAACCAGTTGGAGAAACAACCGTTACTTTTACCCCATGGTGTGGAATCTTATAGGCGTGTGAGTGACATGGGCTATAGTGAGATTTGTGACAGAATCAGATGAGAATTCTATTGAGGCCCATCTCAACATCAGCAGTTATTCACTGCATCTTTCATTTGTTTGTCAAGTGGCAGGGGAAGTTTGTCACTAGGCAGTGGCGAGTTGCCAATTAAGGGGGATTATCACTTGTTAGATGCCTTACTAACATCTCAACTCACCTCATTTATAATCAGCTTCTAAACAAATGCACCAAACTGGAAGGGAAGCAGTCCAGGGTGGAGGCCAGCGAGGGGAAGCAGTCTGGGGTGGAGGCCAGCGAGGGGAAGCAGTCTGGGGTGG
>NC_063348.1:40861364-40895098 GCF_021869965.1 Rhincodon typus
GAAGCAGTCTGGGGTGGAGGCCAGCGAGGGGAAGCAGTCTGGGGTGGGGGCCAGTGAGGGGAAGCAGTCCTGGTGAAAACCTGCTTTGGAGCAGCTGAGAGCCAGTGCAGAGTGGACTGGAGGTTTGGAGCGGAGTTGGTTGTTGGACTGGGGTCTGACGTGGGCGGTCAGACCATGTGCGGACACCCCTGCACTCCACTACTGCAACGTAATGTTTATGTGTAATTTGATTATATTGATTATATGACTATTTTTTAAACCATGTCTTACTTCTGTAAAGTGATGCAACTACTTTTCTTTTTTTTATTCCTCCTTTGTATCCAACATCTGTACCTAGGTACTTTGTACCTAAGGTGGCACCATAAGAGGCAACATTGTAAAACTTTTCACTGTACTCCTGTACTTCTGTAGGGCAGACAATAAAAGATATTCTATTCCAACAAGCTTGATATCGAGAATTCACAACATGGAAGTCAGAGCATGTACCTGACGACTTCAGTTTGACATTGGCTGCAAGGGTCCTCTATGTTGCTCAGCACCAAACAGCATCTCAGGACACAGTCCAAGAGCACTAGTTGCATGCACCCCTCATGCACGCACATTGCATTAAACATTTGCCAACCTCTCACGACGATTATGGCACTTCTTCTGTTCACCTGCATTGAAAAGCTGCTGCAAGGTTTATTTGTGAACAGGAACTGGCACCCAGCTCACAGACTGATCAGGCTACATCTCAGGGCTGCTCACTTGCTCTCTTAGTGTTCGTTCAGTGTCGTTCCTTCAGTACAGCTGCATCAAAATGCTGGAAGTCCCTCCCAATAACATTGAGGGTGTTCCTGAATAACATGGACTGCAGCAATTCAAGAAGGCAATTCAACAAAATCTTATTAAAGGGATTTAGGAATGAGCAATAAACGTTGGCCCAGTCAGCAAAGCCCATTTTCCCTGAATGAATTTGAGAAAAACGCTGATGCAGTAAATTCTTTTGAATACATTCTAAAAATTCCTGCACCTTTCTGCTCTTTGCTATTGCTATCATCATTTATATCAGGATAATTAAAGTGCCCCATTATCGCAGCACCTTCTTGTCATTTCTATACAGGTTTGTTCTCTCTATTAAACCAAATTGATTCTGTCCTTGATCCCTTTAACACATTTCTCTCCAGCAGTTTAGTATTCTTCTTAATCCATACTGCCACGACTTTTTATTCCTTGCCTCGCTAACTATCCTGAACACCTGAACACTGCTATTTGTTGAATGTTGCTCTATGCAAATTGACTTTGCACTTTTTACATTGAAACAAAGTGCACCATTGGTCAGCTGTACAGGTTGCATCTCGGAGTCAGAAAGTCATGAATTCAAGGTTTATTCCAGGATTTGAGCTGAAGAACCTAAGCTTACACGCTGGTGCAACTTTGAGGAGGGATGTGCGCTATCGGCAGTGCTGTCTTTCAGATGAGCCATTAAAGTGAGATCTTCTTAGGTAGATATAAAACAACCCATTGCAGTATTTGAAGAAGAGAGAAAAGATCTACCCAGTGTCCTGGCCGACACTTACCCTTAAATTAAGATCACAAAAACTATTATCTAGTCATTATTACATGGCTGTTTAAGGGAGCATGGTGTGCCGTATTTCCCACATTTCATAAGTACTTCATTTCTTGTAATATACTCTGGGATGTCCTGAGATCAACAGAAGTGCTAAAGAAAACAAGTTCTTTCTTTATAAAATTGAAAGACCTAAATGCACAATGCTAATATTAAGATTGGAGTACATCACTTTTCATTCACATTTCTTTCTTCCCACCCCTCATAAAACATATTTTAGCTTTATTCTTCTGGGAATGTCAAGATTTTATGGTTATCTGCATGGACGTTGGTTAAATGATTGATTTCATTTGGTTGGAGTGCTACAGGAATGGTGTCAGGTCATTGTGGATTGGAGCGCCTTGTAAATTAATGAATCATGAATTATCTTTGACCTGTGCAATGTCCAAGGTTTGCAAAGACTACCTAAAGACATAGTGTCCCTGAACTTCTACGCGTGCATATTATTAAGCAAATTTACTTGTTATATAAAAGTAGCTTCAGAAAAAACTTTGTTTTGCTGTCAATTACCAGAGATTCTAAATGTATAATTTCATTCGGGGGAAGTTGACTTGACAGTGCTTTTCATCAGTATTTCCCTGAATATCTTTATTGCTGATGATTCCCTAAGCGAAAATGGAAGTGATAGAATGTATTTGTCAGTTGTCGCAGACTAGTCCATTCTATTTCTCAGAATGGAATAAATTACATGAGGTGCAGACAAATTTTGAACTTGCATCCTTTCTTCACTTTGCAGTGTACACAATATCATTATATCACGGCATAGTGGCTTGGTGGTTAGCTGTGCTGCCTCACAATGCCAGGGACCCCAGCACAATTCCAGCCCCGGGTGACTGTGTGGAATTTGCACATTCTCCCCGTGTCTGCGTGGGTTTCCTTTGGGTACTTCGGTTTCGTCCCATAGTCCAAAGATGTACTGGCTAGGTGGATTGGCCATGCTAAATTGCCCATAGTGTCCAGGGATGTGAGGCTAGGTGGATTAGCCATGGGAAATGCAAGGTCACAGGTGTGTGGTGAGGGGGTGGGTGTGGATGCTGTTCAGAGGGTTGGTATGGACCCAATGGGCCAAATGACCTTTTTCCACACTGACGAAAGCCATTAAACCTTTCTAGTTCATCCATAAGGTATGATCTTTTACAATCCCATGGATTTGTCTCATTGCTTTCACCTCTGAAACTCTGCTGAAAAGTCCTGTGTGTGTTTTTCACTGAATGAAACAGACTCATGATTTCAGCACTAAAATTATTTTATTCCGGCTTGAATCCGTTACTGCTCCTTCTACTATTACATATTTAATTCTCCTTTGGTGTATCATTTAAGAGCTTGAATATCTTTTAAAAGATGACCTCTCAGATGGCTCTTTTTAAAGCTGAAATCTCCTTGGCTCTTCATCCATTACCCCATAATTCAAATTGCTGACACTAGGATTAATCTCATAGCTATCACTGAAGTTGTGAAATGTCTGAATAACGTGCTGAATTTGTGCAAACAAAGTGGAATATTCACAGCCCTTGAATATGGTGAGAAATGTGGGAAAATGTGAGAATGATAAAAGTCTGACTCTTGAGGTCAAGAAAAAATATAATTTTCCCCTTAAGATTTAAACAGAGTTCTGAATTACACTAATAAGCAATGATTACCTTATTTCCAGACATTTGCATCTCATTATTAGTTCATCTTGCCGCATTTTTATGCAGTTGCCAATTCTTCCATGCATTACCAAGAAACTAAATTATACTAATTCCCAACTCAAAATTCGGTTACTGGGTGGATAGCATTTTCCAGTTGCTTCTCCAACCTCCATCTTACAGTCCATTCACCAATTGCGCACTCCACAGGCATTGATCAGCTCCAGAATTTGTTGACAGAAGGTGGCATCAGCAAAGCATCAACATCATCATGTGCAACAGGAACAGAAACTCAGCAGATCTGGGAGCATCTGTGGAGAGAAAGCAGAGATAATATTTCAGGTTCAGTGACCCTTCGGTTCTGAAAAAGGGTCACTGGACCTGAAACATTAACTCTGTTTTCCCTTCACAGATGCTGCCAAACCTACTGAGTTTCTCCAGCAATTTCTGTTTATGTTTCAGATTTCCAGCATCCGCAGTTCTTTTGCTTATTTTAGCATCATCACATCGTCTGGACTGATCTTGCACTAGTAATGCACGTCACCTTATATTGCAATATTCCAGAAGTTGCTCTGGGTTCAAGGATGCAAATCCATCTCGTACATTTGCACAGGTAGTACTTTAGAGTTATAGAGTTTTCACAGCATGGAAAGATGCTTTCTGGCTCATTGTGTCCATGCCGATTATCGAACATCCTTTATTCTAATCCATAGAATCATAGATTTTGCATTTTTGACTCTTAGCTTGCTTTCTTAGCAGTCAATCACTTTTTGCTTTCTTTGATACTGACAGTGACTCCAGCTTGCCTTGCTTTTTAGTGCAGACAAAAAGACAGGCAGATTGTCATTGTTGCCAGCACTGAATAGACCAAAGGAGTGAATGTGTAGCTGTACAGCACAGTCTGAAATCAATGTTTTGTTGCTGTATCATTAAACAATGGGAAATTTAAAGAATTAATCTGTCACAAGGACGTAACCTTCCCCATTCACTGTGAATATTTCTGTTGCTACTTTCAACTAAGTGTGGATGGGACGTCATGTGGATTAGAGTGCAGGTAGCTTACACAGCAACCTCATTGCGTGTGCTTCTACCAAATGTCTGATAGTCAAAGGGGACTGGTTCTGTATAGAGTGAAGAGGAACTATGGCCAGTCAGGGAGTGCCATAGTGCTTAGCCAAGGATATCAGCCAATCTCAGTGCGCCACACTGGCCAAGATCAGTCAGTAAGGCACTTGGTGTGACCAGGTTCTACAGATCATGTCCCTGCACTCTGGAGATTGTGCCACATGCTGTCTTGCATGTTAAGTGTAACCAATGCAGGTATTGCAGATAAGTCAGTCGGGAAGATCGGAGGACATCAGTCCAGGGGTTGTTCTCTTCACAAGTCAGTCTGACCACGTGGACCGTAGTCAATCCTGGGGATTTGTACAGCAGTGCAGTGGAAAGTGATGAGGTGAAGTCTGGTTATAGGATGCATTATGCTGTGGGAGGGTTTTTGTTTTGCAGGTTACTAATACCCTAACTTCAACGGGAGGTTTGTTGTAGTGAGCATGGTAATACAGTAAGAGTTGAGGGGGAAAATTAGAGATATTAATTGTCAAATAAAAGGGCTAAGTTGGAATTTTGGGAGCTTGAAAGGTGATGAGGTTGACAGGGAAAATGACACAAAATGGCACATGAAGGATGGGGTTGAGGGGGTGGTTTTTAGAATTTTGACTGTCAGAAAGAGTCTGTAACTCACTCACAGGACTGGATGTTATGCTGATTATGAGACATTTTCTCCTACAATGATACAAAGAGAGGGATGAAAGTGGATGGAAGAATTCTTAATGGTACAAAAGCAGTAGAATTGGTGAAGTGTCCCAAGTGAGTCAGTTGGAAGTACAGAGGGCAGGAAAGGTTGCTAATTTAGGTGGATATGGTAGGTGAAAGCCAATGAGTTGCAGGTACTGCATGCATTAGTGAGAATTGTAGACCCTTACAACTGGTGTTGCTACTAAGTAGTGGCAAAACTGGAGTGAGTGTGAGGCTGCAGAGAGAAGATGATAAGACTTAGCCTTGCAGAGTGCAGAAAATCAATAACTTTCTTCTGGAACTGCTTGGCATTTCTTTGGTGCGTGAAATGGCACATTATCTGGGTCACTACTTCAGTCCAGGTTGACTGTGTTCAATGTTCTGTTCTCTTTTTCTAGTCCACAGGAAAGAGGATGGCCCTCCTCTCCAACATCCGGTCGACCAGTACCTCCAGATCTCTTTTGCTGAATCTGGGTGCCATCTTCGCTTTCTGGGACATGTCCTATTCAAAACATGGTCAAGCAGAAGAGTATGAAGGCTATTTCCTGGGATTGCAACATTTGAAGTGGTGTGCAGCTGGGGTTCAAATGTGGAGCCAGCAATGTAAATGGTTGAAGATCCCCAGCAACAGTGAGCACTTCCACCCCTGCTGCAGAATGATTAAGAAGAGCACCATAGAGGTCAGATGCATAAGTAATGGGAAAAGCAGCAGAAGATTGTGTGAGAAAATGAGCCATGAACCACAACTCAAAACCCTTCATGAAAAGTCCTTAAAACAACAGTTAAAAATGGAAAAAATTCAGCCCGTAGTATCTGCAGCAGATGTTACAATTGTGTTTAGAAAACAGAGGGGACCCCCATGAAACAAATAAAGATCTTAGAGAGTTTGACAGGAGATATTTCTCCTTGCTGGTGAATCATGCGCTGTAGGGTCATAGACTTTGAAATGGTGATCTGCTATTCAGAAAATTTCTTTGCTCAGCTGGTGGTGAACCTTTGGACTTCTCAAGCCCAAATAGTGAATGCTCAGTCAGTGAGTATATTTAAGACCAAGGTTGATAGTTATTCTGATGCTAAGAGAATCAAAGGAATGGAGTTTGATCATGCTGAATGGGGGGATCAACCTTGAAAGGTTAAATAGTCAATCCTGATCCTATTCCTTAGGTTCTTAAACAATCGCAATTATTTTAACACTGTCAGGGACAGAAAATATTTGGGTACTTGACTGTCAACCAAAGATCGCAAATTCAAGTGGCCAGGCTACCTGACCCTCAAACTAAGGGGAAACATCAACATGGTGGTCATTCAGTCCCCATCTTAATGTCTGGTAGATGGTGCCAGCATGGCAGATGGTGAAATTTAAATTCAATAAAAATTTGGAATAAAAAGTTAGCCAATAACTCTGGTACTAATGTTGTTAAAAATACATCTAGTTCCGTACTGTTTTTTGAGTGAGAGAAATTTGCCATCCTTACCCAATGTGGTGTATATGTGACTCCAGACCCACAGCACTGTAGTCGACTCAACTGTACTCTGGATAATTGGAGATAAGACATAAAAGCTGGCCTAAACAGCAACACTCACATCTTGGGAACAAATAAAAAAATTGTAGGTTCATTCTCCTAAACTAGGCCTTGCTTGCTGCCAGTGCTGATAATGGCTGCTATTTCTAATGAAATATCTTCAAGCACATTTGGGCTGAATTTTCCTGAGCAAGTGCACTTCTGATGTGATGCATTCCAGCTCAGGAAGCTGGAAATGACCATGGCTGGATGCTGAAACCTCTCTACCTTAAGGCAACCACTTAAGCTGCTTCCTGGAACCTCATCCAAGTCGGAATGACAACTAGGTTTCAGCATTAGTGGATCCACAGGATGGTGTCCAGCTGCCTTTTCAGTGTCATCAATGCCAAGTGCCCTCAGGAGGAATGGCAATAGAGGCATTATCAGTGGGAGGCAAGAAGCAACTACTCTGGTTGGGCAAGCTTTAGTGAAAATATCAATCTCCATGGAGAGGCAGCAAGGACATGAATGCAGTTTTTGAATAGATCCCCCTTTCTGAATTACTGCCAACAAAAATAAATTTAAATGCTCAAATGTGTCATAGTTCAGATTAGTTGTGAATCTGGCTCCCATTCCCTTTTGGGCTCCTGACAAGGTGCCATCAAGGAAATGTTGTGCAATTCATTACCAACCTTAATCAGATTCCAATCACTTTCGAGTGGTTTCCGTCAAGTCTGTTCTCTGGCAGAGGCACTCAGAGGCTGGAACTCACCAGAGTTGACAGGACACAAAACTTCCAATTTTCTTATATCACCTGAACGTAGGCAGGCCTGGGAAAATTCAGCCAAATCAATTATTTTTAAAACATATTTGTCTACAATTTGACTAAACAAAGCCACCAACAGGTAAGAGAATAGTTATGTGACTGGTGAAGGAGCCAGCTAGATCCCACCTCCATGCCATATGTTATTGTATGTGTATTACCATTGCTTGAAAATTGCATTTTCTTGCTTCATGTTGGAATGTAGTGATCAGTGTATAATACAAAACTGGTGTTAGTTAAATAAAATGTGAAAGGCAGTATTAATGAACTCCTCTCTGTCCAAAACTGAATTTAATTTGCTATTGCGGGTTGCATAATTCAGAGCAGAAGAATAAATTATAGATGAAAACCCATCATATGTTTATAAATACACTAACATTAGCATTTCACTTCACCATAAATCTATACTCGACAACATTTAAGCACAAGAAATGGAGCTCTGTAGAACAATGATATATTTTCTCACTGGCAGCCAAGAGTAGTGGCCCATTCATTGTCTTCAGTTATTCAAACTGTACTTCCTCTGCTGATGTCCCCTCATTTAAAATCCATTTTAATTGAAAGATGCTCAGTGCAGACACAGTGGTACATTTACTTATCCCAGTTATACATCACAGAGCACTAGAAGAAAATTGTTTAATCTGAAGAAACAGTTCATGGTGGTCACCACTGAACAGCAGAGTAATTACAAGATCAGATCTGCTATAAATGCACTCAGGGTGTTCTGTGACCTATCATCTTCTAATCTGCATAGTGAAGTATTGCTTCATAACTGTAAATTGCTGATTTAATTAAAACCAAGACCTTTCTGTCATTTAATTACAGGGAGAAAGGTTATTGCTTAAATGCAATTTTCCAAATGTGATTTCTTAACAGTTATTAACTGCTTTGCCATCATTTATTGTTTCTGATTTTCAATTTTAAAATGGTCCTGTGACAGAAGTAATGACTTTATGAAGAAGTCAATCTAGATGAACAGAGTGTTGCCATTTGTTTCTGAAACTAAAATGGGCAAAACTTGATATGAAAATGTCACAGTGGGAAACCCATAGCTTCCTAAGCTAAAATAATGAAGGATTCAAGAGTTTACAAGACCAGCTCATTACATGCCTAACATTTCTACAACATCTGAGTCATTAAGGTTTGCCACAGACACTCTAAATAATATTGACAATGTAAGCAGATAGAACTAAGAAAGAGAACAGACCAAAATAAAATTAGCCTTCCTTTTACAATGTAATGTACTTCTACCACAACAGTAGTTTACATTCAGCACAGTAATACATCCCAAGACACTTATTAAGTCTATTAGACTATAGGAAGTTTATTAGATTACATACTTAAAATGTTTCTATGCATTTAATTCAAAGGAGTCAATTGCTCCCGCATCAAAAGAAGACAATTCCACCAGAATTAAAGGATGCTGCAAATATATTTTGTGTGAGGTTTTCCAATTTTTGCTTTCCTAATTCAGTTGACCATATTCTGAGGTAGTTGTGTACTAGCAAGTGGATTAATAATTGCAAAGGAAATTCAGAAATGAAGAATTCTGAGCCAGTTTCTTTTGTGAGGAAATAAGACTCTCCCCACCTTTCACGCACCTTCCACCATGTTAACTTCCTTCCTCCTCCCAGACCTCCTGTGACAAGTCGAGAGGGCAAGCATAACTCCTTAGCCCCTGTTTATTCTGCTATGAAGCCTCTGGACTCCTCTAGAAGGGGTGACGCTAGGAGTTTATAAGACTATGGGCATATGATGGGAAAGTGGAACCAATGTTTCTTCAATATTTATTCATGGCATTTGGAATTCACTGACTACACCAGCATTTATTGTGCATTCCCAATTGCCAAGACTGCAGTTAAGAGTCAGTCACATTGCGGTGGGTTTGGAGTCACATGTAGTTCGGGGAAGGATGGCTGATTTGCTTTCTTGAAGGACAGTAGTGAATCATATGAGACTGAAAACTATGGCTCAGGATTGAGGTGTCATTTGGCCTACTACTGTTTTTAATTCTTATGCTCGTACTTAACAGTTAACCTGTGGCTTACACTGCAGAGAATGCCTTTGGTGCGTGAGCATCTTAACTGGCACTACTCCATAGTAACAACATGTAACTAGTTAATTAGTTTGGAGGATTTGAGTACAAACCCATGCTTTGTTATATCATCGAATTACATAGGATATCTGCCACAGAAACAATCATTTGGCCCAATCAGTCCACTAAATTTATGTCCCATTCAACTCTCCTCCCATGTTTTTTCAATGAGTTTACCCCTGTCTTTATTCTTTTCCACTAGTTGGACTTGTATGTTTGATCTAGCTTTTTTTAAGCCCTTCGAGAAGACCACAGGAAACTTGGAGCAAAGGAGCTTCTTGAGCGACTGCCATAGTTCAGCAGGTAAGATTTTTAGCTCTGCGTCAGAAAATTGTGGATTTATGGTATTCTCCTAGAAACTAGGCATTGAATTTCAGCTAAAGGTTTCAGTCAAAGTGTTGTAAGGATGGCAGATTTGCTTTCCTGAAAGTCAGTCGTGAATCAGATGAGTTTTCAGTCAAAGATGGTCCACTATTATTATTATTGTTAGCTGGAAGCTTGCCCCTGCTCACAAAGTTCTGGCTTCAAGTCCCACATCTGGTCTTGCATACAGATATGAAGTCTGACACTCCATCTGAGGGAGCACTTGCCACTGGAGGCCTTCACACTCCAGCGCAGGTCAGAGGAACACTGCCACATTGGAGGGCTAGACATTTAGTGCAGACCTGAGGGACAACTGCACCATCGGAGGCACTGACACTCTGGTGCAGACCTGAGGGAGCACTCTACCACTCCTGTACCTGTTTCTTATGGTCTTATGATCTATAAAGCAAAGGGAATGTTAATGTTTGCAGAGAAAAGACAAAGTGTAGATCCAGAGCAGGTGTTAATAATGGAACAAAAGTCAGTTCTAACTGAAAGCAAAAACATGAAAACAAGGTACAAACACTGCAGGAAAAAAATACATAGCACGAAAATGGAAGATGGAGTTCATTATTGTAAATTGTTGAACACAACATTGAATCCAGAAGATTGTGGAATACTTAAGCAGAAAATGAAATGCTGCTGCTCCACCTTGTGTTGGGCTTCCCTGTAACATTGCAACAGGCATAGGACAGAAATGTGAGAATGAGAAGAAGGTGGTGTATTAAAAGCCAAAATTCAGGGATCTTGCGTCCATGCAGAGTCTTTTATAAAGTACAACATCCCAAGGCCTTCACAAAATTATTATCAAACAAAATTTGGTACAGAGTCACGTCAAGTGATTGTAGGGCAGATGCCCAAACGATTTTAAGAGAATCCTAAAGGAGGGACAGAGATCAGGAGGTGGAGAGGTTTTGTGAGGGAATTCCCTACTTTAGGGCCCAGGCAGTTGAAAGGACAGCCACCAACAGCGGAGAAGTGGAAATCAACATAATGCAAGAGGTCAGGCTTGAGGAAGATGGTAAGGCAGGAGAGCGATGGAATGTGGTACCATGATGGCATCAACATAAAGGATGCATGGGGTGAATGGATTAAAATTAAAATTAGGGGAATGAAGGGAATAAAAGGAATGTGACATGATAGGTTGAAAGTAGAAAAAGAGAAATCTGTGACGGGGCGGATGGCAAGACGCATTACATGACAAAAAGGGTCAACAGTGAAAAGACAAAGAATGTGGGAATGGGATAATGAAACAAAAACAGTGTCGGGAGGACCTGTGAATGACAGGATCCTGAATAGCTCTTACTTCTTTAATTTTGTTATTAATGAGCAGCAACCCTTCTGTTCCTCTTCCTACTCTCACCCCTTTCACTTTTTAAAAAGCCTATTACATTTCTAACTTTTCCCAGTGATGATGAAAGATGCTGATGACCTAAAATATTAACTCTGTTTCTTTTTTCACAGATGCTGCCAGACTTGGTGAGCACTTCTAGCATTTTCTGTTTTTATTATAGGTGGATATGTTGGCAAGGTGAGATGAAGTAAAATGAGAGGAACTTCATGTAAAACATAAACAACATGGATTAGTAAACATAAGAACTTAGAGATAGCAGCTGGACTAGACCATATGATCCCTCAAGCTCGTTCCACCCTTTAATGTGATTGTGGCTAATTCTGGACTCCAACTTCACTTATCTGTGTGACCCTCTTTCCATTGAGTCCCTTAGAAAGCACAAATATATCAATCTCAATCCTGAGTATACTCATCATCTGAGAATCATCATTAGATATCCTCTCATTCCAGGAGTCAAGTGAACATTTGTTGACCACCTCTAAGGCAAATATATTCTTCTTTAGGTACAGATCAAAACCATATAGTAATTCAGTTCTGCTGTCAACAAGCCTTGTCAAATTCCATGTCAATCCACATGGACAGGAAGAACCATGACTTCGACTGGGACAACACCAAGATCCTGGGACAGGCTAGGCAGAGACAAGCACGAGAATTCCTGGAAACATAGCACTCCACGAAGCAGGCTATTAATAAACACATTGAACTCGACCCCATATACATTCCACTATGGAGGAAACCTGGAAGTGAGGCAATCCATCGCAATGGACCCCAGAGTTTAAAAACCAGGCGGGAAAACACAACAACGCTTCATCAGAGGCTGCACTGAGGATGTTACCCAGCACGGTAACGAAACGTCTGCGGAACAACAAAACAGCTCAGCGAGCCAACCAACCTCAACACCCACAACCGAGCTACAGATCTACTCCAAAACCTTATATATTCTTCTAATCTGAAAATTGCCTGCTATTCGTACTCTGTTTCTGTCCTTTGACCAGCCCTCGATCTTTTAACCCTAATGCTGTGAATACTTACCTTCTACAACAATTTCCTTCTGCTATCTTATCAAATGTCTTTGAAATCCAATATGCTATATCTACTGGTTCTCCTTTATCAACCTTACTGTTTTCTCCTTAAAGACACTAATAGATGTACACACCATGTTTATAAACATCTTTTATAAGAACATGTTGTCATCTCAATCGTATTCATTTTATCAAACCATGTTGTCAGTTCAATCATATTCATGGTTTTTATGTGCCCTGTTACCATTTCAAAACATCAAATTTAGGAGCAGGGACAGGCCATTTGGCCCTTTAAGCCTGTACCACAATTCAATATGGTCATGACTGATCATGCAACTTTGTATCTCGTTCCAGCTTTCTCACAATACCCTTTGATACTTTTAGCCCTAAGAACAATAACTCCTTCAATTTCTTAATAATGAATTTGATCAGTACCACCTGTTTCCCCAGTGCCTTTCCATCATCTACAAGGCACAAGTCCACAGTGTGTTAGATTAATCCTCATTTGCTAGGATGAATGCAGTTCCAACAACATACAAGAAAAGTGGCACCATCCAGGTCATAACAGGCCACTCGATTGTCAGTCCATCTACCATCTTCAACATTCACCATCGTTAAGGCAAACTAACACAACTTACCAAGGCTTTTTCAACATCACCTTCTAAATTCTTGATATTTGTCACCCACAAGGAAAAGGTCAGCAGATATATAGGAACACCACTACTTCCCCTCTAAGCCCCATACCATCCTGACTTGAAAGTATATTGCCATTGCTTTATTGTCGCTGGATCAAAATCATGGAACTCCCTTCCTAACAGTACTATGGTTGTACCTACACTGAAGGACTGCATAAGGTCAATAAGGCAGCTCACTGCCATCTTCTCAATGGCTATTTGGTACGGGAAATAAATAAATCAAATATGAAAATTAGTGCAGGGCAATAAATAAATCAAATATGAAAATTATCAGCAGTTCAATGCAGCGTCAATGGAAAAAGAGATACCTTCAAGCAGACTTAAAAAAACAAACACATCAGACAGGAATTAAACAGGCTCATAGGAAGATACAATTCATGGGACACAGAATTTCTTCAGGATTAAAGAAAATGTCTGGAGAAGAACAAAATATTTCTTTATTCTTTAGGTCTAGCAGCAGATCATTTTTAAAATGGCAGAATGTAAGAGAAGAGACAGACACTTTTGACAATATAGTACATGCATTTGACTATTACTTTACATTAAGCAATGGAGAGAGCAAGGTTTAATAAAAGAATACAGCTTTTAGAAGAACATACTGACAGCATTTTTAAGAATTATATATTGCCAGATGTTGTGAGTATAGTGACTCACAACCAGAATTACTTCAATACATAATTATCATCAGGTTTTTGTGATCCATTCTTTCAGATATATTAAAATCAAAGGATGATTCCACATCAGAAAGAGCTACCCAGATGCATCTTCCAAAGGTAGAGTATTGACACATAAGAATATTTTTACTTTAATTTATAAACAGCATGAGTCAATGATGAGAAGAGAAAACCAACCTAACTCAAGACCTTCTTCATAATTTCTCAACTTTCCAAAGTACAAAATCACCAAAATAATTAAATGATAGATCAAGATAAAACACTTTTAAATCTTTTGATATTCCAAATCTGGAAAATGAGAAACAGGAACACTGGCCAGCATTATCATGCCAATGCAAATTTATAAGGAAGAGGAACATTTCTAGAGAATGCGCAAGTTAACTAAACAACAGTTGAATCAGAGAATTGATAATGCTTGCAAAAAGAGGCCAGCATCTTTGGAAGAAAACCCAGAATAGCAGGGCATCCTTCAGTGGAATAAATATTCTTTTATGACAATACTTTACCTTTGGAAGATGCAAATCAACTATTCCTTCGGATAATAGGTGACTCATCCAAACCAGAAATGACGGCAATCATACAAGGTAACTGTTATGCAATTCATTTCAAACTCGACTTCAGGGTAAGTGTTACTGTATTATGTGAAAGGAAATCTTGGTTGAAAACAATAAAATTGCAGCTTTCTGACTTAGTACTACCTGGGGGAGGTGGAACAAACCACAAAACGGTAGGCATGTTAAAAGTGTCCTTGAGGTATAAAGATTATAGCTACACAGAAATAGCATATGTCATTCATAATCACCAGCGTTCGTTGTTGAGCAGGTTTCATTCTGAAACTCTTCTGCAAAGTAAAAGAACTTGCAACAGAGAGCTAACACAGTGTGGAGCTGGAGGAACACAGCAGGTCAGGCAGCATCAGAGGAGCAGGAAAGTTGACGTTTCGGGTCGGGACCCTTCTTCAGAAATGGGGGAGGGGAAGGGAGTTCAGAAATAGAGAGAGGAGGGGTGGGGCTGGGGAAAGTAGGTGGGATGGTGATAAGTGAGTGCAGGTAGGGAGTGGTGGGGATTGGTCAGTGAGGTAGGAGACGTGGATAGGTGGGAGAGAAGATGGACAGGTTGTGTCAGATCAAGGAGGAGGGGATGAGAGGGAGGGTTGGTCGGGGGTGGGGAGAAATCCATGTTTAGGCCATCAGGCTGTAGGCTCCTGAGGCGAAATATGAGGTGCTGCTCCCCCAGTTTGCAGGTGGCGTTATTGTGACACTGGAGGAGGCCCAGGATGGACGTGTTACCCAGGGAGTGGAAGAGGGTGTTAAAATGGTTCATGACCGGAAGATGTCATTTGTTGCATACAGAGCGCAGCTGCTCTACAAAACAGTCTCTGAGTCTCCACTTGGTCTCACTGATGTAGAGGAGGCCACATCGGGAGCAGCGGATGCAGTAGACCAAGTTGACGAATGTGCAGGTGAACCCCTGTCTAATGTGGAAGGTTTGTTTTGTGGCTTAATTGGAGGTGAGGGGAGAGGTGCAGGGGCAGGGGTAGCACTTCCTGCAGTTGCAGGGAAAAGTGTTGGGGGTGATCGGATTAGTGGGGAGTGTGGAGCGGAAGAGGGAGTCGCGGATAGAGCAGATAGGGGTGGGGAGAGAAATATATCTTTGGTTGTGGGGTTGGATTGTAGGTGGCGGAAGTGGCGAAGAATAATACGTTGGATGCAGAGGTTAGTGGGGTGATATGTGAGGACAAGGGGGATTCTGTTTTTGATTTGGTTGGGGGGAGGGGATGTGAGGGCAGAGGTGCGGGAAACGCAAGAGATGCGGTTGAGGGTATTTTCGCTCACCAGAGGGGGGAAGTTATGGTCCTTGAAATAGGAGGACATCTGGGATGTGCGGGAGTGGAACGCCCCATCTTTGGGATCACATTCTTGCAGGAAGGTGGGTGAGAGGAGGTGTAGTTCAGATAGCGGTGGGAGTTGGTGGGCTTGAAATAGATGTCAGTTTTGAGGCGATCACCAGAGATGAAGACAGAGAGGTCCAGGAAGGAGAGAGAGGTATCAGAGATGGTCCCGGTGAACTTGAGGTTGGGGTGAAAGGTGTTAATAAAGTTGATGAACTGTTCAAGTTCCTCGTGGGAGTACGAGGCAGCGCTGATACAGTCATCAGTGTAGCGGAGGAACAGGTAGGGGATAGTGTCAGTGGAGATGCGGAAGAGGGACTGTTCCATGTATCCTATGAAGAGGCAGGCATAGCTTGGACCCATGCGGGTGCCCATGGCCACCCCCTTAGTTGGTAGGAAGCGGGAGGAGTTAAAGGAGAAGTTGTTAAGGGTAAGGACGGGTTCAGTTAAGTGAATGAGGGTGTTGATGGAGGGGGATTGGTTGGGCATGCGGGAGATGAAGAAGTGGAGGGCTTTTAGGCCATCTATGTGGGGAATGCAAATGTACAGGGACTGGATGCCCATAGTGAAGATGAGGTTTTGGGGGAATTGGAAGTCTTGGAGGAGGTGGAGGGGGGGGGGGGGGTCCTGGACGTAGGGGGGGAGTTCCTGGACGGGGGAAGGGGGGAGTAAACAGTCAAGGTAAGCGAAGATGTGTTCGGTGGGGCAGGAGCACACAGAGAAAATGGGTTGGCTGGGGCAGTTAGGTTTGTGGATTTTGGGAAGGAGATAGAAATGGGTGGTACGGGGTTGGGGAACGATGAGGTTGGAGACTGTGGGTGGGAGGTCACCTGAGGTGATCATGTTGTGAATGGTTTGAGAGATGATGGTTTGGTGGTCAGGGGTGGGATCAGAATCGAGGGGGCTGTAGGAGAAGGTGTCAGAGAGTTGGCGCCTGGCCTTGGCTATGTAAGGGTCAGTGCGCCATACCACAACTGCGCCCTCCCCCCTTACCTGTGGGTTTGATGGTGAGGTTAGGGTGGGAGCGGAGGGAGCAGAGGGCTGCACATTCTGTGGGGGAGAGGTTGGAGTGAGTGAGAGGGGTGGAGAGATTGAGGCGATCGATGTTGCGACAGCAGTTGGAAATGAAGAGGTCGAGGGAGGGTAGGTGGCCGTGGGGTGGTGTCCAGGAGGATGGGGTGTGTTGGAGGTGGGAGAAGGCATCAGCAGAGGGTTAGACTCCCTGTCAAAGAAATAGGTAGTTAGGTGGAAGCGACGGAAAAAGAATTCGTCATCCAAACTTGAACAGAATTCATTGATGTGTGCGCATGGTGGAATGAAGGTGGCCGTTCGTCCTTAATCAGGTATGTTCTTGGGGGATGGTCAATACCCGGCAGGGCTTGGGGCTGGGGCTAAGTGTAGAGCTGGAGCTGGGTGTGTGGGCAGAGTTAGTGACGTCATTGGAATCTTCAACGTTGGCAGTGGGAGCAGCGACATCATTGGCAGAAGTGACATCGTCGTGCTTGATGTGGGTGGCAGGAGCAGCATCAGTGGTGCTCTCAGCGATGGAAGTGGTGGCATCCACAGTGTAAGTGGCAGCAGCAGCAGTATGGTTCGTGGCAGCGGAAGTGGCAAGGTTGGTGGCATCAGCAGGAGAGGCCGTGGTGACCACGTGGTTAATGGCACCAGGCACATTGAGGGGGATATCCTGGGTAGGGTTGAGGACTTGGGGGTTGAAAGAGGCCTGTGTTTGGTGGTAAGCATAGGTAAATTTGGTGTACATACGGTTTTTAATGTCAGATAGAACGGAGAAAAAGCGTTGGTTGAAGTTGTGGATCCTGCGCAGAATGAGAAACAGAAGGGGTCCTTTGCAGGCCTGGGAGAGGGAGGCCCTGAGCTGGGGTAAGGTTGATTGTAGTGCCAGAAGATGCGGGTGCATTGCTGAGACCGTGTACTTGAGGATCCATAGAGAAAAGCGATTTTGGAGACTCTGGATGTTGTGTATGTAGAGGTTGTCGTGGTCAGGGCCAAATTGGGATGGCCTGAATGTAGGTTGGAGTCCAATGGGGATAATCCAGTTCCGTAGGCAGGAACTGAGAAAGGCAATGTGGCTGTAGTACCTGGTTTTCTTGAGTATGTGGTCGAAGAGCAGAAAGAGTAGTTTTGAGAAATAATGCCCTAAACAAATCAAAGGTTTCAGTAAACTTGACACAGAATATGGCATCATGTTAAGAAAAGATGCTAAATATTGTGGCTGTAGACAACTAGGAAGATTTCTCATTGTTTATTGGAGCAAATGAAGGACAGTTGCTAGAGATGACCAGCATGGGTAGCAACTCACATGTAACAAGGCTAAAGGAATATTTTTCAGGAAGAGACATTGTACCAAAACCTAATGATTCTATCAGAATATGTGTTGATCTGCCACAACTCAGTAATGCAGTGACTAGAGAAATCCACACTACGGTGACTGTAGATAAGAGCTTATAAAACTTTCGAACAGCAAGATCTTCAATAAGGTCAATGACAATAATGGTTTCTGGCAAAGTATAGGAGAAAAGTCCAGATTGCTTGCTACATTCATCAATCACTCTGTTTCAAAAGACTGTGTTTTGGAATTTCTCAGCTTCAGAGATCTTCCAATGTATTATTTCCAGTAGTCTACAAGGATTGGAAGTTGTTACATGTCATCTGGGCAATATTCTGATCCTTGGCAAAAATTCATGACTCAAGTGTACATATTTGCAGGCAGCAGGACTTATCCTTTATAAGAAATGTGAGTTCTCCAAGGATACCATTCAATTTCAACGACGTCATTGACAAAGGTGACATAAAGCCATACTCTTGAAAAACAAGGGTAGTAAAAGATTTCCCTACTCCATAGTCAGTACATGATTATAAGGATTTCTGGGAATGATAAATCAGTTTGCAAAATGTTTACCCTACTTGGTAACCATCACCAAACTCTTGAAACAATGAATCAAAAAAGTCTGAAGGATAATGTTGGGACACAAATCAGGAAGATGCCTTTTAAATGATCACAGACTTCCTGACTTCTGCTAATGACGTGCCCCAATACAATCTATCATTTCTATTATTCTGTGAATGCCTCATCAATAAGTACAGTACATAGCTATCGGAGCAGTTCTCTTCCAATAACAGCTGGAAGGATATAGAAAACCAATGTATCATGCATTTAAACATGATTTGACATGGAAACTCAGTATGCAGTTATTGAAAAGGAAGCTCTGTCAGTTATGTGGGCCTTTGAAAGATTCTCAGATTACATACTGGGTCTTGTGGTTCTGAGACCAAATAGATGCAAGAGGGTTACAGACATCAAAACTGCCCTGTCCTAAGCAACTGTTGGCAACTTTACATCAAATGATAAAGAGTTTGCTGGTGAACTCAATTCATACTCTCAGGCAAGAAGAATGTTGTGACCAACAATACAAACAAAGCTTAAGCTCAGTGGAACACAAAAATATCCCGTGGTCTTGCCATATGTTGAAATTATATAGAAGATTGGCCAGAAAAGAATCTTAATGACTTAATTATGAAACTCATTGCAAAAATAGTCAACATTGCATTATGATTGATGATTTACTGGCTTTCAATGGCGGACTCAGCAACACTCCTTCACTGAGAACCAATATCCTTGACAAATACATCAAGGACAACTGGACATCACAAAATGGAAAGCTAGAATTTGAGCTTCAGTATAATGGCTGGGAAGCCTAAACATCAAAAATCAAATAACTGATTGTCTTTCATATATGTGCCAAACATAGCCACAAAAGATAGGAATGACTGGTTCTTGTTACATTTCCAACAGATCATTATGGATTGACCTGTTCATGTGTGAAGTAATCTAACAGTGGCCACCCATTTTTCTCAATGAATTGAATTAAATTATACTCTCCACATTTGTCAAGGTTCTACATGAAATATTTTCCATTCACTGAATCCCAGATATGTCTATATCTGATAGTGGACCGCAATTTGTCAATAAGAGAAATTTGCAACCATTTCATCACCAAGATGCCCTCAGTTGAATGGCAAAGCTGAATGTAGAATCCTGAAGGTCAAAAGCCTCTTCAAAAGATCGCAAACATCTTCATATCTCTCCAAAACTACCACTCTAGTGTGGCATCTCACCAGCAGCACAAACAATGGGGAGAAGACCAAAAGCCAACTCCCTATCATTACAAAATCATTTATTGCATAAATGAGCTCCTGTATTTAAAAAAATGTGATCAGAAATAACAGAAATTTCATCAGCAACAACTACAACCACAACACACAATTCTGCACCAAAACTTTGCCAAGTTGGAACAAGTTCAAAAGGTTTGCATCAAGGATTTTAACAGGAATGTGCTGTCATGCAACACATATCCAATCAATAGCAGTTATAGCTCACTGACACATTCAAATGAATGGAACATTGAAAATGCAGACTTTTTATCTCACTAAATAATCATAATCCATCACTATGTCAATAGGATGGGAATCTAATGAATGACCAAGAGCCTGATCAGCCGCAATCAATTTCAACATGAGATCAACAGCTAAATCAACTGACCTGAAATGATTGGGTAGGAGCTTCCTTGCCCAAGACAAACTCAATCAGGAAGGATAGTTAAGCCTCCAGGTCGATTGAATTTCTAAAGTCAAAGAATTGAAGAGAGATGGGGTAGTGCTAACCCGCTTTTCTCACTGGAAATAATTGTATAAAGAAGTTAATAACTAGAAAGAAATAAGCTTGATGTTGTATATCTATCTTGTGATGTCAGTTACCCCTTTCAGGTGCTACTAAATGCTTTATAAAACATCTATCACAAGTAAAGGATTGCCCCTGGGAAGAGCTAACAACCTGTCAACGGAGGCAGCCAGATGATCACATGAATTACTGCACTGTGTCAGTTTCTGGGCAATGAAATTCAATGCCTCTCTGCCTCTCCTGTTCCTCTCTGCCCATTCTGACAAAAGTACTTGTCTTGCGTGTGGCTGAGTAGATGCCTGATCTCTGGCATTGGCCAGGTGTCAGCAGTTGGGGTGTTCCTTCCTTGACCAGCTATGAGCTGTTGTAATGAGGTGCTCACCAGCATGCACTCCCAAACTTTCTAAGGCTAAGTATAGTAAAGTGGAGATTGAAAATGGGATTCAAATAGATAACCGATGACGAGGACATGATGGACTAAAGGACATCTTCTGTGCTGTAAAATCACCAGGACTCTCTAATTGGATGTGAGCAACACCATAGAAGTGGTGCAGATAGTTAATGAGGTGAATTTGATAAGTTACAGCAAGAAATCTTACTAAGTTTTGCTGTGAGAATCCCTCCAAAAATCCTGATGCAACTCACGTTTGGCCAAAAAAATGCAAGATTCAGCTCAATTTGCTTGGCCTTTCACTTGTGCACCCTCAAACTGAATAAACCAAAATACACCAGCTTGCAGAATTTACCAACATTAAATGTGATTATTACTTCAAGGCAGTAATTGTAGCAAAGTCATAAATGCATAAAGCCATCAATGTGAATAGCAGAAAATATGAAGGTGAAACCAAGGTTTGGTTGGACAGTAAAACAGGAATGTCGATGTTTATGTATCAGAACAACATTCGTTCTGCTAGTACCTAACAAAAACATTATTTGAATTTTTACATCCAGTACTTTTCAAAGTGAGTTGACAAATCTTAATAAGGTGATTTTAGTGTTATGTGCATAGCAATTCATTGCTTATTTTATACTGCCTCACATTATTTTTTAGCAGAAATTAATTTTTGTTAAACATTTGCTAAGCTGCTCCTTCTTAGAGAATGTGAATTACTGCAATACTTACAATAGCGACTATGTACAGAAATACTTCATTGGCTGTAAGGTGCTTAAGGACATCTTGAGAAAATGAAAGGTGCTATTGGACTGCAAGCCTTTCTTTCATGCAATATCATCTTCACTTTAATCCTGTTGTGTTGTAGGTGACAGAATGAGAGAGAACACATATTCTGTGCAGTGCTTTGGATACTTTGCTATTCTGCTAACTTATGTCTGCACTCCTTGCTTTGTCTGAAAGCAAATGGGAATTACTGAAATTAGGAAAGATCAATGTTATTGCAATTCCCTTGTGGCAGTGTTCCTAGAACTACTTTAAAATAAAACTCCTCACCTGCTGTTATGTTCCATTTCAAAAGATTGTAACAGAATTTGACCTTTCAGGTCCTTAAGCATAGTCTGCCAATAGACCATAGCTGAACTTGACTCAATTTTCTAACCTTGATTCCATAGCTAATTTAAAAGAAAACTATCAATTTTATTTTTAATTTTTAGACTGGCCCCCAAGTTCACAGAACCGGTGGAAGAACAGTAGATTAAACGCAGTGCTGCAAGCTAAAACCTTCTCCTCAAAGCTAGACAGAGGATCATGAAGGACAACATGGATAAGACATGCTCGAAAACTAGTCATACTTAGCTATTACAGAGTCCTCAGAGAAGATGGATTTGAAGTGGCAGCCCGATTTGAGGTTTGACTGCAAAGCAACTGTTTTGGAGTTCTGTGAATAAAGTTAATAATCCCTGTAGATAAGATGAAATAAAGCTACTAATTAATAGTACAAAGGACCAAGATGAAACAGGTGGAAGTATAAAATTAGCAGTTATGACTCAGAGCAAGCATCCCCACACCAGCATCCACCCCCCGCAACCACCCTTTCCCCCCCACATAGTGAGCACACACCATGAAGCATGGCTACAGTAAGACAGCGAAGAGACGTTAATTTGATTAATACAGAGGCTTCAAATTCAGGGATGTCACAAGCCAGGTTTAGGGTCATAATAGGGCAATCATAAACATTTACAATACAGTCTTACCGAAAGAGATAGTAGAATTTTAAGACTGTGATAACATTGGGAGATACATAATGTAAGTCGTGGATTTAGGGGCAAGATTTATTAAGACCATAGCCTAAGATATTTATTTGAAATATTTGGGATAGCGTATGAATTGTCTGTTAGCCCATGAGAAAAAGAATGTAAGGGTACAAGAAATCTTGACTGCAGAAGAGGCCAAAAATCTTCAGATTTCCTGCAGAAGATGAGAAAACAATTATTTTGTTTGTGGAAAAACACCCAGCAATCAGTACATAGATACAGAACCTTACTTGACATAATTGAAAGCTTTAGAAGAAGCAAAATACTACAGCATTGGCACACCACAAAACAAGAACCTTTAATCAAAGAAAATAATACACATTCCCATAATGTTGAGTTTAGAAACTTGAAGAGACTTTAAAACCACAGAATTAAAACAGAATCAAAAGTCAGCAAATTGCCAAAAGCAAAGAAGTGGCAGGTTTAGTACAACTTTTAAAAAATACACATTAGGAAACAAAATGACAGGAGAAATAATACTATATCAAAGATTTAATGTCAACGATGGGGCAAACAGAGTGCAGGATTCGACATGAGGCAACAACAGCTCTTAAGATCATAATTGATTCAAAATTAAGTGCTAAATTTCAAGCTTAACAAATAAATGCAGAAAATGTTTTATTTTAAAAAAAGGAAGGAGTATTGATGACAGGTTGATCATTTTTATCTTTAGTATCAACTGATAGTCGTTGGTTCCAGAAGCCATTTAACAAGTGGTGATAGCAGGAGCAGGAGCAGCAGGGTCAAGGACAGGAGGAATAGGAGCAGGAGCAGCAGGTGGAACAGAAACAGCAGGAGAAAGAGGAGCAGCAGAAGCTGGAGTGTCCACAGGGACAGAGTCAGAATCAGGAGCAGGAACTACTCCTTTGCTGTTCATTGTGCAACAGGATAGACATGATTAAAGTAGGGCTGCAGCCCCCCGGGAGGTAATATCCCAACATAAAGTAAAGATACAGAGGATTAGCTTTTTCGACATGACTCAAGAGAACCTTGGCAGCATATTCCTGACATTTGTAACCTCCTAAGGGGACCAGCTGGGCATGTATTGCCAATGGCTGTCAAGGTCAACATTGCTCTTAGTTTCTTCACATCTGACTCCTTTTAGGGAACTGTAATGGATGCATATTTCATATAACTGCATCTCTGCATTTGCTGCAGTGGCTGGATTTCACAGTTACAGGTGTGTTGTTATGCCTCATAGTCAGTATGTCAAGTATACATTTAAGAGAGATGCTCATTATATCATCACTGTATCAAACCTAAGAGTATAAACTTCTCAGACTCCATCTTAACTGAGACCAGTTGAAGCATGACACGCTGATGAAGGTATATTCCTCTTGGTAACTCAATTGCATAATACTAACCCAAACATATGTGTCTGTGGCTGTAAAGTTTGTACAGGCCCCGGGTTATGAATGCATTCATTCTAGAGAATGTTTGTAAGTCATTTTGTATGCAAGTCGGAGCACAATACAGTATAATATAAAATAATCATTTGTAAGTACAAGTGATGTTCGCATATTGTAGCTTTTAAATTAATATTCATACGAGACCTCGTTCCTAAGTATGAGAAGTTGTAACTCGAACGTGTATATAACAGTGAGCTGTAATAAACATTTTGTTGGATTCTTCAATACCACATTGCCCACATCTAGCTTTTATACTATCAGGGATAACATAAGCGTTGCTGCATCAAATACAAGCTTTTACAAATTTTTAAATCTGGATTTAAAGTCTAGTGCAATGGGAGCGTTTTGACCATTGTCAATCATTGTAAAAACCTATGTAATTCATTAATGTCCTTTAAGGAAGGAAATCTGCCATCATTACCTGGCCTGACCCGCATGTAAAATCAGACACTCAGCAACGTGGTTGACCCTTAACTGTCCTCTCAAATGGCCTAGCAACCACTTAATTCAAGGGCAATTGGGATGGGCAATAAATGCTGACATTACCAGAAAAATTCATGTCCTGTAAGTGACAAAAGTATCTTGCTGGAGGCAATACACACATCAACAGGGAATCATTGACTGCATACACAAGGCAATCAAAGAACTCTTGAATCATCTGGGTGTATCTATCAATCAGAAAGGATTCCATTCCATTAATGTTCCACTGAGGGTTTTCATTCATGTCTGTGCAAGATATCCTGGAAGCTGCCATGATTCCTTCTTCCTGTAACAGTCCCATCATCCACAAACCTTCACGCTAGAAAATGGAGTTGCTCTTTGGTGGTAAGGCCTACTGTCTGGGCCTAGCTGATGAAACCTATGAGGATCCCTCCTACATGAGCAGGAGAAAGAAAGAGCAGAGTCCACATGAACATAGCAGTGGTTATTGACCAAGCCTTTGAGATGTGATTCTGGAGCTTGGACAGGTCTGGGGCTGCTCTTCAATATTTACCAACAAGAAAATGGAGAATGATGTACCTTGTCTGTTGTTCCTTGCACAATATTGCATTGCTACAGGAGAAGAACATGATAGCTACATTGCATCTATAGACGAAGAGGCCAGAACTCTCACAACTACTTACTTAGAGAACAGAGAAAAGGCATAAAATCATAGAGTAAATGGCATGGAAACAGGCCCTTCGGCCCAAATTGGTCCATGCTGACCATGGTGCCACTCAGCTAGTTCCAATTGCTCGCATTTGGTCCATATCCCTCTAAACCCTTCTCATCCAAATGTTTTTAAAAGTTGCTATTGTACCTGTCTCAAACACTTTCTCCGGCAGCCTATTCCATAAACACACCACTCTCTGCATGAAAAGTTGCCCCTCAGATCTTTCCTAAATCTGTCACCTCTCAACTTAAACCTATGCCCTCTATAGTTTTCAATTCCCCATCCCTGGGAAAAAAGACTATATGCATTCATCCTATCTATGCCCCTCATGATTTTATAGACCTCAATAAGGTCACCACACAATCTCCTATGTTCTAAGGAATAAAGTCCTATCCTGGCCAACCTCTCCCTATAACTCAGGCCTAGTAGTCCTGGCAACATCCTCGTAAATCTTCTTTGCACACTTTCCAGTTTAACTATGTCTTTCCCATAACACAGTGGCCAAAACTGTACACAATACTCCAAGTGGCCTCACCAAAGACTTACACAACTGTAACATAGAGTCCCGACTCCTATACTCAATGCTTCGACCAATGAAGGCCAGCATGCTAAATATTTTCTTCACTACCCTGTGCACCTGTGATGCTGCTTTCAACGAATTATACACTTGTACTGCTAGGTCCCTCTGTTCCACAACACTCCCCAGGACCTTATCATTTACTGTGTAAGTCCTACCTTGGTTTGACTTTCCAAAGTGCAACACCTCACAGTTATCTGTATTGAATTGCATTTGTCAATTCTCAGCCTACTTCCCCATCTGATCAAGATCCCTTAATAATTTTTGATAACCTCATCACTATCAACGATACCTCCTAATTTTATATCATCCGCAAACTTGCTAATCATGCCTTGTACATTCATATCCAGATCATTTATGTAAATAACAAATAACAAAGGTCCCAGCATTGACCCCTGTGACACACCACTAGTCACAGGCCTCCAGTCTGAGTAGCAACGTTCAACCACCACCCTCTGCTTCCTACCATTGAGCCAATTTTCAATCCAATTAGCTAGCTCTCCCTGCATGCCTTGGGACCTAACTTTCATGACTAGCCTGCCGTATGGGACCTTATCAAAGGCCTTACTAAAGTCCAAATAGACAACATCCACTGCCCTACCCTTATCCATCCTCTTGGTTACCTCTTCGAGAAACTCTAAAAGATTTGTCAGACATGCCTTCCCACGCACAAATCCATGCTGACTATCCAAATGTTGGTTGATCGTATACCTCAGTATCCTTTCCAATAACTTGCCTACCTCTGATGTCAGGCTGACTGACCTGTAGTTCCCTGGCTTATCTTTGCTACCTTTCTTAAATAATGGAACAACATTAGCCACCCTCCAGTCTTCTGGAACTTCACAAGCGGCTTAAGATGAAGCAAAAATCTATGCAGGGGCCTCTGCAATTTCTTCCCTAGCCTCTCACAACATCTGAGAATGGACTTGATCAGGCCCAGGGGACTTATCCACCTTAATGCGCTTTAAGTCTGCAAACACCTCCTCTCTGGTAATGTGTATGCGGTCCAAAACATCCCCACTTGTTTCCCTTATTTCCTTAGCATTCATGATTCTCTCCTCAGTAAACACTGAGGAGAAATATTCATTAAAAATCTCCCCATCTCTTGTGGCTCCACACATAGACGGCCATGCTGATCTTTAAGGGGACCTATTCTCACCCTTAGCCACCCTTTTACTCTTAATATAGCTATAGAACCTCTTGGGATTATCTTTAATGTTATCTGGCAGTTCCATCTCATATCCTCTTTTTTGCTCTTCTGATTTCCTTCTTGAGTGTGCTCCTACACTTTTTATAGTCATCTAGGGATTCACTTGAGACTGATAGCTTAAAACCAATGTATGCCTTCTTCTTTTTCCTGACCAGAGCCTCAATGTTCCTCGTCAGCCAGGGATCCCTAAACCTATCAGCTTTTCCCTTCACCCTAACAGGGACATACTGTCCCTGGACTCTTGATATCACACTTTTAAAAGCCTCCCATTTTCCAGTCGTTCCTTTTCCTACAAACAGACTCATCCAATCAACCTCTGCTAGATCCTGCCTAGTGGCCTCAAAATTGGACCAGTTCCAGTTCAGCACCTTAACCTGTGAACCTGCCCTATTTTTTTTCCATAACGATGTTAAAACTAAGAGAGTTATGGTCACTGGACCCAAAGTGTTCCCTGAAAACAAAATTATGATGGGCATGATTTGCTATTTTGCAGATGTACAGTTATATGGCACATTGATTCTGTATACACTGCACCATTGGACCCAGCCCTGCCATGTTAAGTCAAAGAAATCAGTTCATCAATAAACCCTCCACGTTTTTGACATCCAGGTCAGAGGCAACAAGATAGGTGACGGAACAATAGAGACTTGAAATGGAATTTATGTTGCATTAGCTTCGACAATAAAATTGGCACATTAATAGAGTTTTAGACACACAAATGATGCATCTTTTGAAACTACAATATTTTTCTTTTTTTTCCCATTACTTAAACTGCTGCTACTCCTATGGCTTCAGCAGGCTGCTCATTCCCATGCTGACAGCGGAGATGCTCATGGCAGACATCCTCTGGGATTCAAAGCTCATAAGGGTCCTGGTGAAGAATGTTCCATACATATCTTTGGGGCAGACTTTGGGACAAGAGTCAGTTTGTTGTGTTCTGACTAAGGAGGGTAGTGTGGACTCTGTTGTTGCCATGTGGTGTCTTAGATGATGGTTAGTGTGAGCAAGCTCTATGGAAGAGTTGTAACTAAAATCTTAGACCTTCTCAAAATTTTTTTTTATAAAGTACTATGTACATCCTAACTCTGCACAAGGTCAAAGCTGTTGCTCCTCTCTTACAGAATCTCTGCATCATCATCTTGTCTTGGCTTCTTTTGTACATGTTCAAGTGTTAATCCTTTCATCTATATGGACCAAGACAAGGAATATTGCCCTGATACTCAGGCCATTGCTGTAAGCCAGTGTGTACTTCCTTGCATGCCATTTCTGATACTATGTACAGGAAGTCACTCTTTCTATGGAGGTGAATGTCAGTGCAATTGCCTGAGGTATCAGGACGCTAATGCTGTGGTTGAGCTTCTCCAATCACTCTCCAATTATGCACAGTGCCTCTGGAAATTTCACAAAGTTCTTGCTGCTGCTCCACAATAGTCCACTTCATTGATGATCACAAGAATCATAATCTGCATCCAGCTGAACAGAACTTGGAGGCTCTTTGGTCTCTGAGCAGGACTTTCCACTGAAACCAGATCTGGAAAATATGACAGACCTGAAGTGTTCTCCCTCCACACTGACCTGTTTAGTATTTCCAGCGTTTTCTCTCTGATTTTTAATGTTAGTCCTGGCATTTGCATTCAAAATTTAATGCATATAGCCCTGACAGCATTCTGATTGTTACAAGTTTTGTCTTTGAAAATGTTGCATCATGTTATCTTCCACTGTATGAATGAAATAAAGTCAGAAAATGATAGAAATAGCCAGCAGATCTGGTAGTGTCAGAGGAGAGAGAAACAGAGTGAATATTTCAGTTCAATGAGCTTTCATTCCAATATAATAGCCCTAGTATTAGATAAGCCCTCATTCTGTTAACAAGGCAGCTTGATCAGATGGAGGAGAGAGAATGTAGACAACAAATCTCTTTAGTATTTTATAGTATTCCAGTTTCCTAAAGGGACAATCGTCTCAGTGAGCGAAAAGGCACTTTCTTTTTTGGATTCAATTATTTATCAGGCAAAACAGCATTAATGTAAGTATTTCAAGCTACAATACTACCCTTTTATATGTATACAGAGGGTGAAGATATTTCAGCGTTTGAAGTATTCTGGAGAGAAAAAACATCAACACAAATGAATAGCAGGTAAAGCTGAAATAAAGTCCAAAAGTATTGAGGACTAGCAATACCTTTAAGCCATCATGGGCTCTTTGAGACAGGAAAATTACTCCCTCATTTATGCAGATTTTAGAGAAAGATATTCAAAGGTTAATTAGTATTGAATTTATTTGATTAAAAACAATGTTTCAATAGCTAAAAATCAGGGCCTGCTTCTTGCATATGGAAAGGGAGTTACACAGAGATATAGCATATTACCAGCTCTAGTCCTTCCAGCATTTTTTTCTGTCTGTCTTTAATATTCAGGCTGAAAACTTTGAATATGTTTAACATTTTAACTGCTTGTCAGGGTCACCCCTGTCTCCTGTCACATTCATAATTATATGTTCTGATAAAGTTTCATTAGTGTCTCCGCGTCCCTCTTTTATACAATTGAAATACTGTCTCCTGGTAAGAAAAGATGAGCAACATTTTACGTCAGATCATTTGACCATTTGACAGCCATTATGCGATCAAGCTAAAATATGAGGAATTCAGCATGTGGGAAAATGGAAAGGGAGAGAGAAACCTGCGGAATATTAGCAAAAGAAAAAATAATACACAAATAATATTGTAAACTGATTTCATTTTATTTGCTTTTTATATGGCTTGATAATTAATAATGACTAAACAAGTTGTATTTAAACAAATTACCAATTCAATTATAAAGTGGTGTATTACCTTGAAGCATTAAGTACATCATCTTATTTTGAATGTAAGTGTCTGCGACAGACATGTAGAGTTTAAAAAGCAGAATGCAGCAGTACAGCTTTTCAATTTCTTTATGGTTGGTTATGATTATTCCCATCACGTTAGGAGACAGATCTAAAAAATGCAGATACAATTTTTTGCTTCAGCAAGCTGCAGATATGCGAGATACCATCATGTTTCTGTTTATCACAGATTGATACCAATTGTGACCTGAAATGATGTTTTATTGTCTGGAACTCTAAAATGCTGACACAAACATTGGTATCTATTCAGTCATCAACAAAACTGGATAGATACAATGGTAATACCATATACTTCACTACAGAATGTGACTGAAGAACTTCATTAAATTACAGAAAGAGAAAAATAAGCTGCTTTTACAGAGCATAATTTATACTTAATCCTTTTAAAAACCACACAGATATCTGAAATGCTGTGTTATACATAAAAGAGCTTGCACTCATATAATACCTTTGATAAGCTCAGGATGTTCCAAAGCATTTTATGAAATTGAGTACTTTTGATGTGTAGCCATTGTTGTAGCTTAGGTAATGCAGCATCTCTCACAAACAGCAATATGATAATCACCAGGAAAGTGTTGATCAGGGTCAATCCCCTGTTCTTTTTTTGCAATAGTGCATTAGGATTTTTTACATCTGCCTGTGCAGACAGTTGGGACCTTGGGTAAATGTCTCATTTGAACAACAGCACTTCTGAAAATGCAACACTCCTTCGGTACTTCAATGAATTGTCAATTAAGGTTTTCAGTTCAAGTCTGTGGAATGAATATCTCAAAAGTGAGATTGTGACCATAAAGCCAAGAAATCCTCAATACACTTCCCTGATGTTTTATTGAGGAAGACTGGGCAGGGAGTGGGCAGGGAGCAGGTTTGGATGTTTTGGTGTAACAGTAAGTATCAGAATGACTGTAAAACCCATCAAGCCGCTAAATAACGAAGTTAGTTGATGCTGTCTCCATCATTGGTGGGGGAGCAACTAAGCACAATTGGTAAAAGTACAATATGAAAAGATAATCATCTATTGCTAGTTCTCCTGTGTTACTTAGCCATTGAAAGTTATATTTCTCCTTTCTCTGAATGGTCATGGGAGATGACAAGAAGCACAAACCACAGGCCAGGACTGATTCTAAAGGATTTAGCTCCTTGTCACTTTTCAAAGCCAGGGAGGCATTGTTGCCATTTAGTAAGAACCAACTGCATGTCTTGGGTAAAGTCAAATGAAACTAATACATAAAATTGTAATAGTGCTTAATCATATTTGAAAATTTTTTTTTATTTTCTAGGTGAGATAATGGAATTGAGATACTGTAAGGCATGCGAGTATGGACGGGGGAGGGGAGGGAAGAGCAAGGTTGACGCCAGACAGTGAATCATTGTTTACACACTCTGCGCATGCAGTAAATCCCTGATGGGACTCCATTGTCACAAACAATCCCAAACATTCCAGACAGCGCATGCCAAAGTCATATTGCCCTGTTATTGCAATAAACTTTCATAGTTTGAAATGCTGTTTTCTCAATCCTTGGAATATCTTTTGACTGTAAAGATGAGATGTTAATCTTGCTGGTAAATTCTGATATCATTTTAGTATCACAAATGCAAAGAATTATAGTTTTTTTTGTATAGTCTTCAGATTAAAACATAACATAGTTACTGAAAACCCTGGCAATATACAACAGGTTCATTTGAAAAGAAAGAAAAGCAGCTTTTGGCTTCACAGTCTTCAACTGAATTCATACTAAATCACAGGTTGTCATTCCACTAATTCTCCTACTTTAAAACATCTAACCACACTCATAAACCTTTAATTTTTTGTAAGTATCTGATTTGAATCTTACAACCTGCAGTGGCAAGCTCTCATCACTTCAGAAAAACTCTTGATATGCTTGAATAATAAACATTAGAATTGTCTTTTTTATTGTGAGATACATCTGCAAGTAAGTGAAAGGGGTGGAATTTCTATGGCAGTCAACAATAACTTGCATTTACATAGGGCTTTATCCCAACGTACTTCTCAGGAACGTCAACAACAACGACACTTAAGGAGATATTAGGAGAGGTTGATCAAAGACATAGGAGCATCTTCATGGAGGAGAAAGAGGCAAGTGGTTTAGTAAGGAAATTTTAGAGCTTAGGTTCTGGTAACTGAAGGCATGACTGCCAATGATGGAGGGAAGGAAAGTGAGTGATATGCAAGAGGCCAGATTTGGAGGAATGTTAAGTTTATTTTAGCTGATCTGTTAAGAATTCATAGGGAATCTCATAAATTGGCATCAGCATCAAAAGGTTTAAACATCAGGCAACATCCTCCACATTTATTTTGGTTGTAAGTGAAATATCCATGCATTTCTTAATAGATTTCAATCCTATTCTTGTTTGTCCCTCAGACAGCAATTCTCAAATAATGTAGTTTTGGGTGTCGGTCAGTCAATGAACCTGTCACAGTGTATTCCTGTATAACTACTGTAAGGTCAAAATTATTTTAATGCTTCTCTTTCTGGGTTAGAGAAAAGAAACCCTGACAATATTTAACAGAAATTGAATGTGACAGCAGATTTTTGCAAACAAAAATATGCCTAACAGCCTCCTTCATAACACAATCTTTTTGTAAGCATGTGTCTACGACACAGAGTCATAATGAACAACTGGCACACAGCCCAGTAGTGTCTGCTTGTAGACTAAGGCGAGGTAACTTCAGACTACCCAGGGAATGGCAGCAATTTGAGCAATAGGTGAGCAGTGTTGCTAAATGGTCTCATTAGAGGTAATTGTGAAGTGTCTGGATTCAAATTGGTTGATTCTATCGTGCTTTATGAGTGCAGAGAGGTGCCATGTACAAAATTACATCTCAACAAAGACAGCTCACATTTATGCTGCACCTTAAACAAAATAAAACATCCCATGGTGCTTCAGAGGCACGTTAGCAAACAAAATTTGACACCAAGTCATATGAAGAGATATTAGGCAAAGTGATCATGAGTTTGTTTGAAGAGGTGTGTTTAATTAACATCTGAAATTAGGAGAGGGAGGTAGAGAGATGGAGAGATTTAGGGACGGAATTCCAGTGTTTAGGGACAGCTGGCAATAATGGGGAAAGGAAAATGGCAAGAAACAAAAATTGAAGTAGAGACCTTGGAGGGTTATAGGGCTGGGGGAGACTACAGGGTTGGGTAGGGTGGGGCAAGGCGATGGAGGGATTTGAAAATAAGAACAACAAATCTAGGATTTGACAGATTGAGAGGCAATGCAGCATTCAGAGGGGATGGGTGAGCAGAATTTGGTGAAAATTAGGATACAGCCAGCATAACTTTGGTTGAGTTCAGATTTACAGACTCAGCAAGTTGGAGGCTAGCAAGGAAAGCCATCCAGATTCTTGTTCTCGGCCACAACATTTACAGAATGGGAACATCTTTAATTGAAACCAGTTTTGCAAAATTTAGTTATCTACATTTAAAGTAACTGCGACAAATTTAAGAATTATGATATAAATTTTTGGTTAATTACCGAGTTATAGGTGTCACCGGCAAGACACAAGATACAACAGTAATAAAGTTGCTAATCTAACATAGTAAGCAATGTCTTTTGATTAATCTACAAGACACCCAGAGATGAGGTGAGGAAAATTTCATTGATGGTAAACATTGGGATATAGAAGTAAAACGATGCTATATCTGGATGGCAAAAGATGCAGTGGAGTTTGTGGGACTGTATTAGATTATAATTAGCCTGAAAGATTGTTGCATGTATGCGTGTGGTACATGTGAGGATCTTCACTGTTGTTGTAGGAGGTGGGTTGAGAGGAGGTTGATAGACTAAACATGAAAAAGTTTATGTAACAAATAAATTGAAAATCCAGAAGCCATAACTATAACCAAGAAGCTTGGTTGAAAGAAGAAAACAACGTCCAAAATTAAAAAAGGAGGAAAACCTCAGCTGCACCAACCCGTCTCAATTGGGGATTAAAATTGTTACAGAGATAGTAGGAACTGCCGATGCTGGAGAATCTGAGATAACACGGTGTAGAGCTGGATGAACACAGCAGGCCAAGCAGCATCAGAGGAGCAGGAAAGCTGACGTTTCGGGTCGAGACCCTTCTTGGGTCTTTCCTGCTCCTCTGATGCTGCTTGGCCTGCTGTGTTCATCCAGCT
>NC_063348.1:40895198-40914454 GCF_021869965.1 Rhincodon typus
CTTTCCTGCTCCTCTGATGCTGCTTGGCCTGCTGTGTTCATCCAGCTCTACACTGTGTTATCTCAATTGGGGATTCATTTGTTCTTTGGAATTTCAAGCGTTAGTTAGAATTATTCTGAATCACCAGCAGGTGGTGCTATTAAAGCTAAAGAAACATTAACACCAGAGTCATATTACAAGGTTGATGAGAACTTCGTGAACTTGCTTCCCCCTGTTTGGAGTTAATGTGAGTTTTATTTGAATGTGGTATTACTTCATTTTGTTTCAACATGTTAGCCTGGAAATTGCATTTGAACATATGACATCGGTCTGCCATCTACCGCAGTAGAGAGGACAGCCTTAAAAGAAACAGGCTCCTGACTGTATTAAAACAATTAATTGAAGAATGTTTTATAAGTTCCTAATGTGATTGTAATTTCTTGACCAAAATGAAACAGGTGATGTAAGTTGATGAAATATATATCTGTGATTAAGACATCAGTTTGAATGTCCCTTCACCAGGTGGCCTGACTCCAGATTGGAGCATTTCTGAAGAAGGGTCTAGGCCCGAAACGTCAGCCTTCCTGCTCCTCTGATGCTGCTTGGCCTGCTGTGTTCATCCAGCTCTACACGTTGTTACCTCAGATTCTCCAGCATCTGCAGTTCCTACTATCTCCAGATTAAAGTTGCATTTTTCTGAATTCATCTGAATCTGTAACAATTATACAATATGAAGGCAGCCTTAACTTTGTACTGCAAAAATATGCATTATTCATCAGATTTCTTTTATCTTCAGAGAAAGAATTGGATGTATGGCACCTTTCATTACCTCGGAGCATACCAAAGTGGCATGTCGCTGGGTCAAAATCCTGGAATTCCCTCCCTAATAGCATTGTGGGTCAACCCATAGCAGGAGGACTGCAACAGTTCAAGAAGACAGCTCACCAACACCTTCTCAAGGGCAACTAGGGACGGGCAAGAAATGCTGGCCAGCCAGCAACACCCACATCCCACAAATGAATAGAAAACAAAAGTGGTTTATAAAGTACTTTCAACATACAGTCACTGTTGTAATGTGGGCAAACTTAGTACAATGATATGTCCCTTGGGCAGTTTGTGATCACCAGTTAATAGCCATATCGTAAGTTGTGAAAGGAGCTATATACACATTTAAGTATTCATGGGAGATAGGCACCACTAAATGTATTCAGTAGTTATTGTCTGGCTGTCCTTGTGAGTGTGTGAGCTGCCTTCTTGAACTGCTGCAGTCCATTTGGTGTAGCTACCTCCATAATGTTGTTAGAGAGGGAGTTTCTGGATCTTGGCCCAGTGACACTAAGGAATGGTGATGTACTTCAAAGTCCGGATGGTGAGTGTCTTTGAAGGGAACTCACAGGTGATCTAATGTAGTTTGCCATTTCTGTTGCCTCTGTTGATGCCTGGCTATATTCATTCTTTTTTTGAGACTTTTTAGTGGGCTGATACAGCTGACGGGCTTGCTAGTCCATTTCAGATGGAAGTTAAGAACAATGATCTCTCTAATATTTCTTTCCATTGTGCAGACCTCCAAGATCCATGCATAAAAGTGTCAGCATACCAGTTGTTGTGTGCAGAGCATCCTATTGGCTGCAAAGTCATGCACCTTAGAGGTAACATTTGCTAAAAGTCAACCATGATGACATTGGTCTGGAGTCACATGTTGACCAGACTGGGTAAGGACATTAGTGAAACTGATGGGTTTTTGCAACAATCGACAATGGTTTCATGGTCACCTTTGATTCCACCATCTGCCATGGAGTCATGCATCCTAAATGAAAGGGACTGTTGCCAGAATTAAGTTCCCCTTCCCACTTGAGTAATCTGCAAACAAGCAATGCATGCCCTCAGTTTTGGGACTGCATATAATTGGTATGGAGCAGGTGAGGTAGTCAGATTGCTGGAACTGGAATAGGTAGCCACTCTTTTCTTCCCTCTTTAGGACACTATTTAAACAATGCAATGATTGAGATAAGAAGGAGGCAGACTAAGGGGCAAAGGGCAGGGAGGCTGACTGAGGGAAATGGGTGTCCAGGCAGGGAGGAGATAGGGAGAGAAAGCGTGGATGCAGCAAAGGAGGGACCATAAGATGTAAGAAGATATAGGGCATTTGGCCCATCAAATCTGCTCTGCAATTTAATGAGATCATGGCTGATCTGATAATCCTCAACTCCACTTTCCTGTCTTTTCCTCATAATCCTTGATTCCCTTACTGATTGAAAATCTGTTTATCTCAGCCATGAGCATACTTAACAACACAGCCTCAACAGCCTTCTGAGGTGAAGAGTTCCACAGATTTACTGCACTCTGAAAGGAAAAATTCCTCCTCCTCTCTGTCCTAATTGGATGGTCCTTACTCTGATATAATGCCCTCTGGTCCTAGACTCTTCTACAAGCGGAAGCAACTTCTCTGTGTCTACGCTGTCAAGCTCCCTAAGAATCTTGTGCATTTCAACAATGTCACTTCTCATTTTTCTAAACTCCAATGGTACACGTCCAACTTACTCAACCTGTCCTCATAAGACTGTCCCTCCAAATCTGGGATCAACCCAGTGAGCCTTCTCTGGACTGCCTCTAATACCAGTGTATTTTGCCTTAGATAAGGGGATCAAAACTGTTCACAGTATTCCAGCTGTGGTGTTTAGCAAGACCTGCTTATTTTGATACTTCATTACATTTTAAATAAAGGTCATGTTTCCAGTTGCTTTCCCTAGTATCTACTGAACATAGAAGCTAACTTTTTGTGATTTATTCACAAGAACTCCAAAATCTCTCTATGTTGCAGGTTTTTGCAGTTCATTTAAATAATATTCAGCTCTTCTTTTCATCCTGCCAAAGTGCATAAACTCACAGTTCCCTATATTATATCCCACCTGCCAAATTTTCACCCCACTCACTTAATGTGCCTGTATCCTTCTGTAGACTTTTGCATCATTGTCGTCACTTGTCTTTCCACCTATTTCTGTGTCAAACTTGGCTATTGTACATTCAGTTTCTTCATCCAAGTCATTTATGTATATTGTACATAATTGTGGCCCCAGCACTGATTTCTGTAGCACTCCACTAGATGTAGATGCCGTCATTTGCAGGGTAATCCTAACTTATCCCAATTCTCTGTGTTGTATTACATAGCCAATCTTCTACCCGTGCTAATATACTATTCCCAGCATGACAGTCTGTTATCTTATTAAGTAACCTTATTAAGTGTTTATCTTTGTTTTTAATTTTTTTGGTCCTCTGACTTAACACTAATCATTGCCATATTGTATGTCTTTCTCTTTTAATTTGGTGCTATCCATAACTTCCCTGGTGAGCCATAGTTGGCTTTCTCCCCAGTCTAGAATCCAAAGAGAGAGAAAGACAGTTGGACAAACAAAGGAGTCGCTAACGATCAGGCTGGGAGGGTGAATAGTTGTTAATGGGGACTGTTAGTGACTAGCAACAGGGGGTGTGTAATGGCAGGCTGTGTGGTAACATGGCCTGGTGTGTGGGGTAGGGGGCTGGGACTTGGGAGAGTTTAGGCCCTAAAATTATTGAATACAATATTGAGTCCGGAGGGCTGTGAGGTCCCCAAGCGGAAAATGAGGTGTTGTCCCTCCAGCTTGCATTGGGCATCGCTGGAACACTGCAGCAAGCCAGAGACAGAGATGTTGGCCAGGGACCAGGATGGTGCATTAAAGTGGCAGGCAACAGGTAGTTCAGGGTCTTTTTTGCGAGCAGAACGTAGATGTTCTGCGAAGCGGTCGCCAAGTCTACGCTTCGTTTCCCCAATGTAGAGGAGACCACATTGAGAGCAGCGAATGCAGTAGACTAGATTCTGGGAAGAGCAGGTGAAGTGTTGCTTCACCTGGAAGGTATGTTTGGGCAGTTGGATACTGGGGAGGGAGGAGGTAAATGGGCAGGTGTTGCACCTTCGCCAGTTACAGGGGAAGGTGCCGTAGGGCTGTGGGGAGGTGTTGGGGATGAAGGAAGTGTGGACCAGGGTGTCCCGGAGGGAACAGTCCCTGTGGTAGGTGGACAAGGGAGGTGAGGGGAATATGTGTCTGGTGGTGGCATCTCGCTGGAGGTGGCGGAAATGGCGTCTGATGATCTTCTGGATGTGGATGCTGGTGGGATGTTAGGTGAGGATAAGGGGAACCCTATCGTTGTTGTGGGAGGGAAGAGAAGGGATGAGGGCGGAAGTGTGGGAGATGGATCGGACCTGGTTGAGGGCCCTGTCGACAATGGAGCTGGGGAATCCTCGGTTGAGGAAGAAGGTGGACATTTCAGAGGCTCATCTAAAGTTGGCCTCATCTGAACATATGTGACGGAGACGGAGGAACTGAGAGAATGGGATGGAGTCTTTACAGGAAGTGAGGTGTGAGGAAGTATAGTCCAGGTAGCTGTGGGAGTCTGTGGGTTTCTATGTGTGGAGGTTTCTTCCAAGCAACTCAAGACTTCTCCCTAGTCCTGTCTGGAGACTGCTAAACTAACAGCACCTTTACTGTTGGGAAAGTTTTCTCTCTAAATGAGGTTGCTCATTGCCGGACTCTAATCATTAGACAACAAGAGTTCTTTTCCCTTCTTTTACCCTTTGTCTAATGCACTGAAATGTTCACCTCAAGTGTTCAAGACACCTCAATAAAATGTATGTTAACACAATAAATTTCTAGACACCACAGACCACTTACAAAGCAAATCTAAACTGAAACTAAAAACCTTCTTAAACCCCATCTTAGTGCACATAATATCGAAATAAAAATCAACGTTAATGGTGTACATTGTCTCCACTTTAGAAGCCAAGCTCAACAACAATAATATATCATAAACCTTCATCATAAAATAAGCCAGTTATATTAATTACTTGTCTTGTAATCTAATACTATAATGCAGTTCTATGAGATTTGTCACTGGTCAATGTATATTAAACTTTATAAACATGTACGTATGTTAAGGGCCACATGGGCCAGAATGTGAAGGGAATTTATGATTGTCCAACTAACAACTCTTTGCTGCATCAGTTACCATATGACAGCTGCTAACTGTTGTTGAGCTCATTTGTGGCTGGAAAATCGAACCGTTTGCCTTTATTAACTCTTACTCATGTCTTGCCTTTATGAAGGATGGCATCATAATGCAGTTCAGAACCTTGCTGAAACACTTGTCACATTACAATACACCGTCAAATCACCCAGTTCCCACTTTGAATGTACAAAACCATCTGACTCCTTCCTTATTAATGAAACTAAACTATAAAACATTTCTGTAATGGGCATGTAATTGAAAGGTGAAAACAATAAAATGAAACCAATATTTTATTCATTAGCTTTCACAGCTATACATCACACTCATTTCTGACTCAGAATCATTTGGATTTAAACACTTTGTGGAGATTTGAGCACATAATCCACACTGACACATCACTACAGCACTGAGGTAGCACTGAAATGACAGACGTTCTGAGTGTGTAATGTACATTTAATAACCCCAGGTCTCTTCCGCCCTCTATGGTGGACGTAAAAGTTTCCAAGACACCATTTCAAAGAAGAGCAGGGGAGTTGTCCCTTGTATCCTGGTCAACATTTATCCTTTAATCCAATGTCACAACAACAGACCATTTTATTATCACATTGCTGTTTGTGGGATCTTGCTGTGTGGAAATTGACTGCTATGTTCTTTACACTGCAATTGTGAATAAACCTTAAAAAGACATCATTGGTTGTGAAATACTTTAGAACATCCTATTTTTCTGCAAAAGGCTATATAATGACATGTTTTTCTTTATCTGAGCAACTGATCCAACTATTCTGGTTTGATTTCATGTTAATTGAAGTTAATGCCAGATTAATGTTTTGGTTATTGCCTAATTCCTGCAAATTCTATCTAAGGTTTTTGAAGTTTCCCCACATCAGCATTTAAAAATGTTCCCCTCCCTTATTCCTTGAATCCACCTGTCCTCTCCAGTGTGCTTGTTGAACGAATAGATGGAGATGGAGAATGATCATACACCACTACACTGCTCTGAAGGATGATTTACCCAGGCAGACTAACAGGCTGTTGTGCCAGGTTCCCCAACAGATGGTAGTGGTGACAGCTCCACAGCTGTCTGTCACTTTAATCTGTCTCTTGTTGTTGGGATAACTTTATAAGCTTTCAATTGGATTGAAAGCACCTTCTCTATATTTCCCCAGCTAATTAAAATAAAGCAATGGGCTTGCACCAGTGTAATTAAACAAAAAATCTAACAACGGTGTTACTTACCCTTTCTTTTAAGAGTACAATCAACTGGAAACTAAGCCATAAAAAGAGAAAATTCATTAAACTAAGCAATGATATTGTTGAATATTGTCTCTAGTTCCTGAAGTGCCTTTGATTTCATAAGACATTGTGCACTCTTTCTGGGGCTAGCTGGACTCAAACATGCTTGCTGAAGAGAGTAGGTACAGCCAATACAATCATGTCAGATAATCTATTTCTTAGAGATGTCGATTGAGAGATCAATTTTGGTCAAGTCAGCGGGGTAAACTCCACGAATCTTCAAGATATTGCTGTGGATCATTTATCATCCACTTGAGAAGGTAGATAGAGGCTTTGGTTTAATATCTCATTTAAAAGGTGGCAGTTCCATCGATTCCATCTTCGGAGGTGCAGCCTGGATCTGGTATTTATTTACTGGAGAAAGACTTGAATCTTCTGACCATTAGGCAAAAGTGAGCCACAGCTGATATTCTTGAGCATAAGTGATGATGGTATTGATCGTATCCAGCATGATCTTATGCAGCATGAGAATTAAATCAGTACTGTTAGTATGATGTTCATTTATTATTAAATTTTTGGATCGCAACTTTAAACTTAGGTTCAATGAAGGGAGCCATGTGACCTGTTCTGCAGACTGCAGTTGGTCTGTAGTATTCTGATCTTTCAGAGAAACATATCCCATTCTGCTACTGTTCAGCTAACCTATGCTACGTTGCGGCAGAGTCTCAAATTGGCTGAGGCCATGTTTTATTTTCAAGTGTATACAATACTTCCAATTTATCAGTCTTCATCTTTGTTCCAAAAGCTTTGCTTTTCATAGGATCACACAGTACAGAAAAGGTCCTTTGGCCCATCAAGTCCACATCGCCAAAGCTACACTAAATCTGCACTAGGCCCACTTACAGCACTGGGCTCATAGCCTTGAACGTTATGACATTTCAAGTGCTCATCCAAGTAATTTTTAAAGGTTGTGAGGTTGATCACCTCAACTACCCTCCCAGTATGTTCCATTTTGATGCTAGGATATGGGGCTGCCAATTGACCTTGCTCATTGTGCCTTAGCAACTGTTTCCTTAGCACAGCAGGCAAACCCATGGCTCAGTTAATAGAACTCTCTCCCACTTAAGAGATTTAAGCACAGAATTTAGGCTGAAACTCCAGTGCAATAAAAAACACAGTCTACTTTGGCCAATTTAAACAATTTTAAGATATTCAAACAGAGACTTCTCCCTGAATTCACTTTGCTTTGTCATGCTGATAAGGTCAACAGTTGTTGACAGATTTACTGTAACTTGGGTTGAAATAAAAACCATTAAACTGCTTAGTGTCTACAAGGCAGAAATGTGATATGAGTTGTGCTGGCATTCTTTTTTCGCAGTATAGTATACTACTGTTTTTAAATTGGGGTAAAATGTTAGCTGATGCTCCTTGTAGAGACCGAACAAATATAATTCCTCAATAATTCACCCCAGTTCAAAATCCCTGGACTTTTTTTTTTGTTGGAGACACAATGGAGGACAACACCTGGTAAAATGGTGTACCAGGAGCTACTTTGACAATGGCAGGAGGAGGTGGAAGGTGGTCTGCCTGCCCACAAAAGAGCTACTTAAGTGACCAATAAAGGACTTGTTCCAGTCTCTGTGTGCATTTTGGCTGAATTGCCAGCTGGACAGTGTTCTGTGGACACATTTGGTCCACAAAGGGGTTTTCCACCATCAAGCCCACAACCCCCATCCCCAACAGGCATTTCCTGCCCTCAGAGTAGTGTTCACATGTTCTGTTTTGATTATATGAGTCTCATACTCATTGTGTTTGATTGGTTAAGACTGAGTATGAACAAACTTTCGAAAGGGGCTGAGCATAGAGTAGACATTTTAAAGCAGTGTAAATAAAACCTGTTACACACCTATGAACTGGTGTCATCTTTGAATTGCTCTATAATATAAAGTAGGCAACACAGTGACCCCCACAACCCCCTTACCTCTCATCTCTGAACTGGTTGCACCAAAGACGCAGGACTGACCATGGCCCACTCCTTGAATTATGGTGATACGGAGACCTGAACCTGACAACTCCAAGTGGCTGAATTATCACGTCCAAGCCCTTTGAGTGAGATTGGATTGTGCCCTGGACAGACTGTTGCGACACCCGTGGACTGACAACAATCTTCATTGATTTAATCAAAGACTACTTCCCACAGACTTTGAGACATGACTATTTGGCTGTTGGCACATGTCTGAAAGTGTGATAGTGACATAGCATTGTATCATACAGCAGCATTTTTTGTTTTATCTTATTTCAGATTTCTAGTATCTACAGTATTTTACCTTTGCATTGGACTTAATGTAATTTGGGTTGTGTGTGTTAGCTACCGAGTAGGACAGAGACTGAGACCAATTCTATATATGAAATCAATTCATATAGTTCTGCATCTGAAACTGACAGTTTTGATTGTAAATACAGTGCTGATAATTCCAGAATATAAACTGCAGTTGAGCTAACATTCATTACTTTAATTTACTCAGACACAAATAACAAACTCCTTATCTCCATCAGCTTTCTCTTCCTCAAAAAATCCATAGCAAGCTTTCAAAACTCATGTCCATAAGTCACTTAATCATTTGTGTCACTTAATCACATGAACTAATTCCCCTGTGATTCAAGAATTTTCAATCTTGGTCATGGCCTTTACCTATGAACATTAACTCTTCACTGCAGGTTTTAAATAATAATATATATAATAGGATGTTTCGTTTTGTAGTTGTTCATGTTCCTGTATAGCTATTTTATTATTTGCATGGAAAACAAAACAAAAATATTAAAGGATCTCCATTCTACTTTAAACAGGTTTGAAATAATTAACAAATGAACAACAGGGAAAATGAGGCTTTCTTTTGCCAAGGAAGTTATTACAATCAAGAATCTATTGTTTGAAAGGGTGATGAAAACAGATTCAAAAGAAACTTTCAAAAGAGGATTTAATATACACTTGAAAGTGAAACATTTGCTTGGCCAACAGGAAAGAAAGGCAGCAAGGATATTGATCATATAACTTATATAAAGAGTTTGAACAGGCAAAGTGAGCAGAATAGCCTTATTCTGTTCTGTATGATTCTATACCCCTTAACTTCTACCCCACATCATTCCGATTTACAATTTTGGGCTGAGGTAGGCAGGTAGTCCACGGCCAAGGATTATTGAGTTGACAATTCTTTTTTAAAAGTCAGCAAGAGATCTATATAACACCAAAGTTGCAAACCATGTTAAAAATATCAGACCATTTTGTGGAAAACAACATCATACCATCCATACTATTTAGACTTTGCTAACAATCAAAGGATTAAATAATAATTTATTGCACTGATACAACCTTTAAATACATAAGTATGCCCCTTTAGTGATATGAAAGCTGATTTTAACATGTATACACATTATCAATGCAACTTTATTAATAATCGTTCTAAAGGCAGCAACATTACCTTTAACCACATCTGCCAAATGTTGATACCAAGGTCTAAAAAAAACCAAATAGAATATATGGACTGGCCTCTTATGGTTGCCTATCTATTAAAGTTGTTATTTCAACCAGCTAGCTTCTCTCATTTAATTTCATGCATAAATTTAATTTATAAGCCAGAGTTTTAATCTGTTTACCCCACCCCCTGCAGTTAATTACTTTAATTAATCTCTTTTTTTCTCTATGTGGCTATAAAATTATACATGAAAAGTCATAAGTCCAGTAATAAATAAACCTTATTAGCTTACCCTTTTCCATTCTGTTTGATAGATTTGATACTGTAGCATGTCAGATTGGTCACATTATGTTTTTGTTTTTGACTGTTAACTCCTGAAGCCAATGGGCCAGCATTTTCTATTGGCTTCAATAAACTTTCTGTCTCTGCCAGGCTAGATCATGCAGAACAAAATTAGGTTGAAAGACATTAGCCATTCTATATTACATTGAGTGCATTAATAAATTTAAGGGCATTCTCTTATAGATTCAAGGTACAGATGCCTACAACGCACCCAAGTGGTTGCTTTTTATTTGTGTGCTCAGCACCGAACTTCAGTGAGATATTTGACCATAAGAGGCCAACACTCAAACATATTGCATAAGTACAATAGATGCAACCTCTGCTCTTTTAGCAACCCTACACACTACGGAAGTTCCCAAATACTTTTTCCAGTAAAACTGCAATTTAATCTCCGGTGGCTGGTGAGTGTTCAATTAATTAGGTGCAAGTCAGTGGTTTTTAACTATTTATCACATTAAACGGGAGTGAGGGAGAGGGGGAATAGATAAAACCAGTACATAGGAGATACTGTATTGTTCAAATTTTAGTTTAATAAGTTGGTTTTTCCCTCTTATTGGTTTTCTTACCGACTTTCTAGCAGCTATGTCCTTTGGGACTTGGCCAACTCAGTTAGTAGTGGTGTAACCAAGCCAATTTTCAAGATGGACAGTGAAGTTCCCACCATAAGTACATTCTGTATCCTTGTCAACCTCAGTGTTTCTTTCAATTTGTGTTCTGCTAATAGTGTAGAGTGAGAGGGGATTAATCAGTAAGAGATTTCCTTGTCTATGTTTGATTTGATGTGATGGGTTTTGAAGTCAATGTCGACGATTTCAATGGCAACTTCCTCCCAGCTTCCTCTCCTATCTACCTTTTGGTGGTGCTAGACATATGTAGGAATTGGACATGACAATTCACCAAACGCATTAGTGAACTGGATGGGCCTTTATGATAATCAATTCATGGTCACCGTCACTAAGCTTGGCTTTTAATTCCAGATTTATTAACTGAATTTAAATTCCACCACAATATAATTTGAACTCAGAGCATTAACTTGAGCTCTGGGTAACTAGTCCAGTGACTTTACCACTATATCAATACCTCTTCTGTACCCTTTCTGAATGTGTGGAAGATCCACAACTAGGATAAAGGATTCAAATCTAATGGCCTTTACGAGTCATGGTTACATCACTTTCCCTCATACTCCCATTTTTGCCCGAGGTCTACTGCAGTGTTTCAGTGAAGCCTAACACAAGTTGGAAGAACTGCCATCATTTTCTAATTAGGCAGCTGTAGTAATTGGGATGAGGGCCAGATGGATCTCATTGAGTATGAGATCCCCTCATTGAGGCTGTTAACCTGTGCCAATCAGGGAGTCCAGGCTGACAGATATAAACAGAAGATTTAGAAAGTCTCCTTAATCTTGGGACAGGCTCTAGCTAACTATGTACTATGCTCATGTAAATAAAGGGTGACTTTGTGATGGGATACTGGCCTCTATGCAGTTATTTCAGATTTCTGTATTCAACACTGAGTTCATCAACTTCCAACCATGAACTCTGGTCCTCCATCTTAATATTAGTTTCTCCCCAGTGTCTGTATCTTGTTTTTTATGTTTTTGGTGTCAGTCAGTGCAAAACTTTATTCTGCTATTAACACCTACTCTGTATCAACACTTTATCTCTCCACCAAACCATTACAACTTCTCTTGCCTTTCTTTTTCAATGACACATCTGATTTCTAATCATTCTCACACCCTAATCTCCCCGAACTTCCCTATTGTTCCATTTACTGGTTCCCTGCTTTTTAAACAGCAGAATATACATTGAGTTACCGTGTCCCTTCAGTTCCAAAGAAGAGTCAATGTTGTGATCATAATTATTCCATAAGTTTTAAGATAATTATGGAAAAGGATCACGCTGGTTCTCGGGTAAAAGTACTAAAATTAGGGGAAGGCTAATTACAATATTATTAGGCAAGACCTGGAAAAATTGGATTGGGGCAGCTGTTTGAAGGTAAATCTACATCTGGCATGTGGGAGTCTTTTAAAAGCCAATTAACCAGACTTCAGAACCAGTATGTGAGAATGAAGGATAGGGATGACAAGATTTGGGAACCTTGGATGATGAGAGATGCTGTAAGTTTAGTTAAAAAGAAAAAGGAAACATATGTAAGGTTTAGGAAATAGATGTTGAACAAGATCCTTGAGGAATACAAAGGAAACAGAAAAGACATGGATGATGGTAAGTTTAGGAAGGGTTTCTTGATAGTCTAAGGCTTGGCGATATTATGAAAGAGGTAGTGTTGGGTGTCTTGAAAAACATTAAGGAAGATAAATCCCAGGGCCCAAAGGATCTATCCCAGGATTCAGAAGGAGGCAAGAGGGGAAATTGCTGAGGCCTTGACAGATCGTTGTATCCTCTTAGCTGCAGGCAAGGTTCCAGAAGACTGGAGAATAGCCATTGATGTTCCTTTGTTCAAAAAAGTCAACAGGGATAATCCAGGAAATTATAGGCCACTGAGCCTTACATCAGTGGTAGGGAAGTTATTGGAGAAGATTCTTATGGACAGGATTTATTTGCATTTGGAGAAGAATGGACTTATTGGGGTAGTCAATGTGGCTTTATACAGAGGAGGTCTTTAATCATAATGAGAGGTTGGATAAACTTGCATTGTTTTCACTAGACTGATGGAGTCTGAGGGAATGACCGAATAGAATTATGTAAAATTATGAAGGGCATGGATAGGGTCAATAGTCAGGATCTCTTTCCCAGGGTGGAAATTAAAATACCAGGGGGCATAGGTTTAAGGTGAGAAGGGGGAAATTTTAAAGGAGGTGTGTGAGGAAAATCCTTTAAACTGAAGGAAGTAGGTGCCTGAAATGTGCTGCAAGGGGAGGTGGAAGAAGCAGATATGATTGCAATATTTAAGAGGCATTTAGACAGATACAGGCAGAGAAAAGAGGGCCATGGACCATGTAGAGTCAGATGAGACTGGTTTGGAATAGCATCATGGTTGGGACAGATATGGTTGGCCAAAGGGCCTGTTCCTGTGCTGTACTGTTCTATGATCTATTGGAATTGAAATTGCAGTTTTAACTCTTTAACTCTGCACAGATGCTATCAGACCTGCTGAGTTACTTGAGCATTTCCTGTTTTTATTTCAGATCACCAGCATCCGCAGTGTTTTGCTTTCATTTTAATATTTAATTAATTAGCTCTTTTCTCCAGGAATGACAATTATGAAGATGTTCTGCACCCCTCCCCCATCCCCCCGTCTTATGGGAATTCTGTTTATTCTTTCTTCTTGTTCATCTTCATTGTTTTCGAATTTTTTCTTGGTGTTTGATATGATGTTTACCAAAACTCATTTTCACAGTCACATCTCCTTCCTCAGTAACTGTCTCCAGACTCAACTTACCTCATGTAGATTCCAAAAGAAGTTCCATTCTTCATGTTTCAAATCCATTCAGGATTGAAGGTATTTTCAGACATACAACATTCCTCAGCATGTTGTTCTTGCCGCATCCTGAGATCCACACTCAGTACCATACATTGCTGTGTGTACACACTCAACTTCTCTTTTCATCAGCACTGACTCACATTACATCAAAGCTGTGGTAGGTTCCAGTTCCATTTCATTCTTTGTCTCATTCAATATTTTAACAAGATGCATTTTCTCTTTCCAGTTAGAATTGCAAGCTGTAACAACGTAGGGGTACCATCCTTGAAGAGAAAAACAGAGCTAACATTTCAGATCAATGTGCTTTCCACAGAACTAGAAGAAGTTAAATGTTTAGTGATAAGATGGTAGGAGAAAAGGTTAACTAACAAATGACAGTGCAAGGCAAAAGGGAACAGCAATGAGATAAATAAAGAAACAAAATAGGAGATCTAAACGGTTTCAACAGAATCATTACCAGCATCTCCTGTCCAAAAAATGGGAAGTCAGTGTTGAGTCAGAAGCTCATCAAGTGTTATGTTAAATCTCTAACATTTTTCCAGGTCACAGTAACTGGGTTGTTCTGTCACCTTATGTATTTTTCCATTTCCATTTCTGATATCTGCACAATTCAAACCTCATTGCGTTTTATTTCTATTCAGTGGATTATCAGAGTTACTGTTTTTTTTCCTATCCCTCTGCATGAGATGATGGTTTTCCTGTGTCATTTATTACCATTCTTCAATGTCCCTCAAGCCAAAGTAGAGCAAGGAAGTAAGGCAGAAACATGAGAATCTTTTCTTCTGTTTTGGGTCCAGAGCCTCCTTTGAGTACATTGCTCAAGATCTGAGTTATTTTACTGGGTCCATCTTGGTCTCCAGTCAAGAAAGACGGTCGTCTGTACTCATATGTGCAATTAGTTATATTTTCATGTTAATAAAGGTTTGCTAGGTTAGTTGGGCATTTTACTGATAATTAAAAAGGTGAGGCACTAAGCAAGGAAAAAAATGCAATTGAGTGTCCCCTTTCGTCTCTCTGGAAAATCCCAAGGCTCTTCACAACCAACAAAGTACTCTTAAAGTACAGTCTCTATTCTAAATATTGGAAACATTGCAATTAATTATAGCTCAGCAAGATCCCACAAACAGCGATTGAATCAGTGACAAAATCGTCTGTTTTTGTAATGTTAGTGACAAATGTTGACCAGGACACTGGTGAGCACTCCTATAACCTTCATTGAAATAGTGCCATGGGATATTTCACATCCACTTGAGAGGGCAGACACAGTCTCAGTTTAATGCATCATCATAAAGACAGCACTTCAGCATGAGTCTGGATTTGGTGCTGGAGTGGAATTTGAGCCCATGATATTTCTTACACTGCAGTCATGGAGGGTGCTGTATAAATGCAAATCATTTATTTTTTTTAAGAAATAAATATGAGCACCACAGTTTATTCCTGGAATGAATGTATGTTGTGGCAACTCACCGCAGGAAAGAAGAGCTGCCAGCCTGAAGCAGGAAAGAAATGTGTGGAAGGGTCTGTGAGAAATGACAGCAACACAGTGAGTGACAATAAAAAACAGGGGGCATTGCAAGTCCCAGGGTGAATCACTGCAGGAAACAGTCAAACTCAATGTGAGCCATGTGACTCCTGCCTGTTGTATGCTCAAGCACCTCCAGGAATCACAGCAAGAAATGAGAGCTTTTCTCAAAATTACCCAAGAACCAAGTGTCCTGATTAATTAGTTAATCCCTGTAAATATCAAAACTGTCAGAATGAGTCTTTGTGAGAGAAAAGCATACCGTTCTGTATTCCTTGATATGAAACCAGTAGAAAGCAGTAACAAATCTTTCAACAAATGTGTCCTCCTTTCTAGTGACATTCTGAAGAAAGAAATGACAAACTTTGTATCTGGTGGGTGTATGGTGTTCTTGAGAATGTGCCTGTTATAAACAGTAGGGACTGTGTACCAGTGGAATCTTTCCACCGGAGAGAAAACGGAGCTTTGGCACAAGATTACAAAGGCACATCGTAGCACCAAAGTATCAGCTAAAATGCCCAAGTCTCTGAAGTGGGAGCGTGAACTCTCAACCTTCCAAGTCAGAGACATGAGTGTTACCAACTGAGCCAAAGCTGTCATTACACTGAGGAGAAGCCAATTTCATTGTTGTATCGTGATTCTACTTCATTGCACGTACTGTGACAGGTAAATTGTCTGCATTGTCACTGCTCCTGCTCTCTGCACTATATGATTTAAATTTGTACCTTAGTGCTGAATTTTATGTTGTTTCAGCTATGTCTGATTTGTGTCAAGCTTTTTGAAGGCTTAGCAAGTTCTCTTGCCCCATTTTACTAAACTCACCTCATTAATTACCTATCCCATCTTTCTGGGATCCCTCACATCCAATTTCCAACTCAGCTTACTGCACACCATTCCCAGAACAACTCACCACTCATTAGATGTCCTGGAATGCATTGGCATCCCTTATGCCTGTGCCATCTTTGAAAGCCCATGGTGTACCAGGACAAGAACCATCCATATGGAGCTGCCCTGAACAGTTGCTGACATTTGTCATGAACATGACAAAGAGTGGAAAATTCACACTCCATTTTACAGGCAAACTGCTAGAGGTTCTGCTGGATGGAGTGGTGCCAACATGGGACTTCATCCTCCCCTAGTACCAGCAGTAGAGTCTTAGCATCAGACCAAGCCTGCCTGGTTTGAGGTGGTATCCAGAGTAAAACCTCTCTGCTGTCTGCAGGAATGCCTGGCACTGTATCAAGAAGATCAATGTCCATCTCCAGTTTTCCAGAGGACATTCCACCATCTTATCTCCAATGCCTGACATTCTTTCTATCTCTGCTAAGTTTCCCCATCCCTCCAAGACATATGTTCTATCACTCTCGCTATTGCCTGCAGCATCTTCCCCACTCACTATCACCCATGCCAAACCTTGACACCACTAACCCTGCATGACCTCTGTGCTGCCTACTCTCTCAATTGTGAACAAAAAGACATTAATACCTTTCTCAGTACCTGTCTACGGAACCAGATCATCCCTAATGGACTCCAATCTACATTCAAACTCCACACTGTGTTATCTATGACTCCAGTACTGGCAGTTCTTACTATCTCTGATTAATATTTGCAGTGACCTTTCAGTTTGTACCAAATCTCATGTGACAGAGATCATTATGAATACTTTTCTAAACAGTCATGCAAATAGTTATAATGTCAGTCAAGAATGGGCATGAGCAATTGTAGAATGTTGTTTGAATAAATAACTGTTTTATTCTAAGATTAATTGAATAAACTAATGTCTGGGAAGGCTCCATTATGAGCAGCTGGGCTTCACATACCCAACAAGCTACAAGTGACCACCTTGCTTGAGCAAGTTAAACAAAGTATTGTTTGGAATCAAAGGGGATGTATGAGTTCATGTCAACTTTTCTTGGGAGAATCGATAATCTATTGACTGAAACACAGCAGGCATTTGAGAGTGCTCCAGGATTTGGGAGTTATGGAAGCTGTCAGGATAGTGGGCACACACCTTAAGGAAATGGTATCAGTGAGCAAAGATCTCTTGCATTTAGTGGAATAGAATCATTTCCTGCTGATGAATTCTGCAATCTTACTACAGCCCTCTCAGTGCAATGTGTGTACAGCTATTAGCACTCTACACCTGGGGGAATGATTCTGAATTTGACACGGTGACATAGCAGTTAGCACTGCTGCCTCGCAGTGCTAGGGACCAGGGTTCGTTTCCATCCTTGGGTGCCTGTCTGTGTGGAGTTTGTATATTCTACCCTGCATGGATCTTCTCTGGGTGCTCCAGTTTCCTCCCACAGTCCAAAGATGTTTAGATAGCAGGTTAGATGGATGAGCCATGCTAAAAGTTGCCCTGTAGCATCCAGGAATGTGCAGGTTAGATAGGTTAGCCATCGTAAACACCCCATGCAGGGTTACGGGGGTGGGCCTAGGTGGGATTCTCTTTCGATGGTTGGTGCAGACTTGATAGGCCTGATGGTCTCTTTCTGCACTATAGGGATTTTATGAATCCTCCTGCCCTGGGCTGCAGTACTGACCGTGTCATAGGGAAACAAAATGAAACCAGTTGTTCATGCATGGAAGGCATTGGTCACTGTCCTGCTACATTTGTGAGTCCACGACAGGGATATCCCACACAGGTCACCCGCTGCTCCCTGGAAATGCCCAGTAGCAAAGATGTTCAAAACTCAACCCCAGGAATGGAGGGAGAAAAATCTCAGGTCATTCTGTAAATGCAATGCATTCTGATGGACCCTGTCGCTGCATTTCTCCCTGAGCTGCCCCTTGTCCTCCAGAGCAGCCAGCTACCTCTCCTGGGCTATGCAGGTTGACCTGGCCATTCTGCATCACTTTCACCTTATTTGGAATGCAGCCACAGTAACCAACATCCCACCAGCAGCTGAGTGTATGAGCCTTGTTGGCAACGACATAAGAAATAAATCAGGTTCTTAGCTCTGAGAACATTCATGGTGGTATGGCCTATAGATAGAGGCTGAATACATTCCTTCATATAGAGAGACATGCAGCAGCCCGATAATGAGAGCCATGACTCTGTCATTCATTAGCTTCAGCCTCAGCATATGCAGCAATTTGGTGACAGTACTGGGCCAGCTAAGTGACTAATATACCATCAAAAAGGAAGCATCTGCTGTGCTCTGGCTCCTTCCTAACTAGACCTACATTGACCATGAAATATATCACTGAATTCAGTAGAGTCCATTGTAATGCTTAGTGGGCAGATGATGAAGTGATTGTCTCTGCTTCCTACAGCACCCTTGCAGGTGTCACAAGTTATACTTCACTACAGGTCACCTTTCACCTTTTTCTAAGTCAATGCTACTAACTTCTGCATCATTGGGGTTCAATTTGCATAATGGCATTGTGCAAATTGATTTTGATATTCTCCCTAAGCTCATTCACTCTGCATGCATTGCAAATAGAGAACAAAATGATTGGAAATTACATGTAGCTGCAGTTTGCAAGAGTATGCTTCATATATTTGGTCTGTGTGCAATATTAATGGTACCAGCATCTCCTGACTGACCTCCCAACCCCTCCTTGACTGGACTAGGGACCAGCCCCTGCCTTGTTTCAGATGTAGCATTTGGTTGAATGGATATGTCATGTGTTTGTCACGCAGGCAGCTGGTACATTGTCAATGTCAGATTTGTGTCTTGGTGTGCCATACAACAAGATGTCCCCTCTTGAGACAAACCCCTATTAACAAGCATGACAAGCAGCCTATCTGTGTGTCTTCTCAAAATAGCAGATCAATATGGCAGCACTGATAGTATTTAGGCTCTGCCTGAAACACCAAAGCATTAACAGGTATTGCATGTCAGGCAAGACATGGATGCTGCGAGTGTGCAGGTAGGTGTTAACTGAATGATTGCAAAGAGAACAAGCAAGCAGCTGTGAGACAGCCTGATCCAATATGTAAGCTGGGTGCCTGACCCTGTGTGTAAAGTTTTCTTACAGGGCCCTTTCAATGCAAGTTGACAATGAGCCCTAATATGCAGGTGTCACGGAGTCCAGAAGTGCATGCCCGTGAGGATCCTGAGGGATTGGCACTTTTTGGATGCCAGTGTCTGTGTACAAGGGATGCAAGCAGCTGGAGCCCATGGATTGTGGTCTGAAATGCTACAGCATTACACCCCGTCCACGCAATAAACATCTCCCGCACCTCATCCCTCACACCCCGTCCACGCAATAAGACA
>NC_063348.1:40919454-41000864 GCF_021869965.1 Rhincodon typus
GATTCTCCAGCATCTGCAGTTCCTACTATCTCTGGGTCAAGTATTTGGGCAGGTTTGTGCTGTAAATGCCAAATGCACTCAAACTTTAAAATGTTTAACAGCTTTCAAGATAGAAGAGAGCTTTACCTCCTGTATCTGGTCAAATACTGAACGCACATCCTAAATTTTTAAGTCCAAGTATTGCTGTTCAAACTAATTCGCCAGCCATATTATTTCATTCCACTTTTGCAAAAATCACTTCACAAAACCTACCCAAAGGAACTCGGGTAAGTAGACAAAGTGCTTCATGGTGGGATAGTCCTGAACAAAGAGACCATAACCTTAAAATTAGAGCTAGGCCATTCAGGGGTGATTCATAAAGCATTTCTCAAATAAAATATAGTAACAATTTATAATTTACTACTTCCATGATTCTACTGAGGCTGGGGGCTAATTGAAGTTTCAAAATTGAAATTAATTAATTTTTGTTCGATATTAAGGTGGATTAGTGATTTTTAACATAATTCATGATCTAATTGAATGATGGAACAGGCTCACGTATCTGAATATGAAATCCTGTTTCTTCAGATGTCACATTATGATCATTGATTAACAAATGAGCGTAATGATTAATAATCTTATATGCATCATGTGAAATGAAAGAAAAATGAACAGACAGCATTTATATTTGAGATTTCACATTCCCAGGACATTCCAAAGTGCTTCACCCATTAATTGCTCTGTTACTGTTGTTTTGCAGACAGACATGACAATTAAGTTGTTGGCTGTTAAGCTATGCAAAAACCGATGAGATAAAATATCATTTAATGGGCAGAATTTTCTCATTTTTGTTTAAAATGTTTCATTGAGTGAGATTCATGGCAGCCCATCCACCATGGCTTGGAGACTCTTTTCCAATCCAAACTTCTTCCCTTTACCTCATGATACAGCTGAGCTCATAGCCATAATTCTTAGGGAACCATAGTCACAGAGGCTTGCCTCTGCAGGGTCCTCCCAGTGAACACATCTCTGAAACTATACCCACTATATACACAAATATGCACCAGCTGCACACCATTTCAGATGACACACTGTGACGCTCAAGCCTCAACATACAGAACATGGCCCAGAGGAAGGGAAAGCTTGCTTCCCACTTGACAGACAGGGACCAGGAGATGCTGGTGGTCAGAGAGGTGGCAAGGAGGGCAGTCATTTCCAAGTCACCAACTGCAAGAGGTCACCCCTTAATACGCATAGCCTTGAACCAAAGTTATAGCCCTGGCCAGTGCCGTGTTAGAACATAGAACATAGAACAGTACAGCACAGTACAGGCCCTTCAGCCCATGATGTTGTGCCGAACTTTTACCCTAAACCTAAGGTCTATCTAACCTCCACCCCTATCTTATACTATCATCCATATGCCTATCTAATAGCCGCTTAAATGTCCCTAATGAGGCTGATTCCACTGCCCTCTCCGGCAATGCATTCCATGCCCCTACCACTCTCTGAGCAAAGAACCTACCTCTGACGTCTCCCCTGTATCTACCTCCACTCACTTTAAAACTATGCTCCCTCGTAATAGCTACCTCCACCCTAGGAAAAAAGGCTCTGGCTGTCCACTGTATCTATACCTCTGATCATTTTGTACACCTCTATCAGGTCATCTCTCATCCTTCATCGTTCTAAAGAGAAAAGCCCTAGCTCTCTCAACCTTTCCTCGTAAGACCTTCCCTCCATTCCAGACAACATCCTGGTAAATCTCCTCTGCATTTTTTCCAACGCTTCCACATCTTTCCTGTAATGAGGCAACCAGAACTGGACACAATACTCCAGATGTAGCCGAACCAGGCTTTTGTATAGCTGGAGCATAACTTCACGGCTCTTGAACTCAATCCCTCTATTAATGAAAGCTAACATACCATTTGCCTTCTTAACAACTCTATCCACCTGGGTGGCAGCTTTCAGGGAACTGTGGATATGAACCCCAAGCTCCCTTGCTCCTCCACACTGCCAAGAATCTTTCCGTTAATCCTGTATTCTACTTTCAAATTTGTCCTTCCAAAATGAATCACCTCACACTTTTTATGTGTTGCTGGTGAAGTGGAATGCCGAGCAGTGCAGGCAGAAGTGTTATGCAAAGGCAAGTGCCACCAGCCTCTCTCTGCTACCTCACACTCAGCAGGCCATCACTCACTTGAATGTGATTGCATGCATTATATGCACTCATCAGTTGTCATCATCCTTTCAAACTACTAACTCTTCCTCTCCTCTGTATTTCCTACTCACTCACTCACTGGAGATACCTCACCACTTCTCCTGCCCATGCATCACCACTAGCTGCTGTTCTATTTGCTTCCATTATATTAAATGTCTCCTATTTGTCTCACTGCAGGAAACATTGGCCAACAGGTTGGCTGAAAAGTCCAAACCTGGTGTAGAGACTGTTGAACATCAGGCTGCTCACTCTCCGTGAAGTCAATGATCAGTTCTTTTGTTTTGCTGACATTGAGAGAGAAGTTGGTATCATTGTGCCACGACACCAAACACTTTAGCTCCTTTCTGTATTCTGACTCATCATTGTTTGATATCCATTCTACCATGGTGGTGTCATCAGCAAACTTGTAGATGGTGTTCATACGGAATTTGGCTGCACAGTTGTGGGTGTACAAGTGGGGGCTGAGAACGCATCATTGTGGGGTGCCAGTGTTGAGGACTATCATAGAGGAGGTGCTGTTGTCTATCTTCACTGATTGTGATCTGTGGGTCGGGAAGCTGAGGATCCAGTTGCACAGGATGGAGCCGAAATCTAGGTCTCAGAGTTTTGAGATTAGTCTGGTAGGGGTTATGGTGTTGAAGGCAGAGCTGTACTCAATGAGTAGGAACTTGACATAGGTATCCTTGTCATCCAGATGTTCCAGGGATGAGTGTGGGGCTAGGGAAATGACATCCGTTGAGGACCTGTTTTGCTGGTAGGCAAATTGCAGGGGTTTGAGGCAGGTTGGGAGGCTAGAGTTGATGTGGGCCATGACTAGCCTAAGGAAGTATTTCATGATTATGGAGGTCAGAGATACCAGGCAGTAGTTGTTGAGATACTCAAATGCAAAATGTATAGGTTTCTTTCATACAAAAAATATATTTTGGAGTCCAGCCTATTTGTAACTGTATAGTGAGCTTGCGAGGAACAGGTGACTTTAGATCAATGGTACCCAAAGCTCTCCATCACTCGGGGTTTTCCTCACTTCACCTCTGTGTCCGTTGCAGACTCATTGATAAGAGATTGGTTGCTCGGATACATTAACAACTTGTTGAACAATATAACTCCTGGGGTGGGATAAACTGAACAACTCCTACTACTTTCTTTTTAAAGATTGTTTTACATCGTAGCTTCGCCTGGTGTCTGTTATGCCCTATGCGGAATACGATATCTCAAGCGTCACAGAGAATTGGGATTATGTGCAATGTTCTTTTATATATTGGCTTTTGTGGGCGTTTGAGTTTCAACTAAAGAATAATGAACATAACATTTTCCTAAATGGAAAGTCAAAAAAAAAACTTAATGGCTCTTGTGATAGCAACACGAGTGCGTTCGATCTAAATAGTATTCCACAGTGACCACGCAAGATCCTATTTCACTTTTACATGTGAAGGTATTGCAAAGGAACAAAAACGTATTGGAAAACAGACACAAACGATTGCATTTTAGGTATTGGGTTAAAGGAAAAAGCGTTAAAAAGTGACTGTCAACGAAATCTGCTCTTGCAACCCTGCAACGTGGCGAGTTCAAACTCCTCAACACGGGGACACGCCCTCTCCCCAATCGGAAGCCCTTTAACAAAACCGCACTCGGCTGGCTAAACTGCAATCGGAATGTTGAGTGGCTCAGTCCCACATCAAAGGCAGATACATGAAGCGGAGCAGGGGGGCGGGGACGGCGTTAGCCGTCGGGTTTGAAATAAATTTGTAACTTACATGGGACAGAATCTTGTGCGTAGCTCTGAAGAGGCGGTCGCTCAAAGTATCAACGGGGGGATTGTTTCAAACAGGTATTTGAAATTTGCTTCCATGTATGAGAGAAAATGTAATGATTGATTAAAGCTGAAGTTTATAGAATTGTTTGTATCTTTGTTGCAGGTTTCATTCGTTACAAGATATTGCAAGATGAGGAACCCACGCCTGCTCTATTTGTTGCTCCTCTACGTGGCCGGAGGCTGCCCCAAGCCCACTTTGAGACACGAGCGGGTCCATCAAGAGCCACAGCTCAGCGATCAGGTACACGCCGACTCGGAAAACTTCCAGTACGACCATGAGGCCTTTTTGGGCAAGGAAGAAGCCAAGACGTTCGAGCAGTTGACCCCGGCGGAGAGCGTGGAAAATCTGCGGTAAGTTTGGGACGTGGCTATGTGACCGAGTTTGAACTGGATATCCAGATCCCCTCGTCAGCTGTGGCTGCCAATTTCACCAGCTTAAAACATGCAGCCAAGGTTAGATGTTAGCTCCCTGTTAATTTCAGCGTATTGAAATTCCGTTTATCACCACGTTTAAAGTTAAAAACCAGTTTCTGTCCAGTTAACTTTACAGTAAACGTGCAGGTGAACTGTTACTAACCACAGTCAGGTTATAAATCCTGCTACTTCAAAACAACGGCGCAACGTTAGTTTCCAAACTCCTTCGCAAAGTTTCGTTTTGCGATTTGCTGCTGTTACACAATTCCCAAAAGAACAGCAGGCAGTGTCTTTAGAGAAATGTCTTGTTCACACAGAAACGTGGCAGTGGGCGTCTGTCCAGTGACTAACTGCTTCTGAATGTACTTTGGGGCTGTCTCCTTAACTTCTAAGATATCAGATATATACATCGAACCCCCTTGCCCTCAGGACGCCCAAAGCCTCCTCACAAACAGGGGAACGCTTCCTTGGAAGTGTAACCACTGTCGTAATGTTAAGGAAATGCAGGACCCAAGTCGTAAACTTCCTCAGGCAGCAATGTGAGAATGATCCAGAACAGGTTAAATATTGGACAAAAGCCCTGGAAAGTTCACGTGATTTTTCTAGAGCATTGATTTAATGTTTTGTCCAAAATAGGGCATTTCTAACAGTGTAGCACTCCCTCAAATGTAGATGATGTGCTGGAGTCTTTGAAGTGGGGTTTGAACTCACTGTCTTTTGAATCTAAGGCTATAGTGTTACAAACAGGGTTACAGATGTTAATCATTAGCACCTCCAAACCCAAAACCACTTCTGTCTAGAAGGTCAAGGACAGCAATTACATGGGAACGCCACCACCAAGATGTTCTGCTCTCAGTCACTCACTATCCCAACTTGGAAATCATTTGCCATTCCTTCAATGTTGCTGGGTCAAAATTTTGGAACTTCCTCTCTCACCATGTTGTGGGTGTAGCTGCAGCAAATAAATTGCAGCAGTTCAAGAAGGCAATTCACCACCACCTTCTCAAGGGTAACTAGGGATGGTCAATGAATGCTGACCAAGCCAGTGATGCCCACGTTTGAGTGAAGAAAATAAAGGGAACTGAGCCTCATGCAAGACATGGAATGAAAGAGATGCTGAAAGTAGTTTATAGGTACAGTGATTAGTTTCAAAATTTTAACTGCATTGTGCAATGAAATTATTTCCTTTAAATTTTGCAATGTTCAGCAAAATGAATTTAATATCTCAGTGGGAGATCTGACACACACCTTTTCCAACCTTGCACACTGTTTCCATATGAAACTGTAAGATGTAAAATGTGGCCAAGCAGATTGGAAACTTCTGAAGCCTCTCTGTAATTAATTTAAGCCTTTAGTGCCACGCTGACATGCTGCCCACAGCTTTTAAACCTGTGTCTAAAAGTTAACTGGTGAGTGAGAAGTCATCATATACTTCTGTAGAACTTTCTCCTCAGCAACATTATTCGTGTTTCATTTAGGCTCGGGTCATGCCTGCAAGCAATCTTACCTCATTAATATTTCCAGGGACAGACTAATTTAAAAGGCTGATACCTGGAAGATAGAACGATGTTGCTTTTTTTTCCCCCCTCTAGAAATAAGATGACTCAACAGAGGCTTTAAGAATCTGAAAGGATTTGATGTGTCCATAATAAATAGGAGCACAAGCAATCCATTGGGCTCTTTGAGCTTGCTATGCCCTCCAGTAACATCACAGCTGACTTTCTCTGTCAACTCCACTTTCTGACACTACCCTCTAATCCCTTCATTTACTAAGTATCCAAAATCTATGTATGTCTGATTTGAATATCATTGCGGTAGATGTAGAAAGGTTGCTTCTTTGCAAAATAAGAGATCAAAACTAGAGAGTGTACATATAAGAAGTCGCACTTTGAAAGATTGGCTAAAGATTAGATATCTCTGGGGTACTCATTCTCCCTTCCGTGATTTACCACTCAAACTATCTTCATTGTTTTTCATTGTTGCATTGTAGCGAATAGAGACAATTCAGCTAATGTAAACAGTACATGACTTGTAATAAGGGCAACACAATACATTACCATAATCTGCTAGTATGCCTCAAGAAATTATTTGCAACATTTCCAAATAATTTACAATAAAATTTCTGGTGCACATGTATTCTGTGACCTACATTGGATCTGAATCTGCTATCACCTCAGTTTGAAACTTCTCATTTCAATATTCAAACCCCTCCCTGACTTCATCACTCCTGAGTTCCCTAATCTCCTCCAGTGTTGAATTTTGCTAAAATCCCTGCAATCCCCTTATTCTGACTCCTTGTGCATCCCTGATTTTTTGTTAAACTACCATTTGCAGCTGTGCTGTTAGCCTTCTGGACCCCAAGTTCTAGATTTCCATTCTCACACCTTTCCACCTTTTCATCTAAGATACTTCTATGAACCTACCTCTTCAAACAAAGTTTAGTAACCTATTCTAATACTTACAATGTATGTTTTACTACATTAAATGCACTATTTAAATGGACACTGTTGGCATGACAATCACAAAGTTGAGCCACAAGATAATTCAAATTGATAATCTAAAGATAATTCGGATCATAGGTCACACATTGTAGACAATTAACAATGTTGTCTGTCACTGATTTACTTCTTTTATGTCATATTTCTTTGATGAGTACCTCAGTATATTGTAAAACCTAGTGAAAGAATTGTAGCATTTCAAGTCAGATAAACTGAGAAAGTAATTAATGCCCTAGCATACAGTTACAGGACTAATTTGCAGTGCTGACCAACAGGAAGAAAATATAACACAACTCAAAAGGATTAAACGTTTTAGGTCAGTTGGCCATTGTAAACACAGTAGGTACCGTTGCTTAGTCACAATAAATAGTAGGTACTGGAAGTACGAAATTAGCAAACATTGGAATCTGAGAACTTAAATGCTATTGACTATGGTCTATTCAAGCAGTTTGAATGCAGATTCATGTACAATGGCTTAGTACTACCATACTCGGGTCTGAATCAAAAAAATTCTGGATTCACATCCCACTGCAGAGATTTGAACAATGTAAGCCAACCTGACATTCCAGTGCAGTGTTGTGGAAGTACAGTCTATCAGATGAAATATTAAACAGAAGGCCACTTTTGCCCTCTTGTTTGAGTGAAGAGATCCTATAGTACTACTTTGAGCAGCAGGGAAGTTCTGTCTGGTGTTCTGGTGGATATTTATTCCACAGAAACGATCTTTAGACATGGATTATTTAGTCATTATCAAATTGCTGTTTTGGGAGCTTGCTGTGTGCAAATTGATATCATGTGGAGTAGGCAAAGTGGCTACCCTTCAAAAGTCCACAATAGCTGTAAAGCTCTTTGGGACATCTTGAGGTTATGAAAAGCTTATCTATGCAATTCATTCTTTGTACTGATGTCGCCAGTGAATTAACCCTTAATGAACTCATGATCATTCTTCTATCTGCTATTTTGCTGCAGGTGTTAAACCATTTCTGGATGCTACTATTTTTATAGCCATAGGAAAATTCTCTTTCTTTTGCGTAAAATTGAGTGAGGTTGCAGAGACCAATAGCTGGGAGTGTTCATTGTAGAATCATGGAGCCAGTGCAGCACAGAATGAGGTCTTTCAGCCCATTGAGTTCATGTCCCTTCTCCATGCAGCAATCCAGTCAATCCCATTCCCCAGTTTCTCCCTGCAGCACTGCAATTTTCTTTCCTTCAAGTGCCCATCCAATTTCCTTTGACGTCATTGATATCTCTGCTTCTACCACCCTTCAGTTCCAGATCATTACCACACATTGTGCAAAAACATATCCCTCATATATCCCTTCATATCCCTTCCTCATATCCCTCCTGCATTTCTAACCCAAAACCTTAAACCTGTGTCCCTAGACCTTGTACCAGTAGTTAATGAAAGATTTTCCCCATTTATCTTATCTCATCATGTCAAATCTTGAATTTTTTTTTGTTCTTCGGTATGTTCAATCTAATATTGTTATTAAAACTCCCACTCCCTGCAACCACTTTGGGAAATCTCTGCATCCTCTAAAGGACCTTCACATCTTTTCTAAGATATAATGATCTAACTACAGGTAATCGTCCAGCTGTAGCCTTGCCAGAGTTTTGTAAAGTTTCAGCAGATCTTCTCTGCTGTTCACTTCCTCAACACCCCATTAGGGCAGTGGTGTTTGCTGAAGTGGGGAGGTGGGACATTTGGGTTTTTGCATTCTTCTTCTGCTGTTTGTGCTTGACCTTCTTCTGAGCTTGTCGATGATGCTTCTTTTCCAATTTGGGTGGTTTTAGCCTAGCGGTTCCCATGAGCTGTTGGGGATATTGCATTTTTTCAAGGAGGCTTTGAACGCTTTTTTTGAAGTGTTTCCTTTGCCCTCATCTGTGTAGAGAGCTAATTTAGGAAGTGTAGTGTCAGGCACATGGTTGACATAGCCTGTCTATTTAGCTCATTGACTTTAAGCAGCACCTTGTTGCTGGGAATGTTGGTCTAAGAAAAGATAATGATATTAGAGTGCTTATTCTGCCAATGGACTTGCATGACTTTATGCAAGCATTGCTGGTGATAGTTTTCAAGGAATTTGAAGTATCATTGCCCTTGTCTTTCCACATACAGGAAGGTTGGTAACACTGGGATGATGCAGTTTGAACAGTTTCCCGCTCACCCTGTAGATTAACTCCACATCAGCAAGAATCTTCAAGGGTATGGACTGGAGTGTTGCATCTAAAGGGATGAAGAAGAGTTTTGCTTTGATGGCCCCAGTTTGTGCAAGTATTGGGTCTGTGGTGGATCGATTAGTGAGGAGGACAGCTTGCATTCCATTGTACAGCAGACAGGATGGTGACAATAATTGGCAGTCACTAAAATTTGAGCAGGCGCTTCATCAGCCCTCTTGGTTGACAGAGCTGAACCATACAATCCCTACGGTGTGGGAGCAGGCTAATCACCCCATGCAGTCCTTACTGACCCTCTAATGAGCATCCCACCCAGACCCAGCACCCTACCCTGTAACCCTGAATTTCGCATGGCCAGCCTGCCTAACCTGCACAAATTTGGACTGTGGGAGGAAGTCGGAGCACCTGGAGGAAACTGGCACAGACACAGAAAGAATGTGCAAACTCCCCGCAGATGGTTTCCCAAGGGTGGAATTGAAGCTGGGTCCATGGCACTGTGAGGCATCAGTGCTAATCATTGAGCCACCGTGCCGCCCAAAGGCCTTTATGAGGTCAAAGAAGGCAATATGTAGAGGTTGCTACTGCTGTCTGCACTTTTCTTGGATGGGTCTTGCTGTGAAGATCATGGCCACGGTGCCTGTTTGGGTGGAATCTGCACTGTAGTTTTACAAGGATGCCTTCATCCACTGAAAGGAGGTAATTGAGGAGAGTTCTTGCAAGGACCTTCCCCGTGGTTGACAGCAGGGATGTAGTTACCGCAATTGGCCTTATCTCCTTTCTTGAGGATCATGGTGTTTTGGAGGTTCCCTGTTATGCTCTCCTCCTTCAAGCTGAGAGCTGTGATGTTGTGTAATCATGTTCAAGGTGCTTTTTCACCATAAGTGAATTAAGAAGGAAGTTTCACTGACTTCGTGTTTGGATCAACTGGGCACAATGAATAGCGGAGAGCCAGACATACTCCTTAATGGAAATTCATTTTGAGACACTGGATTTTCCAATATTTCTCACTCTTGACGATCCAGTGAGGCTAGATGTAGATCTTGCAATTTTTTTTTTATTATTTGTTCATGGAATGTTGATGCCATTAGTTAGGCCTGCATTACTGCCCAGAAGGCAGTTAAGAGTCCACTACATTGTTGTGGGTTTGCAGTCACACTAAGTGAAGCCAGGCAAAGATGGCAGATGTCCATCCCTACAGAATATTAATGAGCCAGATGGATTCTTATGATAATTAATGGTGGTTATATGATTGCCATTACATTAGCTTTACATTCCAGATTTTGATGTATTCAAGTCAGATTTGAACCAGTGCCCACTGATCAGTTCTGGATTACTGGACCAGTGATGTTACCACTTTGGCACTACCTGCACCTTCTGCCCCACCCCCGATTCTTCTGTTATATCCTGCAAATATTCTTTTAGATAAAAATAAAATGCATTATTTTGTATGTTAGAACAAATTCAAAGTTTGTCACTTTCTCATTGACCATCACCAGAACAAGCAATGATGCATCATTACTTCTCGGGAAAGATTTCAATGAGTTTGACTCAAACAATGCCTAGAACCCTGAGAATTAGTCAATAAGACACTTTGAGGTCCTACACTAATGGGAACAGAGTGTACAAAATTAAAGAAGCTATGATGAATCTTTAAGTAATATTAATTCAGTGTGAGTTGGAGTAATGTGTCCAATAGTAAGGATATGAAAACATTCAAGAGGATGCAGGAAAGAATTATGAGAATGGTACCAAGGATGAAGATCTTCAGTTAAATAGTAGATTGAAAATGCTCAAGTTGTTCTTCTTAGAGACAAGAAGGTTGATGGATCTGGACATGGTAGATAGGGGAAACCAGCTTTCCTTGGTGACGGTGTTGAAAACCAGAGGGCACTGACTTAAGGTGAATGGTAAAAGAACAAAAGGCAACATGAGAAAAAACATTTATTCACAACATGTGCTTAGGCTCTCGAGCGCACTGCCTGAGTGTGAGATGGAGACAGGTTGCTTTGTGGTTTTCAGAAGGGAATTGGATAATTATCTGAAAAAAGAAATCTGGTACATCAGGACAGGTAGGAAAATACAACTAATTGACTTGCTCCTGTAGAGAGCTGGCATGAATATTTTGGACTGAATGACCTCCATTGTGTAACCATTAGCATTGTGCTTGTTTTATATTCTGTAGAAAAAGTTGCTTAATTGTCCATAATCTTGCAGTATGTTACTAATATAAGCATGTACACTTTTTTTCAGAATGAATGGAAAAATTGGTGAGTCCTGTCTTCATGTTGGCATGTTTGCAACTCACAACCTGATTTAGAATAAAACTTGGCATGCATATGTTTGGGGTGCCTCAAAGATATACACTTTGCTTTTACTGCAGCCATCTACTCAGTAATAGTCTCCAAATCCAGAGACTTAGGTTACATTCACAACAATTATAAGTCAGGGTGAGACTTTAGTTGAGAGCAAAGTTGGGTGAGTCTAATGTGGAATGAAGTTATCTTCTAATGGGGATCCCAAGCTATTTGTTCTGGAGTCAAGTCCAGCAAGGATTTTGAATTTGTTTACTTGAGTGTTGATGCAAAATCAGACCAAAATGCGGATGAAGCATCAAAGGTTCTGAATTCATGTACATAAATTTGAGACATCCTTCAAAGTAGAACATTTGCCCTAAGCTCTGCTGTTCAACTGTGCCACATCTATATTAGAAGAAGACAGAAATATAGCTTACAGTTAGAAGTGTGGCACCAGTATAGCAAGGTATTCTTGTGACACATGTGTTATGCACTCTCTGATTATTCAGCAAAATGAGACTTAGAGCCATACGTATTAGGTTACAGTAATCAACTTAGTGTCCTTAGCCAAAATATAAAGCTCTTTAGTGCCTATTCTTAGTTCCATGTCATTAACTCTGTAACTTCTTTTGCACTATATGCAAACTACTTCATTTCTATCATACAGCGCAATAAGTTAACACTTATGTGTTGATTATTTTGTGTGCATTTTGATATAGAACAAATTTTCTAACCTCTTGATGACTTATCCAAGCTCTCTTCATTCCTTGACAACTCAATGCACTTGAAGATCCATGGTTTAACTTCCAATTTTTCTTCGCATCGTAAATGTTGACAATACAAAATAAGTCAATGGCTCATGTCTGCTATAATTTATGTGACCCTTTCAACATCTTATACACTCATACCCACTCTATCGCCACTGGGTGGATGGAACTACAACTCCATTGTATGTGTTTACCCTTTTCAATCCCTTTGTTACTGTTGATGATGTTTTGAAGCAATTTTAAAGAAGTAAGTTTGTTCCATTTCATTTATATTTCTGACTTCTTAAAAAAAATTTTGCTGTGCTAGTGCACTGGGAAAGTTCAAAACCTCACATTGCATTAAACTGTTTGATGTTTGATAATGATACATGTTTAACAATGATAAATACTTTAATTCCGATGAGTACATTTTCTAGAAGACCGTACACATATTTATTATGACAGATAAATTTGGGGATGACAAGTTGTTACGACTCCTGTAGTGACTAATAATTTTTAAAAAGAGATAGAAATGTCACAGAATCACATGACTAGATTTTACGCAAGGTTGTAGACATGCTCGTCGAGCCAGTGGGTTTGGTTGCAAACGTTTCGTCACCCTGCTAGGTAACATCGTCAGTGCGCCTCCGGTGAAGTGTTGGTGTTCTGCCCCAATTGTTATTTATATGCCTCAGTTTGTTGAGGTCTTTGATACCACTTCTGGAACTGTTTCTCAATGGTTTGTACACAGGGTCTAATTCAATGTGTTTGTTGATGGAGTTCCGGTTAGAATACCAGGCCTCCAGGAATTCCCTGGTATGTGTCTCTGTTTAGCTTGTGCAATTATGGATGTGTTGCCCCAGTCGAATTAGTGTCCCTCGTTGTCCAAATGTAGTGAGACAAGTGAGAATTAGTTGTGTCTCTTGGTGGCTAGTTGGTGTTTGTGTATTTGTATTGTCAGTTTTCTTTCAGTTTTGGCCTATGTAATGTTTCTCACAAGTCCTTGAATGGTATTTTGTATATTACACCAGTTTTGCTGGTTTTGGGTATGCAATTCTTTATGTTTGTCAGTAGCTGTCATAGGGTGATTGTTGGTTGTGGGCAACCCTGATACCTAGAGGTCTGAATAGTCTTGTGTTCATCTCTGAATTGTCCTTGATGTACAGTAGCGTGATTAGTGAGTCTGGTCATGTTGTGTCTTCCCGTTGTGGTCTGTCTCAGAGAAAATGGTGGAGTGTGCTTTTCAGATATCCTCTCTTTTTGAAGACTTCATATAGGTGCTCCTGTTCTGCTTTGTGTACTTCCAGGTGGCTGCAATGTGTGTGGTTCATTTAAATAGTGTCCTGATGCAGCTCTGTTTGTGGGCATTGGGGTGGTTGCTAGTATAATTGAGTTTCTGGTCCATGTGTGTGGTCTTTCTATATACACTAATCTGGAGTTCCCCGTTGTTCTTACATTCTATCATTATGTCTCGCAAGGGTAGTCAGTTGCTGTTCTGTTCTTCTTTTGTGAATATTTTCCCAGTGAGGATGTTGTTTGTGTCGATGGGTTTCTTCTAGTTTTGTGCACTTAATAATCATGATTATTATCTACATATCAGACCCAAAGTTTGGGTTGCAGAGTGGGGAGCGCTGTCCCTTCTAGCATTACTGCTTCTGCAATCAGTCCTGATATTGGGGATCCCATTAGTGTTCCGTTGATTTGTTTGTATATGCCGTCGTTAAAGGTGAAGTGGGTTGTGAGGCACAGATCTAGTAGTTTCATGGTGGTGTCCTTATTGATGTTGTTGGTGTCCTGGGGTGCCTGCCTACTTGATTGTCCAGTAGTTTGGCAATTGTCTCTTTGGCTAGGTCAATGTTTATAGATATAAATAGTGCTGTTACGTCAAAGGATATCATCACTGTGTCCTCTTCTATCCTGGTGTCCTTGATAATATTGAGGAATTCTTGGGATGAGTTAATGGAGTGGGTGGTGGTGTCCACTAAGTATTTCAATTTCTGTTGTAGTTCTTTGGCAAGTCTATATGTTGGTGTGCCAGGTAGTGAGACAATGGGTCTGAGGGGTCCCCAATTTGTGTACCTTGGGGAGTCCATAGAAGCGAGAAAACCAGCAAAACCAGTATAATACACAAAATACCATGCGGGGACTGTGAGAAACACTATGTAGGCCTAAACTGGAAGAAAACTGACAATATGGATACACAAACACCAATTAACCACCAAGAGACGCAACCAATTCTCACTTGTTTCACTACACACGGACAATGAGGGACACTAATTTGACTGGGACAACATATCCATAATTACACAAGCCAAACAGAACCACACCAGGGAATTCCTGGAGGCCTGGTATTCTAACCAGAACTCCATCAACAAACACGTTGAATTAGACCCTGTGTACAAATCACCGAGAAATAGAACCAGAAATGGTATCAAAGACCCCAACAAATTGATGCACATAAATAACAAGCGGGACAGAACACCGACCCTTCACCAGAGGTGCACAGACTATGTTACCTAACAGGGTGATGAAACGTTTGCAACCAAACCCACTAGCTCGGCGAGCATGTCTGCAACCGCATCCACAACCCGAGCTACAAATCTTCTCAAACTTTGGATTTTACGTTAAGATTTTTACTGTAGCAAACAATCTAAAATCAAAATCAACTAAACATTTCTTAGCAGGCAGCTAATTTACAAAATTACAGAAAAGTTAGTCCCAATTAACTTGTGAACACAATTGAAAACCCAATGCCACCTTTAAACATTGCATCAAATGCTCTATAGAGATGTAATCTTGTGATTAAAATCCAAAACTCCTCCTGGATTTAATATAATCTTTTCTCCATGCTTCACAAGAGTGAGTATTCCAATGTCCTTCTTTCTTTTAAAAAAAATGTTCCCTTCAAACAACAATTGTAAGCATCAGCAATTGACGCCTGTTGCAAAGATCCTCCAGGGATTCTGTAGTCTTTAACTCTTCACATTCTTGTTTGCCTGAACAGGGATTCCATCCTTACTGTGTGGTAATTGACCTAAAAGCAGCCCTTGTTTCTGCCTGGCCAAGGACTGGTTATAGCTATTTTTCTTCAAATTTCTTGGCCTGACAACGCATTCAGGACAGCAGTAAGGCTTCCTTCATCCTACTATTGTGTGTACTTTACTCTCAGTTAGGTTTTGACCTCAGAAAGGCTTGCCTCTGGGTAGATTCTGCAGGAAGTCCCACCCACCTCTCCAAAACAATCCATCTAATCTTGAATTAAGGGAGACTGTTCATAACATAACAAGGTTATATCATCCAGCATTCTCAGTATAGTTTGGATATTCTCAAAAACGTCTCATTAGCAAGAATTGCAAAACTAATCTGTATAATTCAGTGATCGGAAACACTTTAAATCTTGGTGAAAGTCAAAACTGAAGGGAAATAACTGGCAGAATTTTAAAACTACGTGCTTGTTGAGGAAACCAATGGGATCAGATGCAACATTGGTTATATATGGCCAACTTTAGACATTTTCTAATCAACCTATTCAGAGATGTTATTATATACTTTGGAGAAGGTGAGACCTGAACCCAGGCCTCCTGGCTCAGAGGTAGGATAACTACCACTGCACTAAAAGAGCACTTTGGCATGTCTGATTTTATTCTTTCCCCTATTTGGGGAGGCAATGGCATAATGGTATTATCACTGGATTATTATTCAAGAGACCTAAATAAAGTTCATAGCAGATGGTGGCATTTGAATTCTATTTAAAAAATTGGAATTATGAGTCTAACAATGACGATGAAACTATTGCCAAATGTTGAAAAAACCCATCTGGTTCACTAATGTCCTTTCAGGAAGGAAACTGCCAGTCTTACCTGGTCTGGTCTACATGTGACTCTAGACCCAGGGCAATGTGGTTAACTATGAATGGACAATAAATGCTGGCTTGGTGGAAATGCCCTCATCCCATGAATGAATAAAAGAAAAAAAAAATCAGGGGACCTGAATTTCATTGGTAGAGCTGCACTTATTGCCTATTGTGAATTGCTCTAGTGAAAACAGTTGTGTACCACCTTTTTGAATAGATTTAAGTAACTTGCTAGGCCGTTCCAGCAACTGTACACTTTGTTGTAAAGCTGGACACACACCACATAGGCCAGATCAGATAAAGATAGCATCTTTCCTGCCTCAGTCTGGTAGTTTTATGGTCCCCTTCACTGATACTAGCTTGTTATTCCAAATTTATTTAATTAATTAAATGCAAATTGTCAGTGACCGTGGTGAGGTTTGAACCTATATCTCTAAAGCCCTTAGATTGCTAATCCAGTAATGTGGTTAAAACCGCCATCCAATGTGCTTGGCTTCAAAGGAATGGCTGGGGTTTGACATCGTTTCAATCTCTCCTGTCAATCCTAATATTTAACAATTTCATCTGCCTTTGCCCTTCGTTTTGTATTTTCCTTCCCGAACCTTTTTCAAAATCTCTACTTTTCTCTCTATTCCTTTAAGGTGCTCTTGAAAACCTACCTTTTTCTCCAAGATCATGGCTATCTGTCCTAAACATCGCTTGGCACCTAATTTCCTTTCAAGCATTCTTGTGAACTGTTTTGAAATTTAAATTGTTATATAAATATAAACTGTTCTATTGTACAGCTGCTATTCACTGCTGCAAATGAAAGGAATTTTAAATTGTGGAAAGTTATTTACAGCACAGAGGAGGCCTCTGCCCTTCACATTCTTGCCAACTCTCTGTAAAATAAACTATTTAGTCTCATCCCTGCTGTGCAGTTGTGTCCCTGGAATTTCCAATTTCCTTTTGAAATCAATGCCTATGTTTTTAATGAAGTTAGGGGACATGGGCTTTGGCTGAGCCAGCATTTATTACACATCCCTAATTGCCCTTGAGATGGTGGTGGTGAGCTGCCTTTTTGAACCGTTGCAATCCATGTGTCGTAGGTAAACCCACAATGTTGTTAGGGAGGCAGTTCCAGGATTTATTTCACAGCCAAAATCACTACAGCACATTACCTGATCATTAACGCTGTGCCATTTTCCAGAGTTTACTCTGCACAAAATTGGAGGACCCATTCACCACATAACATTTCAAAGTACTTAATTGGCAGCAGATTTTCAAATATCCATAGATTGCATAAAGAGCAATTGAAATGAAAGCTTTTTTTTTGGTTGCTATTACAATTCTGATTCTTGTGCATCCCTGACTTTAATTGTTTTGATTGCGTAAATTTTATGCCCTGAATTCCCTCCCTACTCAGTTCCGTCTCTACACTTTTTCTCTCTGTTAAAATGCTTCTTAAAACCTGGCTCTTCGACCAGATTTTTAGTTACCTGTTCTGAAATCTCAATGTGGCTAAATGTCAAGTTTTATTTGCTGAAGCTCTAGTGTAGGACCTTGGGGAGTTTTACTTAGGTAGAGACGGCAAGTTGTTATTGTATAGTCTTCCTTACTGTCCTGTTTTGACACCATCACCTTGGTAACTTGTTATGATCTCTCTACCTTAATTAGTTTGCACAGTTTTGGATTACTTGCTACTTTGGTTAGACCCTTGGCATGCAACTCTTATATCTATCATGTTTTTCCAGCTATTTGGTTTATCTCCAGCACCACTTTGTTTTTCTCATTTGCAATTATCTCTCTGTCTCAGTTAATTGGATCATAGGTCATCCCTTCACTTGCTATTCAGCTGATGACACTCTACTCGCACCGTCTGACATTTTTGATCACCTGCAGAGATTTGTTATTCGGCCTGTCGACACTCCACTCACACCATTTGTACGATCTTTTGATCTTTCTGCCTATAAATTCTGTGCCTGTGTACTTCTCTTCACTCCACCAGAAGAAGGAACAGTGCTCTGAAAGCTTGTGATTTCAAATAAACCTGGTGGACTATAACCTGGTGTCGTGTGACTTCTGACCTTGTCCACCCCAGTCCAATACTGGAATCTCCATATCATTGTATAACTACTTCTTTTTATCATTTTCTCCATCTAAAATGATCAAAAGAAATTCAGCACTGATCATAGATCATAGATCATAGAATCCCTACAGTGTGGAAACAGGCCCTTCGGCCCAAAGGTAAGAACTAAAGATCAGTTGCCGTGATAAAAGAGCCATAAATTAATAAACAAGGCCACTGGTTTACACTTTTCCTGAAAATCTGAATGAAATTGTGGTACTTGAGCTTCAAATATGGCATAGTGGTTAGCACTGCTGCCTCCCAGCGCCAGGAACCGGTTCTATTCTACCCTTGGGCGACTGTCTGTGTGAGTTTACATGTTCTCCCCGCGTCTGCATGTGTTTCCTCTGGGTACTCCTGTTTCCTCCCACAGTCCAAAGATGTGCAGGCTAGGTGGATTGGCCATGCTAAATTGCCCACAGTGTTCAGGGATGTGTAGATTAGGTGAGTTATAGGGGGATGAGTCTGGGTGGGATGCTCTGAGGGTAGGTGTCATGTCTCTGTAATACCATAACATATTTGCCTTGAGTATATTCTTTGATGTAATCAAAATTTTATGTTGGACTATTCATTTTCAAGTTTTTGATACCATGTCAATGCTATTAATGATGCCTTTCACCAAAGCAAAGTCCGAGACTCTCCTCCCTTCCCTTGTTGCTTTAAAGTACAGCATCAGAACATAATTTCCCAAGGTGATCTGGTGTCTAAGATTGTAGCTGTCTAGTAATGACTGCGTACTGCTGAATTGTTCACCACCATAGGCATGGTGGCTTTATATCCAAGTTCCCTTAAACTCAAATTACATCAACCAAGCTGCCTGGTACCAATCTTCAGAGTTCTCACAAAGTATTTGTCGTGAGCAGAAGTTATTCTTAAGAACACAACTTCCTGCCTGAGATTAACATAGATTCAAGCTGACCTCTGACTAAATGTTGTGAGAGTCAGTACCTGAAGAAAAGCATGACAATCAATTACCGTAGTGAGATAATTGTTGATTGTCAGTGTGTGTGTTGCACATTTGACATGGATATACTCAAAAGTGCAAAGCTTTTTGTGTATTTTTTCAGAAAAATTGTGGAAAGGATAGACGCCAACCAGGATCAGTTTGTAACCACTGAAGAACTGAAGGCATGGATTATACGAGTGCAGAAACGTTATATTTATGAAAATGTAGCGAAAGTGTGGAGGGACTATGACCTGAACAAAGACAACAAAATTTCCTGGGAAGAATACAAAAAAGCGACGTTTGGCTACTACCTTGGTACGTCTACTGTGGTCCAATACTCCTGTCTGTTAATCTGTTGAGTACTATCTGAATGGACATGGTAAATATCAAGTTTATAATATGATTCGGATTAAGTTAGTGATTCTGGAACTCTACCAAGGAGCTCATGGGTATAGAGTTAAAATCCCATGACCACCACAACAAGCTGTTTTTTTAAATGGCTTTAATGTAAGAAAACATTCCAAGACACTTCAGAGAAGCATTGTAAATAAAAATTAAATAAAATTATATTTTATTTGATAAAATAATAAAAGTAAGTAAAAAGAGAATTTTAAAGGAGAAGAGGCGAGACAAAGGGAATTCCTGAGCTTGGAGCCTAGGCATCTGAAACTCAGTCATCAAATATGTGAGATTAAAGTGACGATTCTCAAAGCCAGAATTAAATGAGTGCAGGTATCTCTGCAGGTGGGGGGAGAATTGGAGGAGGTTTCTGTGATAAGGAGGACTGAAGACGTGTAAGTGTTTAAAGACAAGAATGAGAATTTTAAAACTGACGCAGTGTTTGATTGGGAGCTACAGTCGTACAGTGAGCAACAATGGGACAATATTCAGTGTGAGTTAGAACATGAGCAGCGAAGTTCAGATGATTTCAAGTTTTCAGAGGGCAGAACATAAGAAGTTGCTTAGGAGTGTGATGGAACAGTCCAGTCTAAAGATGTCAAACTATATGTACAAGTCTTTCATCAAACACAAATATCAATCAAAGCTCAGGACTGCTGGATTAATGTAGACAATAATTAGGTGGAGTGGCTGGTGTTATGATATAATCTTTTGTACAACAGTGAGCCAAAATCAAACGTAGTATTTGGGGAAAATAGGGTTAGAGGGTGGGAAAAATGAGAGGTTAAGAGTTATTAGAACAGAGTTCACATACCATAATTTGGCATGCATCTTGAAGTCATATATTCTTGCCATTATTTTTACATTTGCATTGTAAACTGCCATGGTGGCACTCTATCCATCAGGATATATAGTGTAGCAAGTTTGGATAAGCTGTTTCCTTTGTAAACCTGGGTGCAAGCATTCATATTTGTTGAACGGGTGTAGGGGTCTGAACGGGTTAATACTGAGAGAGCCTTAAGCATCACCACTAGGATGTTGTCATGTGCATTTACAGACAAAACAGCTTTGGATTTCAGGGAAGAATGACCTGACATCTAGGTCCTCGTCATTTTCTGTGGCAGTGTCTATCTGATCAATGTAAGCCTTAACTAGGTCCTTACTAGTTCTTGTTCAATACAACAGCCTCTTAGTTGGGCCTGAAAGTGGTTTTCCTCCACTACATGAGACTGAGTAGGCCCACTAAAACTCTGCACCTAAAGTGGGTAGTGGTAGCAAACCACCCCCTGGATATGGTGCAAGTTTAATTTAACTGCACATACAAGTTGCTAGGCAGTGGAGTAGTTTCATTTAGCTGTTTTATAGGTCAATATTATTAAAAGTTCACAAGAAATGCAACATCTTCCCCACTCACTGCCACTGACCCCAACCCCAGCAGCACTCCCTCTGCATGCCAGCAGAGCTACTTACCCACTCACTGACCATCTGCACCAAAAGTAACAGCTGTGCCACCCAATATCATCTTCCTTAATATCCGCCTCTCTTATTCCTGGAGGAAACAGTCCCCTTTGGGGCAGAAAGACTCAAGACAGGTGGTGAGCTGCCCAAATGTTCAGCTCCTCACCCCTTATGTGAAGAGCATCCTGGCTCTGACTGCCCCGAGTAGCTGACCGACCATTTCCAAGGCACTGGACTGGTGTCTGCTGGGACTCCTTGAGTGAAGGCTATTCCCCTTGACTTGACTAAGGCCTGCTGACAACCATGACAAATTTCCTGGTTTTGTATGTCTACTAAACTATAAGGCAAGACCGAGGAAATGTGAGTCTTGCATGTCTGACAGGGTAAAGTGCAAAAAGGCAAGGCTGGGATGCTGCGAGCATTCAGTAGACTAAGAGTGAATGAGTGCTATGACAGTGAGGAAAGAGCGTGGAGATGCAGCCTGGCCCAGTCTTTGAGCTGTGTACATGTCCCTGAGTGCACAGTGACCTTACTGCAGCATTGCAATGACAGTTTCCAGTGCGACCCGAGTGCAGAAGCATCCTGTAAGTGGATCAGAGGTGAGCCATGAGAGATTTTAGAGGCTGACACATGTTGGATGCCAGTGTATGTCGATGTGAGGTGCATATGGCTGGTGCCCGTGCGGCATGCCCTAAGATGTTAGTGCCCGGTGTCCAACGTGGAGCATCTTCAGGGCAATCAGTGAACTGAATACTCGCCATTTCACTATGAAAAGCATCAAAGCTGGGATGAGGCATTACAATTGGCCTCAGCAGGCCCCTCACCCTGTTCTGCCACAAATCTCACCATAGGCAACATTGCTGAGGCACCTACATGATTCCACCTGATATCCTCAAGACTGGAAAAAGTTTACATTCAGATTCTATTCATGCACTTGTTTAAGAATAATCCAAAGCCTCCATAGTCTGAAAATGCTGTATCTTGACTCAGTTCTGAAAGAGTTTGCCATGATTGAATTTGATCCTGTTTGTGTACCTGTATGTTTTGTACCAAAACCCAACACCTTGAACTAGTATGTGTCATATTCATTAAATTTGATGAGTGGTTTTCCACTCACTAAATTAATGGTTCCTTTTGAAAATGAGTAAATTGTATTAGCTACAAGTCATTGCAAACTACCAGTAAGTCTCTTGGGAATTGAATCAGCACCAGTGGAGATCCTTGTGTGTTGAGGTTGTACCGTGCACACACTGGTGACTGAAACAGCAATAAAATTCCCCAAACTTGATTATTGATGTCTAAAGTTGGCAATGGTAGCAGCTAAATACCTAATAAGTTTATATTATAAAACTCTTTCCATTATTTCAATGACAATATCAACCACTCAGAAATGAGTAATACCTGTGATAATATTGAGGACTCAGGAATTCCATGCTTCTTAAACATTCAGTTGCTAATATAATCACCTGTAATTTCTAGGTCTGTAATCAGTAAAGAAAATCACATGCCTGCTACTTAATCTCTCTTTACCAATGGGAAAGAATACTCTTTCATCAGGTATTTAATAAGGCATAACAACTACCATTTCTTCTCGGGAAAGAACTGCAATCATATATTTTCTTTCTCATTGCCTTGTAGCTACAGCTAGTCCACTTAAGGACAATTTTGTCCCACAGCACTACTGGAGTTATTTCATTAATCATGTTCCAGGTATCCTACAAATATCAAAATCTAAGCCTGTTTCAAGCATGAGAATGGGATACAGGGGAAATGAACGTTGACCAATGTGTACTCTTATGGCCAGACCCTGAGTGAGGTACTTCAAATCAGTACGGTTCCAGACAAGTTACCCCAAACTATTAAGCTCCCAGGTGAGAAGGGATAAACTGGCTCCACTTCTTTAGTCACTCACCCCGTTAGTTAGATCCTTTCCCTTGTGAATACCTTTCTCCCAGCCCCAAATGCACTTATGTTTTAAAATGAGCCAAAATGAGCACATTTTCATGAATTAGTAAAAAGCATGAATTTATTTATTACTAACAGGAGAAGAATTAACCAGATAGTAGGGCCTCTATTGGCTACTCTATTTGAGCACTGAACTGGCCCTTTAAAGGTTCACCTGGTTCTGGTAGAAGTCGCCTGGTTGAAAGGTTTGGGCCCTGGCATGTTTGTCTACATTTTGTTTCAACACTGTTTGGGAGATGTTCAAGTGTTCTCAGGCCACTTCTCAGGTTCTTGAGAGTCACTCTCAGAAGTCTGCTGTGTAATCTAACATGGAGACTTCCCCCTTTTTCTCTAGATCCTCTTCATGATTCATTTGAGGCCAACACTTGGTGCCCATAAACTAATTCAAATGGAGTAAAATTGGTGGACTCACTGGGTGAGGCCCTGCTGGTTAACAGAGGAAAATCTAGTCCTTTTTCTTTGTCATGGGGGTACCCAAAGGAGGATGTCCTGATCATTGCTTTTTGGGTCTGGTGATCCCATTGTAATACACCCTGTGACTGTGGGCAATTTGCTGAAGAGTTCCACTGGGTCATGCCCAGGTTACCTATGACTTCCTGGAGTATTTTGGACATGAAATTTGAGCCTTTGTCTGACTGGATTTCAATGAGCTGACCATACCAAGTAAAGAATTATGCACAGTTTGAATATGGTTATCAAGGGAACAGCCTCTGGAGAATGGGTAACGGTATCCATGATGTTGAGGGTCAGTGAACAGACTGATGGAGGTAGTTGAACAATGCAACTGGTAACGTCACTGCAACAGTCACAAAGCTCAATTAGCCACTCTTCATAAACAATTCAAAGACTGATCTATAAATTTTATTTAACTTTTATCCTTTGGTTTTACCTTTTACCTCTAATCTGTGCATATAATATACGTGTTACTAATTCTACTCCCAATTAGTAATTAACAAACTCATTCTTTATTACTTTTAGAAAACCTGGCTAAATTAGCTCTTTTAAAGACATAATTTCATTTGAGTTTCAGAGTAAAATATCCACATGGGAAGGGATCCATTTTAAAATAACCTGGTTACAAACAACTGAGCAGATGAGTGAATTAGGGTATTCTGCCTGGAACTGGAACAACATGAGGAACCTCACCGTGGGTCTGGTCATAACAGTATCACCTACAAGATGTACAGCAACATTTAACCTCTATTATCTGAACAAACCCTTAAGGGCAGCATGGAGACACAGTTCCAACTTCTGTTATGATGAGTCACACACCATCCTGACATGTTCATATATCTCCATTCCTTCATTGTCACTGAGTCAAAATCACTGCACCCCCTATCTAAAGCATCTTCAGCAGGAAAACTTCAGTGGTTCATGAAGATGGCTGATTACCATCATCACAGAGCAATTAGGGATTGGGCAATAAGTCCTTGCCAGCGATGCCCACGTCCTGAGCATGATTTTTAAAAGATGATTCAGCTGGAATATTGCCTCAAAATAGAATTAAGCACAGAATAGTGATTAAAAGAAAACTTTTTAAACAAGTCCCAAATACATCTGTAGGCTCAGCTAAGTTAATTGGATAAGTATAGATAATTCAGTGGGCTGAATGGCCATTTATGTTCTTTACTGCCTATCATGCTTATATTTTGTTGTTCTTATTTTAAGTTCTTTGGATTTTCTGTGTCCTTTAAGTGTTGGTCAGTTTAAGGATATAAACAGTCCCTGGACATAAGGTTTCAAGTTGAATTAATATTAACCTGATACTGCTTAAATAACCCAAGCAATGCTTCCTTATTTTAATTCTATCTCCATAACTCACAGTCACCGAGATAATAGTTGATCTCCATTTAGTTTTGAACAAGTGGTATCATAAATACAAATTAAGTGGAACATCTTAAATAATTCTAGTGTGGAGGAATCAAACCTGTCACCAGAAAGCTGTGTCCAATTTGCAAACAACAGTCCTGTTATTAATGCCAGTTAACCCCATTTTATCTTTTGACACCTAAAAGACTTGCCATTCCTTGGTCGAGAGGTTAAGGTCACAGTAAGTCAATTGTCGGTGGCCTCAGTCAGCCTGAAACTAAGATGGTGATACCCAACACTACTCCTGACATTCTTTAGAGAAATCTTACTAGAGGGAATTGTTCTGATGCTAAGAACATAACTTCAAATCATTCCTGCCTTGTTTTCAAATTCTATATCTCCATTCATGCATTTCTATTCACTAATAAGGGGCAGTAAAAATCCATTATCCCTGAATGTCAAGATTGATAATTTTTTCTGCTTTATTTTTTGCAGATTACCAACTACAAACCCCTGTGCTTATATAAAATAAAAATTGAAAATGCACAAATTCAGGTCATTTGATGGATTAAAACGTTTCACAAGGAGGGCTGCAACTGAATACTGACTAGTTTTAGTACATTTCTTTATGTTTGAGACCGCACCCCTCCCTGCCACCATTAACCTCAATATTTCTCCCTTTGGAGAAGTTCCTTTGAACTTCTGTAAAATCTAAAACTGCAACTTGTTTTCTTGCTTTAATATAAAGTGATTTTATTAATCTGAAATGCAAAAATGTAGAGGGAAGTAGACAGCAATTATAGGTTTAACAATATGTTGTGACCTAACACTAGGCACAATCCATGGAACCTGTCAGAAATTAGACAACTAATCAAGCTCAAAACCTTTTCCCATCAGTTCAATTCATGGCTTAACATTGAAATATCCAGACTGTCTTGAGAAAATTGGCAGTTTCAAGGAAGGTTTTACAATACTGCAATTGATGGAGAACACAAGCCTGCCCAGTGATCCACCACAAGTGCAGTATCCACCCGAGAGCCAAATTGAAAATTGAGCTGGACAAGACTGAGCAAGATAGAACCATGATAAAAGAGTATAGGAGCACACCGACCAATGTAGTTAAATAACATACATCATAATGAAGGATGGATCTTTGAGAATATGCCTTGAACCAAAATGCCTAAAGGTTGTGAAATAGTGCCGTTGGAAAATACATATTTTGGAAAAAATAAATCTGGAATTAAGAATCTTCTGATGACTATGAAACCATTGCCAATTGTCAGACAAAAACTCATCTAGTTCACTAATGTCCTTTAGGGAAGGAAATCTGCCATCCTCACCTGGTCTGGCATACATGTGACTCCAGAACCACAGCAGTGTGGTTGACTCTCAACTGCCCTCTGCAATGCCCACTTAGTTGTATCAATCGCTACAGAGTCTCAACAAAGAAATGAAAGTGGACGAACAACCTGACATCGACCTAGCCACTGAAAAGATGGCAGAAGCATCCCTGTTGACTCTGCAAAGTCCTCCTTACTAACATCTGGAGGCTAGTGCCAAAATTAGGAGAGCTGGCTCACGGACTAGTCAAGCAACAGTCTGATATAACCATTCTCATGTAATCGTACTTTACAGACAATGTACCAGACACCACCATTAACAGCCTGGATATCACCCAGAGAGTTCTCCTAGGAGTCCTCAACATTGACTCCAGACCCCATGAAGTCTCATTGCTTCATGATAAACACGGCCAAGGAAATTGCCACGTACTGTCTTCCTTCAGCTGATGAATCAGTACTCTTCCATGCTGAACGACATATGGGAAAAGCACTAAGGGTGTCAAGGGTGCAATATGTGCTCTGGGTAAGGGATTTCAGTGGCTCAGCAGCTGCACTACTGATCAAGATGTTTGGGTCCGAAAGGCCATAGCTACCAGAATGGGTCTGCAGCAGTTGGTAAGGGAACCAACAAGAGGGAAAATTATACTTAATCTCATCCTTACCAGTCTTCCAGTTGCAGATCCATGACAGTATTGGTAAGGATGACCACTGCACAGTCCTTGTGGAGGCATAGTCTCACCTTCATATTGAGAATATCCTCCATAGTGTTGTGTGCTACTATCACTGCACTAAATGGAACAGACTTCAAACAGATTTAGCAACTCAGAATGGGGAATCCATGAGGCACTCCACAATCTGCAACCTCATGGCCTAGCATATCCCCTACTCAACAATTAACATCAAACCAGATATCAATAATGGTTCAATGGAGAATGCACGAGGGTATGTCTGAAGCAGCAGCAGGCATATCTAAAAATGAAACAGTATGAACTGCCGATGCTGGAGTCAGAGATAGCACAGTGTGGAGCTGGAGGAACGCAGCAGGTCAGGCAGCATTAGAGGAGCAGGAAAGCTGACGTTTTGGGTCAGGACACTTCTTCAGAAATGGCCTGCTGTGTTCCTCCAGCCCCACACTGTGTTATATCTAAAAATGATGTGTCAACTTGATGAAGCTATGAAACAGGACTATTTGATTGCATATGCTGTGTGGCAGCAAGTGTTGACAGAGTCAATACAGTGTGGAGCTGGAGGAACACAGCAGGTCAGGCAGCATCAGAGGAGCAGGAAAGTCTATGTTTCGGTCGGGACCCTTCAGGTCAGGATGAAGGATCCCGACCTGAAACGTCAACTCTCCTGCTCCTCTAATGCTGTCTGACCTGCCATGTTCCTCCAGCTCCACGCTGTATTGACTCTGACTCCAGCATCTGCAGTTCTTGCTATCTCCAAGTGATAGACAAAGCTAAGTGGTCCCACAACCAACCAATCAGATCTAACAAAAACATTGCTGGAAAAGCTCAGCATGTCTGGCAGCATCTGTGGAGAGAAATCAAAGTTAACGTTTCGGGTTCAGTGACCCTTCCTGAGAACACAGACTATTTTGTATAAAACTAAGGGTTGAACTTAATTAAGGGATGGCTGAACTTAATGAAAGGATGGCTAAGAGATGATTCTACATCTACTTTGTATAGCACTGAGTTCCAGCGTAATGGCATTTGAATTATCAATGTACTTTCAGTTTCATTAGAAGCTCGATAGCTGTTAAATTGTCAGGTGTGTCAAATGCAGTTGGTCCAGATTGCAGCAACTCACTAACTTAGAACCTGGTCTCTTTAATGGATCATAGACAATCCTGAAGAGTTTCAAGATGCAGCAGATCAGCTGAGTTTCAAGAAGATGCTTCCTCGAGATGAGCGGAGATTTAAAGCTGCAGATCTAGATGGAGACATGGTAGCCACCAGAGAGGAGTTTACAGCCTTTCTTCACCCAGAAGAGTTTGAGCACATGAAAGAAATTGTTATATATGTAAGTAAGAAGTTTCCTTAGCACTCTTGAATGTGTATATAGAATTGGACAATTACAGCAAAGAAGGTCACTTGACCATTGTGACTGTATCAGATCTTTGAAGGTAAAGGTGAAATTGGCAAATTCTCTCTTTTACTAAATAACCAGCAAAGACATTTTTAATATCTCATTTTCCGTCACCTTTGGAGTGCAGAATATCAACTTCATCAACACTTTTCATTTCGACCTCAAATTCACCTGGACCATCTCTGACACCTCCCTCCCCTTCCTGGACCTCTCTGTCTCCATCTCCGGCAACTGACTGAGCATCGACATCTATTTCAAACCCACTGACTCCCATTGCTACCTTGACTACACGTCCTCTCACTCACCCTGTTGCAAAAATGTGATCCCATACTCCCAATTCCTCCACCTCCACCACGTCTGCTCACGGAATGACGCGCTCCATTCCCGGACATCCCAGATGTCTCCCTACTTCAAGGACTGTAACTTCCCCTCTCCTGTGATTCATAATGTCCTCAATCACATGTCCTGCATTTCCTCCCCCCCAACAACAACAAGAATAGAGACCTCTGGTCCTCATATACCACACCACCAACCTTCGAATGCAATGCATCATCCTCCACCACTTTTGCCACCTGCAATCAGACTCCTTCTCCAAAGAGATATTCCCCTCCCCAACTCTTATCTACTTTCCATAGGGCCTGTGCTCTCCATGACTTCCTCATCTGCTCCACACTCCCCACCAACCCCACCACACCTAGCACTTTTCCCTGCAACTGCAGGAAGTACTACACCCGCCCGTATGTCTCCTGTCTCACCTCCGTTCAAGGCTCCAAACAATCATTCCGAATCTTACAGAAACTCATCTGTATGTCTTCTAACCTGGTCTACTGTATCCATTGTTCCTGATGTGGTCTCCTCTACATTGGAGAGACCAAGCACAGATTCGGTGACAGATACGTGGAGCATTTGCACTCTGTACGCTCCAATCAAAACCACCTTCTGGTTGCCAGCCATTTTAACTCCCTCTCCCACTCCCTTGGCAACATGTCCATCCTGGGCCTCCTCCAATGTCACAATGAAGCCACATGAAAATTGGAGGAACAATACCTTATATTCCACCTCAGGAGCTTACAGCCCTCAACATAGAAATCACTAGCTTCAAAATTTCCCCACCCCCGACATCATCCCATGTCTAGACCTCTCTCATCCCCGCCTCCTTGACCTGACTCAACCTGTCCATCTTCCTTCTCACCTATCTGCCCCACCCTTCCCATTGACCAATCTCCACAACCCCCTACCTGCATCCACCTGTCACCATCCCACCTGGCTTCGCCCAGCCCCACTCCCACTTCCTCTATTTATTTCTGACCTCCCTTCCCCCTCCCCAGTCCAAAACGTCGACTTTCCTGCTGCTGATGCTGCCTGACCTGCTGTGTTCCTCCAGCTCCACACTGTATTGACATCAACATAAATGTTTTACTTATTAAGAAGTTTAAAACAATGCTCAGATTTAGTTGCTTAATTTGGCTATGGCCCCATCTCATTTAGAAAGTGCTAACAATGAATTCAGACTCCAGCATAAATTCTCAACGAGAATTAATTTCCTTCTGATCCTCCTTACCAACTTTCAAAACTTTCCCTCCCTACCCCACAAAAACAAAAAAAACAGTGCTGATTGTACCATGAGGGCTACTGTCGGTGGAACTGTTTCAATTTGAGACATTCAGGGTGGTGCTAAGTTGCCCCTGTGTCACTTGACAAGAACTAAGCACCATGTATACCTTGTTAATGATACCATTCTCAAAAGAAGCAAACACGTGCTCCCATAAAACTAAAAGAATCACTGAAAGTACAGTAACAAAGTCCAAACTAAACAAACAGGAACCTTACACAAGAACTTGTCATGCTATTGAGTCTGCTTATAAATCAGGCACCTTGCATTTGGTGGTAGCAGACTTCATTTGCCTCCAATTCTTCTCACACAAACCTCATTGGCAGCCCTCCTTTTACCTAAAAGCTATTCTTATGCCATTAACCTTGACTAGGTGACTGTATGTATCCCATCTTATCCAATGTTGATCACCAGATGGAACCTTTAACTAGTTGTGCGATAAATATTTTGCTCAGAATTTATTTGGTAAGTGTATATAAACTACTTTTTCTCTTCCACATGATCCCAGGTCAGTAGAAAGGTCTTCTACTGCAACAGCTGATGGATCATTTCCCATCTACTACACTTTATTTAATATTTAAAACCTGTGCATTGATTATTACATGCTGACTGATAGGAGCAATTAGGTCTTATTGCTGAAGACATTCTTGCTACTTAACCATGGGAAGACAATGATACTTCCTTGCTTTGCAATTGCCTGTATGGTAAATAAAAGGTAATTTTTAAAATTATAGCTAATAATTCTTAAACCCAAAGGATAAATGAGAACAATTGTGCATTTAGTTTAGCTAATGTGTATTTGTTGTTGGTGTAAATGAAAGCATGTAGCCAGATATGGCAATGCAAGGTGTAGAAGGTGGTCCGTGATTCGTTAAGTCACAGATATTGGTTAGGCCATAGCTGGAATGTTGTGTTCAGTTCTGGTCTCCTCACTATAGGAATGATGTGATTGCACTGAAGGGCATGCAGAAGATATTCACCAGAATGTTGCCCGGGATAGAGCACTTTAGCTATGAAGAGAAGCTGGATAGGCTTGGGTTTTGTTCTGTTTAGAGCAGACAAGGTTGAGGATGGGGTGGGAAGGTGGATCCTCATTGGGATATATCAGATTACGACGGGCGTGCACAGGGTGGGTAGGAATCAGCTGTTCCCCTTGGTTAAAGGGTCTATAATGAGGGGACATAAATTTAAGGTGAAAGGCAGAAGGTTTAGAGGGGATTTGAGGAACAATGTTTTCACCCAGAGGATGGTGGAAATCTGGAATGCACTGCCTGTGTGGGTAGCAGAGGCTTTCTAGCTAATGATCAAGGCCCCTGTCATCTCCATTAAAAAGCCTGTAACCACAGGAATTTTCTCTGAATTTCTTTATTGGATTGGTTAGCGATTATCTTTTATTTGTGCTCCCTGCTTTGCATCTCCCTAAAAGTAGAAAATCTCAATGTTTACATCAAAACCTTTCATAATTTTAAGCCTGTTTATTCCTTCTGGTCATTGTAACTCTCCCTACAACTGCCCTGTTCAGTTTTAGGTTGAGATATTGTAATTGTGAATAAGTATTATGGTGTGTCTTCTCCATGACAATGCCTCCACTGTTCAGAATCCACTTGCTAAACAATTAGTTTTCCCCTTGAATTGGTATTATTTGCGAATTGTCCTGATGAGTGCATGAGGAAAAGCTTTGACAAAATGTGTCTTTTTTCAGAATATTCCAGTTATGTAGCATTAGACAATGATCTGACCATCATTACAGTGACCTTAGAGGAATCTGCTGTGCACAAATTGGCAGCTGCATTACCTACATTACAATGTGATGACAAGTCAACTGTATGTGATGTTTGGAAACAGCAATAACAGCTCACGTTTATATATTACCATTAATGTAGCAAAACATCTGTGGGTGCATTTTGGTAGTGGGTTATCAAAATTTGACACTGAACTATATAAGAAGATATTAGAAAGCAGATTAGTCAAACAGGTAGCTATTAAGGAATAGCCCTTCAGGTAAGGTAGTGACATACAGATGCAAAGAGATTTTGGGAGGAAATGCCAGTGTTTTGTGCCTAGATAGCTGAAGACAACAATCAAGGGCTACAAAAGTAAGGGGGAGCAAGGCCACTGAAATTAAAGTGCTTTGGAATGACCTGACATTGTGAAATGTCCAACGTATAACAGAGTGCTATGGGAAACAATGTTTCCTCTTATAGGAAAAACTATAATTTGGTGTCACTTTCAAAACCAAGCGTTGACCTTTTTTAACACAGATATACGGAGACTTTCCTTTCTGAGGATCATGAGTCTTTGGAAATCTGTTCCTCAAAAGGCAGTGAAAACAGTGTCTGAATATTTTTAAGGCAGAGTTAAGTCGACTCTTGATCAGCAAGGGGATGAAAGGTTATAGAGGGTAGGCAGGAATGTGGAGTAATCAGATAAGCCACGATTTTATTGGATGGCAGAGCAGGCTTGAGGCGCTGAGTGGCCCACATCTCCTAATTTGTGTCTTCTTATGAATGCAAGTTTTTTTCTACGTATCATCGGTAACTGTACTTACAAAGTGCTCTTATTACTAGGAAACTCTTGAAGATATTGATAAGAATGAAGATGGCTTTGTTGATGAGGATGAGTACATTGGTAAGGAATGATGCCTTTTGAATCACTAACTGTGACCCAATCATTAGGCTCTGATGATTTCGGTAGAATCACTTGTAATCAAACTGAAACACAACGGTAAGTCCTTGAGGATGTCATTTCGCCGATGTAGCAGCAGTGCCCTCTGCAGTAATGGGAGGGATGGCAGCCCCCATATTGAAAAAATTCAAACTTTGTGTGCTTTGACATTTCATTATCAAATCTGAGAGACAACAATTTCAGCAGCTGACATTGGGCAGAACAAACTGGGGGAAATTAGAATTTTTTTTTAACTGCTTGTTGTGATCAGAATATATTGCATGGAAGAGGGATTGAAGCAAATTCAATAGATTTCACCAGGGAATTGAATATACCTCTTTGAAAAGAAGTCATTGCAGGCCTCTGAAGGAAAAACAGTGTGTAGAAATAACTCCACGTCTTTTTCAAAGGGCTGACACAGGCACATTAGCCAAAAGACTTCCATCTATGTTGTACCATTCTGTAAGTTAAAGCAGTATCATAAAGATTTAGACAACAATTAAATGACTTAGAGTTACACTTTCCCTCTATAACTGAAATCAAACCAACTGATTTACTAATTTTGATCACTGGGTCTTCATGAAACACAAGCAAGAACCCCATGTTCATCTCTGAACACATTGAAAATATTCACTGAGTACATTTTTAGGGATTTTCAATGGACAGTAGTCTGTGTCTTATGGGTTGTGTATTCAACATGATGTCACATCCAATAGCTGACATGAATAGAAATGCCAAAAGAAACAACTGGCATTTATGTGGCGCCTTTCATTACTTTAGAGTTCTACTTTTTATAGTATAGTTCCTGTTGTCATGGAAGAAACATGACAGTAAATTTGGGCCTAGTAAGGTCCCACAAATGGCAAAACCAGACAATCTGCTGTAACATTGTTGATTGAGGGATAATTATAAATATATTTTAATAGTATATACTGTACGTATAAGGAAAAGAAAACTGAATTATTTTGACTTTTGAGTCAACTGACGAATATTTCAATTTATGCTGATAATGGTCCTTTATTGCACATTTGGAGTGCAATGCTATTCCTAGAGCACTCTGGAGTGTCACTGAAGCCATTTTAGTGTTACTGAGATCATTATAACCAAATCTCATGGAGTCACGGTGGCAAAGTGGTAATGTCACTGGACTTCTATAATCCACAAGCCCACGCTAATATTCTGGACTCAAACCATGCCAGATGGTGAAATTTGAATTCAATAAGTAGATGGAATAATGGCAATCATAAAGTCCATTGACGGTTGTCAGTGAACCCATCTGGTTCACTAATGTCCTGTAGGGAAGGAAATCTATTGTTCTTACCTGGTCTGGCCTACATGTGACTTCAAACTCACAGCAACTGTCCTCGGGCAAATAGAGATACAAGTTAGAATCAAATCTAGTCGAAAGAAAGAAAAAGGAAATTGATCAGATTAAGAGAGAGTGAAAAAGATTGGAAAGTTAAAATAAGAAAGGAAAGTAAAACCTTACATTTGATATTTTTAGACAAATTTAACCAAAGGATGACTACTTGCAAGAATGAGACTTAACAGTTAATGTTCAATTGCCAGTTATTAAGAATAAACATGCTTTTAAGTATAAGCCTTACATTTTATGGTGACTTTAGTGGAACATTATATGCAAATCTAGCCCAAGTTACTAAATATAATGGGGAGACCACTTTTAGAATTCTGCGTAAAATTCTGGTCGTCCTTTTATAGGAAAGATGTTGTTAAACTTGAGAGGGTGCAGAAAAGATTTATGAGGATGTTGCTAGGACTGAAGGGTTTGAGTTATAGGGAGAGGCTGAAAAGGTTGGGGCTTTTTTCCCTGGAGTATCGGAGGCTGAGGGGTGACCTTGTAGAGGTTTGTAAAATCATGAGGGGCATAGATAGGGTGAATAAGCAAGGTCTTTTTCCTAGGGTGGGGAAGTCCAAAACTAGAGGACATAGGTTTAAGGTGACCAGAGAAAGAATTAAAAAGGACCTGAGGGATAGCTTTTTCACGCAGAGGGTGGTGCATGTATGGAACGAGCTACCAGAAGAAGTGGTGGAGAAGGGAACAATTACAACATTTAAAAGTCATCTGGATGGGTATATGAAAAGGAAGGGTTTAGAGGGACATGGACCAAAAAATGCTGGCAAATGGGACTAGGTCAGATCAGAGACAACAAAGTGCAGGGCTGGATGAACACAGCAGGCCAAGCAGCATCATAGGAGCAGAGAGGCTAGACCCTTCATCAGAAAAGGGGGAGGGGAAGGGGGTTCTGAAATAAATAGGGAGAGAGTGGGAGGCGGATAGAAGATGGATAGAGGAGAGGATAGGTGGAGAGGAAACAAACAGGTTGAAGAGGCGGGGATGGAGCCAGTAAAGGTGAGTGTAGGTGGGGAGTTAGGAAGGGGATAGGTCAGTCCAGGGAGGACGGACAGGTCAAGGGGGCAGGATGAGGTTGGTTGGTAGGAGATGGAGGTGCGGCTTGAGGTGGGAGGAGGGGATAGGTGGGAGGAAGAACAGGTTAGGGAGGCAGGGACGAGCTGGACTGGTTTTGGGATGCGGTAGGGGGAGGGGAGATTTTGAAGCTTGTGAAATCCACATTGATACCATTGGGCTGCAGGGTTCCCAAGCGGAATATGAGTTGCTGTTCCTGCAACCTTCGGGTGGCATCGTTGTGGCACTGCAGGAGGCCCAGGATGGACATGTCGTCTGAGGAATGGGAGGGGGAGTTGAAATGGTTCGCGACTGGGAGGTGCAGTTGTTTATTGCGAACCGAGCGTAGGTGTTCTGCAAAGCGGTCCCCGAGCCTCCGCTTGGTTTCCCCGATGTAGAGGAAGCCACACCGGGTACAGCGGATGCAGTATACCACATTGGCAGATGTGCAGGTGAACATCTGCTTGATGTGGAAAGTCTTCTTGGGGCCTGGGATGGGGGTGAGGGAGGAGGTATGGGGGCAGGTGTAGCACTTCCTGCGGTTGCAGGGAAAAGCGCTCATCCTGCCCCCTTGACCTGTCCGTCCTCCCTGGACTGACCTATCCCCTTCCTAACTCCCTACCTACACTCACCTTTACTGGCCCCATCCCCACCTCTTCGACCTGTCTGTTTCCTCTCCACCTATCCTCTCCTCTATCCATCTTCTATCCGCCTCCCACTCTCTCCCTATTTATTTCAGAACCCCCTTCCCCTCCCCCTTTTCTGATGATGGGTCTAGGCCCGAAACGTCAGCCTCTCTGCTCCTATGATGCTGCTTGGCCTGCTGTGTTCATCCAGCTCTGCACTTTGTTGTCTCGGATTCTCCAGCATCTGCAGTTCCTACTATCTCTAGGTCAGATCAGGATGTTTGGTTGGCGCAGATTAATTGGACCGAAGCATCTATTTTCGTGCTGTTTGACTCTCTGACAAAGTTGAGATCCTATTTGTGGAAAGCAAATGATTCAAGAGCATAAGTTGAACAGCAAGTTCTGTGATTAGCAAGTCATCATATGTAGCTTGTTTCTCTGAACTTGCCAGGCAATTTGTGTGCTCATAACAGTGTGCTTGTTTCTATCCTTTTTTTCAAAAGGCAGATTTGCTTATTGTTTTTGGTGGGGTTAGATCCATGAATTCTCCAGAGACCATCTGTTGGCAGTCTTCACTGGGTTTGCTGCATGAGGTCGGCAACAGTTTAACACAAGGCACCAAGAATAAAGAGCATTTCACATTGTTTAGCAATTTATCTATTAAGTAACTGTGATTACCTCTCAATAACAAAGAATACTTAAAAGTAATGATTTTACTAATTACATAGCTTTGTAGATGATTTAAATGGAATGATAAAATAGACGAAGATCTCAAATACTCTCCATTTGTAACAAAAACAATAAGCATGATTTCAACAATAACCCTCATTCATGTAGCACCTTTAAAATAGGAAAACATCCCAAGACACTTTTCAGGAGTGTTATCAAACAATTTTAGGCATTGCAGCACATAAGGAGATGTTGGGTTAGGTGACAAAGAATGTTTTCAAAGAGTTAGGTTGAAAGGGATGTCCTAAAGGAGGAAAGTTAAATTTAGGGAGTGAATTTCAGATGTTAGGTTTCAGCAGTTTAAGGTGCAGTCATTGGTGGACCAATGAAAATAGCATAAGAGGCCAAAATTTGAAGAGTAGAGAAATCTGTTCCAGGACCACAGGAAGCTGCAAATATAGGCAGGATCTTGGTCATGGAGAGATTTGAAAATTAGGGTGTGAATTTAAAAATTGAAGAATTGCTGTACTGCGAATCATTCAGATTAGCGAGCGCAGGAGTGATATGTGAACGAGCCTCAGTGTGAGTTAGAATAGACAGTGATTTCACATTAATTAATTTCACAGTAATTAAATTCCATTCAGGGCCATTAGCTACCTGTAATTGCTCCATAGTTGTCATCAGGTGCTGAAATGTGAACAGTGGTGGCTGCTTTCTATGAGTGTGCAGACTACCTTCATCCCATACATACTGAACATATTAAACCACATGCAGCAAAATGAACCAGTCTAATGGAGCACATCAACTTAAATTATTTTTACATTATGAAAATGCTCGATTTTAATTAATGGAACAAATTAGAAGGTAAAATCTCTCCCAAGCATTTTTTTTTCTCTCTTGTTCCTAAGCTATGGAGCCAGAATGCCCAAACCCTACCACTAACTCAGTGAGTAATTATGCGCTGGTCAGTCAGACACTGACCCATTCTGAATTATTCATTCTTCATTCTTAGAAAGAAAACAGGTCTATTTAGCACAAAAGTATTGTGGCATTCTGTGGTGAGAATTATGTTGTCACACAAAGAAATAACAAAGGATGACATTAATAGCCAGTGTTTTCAGGGTGCTTTTTTTAAGGAAAACCATTGGCATATTCACCTGATGGAGCATAATGATCTTTTAGCTGCTGATAATTACAAAATATAAATGACACCAACCATAGTTGCTGGCACCTTCCTGATTCTGCCTTGTTGGTTTTGCTGTGGGCTTAAATGGTTCTATGACTCTGAAGGGGGAGAATACACAATAATTACCATAGTACCCAATCCTACTTCATAGGAGTATTATCAAAAAACATTTCACATTGAGCCACCTAAGGAAGTATTAGGATAGTTGACCAAAGCATGGCGAGAGATGGGATTCCCACCTTAAAACTCTCCAGGTTTAGGCTTTAGGTGGTAATTAGGGCCAATAAACATGAAGTGATTAAAACTGGAGTTTAGGGATTCTTGTGGAACAATGATAATTCCTTACCTCTGAACCAGGAGATTTCGGTTCAAGTCTCACTTGCTCCAAGAAATGTAATAACATTTCCAAGGTTGATTAGTAATATCTAAAATTAAGGTTGGGGATGCTTGAAAGTTAAAAAAATAGACTCTTGTAGCACAGTGTCAATGTCCCTACCTCTGAGTCGGAACTCCCAGATTCAGCTTCTACCTCCTCCAGATATGTGTCATAGCATCTCTGAACAGGTTGATTACAAAATATCTAAAATTGGGCCAGAAGTGAAGGAGTGCGGAGATCTTGGAGGGTTACACGATTCCAGGAGATTTCAGAGATGGAGAGGGGAAAAGCCACAAGGAACTTTAATACAAGGATGAAAATTATAAAATTAAGGCAGTACAGGCCAATGTCGGCAGTGGGTCAATGAGGACAGGATTCCTGGAAGAACGAGATCTTTCCTGCATGCACTTTCTGAGCTTGGTAGCACAGGGTTCATGGGGCTGCTCAGACTTATTTTTCTATTTTTTCAGCTGATATGTATGCACGAGAAGAAGGTGTCCCTGAGCCTGAATGGGTCAAGACTGAGCGGGAGCAGTTTTCCGATTTCCGTGACTTAAACAAGGATGGAAAGATGGACAAATCTGAAATCAAACATTGGATCCTCCCGGAGGATTATGACCATGCACAGGCTGAAGCCAGACATCTGGTCTACGAATCTGACAAAAACAGAGTAAGTAAAAGTACATACCTGTAAGTCTACAGTGGTTCTATACTTCCAATCATAGAATTTTAAGAAACTGAAAGAAGCTATTTGGTCCATTGCCCATGTGCTAGTTCTTTGAAGACTTCATAGAATCCCTACAGTGTGAAAACAGACCATTCGGCCTAAAAAGTCTACACCGACCCTCCAAAGAGCATCCCACCCAGACCCATTCCCCATAACTCTGCATTTCCTGTGGCTAATGCACCTAATCTACACATCCCTGAACACTGAGCAATTTAGCACAGACAATCCACCTAACTTGCACATCTTTGGACTGTGGAAGGAAACCGGAGCACCTGGCAGAAACTCACACAGACACGGGGAGAATGTGCAAACTCCACACAAACAGTTGCCCAAGGTTGGAATTGAACCAGATCCCTGGCGCTGTAAGGCAGCAGTGCTAACCACTGAGCCACTGTGCCGCCCTCAATTTAACTTATCCAATTTAACACCTCAACTCAACTTTTATCCCTTGTTCTTGAAAATTAGTCCCTTTCAAGTACATATCCAGTTGTATTTTGAAAGCTCCCATCTAAGTTCTAGATCTCAACACTCCTCTATGCAAAACTTTCTCCTCAATTTCCCGAGACAACAAGATGTAGAGCTGGATGAACACAGCAGGCCAAGCAGCATCAGAGGAGCAGGAAAGCTGACGTTTCGGGTCTAGACCCTTCTTCAGAAAAGGGGGAGGGGAAGGGCATTCTGAAATAAATAGGGAGAAAGGGGGAGGCGGAAAGAAGATGGATAAAGGAGAAGATAGGTGGAGAGGAAACAGACAGATCAAGGAGGCAGGGTTGGAGCCAGTAAAGGAGAGTGTAGGTGGGGAGTTAGGGAGGGGATAGGTCAGTCCAGGGAGGACAGACAGGTCAAGGAGGCGGGATGAGGCTAGTAGGTAGGAGATGGGGGTGGGGCTTGAGGTGGGAGGAGTGGATAGGTGGGAGGACAGGTTAGGGAGGCGGGTACGAGCTGGACTGGTTTTGGGATGTGGTCGGGGGAGGGGAAATTTTGAAGCTTGTGAAGTCCACATTGATACCATTGGGCTGCAGGGTTCCCAAGTGACATATGAGATGCTGTTCCTGCAACCTTCGGGTGGCATCGTTGTGGCACTGCAGGAGGCCCAGGATGGACGTGTCGTCCAAGGAGTGGGTAGGGGAGTTGAAATGGTTCGCGACTGGGAGGTGCAGCTGTTTGGTGCGGACCTCCGCTTGGTTTCCCCGATGTAGAGGAGGCCACATCTGGAACAGCAGATACAGTATACCACATTAGCAGATGTGCAGGTGAACATCTGTTTGATGTGGAAGATCTTCTTAGGGCCTGCGATGGAGGTGAGGGGGGAGGTATAGGGGCAGGTGTAGAACTTCCTGCGGTTGCAGGGAAAAGTGCCGGGTGTGGTGGGGCTGGTGGGGAGTGTGGAGCGGACAAGGGAGTCCTGGAGAGAGTGGTCCCTCTGGAAAGCAGATAAGGGTGGGGAGGGAAAAATGTCTTTGGTAGTGGGGTCGGATTGCAGATGGCGGAAGTGTCAGGGGATGATATGTTGGATCCGGAGGTTGGTGGGGTGGTACGTGAGGATGACGGGGATTCTGTTTTGGTTATTATTGCGGGGAGGGGGTGTGAGGGATGAGTTGCGGGAAATGCGAGAGACACGGTCGAGGGCGTTTTCGATCACCGTGGAGGGGAAGTTGCGGTCTTTGAAAAACGAGGACATCTGGGATGTCTGGGAGTGGAATGTCTCATCTCGAGAGCAGATGCGGCGGAGGCGAAGGAATTGGGGGCGACCAATCCCAGCTTCTCCAGTTTCCCAAGATAACTGAAGCCCTTATCCCTGGTATCATTATGGCCAAATCTGCTAATCCTGTCTCAGGCTTCTACACACTTGCTAAACTATTATGCCCGGAATTGAATTCCAGTCAAGGCTGAGTCGGTGATTAGTAAAAGTTTAGCATGATTTCCTTGTTTTTGTATTCAATGCTGCTATTTACAAAGCCAGGTTTCCGATATGCTTTCCTATCTGCCTTATCTACCTGCCTCCCAAACTTCAAGACTTGTGGATGTGTTCTACCTGCTACTCTTGTATAATCATACAGCAAGGAAACAGACAGCAAGGAAACAGACCCTTCGATTCAACTCATCCATGCCAACCAAGTTTCCCAAACTAAACCCACTTGCCTGCATCTGGCCCATATCCCTCTAAACCTTTCATATTTATGTACCTATCCAAATGTTGTTTTAAATGTTGTTACTGTACCTGCATCTACCATTTCCTCTGACAGTTCATTCCACATACGAACCACCCTCTGTGTGAAAAGATTGCCCCTCAGGTCCCTTTTAAGTCTTTCTCCTCTCACCTTAAAAATATGCCCCCTGGCTTTGAACCTCCCCACCCCAGGGAAAGACCTCTGCTATTCACCTTATCTATGCCCCTCATGATTTTATAAACGTCTATAAAGTCACTCCTCAACCTCCTATGCTCCCAGGAAAAAAGTCCCAGATTATCCAGCCTGCCCTTATAACTCAAACTCTTCATTCCCTGCAACATCCTTGTAAATATTTTCATCACCCTTTCCAATATTATCAATATCCTTCGTATAGCAGGGCAACCATAATTGTGCACAGTACTCCAAATGTGGCCTCACTAAAGTCATGTACAACTGCAACATGACATCCCAACTTTTATAATCAGTGGTTTGAGCAATGAAGTCAAACGTGCTAATACCTTCTTCACTACCCTGCCTACCTATCATGCCACTTTCAAGAAAGTTAGGGCCCTACCATTAAATATATAAGTCCTGCCCTTGTTTGTCTTACCCACAATGCATCACTTTGCATTTATCTAAATTAAACTCCATCTGCCACTCATCAGCCCATTTGCCCACTGGGTCGAGATCCCATTGTACTCTTAGGTAACCTCCTTCTCTGTCCACTATACCACCAATTTTGGTGTCATCTGCAAACTTATTAAACCATGCTTCCTGTATTCTTTTCCAAGTCATTTATATAAAAGACAGACAACAATGAACACAGCTGGTCACAGGCCTCTTGTCCAAAAAACAACCCTCAACCATCACCCTCTATCTCCTACCATCACGCCAATTTTGTATTCACTTGGCAAGCTCTCCCTGGATCCCATGCAATCTAACTTTACTAAACATTCTGCCATGTGGAACCTTGTCAAAGGCCTTGCTAAAGTCTATGTAGACAATGTCTACCACTCTGCCCTTATCTATATTCTTGGTCATGTCCTTAAAAAAACTCAATCAAGTTTGTGTTATCCCAGGAATAATAAGTACCAGTATGTAACTCCAAGTCATTAATTTAATTAACGTGTTTGGATGATATCTGAATTCAAAAGGTTTGAATTGCCATATCACCTTGTTGCAACAAAAGTCCACAACAATCAGTTAAGTTGGAATTATCCCATTGATCTTGAACTGTGGGGTGAGTGTGTTAGGTGGTGACTAACTTGCTGCCCTAACCACTGAAGAAACTCACCATATTGCCCACTGGTCAGTTCATTAAGATCTGATCACCTCGCTTCAGCAAGTTTCTCATGTTAATCACAGGCCTCAGTATTGGCATTCCAGGTCACCAGAAGCTGCTAATCAGTCAGTGGCCAGCAGCTTCTGGGTCCTAAAGTCTGCAGGCTGAGACTGAAGCCTCAAATAATCCAGCAATGTGTAGGTTCTCAGGACTTGGGGGTCACAGGGAGAGGATTTCTGAGACAATGGCAGGTGGTAGTTTTCTGAAGACTCCTTGTAACGAGTCTATGTCTCCAAATACTCCCAGATTGGAGCAATTCAAGATTCCCATCCAACCTGGTGGACTCGTTGCTCTGGTTTTACAGTCAGGAAATTAGTCGCCTTTCTTATAAAATGAAGAACTGCAGATGCTCTGAAACAAAAGCAGAAATTGCTGGAGAAACTCATCAAGTCTGGCAGCATCTGTGGAGAGAAAGCAAATTTAACGTTTTGAGTTCAGTGACCCTTCTTTGGAACCATTCTAAAGAAGGGGGTCACTGGAATCGAAATGTTAACTCTGATTTTTAACTACTTTTCTTGCCTGTCAAGGAGACAGATGATCAAGGATGTTATTAGTTGAGGTCTATAAGTGCTCATTAATTGACCATATAAGGAGTGTCCACTTAAAGGCCTTAATTGCTGATAAGTCAAGAAAGATGTCCTTGGACACCATCAATATTTTCGTCCCATTTTTTCCCCTTCATACCCACTCCAAGGAGGGGAAAATCGTGCTCTTAGAGTGAGGGCAGGGGTGGGCTGTTACTTAGTGAGAGTAGATATTTATGCCTCCTTTCCACTATAGCCATTCCTTATCATTGCTATTTTATCTTGTTATTAGTAGGAACCGTCATTAGTTTTTTTTAAATAAAACGTCGGTGGTGTGGTTTATTGTGGTATATTTAAATATCACTATTCCCTGCCAGAGTAGAGATGACTAGGCAGTTTCTCGCAAATCATGTTGGCAGTCCACCCTTTTGTAATTTGCCATGATTGGTTTTAAGGAACTCATTTGTGTTGTTTAACTATCCTCCACTTGCTGCATCTTATTGGAGAGAAATAATCAATTTGCAACATGTGAATGTTGTACGTGGACAAGTTGGTGCAGTCTTTATCACATTTTTGATCAGTTTGTGATGGTCTCTGTTTAAACAGACTCTGTAGATAGGCATTGTTTGCTGAGTAAATAGACTGTACTAAGATCTTCCCTAAATCCCACCCTGTTTGCAAGTAGTATGCTAATACAAAAGTGTCAATAAACATGCTGTACATTATCATCATTAACAATGATTACCACGTGGACATTCAAATCAATAAGAGAGGTCATTGTTATGAACCATGAACAAAATGGACCTCCACTGTGACAAACACCATCTCAAAAAAAACCTCACATAGGTGTAAATAGAACTGCTACACAATTTCATTCTGCTTTACAATGCTGCTGGATACCCTTCAATGACCAATTGGGTATAATCAAATCAAAAGATTTATATCAATGTGATTAATGCCTGGTAATCAATACTGGATGATTCATCATCATAAACTGTAATTCATTGCATATAATAGATGCTACATTATGTTGGTTATTCAGTTAGATTTAGATTTTGTTGTTGCATGTACTCAAGTACAGGAATACATGAGTACAGTGAAAAGTGTACAAAGTCACCACTCTCTGGCGCCGTCTAAGTATATAAGACAGGATTAAAAACAGAAGCAGAGAGCAAAGAAACAGCCAAAAGGAAATGACCAGATCACTCCCCTGCCTCTGCCACGAGTCCTCTCTGCCAGAAAAACAAAGCCATAAAGTCTATCCCTCAATCTGTGAACACTCAGGTGCCCTGGGTCTCTGCACACTGCCACAGCCAGAACACCACCACGTCTGCTGTCAGGTACCCAGGCCCAGCCATGTCCTGGAGTCACGCCATTGCCGCTAGAACCATTGTAGTTGCTGTATAATTATACAGAACAGAAGGAGGCCATTTAGCCCATTGATCCCGTGCCAGGTCTTTAAAACAGCTATCCATTTAGGTCCAATATCTCTGTCCTTTCCTGTAAATTTGCAATTTCCTTTTTTCCTTAGCCAAATCCTTTTTTAAAAGTTACTAATGAATCTGTTCTGTGATCCCTTCTAGCAGCACATTCTAAATCATCACAACTCGTTTGGTGAAAACATTTCTTTTCATTTTCATTCTGATTCTCTTGCCAATTATCTTAATTCTGTGTTCTTTGATGACCAACTATCAAGCCAGTGGAAGTAGTTTCTTCCTACCTATGCTACCAAGGCTCCTCATAATTTTGAACACCCCTATTAACTCCACAACTAAACTGTTCTATGTCGCTCCAAAGACGACAATTTCTGTTTGTCCAGCTTCTCTAGATAACTGCATTTCAACATGGATTATCTGTAATCAAAAATAAAATATAGAATACTTGCACAAAATCATTGCCCACCATTAACTTGATCAAGAATTAGATTTTTACAGCCCTGAAAAAACCCATTCATCCCATCAGCTCTAGAACTGTCCAATTTAGCCACTTTCCCCCCAAGCCCTGCAAATATATCCTCTTTAATATATGTCCATTTCCTCTTTGAAAGTTCACCTACTGCTTCAGTTGTTCATAAGAACCAAATATTGACAGGATAGAACTTGCTCAATTTTTGTCCCAAAATATTTAATGTTCTGTATTTCATTCTTTTAATAGGATAAAAGATTATCAAAACAAGAAATCCTAGACAATTGGAATATGTTTGTTGGCAGCCAGGCCACCAACTATGGGGAAGATTTGACTCGAAACCATATTGAGTTGTGATAGCAACGAAGGAAAATAAAGTTGGCAGTGTGACAACTCTCCTTCCACTTATAAACACTTAGCATTATTCTATTGAAGATACAGGAGTGGGCTAATGGACTGCAAATACTTACCATTTGTAAAGTTGCTGAAGCTGTTACTCCAATCTCGCTCTCTTAATGTAGTCCATTCTTTACCTCATTAACTCACGGGCTACCTAAGTCCAGATGTTTGTTTACACCATTGATGAGTGAGTGCTAATCCATGTGTGTTGTACAGAACCTTTATTTCAATACATAGTACAGTTGTATAGTATAAAATACTTGGGAATGTTGGGTACATTCATTTATTTTTCTGTTCATTTGGGATATAAGATGCCAGATCATTTCTACCCCGTAATGAAATCTCTTATTGTAAGTAATGAAACACCAGCTAGATCTTCTGCTAGGACAGCCAAGTGTTATCTGGTTGTGTTCTGAATTAATACTACATATGGCGCCAATATGAGAGTGTGCATTACTGAAGATAACATATTCAATTGATTTTAACATTTGCTTCCAAAACTGTGAACTCCACCATTTAGGAGGAAACAGTCAGCAGGTATTTGGGAACATCAGCTGTACATTGTCCTCCAAATCACACACCATTCTGACTTGGAAACACATTGTAATTTCCATCAAGGTCACTGGGTCCTGACCTAATAGCACTGTGGGTGCATCTACACCATACAGCAGTTCAAGTAGGTCGCTCATCACCGGTTTCTCAAGAGCAGTTAGGGCTGGTTAATAAATACTGGTTTTGCCAGCAATCTCTAAATCCTGAGAATGAAGTTATAAAAATCCTGCGATCTGTCTTTTTGAATGGTATTAATTTTCCATTGCTTTTTTTTTGTTCTATACTGATAAACTGTGGAATAATTGAGCCACCATATTCATTGACCTAACTTACATAATGTCTTTGTGTGCATTTCCTGGGAAACTAAACTTCTTCAGTTGGTTCATTCCAAATGATGCAATGGGTCATTTTGTGTTGGGTAATCTGAACGGCTTACCAGGGCACTAGATCTGGCAGGGAGGGACAATGAAAAATCAGTAAAAAGAAACTGACTACCTACGGTTTACGGCACCAAATCATCTATTTTCAGTGATGACAATCAGATTTTTTGGGTAGTTGTTAGTTGTTAGACTTAGATTTGGTCATTCTTTTCAGGTTAGTTGACAAATGTTGTGTTGCATTTATGTAGCATCTCCAAGAAGGGAAAAAACAGTAATACTTGGAAATGGATGTACTGGACCTTCTGTTTGAAGTATGTGTAATTGAAACTTTAATAATTTTTTTTTCTTTGAAGCTTTAATAATGTAATAATCTATGTGATATATTGTGACAGATGGTCAAACAATTGGTCAAGGAAGTAGGTATTAAGACAAGTGGGGGGGCTTTAAGAAGGGAATTCCAATGTTTTGGACCTGGGCAACAGCAGGTACTGCTGATATTGGTGGATCGATTTAAACAGAGCTTAGTAAAAGGCCAAAATTGGAGGAGTGCAGAGATTGTAGAGGGATGTGGAGCTTATGGTGGTTGCAGAGATAGGAAGAGGAGTTCATGGACAGATTTGAACAAAAGAATGAGAATTTAAAAAATGGGGCATAATTGGATTGGGAACCAATGTAAGCCATTGACCACAAAGGCATGAATGAGATTTCAGCAGTAAATGAGCTGAAGGAGGCATAGAGACAGCTGATATTGGGAAGTGGTGGTCAGAAGCTTATCTTGGAGTCATTTTGGTTGTGAACCGACAAGTTCAGCCCAGTTGCCAGGGTAAGGAATGAGCGTGATAGCTTAGGAACTGAGTTTGTGATGTGGGGATGGGGTTGTAGACAATATCTTCCATTTCTTCCAATAGTTAGTTGAAGAAAATTTCTGCTTACCCAGTATTGGATGTGAACCAAGCAATCTGACAAATCAGAGACAGTGTATGTCAAGAGAGGTGAAAGTAAGGTAAAGCTGACTGTGATAACTGAACATACAGAATGCATTTCTTTATGATGTTATATAATGGCAGAATGTAGAAAGTGACTCCAAAGATAGATCTATGGGGGATTACCTGAAGTAGTGATGCAAGAGTGGGAAAAGAAAGCAGGTGATTTTCTGCCTATAACTGGATAATTAGATGCTGTGCTATGACATACAAAAGTATTGCTTCAGATAGAAATGGAGCTAAAGGAGTTGATTAGCACTTTTGCATCTTCTGATCTGTTATGTCTAATTATATCCAAGATTTCTACAATTACTGTCATTTTATGGGATTATAACCAGACTGGGAGCCAAGTGATATGGAGTACTTCCATTTCAAAATCTTTTTTTCTGTGTACACGTAGATGGATTCTTTAATGAAGAATTTAATTTAGTTCAATTCAATTGTACATAACATAGTTCAATGTTGTGGTGTTGGCCTGATACTAAAATTCCTTGCGGCACTGAATGGTGTGTGATAATGTGTAGGGACCATTTTGTGTAAAGAAAAAGTATACTTGCTTCACCTCTGGTACTTCTTGCACTTTCCAAATCAAAGGTGAATGCTCCTTGGTTTGGTGATCACCTTCATCGGCTATTTAAATTCTCCAGAATAAATGTTGCCAATGATTCTAGTGAAAAGCACCAAAACCAACTGCCTTATTTTTGAGTTCTTGTGTTAGCTTGCATTTTTATATACTTTTAGGGTAATAAAACATCTCAAGGTTCTTCAAAGAGTGTGATCAACCAAAGTTTGACATGGTGTTGCAGAAGGAAATTTAAGGACACGTGACTAAAAGTTTCATTCAAGAAAGAGGAAAAAAAAAGACGTAGAGAGGTTTGAGTTTGGTATATTAGAATTAATGCCTAGATAGTTGAAATTACAGCCACTTCACCAGATTAAAATCATAAAACCCAAGGGCATAGAATTGGAGTATCAAAATGTTAGAGGGCTGTATCACCAGAGGAAGGGAAAAAAACGAGGTTGTTTCCTTGCTTGCCAAGCTGGCTGGTTATTGTACAGACGTTATGTCACCATGCTAGGTAACATCATCAGTGTTACCTCCGATGAAGCGATGTTGTTCTGCTCTGCTTGGAATTTATATGATCCGGTCAGTTAAGTTGGGTTGTGTCATTTCTGGTTCTGTTTTGCATGAGTTTGTATATGGGATCTAATTCTACATGTTTGTTGATTACATTACGCGTTGAAAACCAGGCTTCTAGGAATTCCCGTGTGTGTCTGTGGTTGGCTTGAGCTAGGATGGTCACATTGTCCCAGTTAAATTGATGGCCTTCATTGTCCGAGTGTGCTGAGAAAGTTTCTCGTGTCATTTTGCTGCTATCTAGGCACACCTACACACAAACTGGCCAAGGACCTACAACAGGAGACTGAAACACCTGGTCGACAGATCACCCCACTCCATCCGCTCAACCCAGGAATTCCTTAACAAGCTCAAGAACATTAAAATCAGCAATGATGACGTTATGGTATCCTTTGACATCACAGCACTATTCACGTCCATTAACATACCACAACCCAGAGAAACACTTGCCAACATTCACAAACAAAGCTGTGTTAGGACACTATTTAAACAGGCCACAGCCCACTGCAACATGCCAGAACTATGCAAGAAGGAGGAAGAGCAGTTATACAAGATATTTGCTAACAACAGATACCCCAACAACTTCATCCGCAGGTGCATACTAGATATACAATGCTAAGAGAACACAGTATGCCCTAAGACACTGGCCACACTACACTATATCAAGAGCATATCAGAACTGACAACGAGACTCCTGTGACCACTAGGAATCATGTTAGCACACAAACCCACAGCCACATGATGATAAACACTCACAAGGACCAAAAACCCCATACCATGACATGCAGGACCAACATAGTTTATAAAATACCTTGCAGTGACTGCAACAAACAAAACATCAGCCAGACCAGGAGGAAACTAGCCATCAGGATACATGAACACTAGCTAGCAGCAAAATGACATGATGAACTTTCCCTCATCTCAGTGCACTCGGACAATGAAGGCCATCAATTTAACTGGGACAATGTGGCCATCCTAGCTCAAGCCAACCACAGACATGCATGGGAATTCCTAGAGACCTGGTTTTCAACCCGTAACACAATCAATAAATATGTGGAATTAGACCCGATATACAAGCCCATGCAAAAAAGAACCAGAAATGACACAACCCAACTTAACAGACCAGATCATATATATTCCAAGCAGAACAGAACAACATCACTTCATCGGAGGCCACACTGATGATGTTACCTAGGTTGTTGACGAAATGTCTATGCGATGACCAGCCAGCTCAGCAAGCAAGGCAACAATCTCATCCACAACCCGAGCTACAAATCTTCGCAAGGGCTTATAGTGGTAGGGAGGGGTGAAGCCATGGAGCACTTTAAATACAACTTTATATTTTAAAACCCAAATGTTGGCTGGCGGCCAAATTAGGCCAGCAAACATAAGGGTGATGGGTGAACAGAACTTGATGCAAGTTGAGATGCAGACAACATAGCTTTAACTGCCACTAGGCTCATCCAATATGTAGCAAAACAAGTGAAAGGGCTTAATGATTGTCTTGAATGGTCTGAAGTTGCCAGGCTGGATTTGAAGCATTGCACAAACTTTTCTAAAACACTGGCAAAGATGTCGTGCTAAAAATAACAAGTGAGCCAAATAGAAATCCCCCAGTGGGTTTTTCTACATGGGGTGCTTTATAAGTAACTACAGGGATGGAGATAGTAACATCACTTAAAAGCGAAGTATCTGAAAAGATAATTTAAAAGGATAGAGAGAAAGGCAGAGAATGAGGGTGGATAGTTAAATTGAAGAGCTAGCACTATTACAATGATCAAATAGCCATCATCAATAATACAGTTTTCATGGTTTTATGCAGTACCAAACATTTGCAAATTTGTTTTTTTGTCCTAACTGCTACCTTAACATTTCAAATGTATAGTATGAATAATATTTATAGACTGGCGCAAACCAAAATTTTTTTCAGTAAGTAGCTTTCAAAGATACTGTCAGTGGAGCTATTACCATTTACATCATGCATGAAAATAAACCACTTAGATATAACGTTTCTGAAATTCATTGTCTTTAAATAAAATTAAACACCATTATGGCTACAATGATGAGTTGATGATTATTAAGGCTGATGATTGGTACTTTAATGAGCTTATGTCAACCTACTAATAGATGGTCACCAGTTGTCTCGTACGAGTTACCGAGCCAGGTTGCTGTGTAGGTGGCTGAACCTCCTCATTTGAAAATTTTATGGAAAATATTTAATTAATAAAAGGCATTATTCAATGATTTCCTTTTAAAGAGTACAGCATCGTAAAATACTGAGCATTTGTGACATTGAATTAAGTGTCTCATTACATCGCTCTGTGCTCTTGTACATCAATGAAATATGAAGTTGCAAATCTCATTGGGTAACAATAAAGTTCAGGATTTTGTGACTCATTGGGTTAAAGAAAATTGCTGTAAGTTGAGTGATCATGGCAAACAAGATTGAGCTGCCAGCCTGCCACACTTGTCATTGCATAGAACAGCAGGGCCCACTGATTGAGGAAACTCTATAAAAACTGACAGCTGGTTTCTTAGTCAAGGGTCAGCAATCACCCCAAGGCAGCAACCCAGGCAGTTTTGGTCCCCTTACTTAAGAAAAGATATTATTTCATTGGAAGCAGTTCAGAGAAGGTACACCAGGATGATTCTCATTATGGAGGGATTGTCTTATGAGCAAAAGTTAAACAGTTGGAATTCTACTCATTGGAATTTAGAAGAATGAGAGGTGATCTCATTGAAATGTGTAGGATTCTTAAGGGGTTTGACAGGATAAATACTAAGAGGATGTTTCTTTTCATGGGAGAGTCAAGGACCAAAGAGCATAGTTTCAGAATTAAGTGGTGCCAATTTAAGACTGAAATGAGGAGGATTTTTTTCTTCTCAGAGGGTTGTGAGTCTTTGGAACTCCTTGCCACAGACAGCTAGAGGGGCAGAGTCCTTATTTATATTTAAGGCTGAAATAGGTGGATTTTTGATTAGTAGGTGGATCAAGGTTTATGGGGAAGGGGCAGGAAAGTGTACAAGAGAAGTGTTAAATCAGCCACAATCCTACTGAAAGGCAGAGCAGGCTCAAGGAGTCAAATGGCCTACTCCTGTTCCTATTTGTTATGGTCTTAAGACCCAACTGAAATAGAGATGCCAGTTCTGGTTGAACATTATCTTAGGCCATTGCACTGGAATTGGATTAGAAATCTCATCACACAGTGTTTCTGCCACACAAAACAAATGGGCAGGAGGGCAAGGTCTTTATGTTGCTGGCAGCAGTGGAGAGAATGGTAGATGTGAGAACTTAATTGTGCGTGAAACCGAACATCAACTTCCCAACCATGGGATGAAATTATCTTAACCTGCAGCATGATTATCTCACCCAGAGAGTGGTGAACCTGTGGAATTCTCTGCCATTGAATGCAATTAAGGCCAAAATACTGAATGTTTTCAAGAAGGACTTAGATATAGCTCTTTCAACTAAATGGACTTAGGACTAAAGGGATCAAAGTGTATGGGAGACAGCAAGAACAGGGTACTCAGTTGGATGATCAGCTATGATCACATTGAATGGCAGAGCAGGTTCAGTGGGCCAAATGGCCTACTCCTGCTTATATTTTTATTTTTCTATATTTATCTTTAAAGGTGAGTCAAACTTCTCAATGGAAAGTGCAAGAAAGCCCCCTTCACATGCATCTGCACATAATGCATTCTCATTAAAAGGTTATCATGCTAGAATGAATTTACCTTTCTTTGTTAGGTCACACACAAGCAAGTAATACATGCTTTCCAATTCCTGATTTTCTATGTGAAGTGTACCAAGTGAGATAGTCTGTTGAATTAGGTTTGAGCTGTTGCTTTGTTTTCTTTGGTGATTGTTGTTCAGACATTAATTGAGATTGGGTAGGGGCAGGTAGGCAGCCTGGCTGGGGCACGGATCTAGCCAAGGGAGGCTACATGTCAAGAAAAGGGAGAAAAGGTATATAGGGAAAGAGGATGCCTGACGAGAAGTTGGACGGGGGGTCAAGGTCATGTGAAAGCCAAGGAGGCAACTGTCCACCCTATCCTGGCGAAAGGAGACATCTGGAGAAGGATGGAAGGATGTATGGTGCATTACAGTAATCTCCTCATGTATGAAGTGCTTCTTCAGATGGATAGGGGAACAGGTTTTTAGGCAGGGTTGGTGGACGAGAGAGGTTGGTGGTCTAAGGTAGAGTCTGGATGGTTAGATTGAAGGCACTAGGCAGCAATAGGAACAATGACAGTGAGGTGGGAAATGAATGTGATAGATTGGGAGTGTCAAGAGTCACAGTTGGGTAGTGTGGATGGATTTGTGCATTGGGAAGGGGATGTAGCATAAAATGTTGTGGAACAAATGGATAACAGAAGGAGTCAGGGTGGCCCTGGGGATTATGACAGGGAACAGCAGACTTGTGAGTGGTTTTTATAATGGGCTCAAGGGTAACAGGGCAACCATAAAGGTAACAGAGGGGAGTGGTATGCTAGCACTAAATTGATCAAGGATGATGAGGGAAGTTGGTAGGTGAAAGGTTGAGAATAGAATTGGGTAGAAGATCTTCAGAAGGTAGGGTGCACTGTTTTTGTTAACCTGTCTGAGTGAAAGGATCTTTTTATATAGGAGGAGTTACTGGTGTGTGTGGAATTTAGGATCACTAATGATATGCTAATAGCCAGACTGCACCTTCAATGATGTCAGATGACATCACCTCACATTGGACTGGGACCTGATAAAGGAAGGTTCTATTGAAGTTCAGCTTAACCATTGCCTCTGTACATAAATGTTTACATTAATAAATGTTTATCAGTTTGACTCCAGTTATTATGAAGGGCCACTGGACTTGAAACATTAACTCTGCTTTTCTTTCCACATATGTTGTCAGACTTGCTGAGTTTCTCTAGCACTTTCTGTTTTTACATCAGTGTGGTGCCAGCCCTCATCTGTCTAAGGTATCCTGGATCCGGTTATGATATTTATCTCTGGAACAGTGCAGTCTGAAAGCTGTTTACAAAGGATCCCAGCCGATGTTGATGAAGAAAGGAAAGTAAAAAGCCTTCAGTGGCACAATGCACCAGAGAAAAATGCACCAGTGCTCTCAGAGCAATTCTGTTGCTGGAGCTCTATGACAGTTCACTAGAAATTCACAAAACAACAGGAAAAGACTCGTCAACGTTCAAACCTTAGACCTTGGGGAAGGCATCAACCACACTATCTGCTGGAGAAACGCGTTACTGATTCGATCAGGTTATGATTGTCTCTAGACTTTCTTAGAAGCCAGATAAAGTTTGGGCCATTGTGCTCCTGTATACAATCGATGGTTGGGCCAACAATATTTTAAGAATATTAAGCATTGATCAAGACACCACTACCTATAAAGAGGTCATTAAAGCCTTTGACTCTTCAGGCTTAAGAGGGAAACTGATGAATAAGGGGAAAATTTGGGATGGACACCCAAGGCTTTGCAGTAAATTTAATTCCTTTGCATAAATCTCAATAAACTGCTATTGTATAAGCTAATGGTTCTGAAGGTTCATATTAAATTGGCTCCATACATTGTACTAACATCACAGACATATGTGGGTGGAGATGATGAGGAAGGGTCTGAAGAAAGGTCACTGGACATGAAACATTAACTCTGATTTTTCTTCACAGATGTTTTTCCAGCAACTTCTGTTCTTGTTCCTTAAAGACCATAGAGATTTGGTGATAATGAACCATCTTCAAACTGCCCTTACCCCCTACCACATACTGGTAGAGAGATAAAATACCACAAAGTTATCAGGTGTGGTTATCTGGAGAAATACCACATCAGCTAAGCAGAGAAATAGGGAGTCCCCAAAGCACCTACAACAATTCAGGCTGAACAGCCAGAGGCTGCAGTAACCACATTGCTTCATGTCCATGTTGTAGGGGGGCGCGAAAGCCTCATTAATACCAAGCCTGTACAGCCATTAATGCAGACAGCAGCTGTGCAAAGAGTACAGGGCATTGTAAAACAGTGTGCTGCTGCAGAAAACTTTCAATTCCAATAGAAAAAAATAAAGGGAGACTAGTTAGATCAAATAGTACCTAAGAAATAGAAGATATAGGTGAATGTGAAGTGACTTTCTTGGGTTAGGTTCCAAATTCAGGAGGAGTTTGGAATGCTGACATTAGGGTCAATGGTCACTGAACAATTTTAAATTAGAGTGTAGGTCCTTTCTGAGAGTACAGTGAGCGAAGCCTGATTCTCACTAGCTATCTGTTATATGACCTCGTGGTCTGAGTGTATTCAGTTGAACATGAATGGGCAGTTGATGGATATGTTTCAATGTAAGGGAAAATAAATTGCAGAAACTCTATGTTATTCAAATTCAGGAGTGTCCTTATTGAGCTAGTCAGCTGGTTGGATTTGTAATTTATCAACAAGGTGGAGGAGCTAAACTGTCAGAATAAAGTAGAAAAATTTGAGTTATAATTTCCAAAATTAATCACAAGTATGGAAAAACTGCAAATGGCTTACTATATTAGACAAAGGCCAGATGCCAAACCATTCTTGCTTTTTAATTCAAGAAAGGTTCTGCACCTATTCTTTAAAATGGAGAGATGAAAAATTGAAATCATGCTATACCTAGGGATAATATCACTGGTGATATAACGCACTTACTACAGGATGGTCTCTGTACCCAAGCCCAATGACTCAACTTGCATCTATGTGGTGCTCATACAATTGAATAATGCTCTGAAAAGCGAGGTCCGGCATTTTGGTAAGGCAAATCAGGGCAGGATGTATGCACTAAATGGTAGGGTCTTGGGGAGTATTGCTGATCCAATAAACCCTGGAGTACAGATTCATAGTTCCTTGAAAGTGGAGTCGCAGGTGAACAGGATAGCGAAGAAGGCATTCGGCATGCTTGCCTTTAGTGGTCAGTCTTGTTAATGTTGATCTTGCTTTGCACAGTATAATCTGTGTGCCACATTCTGTCTAAGCACCCAATGTTCTGTATGTCCTTGCTTACAATGATCTGCCTGTACTGCTCGCAAACAAAACCTTTCCATGTACTTATGCATACGTGACCACAATAAATCAAATCATTGAGCAAAGGAGTTGGGATGTCATGTTGCAGCCGTACAGGACAATAGTTAGGCCACTTTTGGAATACTGCATTCATTTCTGGTCTTCCTGCCATAGGAAAGATGTTGTTAAACTTGAAAGGGTTCAGAAAAGATTTACAAGGGATGTGGCTGGGTTTAGGGGATTTTGAGCTATAGGGAGAGCTTGAATAGGCTGGTGTTATTTTCCCTGGAGCTTCGGAGGCCGAAGCGTGACCTTATAGAGGTTTATAAAATCATTGGGGGGGGGCATGGATAGAGTGAATAGCCAATGCCTTTTTGCCAGTGTGGAGGAGTCCAAACCTAGAGGGAATAGGTTTAAAATGAGTAGGGAAAGATTTAAAAGGGACTTAAGGGGCAACTTTTTCACGCAGACGGTGATGCATGTGATGGAATACACTTCCAGAGGAAGTGGTGGAGGCTGGTACAATTACAACATTTAAAAGCCATCTAGATGGGTATATGAACACGAATGGTTTGGAGGGATATGGGCCAAATGCTGGCAAATGGGACGAGATTAATTCAGGAAATCTAGTCAGCATGGACAAATTGGACCGAATGGTCTGTTTCCATACTATACAAATCTATGACTCTATGACTCTAACCCATGGCGTGTGTTGATGACAGCCTTACAAAGCTAGCCCAAGCTCAAGTAAAAGCAAAATACTGCAGATGCTGGAAATCTGAGACAAACACAGAATGCTGGAGAAACTCTGCAGAGAAAGAAACAAGAGTTAACATTTCAAGTGCGGCATGACTGTTCTGAAGAAGTTATATTGGACTTGAAAAGTTAATGCAGTTTCTCTTTCCACAGATGTTGCCCCACCTGATGAGTTTCTACAGAAAGCTCTGTGTTTATTTGCACAAATTTCGATTTTTACTAAGCTGGATGTGTACAGCAGCTTCTAGCAGCTAGTTAGATGAAGAGCCAAATTACTAATGGCATTTATCATGCCTCTTGGGTGGTATTTCTTCAATCAGCTACAATTTTGGATTTGCCTTGGCACCTGAGATTTTTCAACATTCCAAAACCAGCATTTTGGAAGAGCTCAAAGGGATCAGCTGTCATATGAATCACATCCTCATTCATGGATCTGACACTTTGAAGCATGATGCCAAGGTCAAAGCAGAATTTCAATTCTTGCAGGCCACAGACCTGCACTTAACTATAAAAGTCAGTTCTCTAAACCCAGTATCAACTTTTTAGGCCATGTTTATCATGCATCTGATGTCACAGCTGACCCCCAGCAATCCACAATCAACAAGGGCTCCCCACCACCCCTTAACCTTACAGACTTCCAACACTTCAAGGGTAAGGTCAATCAATGTAGTTCCTGCCCAATTTATCACACATTAACAATCCATTAATGACAACTAACTGCTACTGAGATGAGCATCAAGAGACAGGATTCACAGAATCAAAATGTTCACCTCAATGGAAAAATTGTCCCACTACAGCCCAAACTCACTTAACATAGTTGCAGTTTTTGAATCGTCCTTTGAACTTGAGGCCATATTGCTCCAAATGTAGCTTGACTGTCTTGCAGCCTGGTACATTATGCCTCCAGTGCACTGACCGATACAGACCAGTTGTAGGTTGTCACTGAAAAAGAGGCCCTGATGGTTACCTGGGCCTGAAAATGATTTTCTGACTATTCTTGACATTCAAGGTCATTATTCACATAGACAATAAACCATTGGTCACCCTGTTCAATACTAAAAAATTGGCAAAGATGCTACCCACAATACAGAGGTTTAGCTGAGAACATGAGGTTTGATGCTACCATGGAGTATGTCCAAAGAAAACAGCAAACCACTATGAATGTATTGTCCTGTATTCCCATGGGGAAGCTCCCAAAAAATTATATATATTTTATTGAGGATGTGGAATCCTATGCTTCCTTGATTCCTAAGTTCCAACAAGCATCAACCCAGAAAGAAGATGAAATTAGATGAGCCCAAATAGAACAGTTTGCACAGATATGGCAGCTCTGTGTTAAAAGGTAGAAAGCCTATGTCTCTAGTCATTGTTTTCTGAAACTGTACATTGAATAGCATTGCTACCTCAATCTCCTGGATGGCCATTTGGTCTATGATGACAGAGTTGACATTCCCAGAGCCCTGAAGCTAGACACTCTTCAACTGTTAGATGAGGGGCACCTGGGCATAACTAACTGCTGAGCCAGAGCCTGCAATTCACTTTGGTGTCAGGAATCACCAAAGCTATTGAATATATGGTTTTCAATTGTATAACTTGTGTAATCCATAGGCAAGAGCAGAGAAAAAACTTATGGGATCATCGTCCCCATCTTGACTGTGGGGCCTTAATTAATACTGTAACTCCATGTATCATTGGTTTGAAATCTACCAATCATGAAAGTTGTTAATGTTTCTCACCAATAAATACTAAACTCAACTTTCAATGTCGAATTCCCATGAGATTTTGTAATCCTGTATATTGTTTGTCATTCTGCCCAACTAAGTTCAATCATAAATGATAGATTTATCTACTGTGGTTTTTGTTTCAAGCATGAATAGGAAAATTGGCTGTGATATTCCAATATGTCCTCCCAGACTTAAAAAAATCACTGAAATCTTATTCATTGTCGAAAACTTATTGAAGTATTTTATTGGTGGATATCAGGAAAATTTAAATGAATTATACATTTATAACTTTACAATACTATTTAGCTATTATAATAAGCGTACACAGTATCAGGTAAATATTTATTGTTCAGTTTGAAAAAGCATTTAAAGTTAAAATGAAACTATTTTCCAATCAGTGCATTAGTAAAATAACAGCCACATATTTAGCATTTAGTAATGAAAAGTGTTTACAATTACAATTAAATCAGCAATCATCTTGACCAGTGACTCTCAACGTGAAGGGGAGAATTGACCCCTTTTTCAAATGTATGAGGAAAGAGGGAGAATAAGAAGAAAAATGAAAGAATTATCAGGATGTGTCTAAATTTGGGCATCAAAGTTTAGGAAGGATGTGAAGCATTTAGAGAGGGCGCAGAAGAGCTTCAGTAGAACAGTTACAGGGATAGGAGATTGTATTTATATGGAGGGACTTGTAAAGTTGGGGTTGTTCACTTTTGTAGTGCTTAAATTATGAAGGGCTTGGTTAGACTAAATAAAAAGAAGCAGTTGCTAATGGTGGAAGGGTTGATAACAAGAGGTCAAAAATTTAAAGTAATTGGCAAAACAACCAGTAACATCATAGAGAACATCACTCTTGCACGAGTGATTCGGATTTAGAAAATATTCACAGTTTGACAGGGTGGTGGAAATACATTCGATAGTCACATTCAAAAGAGAATTGGGTAAAAAAGACAAAATTGCAGAGATATAGGGAATGCGACAGAGAATGAAGACAGACAATAAATGCAGAGATGGAAAATTTAGTCATGTGTAGATGCTAGACAAATCAAGATTATTCTCTTCACAACAAAGTAATACAATTTAAGAGGAGATTTCATAGAGGTGTTCAAAATTGAGGTCTTTGATATCTTAAATAGAAAGAAACCGAAACATCTCTGCATCCTCCTCAAATTTCACCTTTCCACCCAGTTTTATGTCATCTGCAAATTTCGTGATATTGCATTTAGTTCCCTCGTCTAAATTATTAACATATATTGTGAATAGCTGTGGACCTAGTGCCAATACTTGTGGTACCCCAAAGTCACTGCTGCCATTCAAAAAAAGACACATTTATTTTTCGTTTCCCGTCTGCGAACCAACTTTCTGTCCATCCCAATATAGTGCCCCTATCCCATGTACTTTTATTTTACACATTAATCTCTTATGGCGGACATTGTTAAAAGCCTTCTCAAAGTCCAAATAAACCACATCTATTTGCTCTCCCTCATTAACTCTATGAGCTACATGGTTGAAGAATTCCAATAGATTTGCCAAGCATGATTTCCACTTTATACACATTTCATATTAACATATTCAACACTTAGCAGTCTTGCAGGCCTTCCTGCATGCTTCTCCCACTTGCCTATTGACTTCATTAATCAATGCATTTCAAAGAGATAGATTTTAATGAGCATTTTAAAGAAGACAGATAGAGTGAGAAAAGGTTGAAGGTAGGAATTCCAGAGTGTGAGGCTGAGCAGCTGAAGGTGTGTTCGCCACAGATGGAGTGATCCAAACTGGTAAAAAGAAGCCAGAATTGGAGAAATGCAGAATTGTAGGGTGGGAAAGGGTTACCAGCAAAGGGAGAGGAGAGGCCATGGAGACAGTTGAAAATAAACATTAACATTTTAAAATACAGGAATTGCTGGTTTGGGAGCCAATGTAAGATGGCTAGCATGGGGTGGATAGGGGATAATTAGTATGACAGACAACTGGAAACTCGAGGTCCTCATTGTGGACTGAGCAGAGGTGCTCAACAAAGCAATCATGCAATTTGTATTTGATGAACCCAAAGGAAAAGAGATCGCATTGTGAAACTGGACCGCAGCTTGGATGTCAAAAACAATTATGATTGCAAAATTTCTCATGTCAATTACAGATCATTGGTAACATCAGCTATTGGATAGGCACCAGGAGCCTTTAATGTGAAATGGGCTAAACTATCTGTTGAGATGCCTTGTGCAAATTCTAGGTACACATATGAGGGATCAAGGAGTGGAAGGATATATTGAGAGGGGCAGATAAAGTAATTGGAATCTTCTGAGGAGCAGAAACACTGGGAATTGACTGAACGACACACTTCAGTGCTGTAAAATTTTATGTAATGTTTAATGATAGTAATCTGGTACACTTTTTGATATGTTTAGAAAGTATTCAGGAATCTATATAACTGGTTGAAAGGAAATAGTACATTTATATTCAGATCAGGTTTGCAAAGATGCCGGAAAATTATTACACGGCAGACGAATATGGTTGGCAGAATTAATTTCTCAGAAAAACCCAATTCTACAGCTGCTCCTTTGCTAAGGCTTTAATTTGCTCTTAAAGGTAAATTTGGCTCTGAGTTGGGGACGAGGTCCTCGACTCCAGCCAAAGCTGCCAAGAGGTTGTGATTGCATAAGGAACCGTCAATGGGTACTAAACGGGAGAGATTTCTCGGGTAACTTTCCAACTTGGCAGGCGTGAGCAGACGCAAAATTTACCTTGCAAGAGAAATGCTTTTTAAAGCATTTGATTGGCAGCTCTTGGCTGCATCAGAATCTTTTCGAGTTGCTGCCGGAAGTGTTCGGGCAGCTCCTTCGGCTTCTCGCTGGCTGCATCTACAAAAACGTGCGTGGATCTTGCTGTCGTGCAGGCTATGATCTCGAACCCGGCCAGTAACGGGCTTCCTGAGAAGCACCCGTCGGAGAGGACGTTGTAATCCAAGGACAGCGAGATTCGGCCTCGGCGCGGCTTGAACAGAGCCGCCCGGTAGGTCACGCTAGATCGGCCAATCCTTTCCACCCCGAGGGCTGCCAGGGGGTTCTGAGGGAACATCATAGGTGCATGGAATGAGCACTTGCAGCTCACGATAAATCCCACCATCGACGAGGTCTGGCGATTTGCATTTAATCCGCAGTACCTGGTGAGCAAAGGGATATTGCATCATTACAGACTCTATCTTTGAGCCATCTTCCATACATAAGATATCAGCCGCGTCAAGATCGCCTTGGTTCAATCCATAGTTCGCCCCCAACCTCCCGTTCTGAGGAAGGGTCGTTGGACCCGAAACGTTAACTCTGTTTTTTCCTTCACAGATGCTGCCAGACCTGCTGAGCTTCTCCAGCAACTTTGTTTTTGTTCCTCCCGTTTTAGTTTCAGAGTCTTTTATATCCCCAATTTCCATCATTGGCAGCTGTGCTTGTAGTTGCCTAGGCCCTAGGTGCTGCCATTCCTTTCTTAAACGCTCTAATGCTTTCTCCTTCGGAAGTCACACCTGAAAACGGTTACTAAGCTTTTTAAACATCTGTTCTAACATTTCCTTACGCGGCTTGGTTCCTGTTTTATTGTCTGATTACATTCTTGTGAAGCACCTTTGGATGTTTTGCAATTTTCATGATTCTACTTATAACGTATGTCTGTTGAAGATAGCAAGACTGTTATGGGTTCAAGCATCATTCCAGTATCCTAGCACACAATCCAAGGCTGAGAGCGCACAGCACTACTTTTACTTAGACTTTAGAACAGTACAGCATAGGAACGGGCCCTTCGGCCATGACATTGTGCTGAACATGATGCCAAATTAAATTAATTCCTTCTGCCTGCCCTTTGTCCATATCCCGCCATTGCTTGCATATTCATATGCTTATCGATAAGTGCCTTAAATGCCCCTATGGTATCTGCCTCCACCACTACACCTGGTAGTGTATTCCCAACTCCTACCACTCTCTGTGTAAAAGCTTATCCCACACACCTCCTTTGAAATGTCTCCCTCTTGCCTTAAATGATTGCCTCCTAGCATTAGACATTTCAACTCTGGGGAAAAGATTCTGACTGTCAACCCTATTTATATGTCTGATATTGTAGACATGTTGCAACTTTTTAAAACTGATCTTCAACGGAAGCACCATCAGTCTATTCAAGGAGGAGAAATGAGCTCACCTTTGATATCCATACCAAAAATCTTCCTTCAAACAAAATAGGTGTATATAGAATCATAGAATCCCTACAGTTGGAAGCAGTCCATTTTGCCCATCAAGTTCACACTGACCTCCGAAGAGCGTCCCACCCTGACCCAACTCCCTATCCTATCCCTGTAACTCTGCATTTCCCATGGCTAATCCACCTAACCTGCTCATTCCCTTAACACTATGGGCAATTTATCATGGCCAATCCACCTAACCTGCACATCTTTGGACTATGGGAAGAAAAAGGGTGACCTGGAGGAAACCCACACAGACACAGGGAGAATGTGCAAACTCCACACAGACAGTTGCCCAAGGCTGGGATCGAACCCAGGACCCTGGCTCTCCTCGTGTCTGTCTGGGTGCACCATCTCATCTCAATTACTCTCCAATGTTGAGGCAAGTGGCCTGGGAAGTGCTGAGTACACTTTATTATAAAAACTGACTTTGCACAGCAATGAAAACATTGTCATCTCGATGCCCTTTGGGATCTTCTGAACCTATGAACAGGAATAGGCTCCCTCACACCTCATGTTACTCAATTAAATTGTAGTTTATCTGCATTTTAACTCCATTTACCTGCCTTGTATCTACATCAAGCTCAGGTTTGAGATTTTCAGTTTAGTCTCCCCAACCCCACCCCAGCATTAACAGCTCTTCGAGGCAGGGAGTTCCATATTTCCACTACCCTTCATGTAAAGAATGACTTCCTGACATCATCACTGAAATATAATATTCAGGTTATGCCCCTCACTTCATGAATATTTAATGTGAGGAAATAACTTCTATCCACAATTAAGTCCTTTGAAAATCTTTAACACTTCAATGAGATCAACTATAATCTAACTCCTTCAATGGATACAAGCCTAATCTATGCAATCCATCCTCATAATTTAGCATTTTTGCCCTGTTGCAACATTTTAATATGTACTAATCAGACCACTTTGAGAGGGAATCCATGTAAAGATATAGGGATAATGGAGATATTTTTGATATTGGTTTTAAAGGCTTCACTCCTTTTTAAAAAACGGTCAAATACAATTCACAAAAAAGTCAGATTCACCTTATGATATGTTAAAGTTTAGCTCTTCTTACAGCAATGAAGATAAGAAAGGACACACACACAAAATATGCACACAGCCACATCTTCCTTTAAAAGCCAAGAAAACAGCATGATGTAGGGATTGATAATTATACTGCATTCAATAGAAAATTTTAAAAGCTTAAAGCATGACCCTAGACTGAGTAAACATTTTGACCCAGTTTGATTCTTTATCAAGATTCACTTTCTTGGAATTTGAGAGGTTCAGGAACTATGTAGAATTTGACAGTTACGTAAATTTCTTTAAAATTGACGAGGATTGTCCTCCGAGGGAAATTAACTGAGCAAAACCAAATTTGGTGCATGAAAAGGAGGGGCCTCATGAGAAGTGAGATATCACACAAGTGTCTAAGATATTAATTAAGCAACCCAAAGGCACAGCAAGTCACAAGGAGCAAACTGGGAGACAATTCAATTCATTTGACTAATTAGGTGTCAAGTTCAATCAAATAGCTTAAAGTGTCTTTTACACATTGGGGCACAAAGGTAACTATTACTTTTAGATGATCATTGTAAATAAAATGTTTATTCTAACAATGATATTTTAAACTGAATTCTCCACTAAAAATAAGATTAGATTTTCTCTGTTTTTTCAGGATCTGTTTAATGTTTACTATTTCCACCAGAACTTGAATTTGATGTTTGGTTCTTTAATAAACTTTGATTATATTTTAAGGTTTCTGTTGTCTCACATAATCCATTACATCCCTAACTTGAGAACTCCGTTCCATATTCCCTATGATGGGGAATTACATTACTGAACCGTAATAACATTTGAGAAACTATAGTTTAGTTTTAACTTATGAAAAAGACCGTCTAGAGGACAATAATAACCTCAGTTGATTCTTTTACTTTGGGAGAGATAGATGTTCCTTTAGATCTATCTAAACATCTTTTAAACTGAATTTCTCTAAAATTGAGGAGTTATCTGAAAGGTACTCCTGATCTGGGCTTCTCCAAAAAATGGGGCTAGGATTACAATACAGCACAGAAGTATTTCATTGCATGCAAATGACTCAGCTATTTTGGAGGAAATGTAATAATGCTCGGAACCATTTTTTTTCAGAACTGAGTTCATACAATAGGCTAAATTTCCTACAGGCATGGCATCATTTAACATCCACTTTCGAGAATGGGATCATTGGCTAGTAATTGGAGCAGATTTTCCTTTCCATTGCCCAGTTGTAACTCTGGATAATTTATAATCTTCCAGTTAAACTCAGCATATTACCCAACACCTCAGAATGTGTTCCTGTGTTGAAGATATGCAGGTTGATGTCTGCCTGGCTTAGTTTCAACCAGAGCAATGCAATTCCTAGTTGAGCTACTAGATAAGTTGTTAATGTGCAATTAAAAGAATGGACTGATTAAAATGGGGAAGATTAAATGTGAGAAAGATTCTCACTTATGGACAAAATTTATCTCATGATGATCACTTATAGAAAAATTCTGCTTTTCACACCATCCATTGGGAACCAGCTTCATACTTGAGTAAACCATAATGTGAGCACTGCAGTGTAAGAGGTGCCACAATTCAGCTGAGATGTTAAACTGAGGCTCCATCCTCTCTCAAGCAGACATACAAAATCCTGTGGCACTACTCAAGGAACAACAGAGGATTTCTTCCCAATATATATTCAATTCTGGTCTCTCTGCTATAGGCAAGATGTTGTTAAACTTGAAGGGGTTCAGAAAAGATTTACAAGGATGTTGCCAGAATTGGACGATTTGAGATATAGGAAGAGGCTGAATAGGCTGAATCTTTTTTTCCGTGGAGTATCGGACACTGAGGGGTGACCATATAGAGGTTTATAAAGTCATGAGAGGCATGGATAGAATGAATAGCCAAGGTCTTTTTCCCAGATTAGGGGAGTCCAAAACGAGAGGGCATAGGTTTATGATGAGATGGGAAAGATTTAGGAGGGACCTAAGGGGCAACATTTTCATGCAGAGGATGATGTGCGTCTGGAACGAGTTGCCAGAGGAGGTGGTGGAGGCGGGTTCAATTACAACATTGAAAAGGCATCTGGATAGGTACATGAATAGGAATGGTTTAGAAGGATATGGGCCAAATACTGGCAAATGGGACTAGATCAGTTTGGGATATTTGGATGGTGCAGATGAGTTGGACCAAAGGGTCTGCTTTCGTGCTGTATAATGCTTTGTCTATGAAGGTCTATTCATTAATCAACTAAAAGCATTAATCTGACTGTTATTACTACGCCATTCATGACAGCATGATGTGCACAATTTGGCTGCAGCATTTCTTTGTGTTATACAATTTAAAAGCATTTAATTGGCTATAAAGTGTTCTGAGGATGTTTTGAGGTAAAGTGATAGCACTCGTGCCTCTTATCTCAGGAAAGTCTGGGTTCCACTCAAGGATGTGGTGGCCAAGGAAGTGTGTTCATAACACAGGCAAACCGGATGAGTTTCAATCTGGAAATTCTTCCAACATATGCCAGGCAGTGAGATCAGGTATGATGCGTGATCAACCTTGTGATCGTTTGGAGCCCCTACCAACAATATCTGTAGCTCCAGACTACTGCATGTATATAAAAGAGCATGTTGCCACAGTAACTCCCTGAATGACCAGTAACCTCCAGCAAAATGCTTTGGCATGTTCTGAGATTGTCAAAGGTTATCTTTTCTATTAACCTAGACTACTATAAATGGTAATGTAAACAAAAATTGCATTAAAAATTATGCTTATACTTTAAGTGAAACATGTCTAGTCATAGGTGTAACAAAGCCAGGACAACATAATCTGCAGAGAACTGAAAACAAAAAAATGCTGAAAATCACAATGGGTCAGGCAGCATCTGTGCAGAAAGAACAAGCTCATGTTTTGAGTCTAGATGTCTGATCATGAAGGAAAATAGGAAAGTATAGGAAGTGGAAAGTTGCATTTATATGTCATTCACAATATCATGGTGTCACAAAGTACCTTACAGTCAAAGTGCTTTTGAGGTGTAGTCCTCATTGCAATGTAGGAAATATGGCAGCCAATTTACATATATAGCAGCAATATTATACACGTTGGTTGAGGGATAAACAATGCCCAAGTCACTGGAAGAATCGCACCTACACTATTTTTAAAGAGTCTCATGAGATTTTTTACATCTGCTGAAAGGGTCTTGGTTTAACCTCTTACCCAAAACACAAAATTTACAACACTGGCAGTGTTAGCCTTGATTTGGTGGTTGAGTCTATGGACTGGGACTTAAAACAATGCCTTTCTGAGACAGAGGCAGGAGCTGAGTCCGCTGAGCCTTGTGGCTTAATGGAGAAGCATGTAATTCAATTGTATTGTTGAAACTTTCAATCGTTGGGTTACCAACATTGAGTTAAGGCCTAAACTGGGAACACAAAGTGTTGCAGTGAATCCAAGTATAGCCATCAGTTCTGTGCTTCATCATGGTTTTTGTAATGGCTACAATGTGTACTCATTCACAATTTGTAGGTAACAGCTGTAAAATAAATTGATTAAATAGTGGGACAAGTAGGCAGCAATGCTGAAGTTTCTTGTTCCTTGACTAAGCTTTATTAAATAAATCATGTAATAAAACTTAGAAGAATAAATAAAACAAAACCCATCCATGATTTTGTTTAATACTATAATTGAATGACACAGTACAGAAGGAAAGGGGAGGGAGGTCGAGTGCTGGCTCTCAAACAGAGAACTATGATATAAGTACCTTCAATATTATGTGAATGAGACTTGGAGCTGAATCTTGTGCATCTTTGGCTATGTGCCCTTAGCATTGAGTTGTCTGAAGGATTCCACCTCAAGGCCTAGCAAGACTTCTCGTCATATTTTACCAAACAAGTTGCATTGACTACTGACCTTGCCCCGTGGTGTCCCTAACATCTGATTCTGGTTTCATCTTACCACACACTGCTCCCAGAACAACTCGTCACTCAGTGGGTATCTGCTGAAAGACTGGTACACAATACGCCTGAACCATCTTTGAACAGCTGCTGAGGACTCAGACAAGCATTGGCAATCTGACATTGCCCTATCTCTGACCATGGACTGTGCGCAGACTGTGCCTGTGACTGTAGTTACCAGGATCCCATGACTGACAGCAGCACCCCTTAACGTGATTGAGGTCTATCCACCACTAGTTTCCAATATGGCTATTTAGATGGATACAGATGTGGTGTGTTTTTCACACGGGCAGCTGGTACATGCTGTAGGTGTTAGATTGATGTCTTAATGTGACATACATCAAGATGTTACCCCTGCCCTAGACAGGTCTGTACTGACAAGCATGAAAAGCAGCCATTGGATGTGTCTATGATAAGAGCTCCTCAATACCGTAGTCTTGATAGTCTTTGGCTCTGGCTGAAGCACCAATGTGCTAACAGGCATAGCATGGTAGGGAGAGTTAATGAAAGGCATGGATGCAATGAGCATGCAGGTTAAGTGCTAAGTTACCAAGCATTTACAGAGCAAGCAAACAGGCCTGAGATGTAGCCTATTCCTGTCCTTGCATTGAATAACTATCCCTGTGTGCAGTGTACCTGCTGCAGCCTTTCAGTGCTAGCTGCTGGTGCGCCCTGCACCACCAAAGTCCATCGATACAGAATATGGATCAAGCTGTACTTTGGTTGCGTGCAACATGAAGATCCTTCTGAGCAAGCAGCAACTTGAAGTCACTAGTTAACCCACTCTGGTTTCCTCGACATTTTTCTTATTTGGCAAGTTTGATGACATAGAAAGCTGAGCAAAATCTCACTAACTCACTGCTACCTATTGAGAAACCCATCACACCACTTGTGAGAACCATAAAAAGATGGAGTGAGATACTCCTGATGTCAAGACAATCTAATGCTGCCACGAATCTTGCCGTAGCCCACATTGCTCAGACCTTTACAAGATTCCACCCACTGTTTTACATTCTGAGTTTAATCAAATGCATGGCAACTCAACTTGAACACCAAGAGTCAGTGAACAAACTGCCCATCTAGCTATCTGGCATTGATTGAACATCAGACAGCCAAATGCTACTGCATGTTAGAATTAAGACTCGGCCTTTCCAGTGACGTGCACTCACATTATAGAATACAACTGCAGCTGCTGCAAAGGGAGGCAGTTTTACTGCATTAATTTATTATGGAATTAAATTACCGAAACCCAGTTCCTTCCTGGTTTTGATGCAATGAGAACAACTTCAATTTTGTCCTTATCAGATTACAAATATTCAGTAATGCATCTTGTGTTCAAAAGCATAAGGTAAGCACAGTACAACAATCTTTATCTGCCCTCAATAAAGAGCAGTGCTGTGTACATCTGCACAAGCTTCAGTCCTTGTCTGGAAGCAACATGCTCCTGTCCTTTCATCAGCTGGAATTATATTAAGAAAGAACAGAAAGATTTTCTACATCTCACAATTGCTGGCCATGTCTTCAGCTACCTCAGCCTTAAGTTCTGAAATTACCTCCATAAACATCTCCACTCTCTCATCTCCTGTTGTACATCCTTAAAACCTACCTCTTTGATCATGCTTTTGCAGCCTGTCCTAGAATGTCTGATAAAATGAGATTGATTGGCAAAGTTAACCCTATTTCCTTTTCCACAGGCATTACCAAAATCTGTTGAGTATTTGTAACATATTCATTTTTTAATTTCATATCTGCAGCATATGCAATATTTTAACTTTCTAGTGTCTCTTTTTGTAACAGTGTTAAATTTTGACTAATATAATCAATCTATTCCCATGAAGCACCATGTGAAATTCTACTTTATTAAAATGAGTTTGTTGTTGAGTTTGTCATGGACAAATCATTTTGTCCACTGGAGTCTTTAGTAGAGCACATGGGTCCATCAGTGATTTCTGCAATGGAGTTACAAAGGATGCAGACAAAGCAGAAACACTTAAGTTCCACTCCTGCAACTGAGGTCTCTTTGGTCCAAATGCTCAGATAAAACTCATAACGAAGAGAAACATTCCACCGGCCAAAGGGTGGATAAGCAAATTGTGCAGATTTAAGGTGACTATTGTGTGTACAAATTCCTTTAAACCACAAATGTTATGATGCAAGAGAAGATAGCCACCTTTCTGGTCTAACTAGAAGATTCTTGTTGAGTACAAAATAGGAAGCTTATTGCATTACTGCGAACATTTGCAGGTTACATGACTATGACCTGCATTGTTACATAGACTGTTAGGAGCAATAACTGCAGGTGTATCGCCTACCAACTCCTTTCCTCTTCAAACAAATCTTCATGGCATCAACATAGTAGGTGGTGCTTATTACATTCAATCAAGTATTATGTTTTTCAGACCAGGTCATATCAACAGAAGGTTTAAGTCCCACATGCACTGAAGGTGGGTCAAAACATGTCTGAACAGGCTAATTACAACACTGACACAACACTGACTACTACAACACTGACACATGAACTTAATGTGGCAAATTAGTGTAAGGCATAAGGTAGTAGAGATGTAATGGTAAACATTTTGGGGATATTTCAGAAAGCATAGAACAAATGTCTTTCGAACAGAAAAAATTCCAAGGGAAAGACTCAAAATCCATGATTAACTATAAATGTTACTGAAATGAAACTTTTAAAGAAGTCCTATGATGACAGGTCAGAATATTTAAAAACTGTCTAAAAAATTAATAAGAAGGGAAAAATAGAGAGAAAGCTATTTAGAAATATAAAATCAATAAGAGTTTCCATAAACAAAAAGATAAGTTAATAAAGTAATTGTTTGACCACTAGAAAGTGAGTTGGGGAATTAATAATTGAAAATAACAAGTTGGCAGATGAATTGAAAAGATATTTTGCATCAGTCTTCATTTAGAAATACTGGGTCTACATATTATTAAAGGAATAGAGATGGGTTTTAGTAGAGTGATGTGCTCTTCCTGTTGGATGTGGGAGATGAGGGACCATTTCAGTGTTCCTGGAGACTATGTCTGCAGGAAATATGTTTGGCTGCGAATCCAGATGGATCCCATAGATTGGTTGGAGCAGCAATCAGAGGCAATAAGGAATTTACAAGAACCAGGGAGCATGATGGATGGCAGTTTCAGGAGGGTAGAAATGCCGCAGTTACAGTCAGATAGATGGGTTACCATTGGGAAAGGTAAGAGAGGTAGGCAGGCAGTGCAGGAGTCTCCTGTGGCTATCCCTATCTCAAACAAGTGTGTTGTTTTGGATAAAAACCAAAAGAACTGCAGATGCTGCAAATCAGGAACAAAAACAGAAGTTGCTGGTAAAGCTCAGCAGGTCAGGCGCATCTGTGAAGAAAAAAATCAGAGTTAACATTTTGGGTCTGGTGACCCTTCCTCAGAACTGATAGTAGCCAGGAAAACGTTGGTTTATATGCAGAAAATAGCGAGGGAATGGGGTAGGGACTAAATGATAGGATAAATGTCGAGCCCAAAGAGAGAGAAGAGCACTTGGATAGACAAAGGAATTGATAACGATCTGGCTAGGAGGGTGAATAGCTGTTAATGGGGACTGTTAGTGCCTAACAATAGGTAGTGTGTAATGGCAGGCTATGCAATTTCAAGGCCTGTGTGTGGAGTAGGGGTCTAGGACATGGGAGAGTTTAGGCCCTAAAATTATTGAACTCGATATGGAGTCTGGAGGGCTGCAGGGTCCCCAAGTGGAAAATGACGTGTTGATGTTCCAGCTTGCGTTGAGTTTTGCTGTAAAACTGCAGCAAGTTAGAGACAGAGATGTTGGCCAGGGAACAGGGTGGGGTATTAACATGGCAGGCAACTGGAAGCTCAGGGTCTATTTTGCGAGCAGAACGTAGAATGTTCTACAAAGCAGTCACCCAGTCCACGCTTCATTTCCCCAATGTAGAGGAGACCGCACTGTGAGCAGCAAATGCAGTAGACTAGATTCTGGGAAGTGCAGGTGAGGTGTTGCTTCACCTGGAAGGTATGTTCAGGCTCTTGGATATTGGGGAGGGAGGAGGTAAATGGGCAGGTGTTGCACCTTTGCTGGTTGCAGGGGAAGGTGCCGTAGGTCTGTGGGGGGGGAAGGAAGAGTGGACCAGGGAGTCCCAGAGGGAACAGTCCCTGCAGAAGGCGGATAAGGGAGAGGAGGGGAGGGGAATATGCGTCTGGAGATGGCATCTCGCTGGAGGTGGCAAAAATAGCATCTGATGATCTTCTAGATGTGGATGTTGGTGGGATGGTAGGTAAGGACAAGAGGACCCTTATTGCTGTTGGGGGAGGGAAGAGAAGGGGTGAGGGTGGAAGTGCAGGAGATGGGTCGGGCCTAGTTGAGGACCCTGTCAAAAAGGCTGCTGGAGAATCCTCGATTGAGGAAGAAGGTGGACATTTCAGAGGCTGCCTTATCGAAGTTGGCCTCATCTGAACATACGCGATGGAGATGGAGGAACTGAGAGAATGGGATGGAGTCTTTACAGGAAGTGGGGTGCAAGGATGTATAGTCCAGGTAGCTGTGGGAGTCAGTGGGTTTATAGTGGATATTAGTGACCAGTCTATCCTCAGAAATGGAAGCAGAGATGTTGAGGAAGGGAAGGGAGGAGTCAGAGATAAAGCAGGCGAAAGTGAGGGCAGTGTGGAAATTGGAAACAAAATTGATGAACTTTTCCAATTCCGGACAAGAGAGGGAAGCAGCACAGATGATATCATCGATATACCGGAGAAAGAGTTGTGGGTGGGGGCCGAAATAGGACTGGAACAAGAAATGTTCCACATACCCTATGAAGAGACAGGCATAACTAGGGCCTATGTGGGTGCCCATGGCCACCCCTCTGACCTGAAGAAAATGAGAGGAGTTAAAAGACAAGTTGTTGAGGGTGTGGACAGTCTCAGCCAAGTTGAGAAGTGTGGTTGTGGGTTGGGATGGCTCAGGTCTTTGCTCCAGGAAGAAGCGAAGAGCCCTAAGACCCTCCTGGCCAGATCGTTATCAACTCCTTTGTCTATCTGACTGCTCTTCTCTCTCTTCGGGCTCTATCCTTTATCCTATTGTTTACTCGCTACTCCCTATTTTCTGTATATAAACCAATGTTTGCCTAGCTACCATCAGTTCTGAGGAAGGGTCGCTGGACCTGAAATGTTAACTCTGATTTTTTCTTCACAGATGCTGCCAGACCTGCTGAGCTTTTCCAGCAACTTCGGTTGTTTTGGATACCGTAGGGTGTTGGCCTCTCAAGGGAATATAACGCTGACAGCCAGGTTTCTGGTGCCCTGACTGGCTCTACCGTAAAGAGGCAAATATCAGGTTCCAAGCAATCGATTGTGATAGGGGATTTTCTAGTCAGGGGCACACACAAATGATTCTGCGGCCTTTAGCGAGACATCAGAATGGTATGATGCCTCCCTGATGCCAGGGTCAAGGATATCTCTGAGCGGGTGCAAGACATTATGAAAGGGAAGAGTGATTGGCAGGAGGTCAATGTACATGTTTGTACCAATGACATAGGTACAGAAAGGAATGCCGTTCTACAGAGACAATACAGGAAATTAGGCAAGAGGTTAAAAAGTAGGTCCTCGACGGTAGTAATATCTGGATTACTCCTGGGGCCATGTGCTAGTGAGAGTAGGAATAGGAGGATAGGACAGATAAATGCATGGCTAAGAAGCTGGAGAAAGGGGCAAAGATTCACATTTTTAGACCTTTGGGATCTCTTCTGGGGTAGAAGTGACCTGTATAAGAAGGAACGGGTTGTACCTGAATTGGAATGGGATGAATATCCTGACAGGGAGATTTGCTAGTGCTGCTCAAGAGGCTTTAAACTAGTAGAGGGGGAGGTTGGGACCCAAAGAAATAGTGAGAAAAGAGAGAAGTCTGAGGCTGGTACATTAGACAAGGGGAGCAAATTAAATGGTCAAGGCAAACAAGAGCACAGACGAGAGAACGAGATAAGACTGATTAATTAAATTGCATTTATTTCAATGCAAGAGGCCTGACAGATAAGGCAGATGAACATATGAACATGGTTGGGAACATGGGATTGGGATATCATAGCTATTACAGAAATGTGCTTCAGGGAGGAGCAGGACTGGCAGCTTAATGTTTTGATGTATAGACCTATGGGAGGGATAGAAACGGGGACAAGAGAGGAGGGGGAGTGGTATTTTTGGCTCAGGGTAACATTATGGTTGTACTTAGGGAGGATATTCCTGGATGGTGTCAAGATTTGAGAGTATTTTTGGAGCCGCATTCATCCAGGCAAATGGTGAGTATTCCACCACACACGTGACTTGTGCCTTGTAGATGGTAGACAGGCATGGGGAGTCAGGAGGTGTGTTACTCACTGCAAGATTCCTGGCTTCTCACCTGCCCTGTAGCCACAATGTGGAAATGACTGGTCTGTTTTTTAGTTAATTGTAACTCCCAGAATGTTGAAAGCGTGGGGTTCAATGATAATGATGCCATTGAATGTCAGTGGTAATGGTTAGATTCTGTCTTTCTGGTGACGCACATTGCCTGGCACTTGAATGGTGTGGATGTTATTTGCCTCTTGTCAGCGAAAACCTGAATATTGCCCAGGTCTTAATGTATTTGGGGGAGGTGGCTTCAGTACCTGAGGAGTCATGGATGGTGTTCAACATTGTGTAGTCATCAGTAAACATTCCCACTTCTAATTTAATAATAGAGGGAAAGTTATTGTTGAACAACTGAAGATGGCTGGGCTTAGGAAACTATACTGAGGAATTCCTGTGTAGATGTCCTGGAGGTGAGATAACTGACCTTCAACAACCACAGCAGACAGCTTTTCCCCCTGATTCCCAGTGCCTTCAGTGTTGCTAGGGCTCCTTGATGCTACACTCTTGACGTCTTGATGTCACAACAAGTCACTCTCATCTCACCCTTGGAATTCAGTTATTTTGTCCACATTTGGGCTAAGGTTGTAATGAGGTCAGGAGCTGAGTGGCTGCAGTGGAACCCAAACTGTGCATCAGACAGCAGATTTTTGACAAGTTAGTACTGCTTGGTAGCATTTTTCATGACACCTTCTATCACATTGATTGAGATTAGACCAATAGGATGATAATTGGCCAGGTTGGATTTGTCCTGCTTTTTGTGTACATGACATAAGCAGGCAATTTTCTAGATCATTGAATAGATGTCAGTGGTGTGGCTGTACTGGAACAGCTTGGTTAGAGGTGTGGCAAGTTGTGGAATACAAGTCTTCAGTGCTATTGCTGGAATCTTTTCAGAGTCCAAAGCCTTTGCAGTATCCAATGCCTCCAGCCATTTCTTGATAATGACGTGGAGTGAATTGAATTGGTTGAAGACTGGCATCTGGGATGCCAGGGGCCTCTGGAGGAATCTGAGATGATCATTTAAACACTTTAGCTGAAGATTATTGTGAATGCTTTATCTTTTACACTGATGCGCTGGGCTCTTCCATCATTAAGGATACAGATGTTCGTGGAGCCTTCTCCTCCAGTGAGTTGTTTAGTTTCTACCACCATTCAGTATTGGATATAGCAGGACTGTGGAGCTTAGGTCTGAGCTGTTGGTTGTTAAATCACTTATATCTGTCTATCACTTGCTGCTTATGTTGTTTGACATTCTAGTAATCCTGTTTCGTAGCTTCACTAGGTTGACACCTCATTTTTAGGTATGCCTGGTGCTGCCTCAGACATGCCCCCCTGAACTCTCCATTGACCTAGCATTGATCCCCTGGCTTGATGGTAATGGTTGAGTGGGTGATAAGCCAAGTCGTGACAGATTATGTTGGATTCCAATTTGGCTGCTGTTGATGGCTCATAGCGCCTCATGGATGCCCAGTTTTTAGTTTTCGTTTAGACAGTAATAGTCCCAAACAACACAATGGAGGGTATTCTCAATGACAAGTTAGGATTTCATCTCTACAAGGACTGTATGGTGGTCACTCTTACTGATACGGTCATGACAAATACATCTGCAGCAGGCACATTTGTGAGAATGAGGTTTTTTTAGAAAATTCTCTTGTGGGAAATGGATGTTCATGTCTGGCCAATATTTATTGCTAGTCCAAGTTCCCATTGAGAAGATGGTGATGAGCTACCTTCTTAAACCACCACAGTCCATGTGCTGTGGGTAGACCCACAATGCCATTAGGGAGGAAATTCCAAGATTTTGGCACAGCAACAGTGAATGAAGGCAATTATATTTCCAAGTCAGGAGGCGAGTGGCTTTAGGGGAACTTCCAGGTGGTGGTGTTCCCATGTATCTCATGCCCTAGTCCTTCTAGATGCCAGTGGTCATGGGTTTAGAAGGTGCTGACTAAGGATCTTTGGTAAATTTCTGTTGTGCATCTTGTAGATAATACACACTGCTGCTACTGAGTGTCAGCGGTAGAGGAAGTGGATGTTTGTGGATGTGGTGCCAATCAAATAGGCTGCTTTGTCTTTGATACTCCGTTAGTGTTGTTGGAGCTGCACCCATTCCGGCAAGTAGGGAGTATTCCATCACACAGCAGTTTTTTCACTGCTCATGTTTGCTTCACCACCTGTCGCAATCTAGTAGCTATGTTCTTTAGGACTTGACTAGCTCACCCTGTTTTGGTGCTGCCAAGTCACTTTTAGTGCTGGAATTTAAATCTTGAGATACTGAGATACAAGTCTCTCAGTTTTGGCCATAGCGCCCCCAGGCATTAGAGGACTTTGCGTTGACTTTGCTGTTGTCATTTCTGATGGCTTAGTTGATGCTAGCTGGTCCATCGGGCTTCATTAACTTTTTCCTTTCTTACCCTTCATCAAAATGTTTTTCGTTTCTGGTTGCTAAGATCTAATGAATGGTGTGCCACAGGGGTCATAGAGGATCCTCACCTTTTTACAATTTAAATAATTGACTTGAATAGAGGGACCAAAGATATAGTTGCTAAATTTGCTGACAGTACAAAGATAGATAGGAAAGTAAGTAGTGGAAAGGAAATAAAATGCTACAAAGGGACATAGGCAGGTTATGTGTGGGCACAAATCTGGTAAATGGACATAATGTGGGAAAATTTGAAATTGCCCAAATTGGCAAGAAGAATAAAAAAAAGCGTATTTTCTAATTAGTGAGAGATTGGATCTCCCAGAGAATTAGCAAAACTTGATGGACTGAATGGTTTCCTCCTGTGCTGCATCATGCTTTATAACTTATTGGAACAATAAGAACAAAAAGGATGGGTTTCCTGAAAGATAATGGATGGCCATTCTCCCAATACTCACTATAATCAATGGGCAGCACAAGAAGATGCCAGAGCAAAAGAACATTTGGCCAGCATTCAACTCTACCGTCCTCTTTCTTTATAAAATGATAGTGGACCATTTTTTGCAACCAGTACGGATTCCATAATGAAGGGGATCCTGGGTTTCGATTTGGTCTCTTCAGATCACCAGGCATCTATGCAGACAACCAGTTGAGAAAACAGTGACTTCTTAGGCACATCCACAAATAAGATAAATAATTTTACAGGAATAAACACTAGATTGATTTCTGGGCTGTGAGAAGACTTTGAGTGGGATGGACCTATGTTTTCTGCATTGTAGGTGAATGATAGGTCACGTTATAACTTCTTTGAATGTTTGAACCAGATTGACACTGAGAGACTGAGGACATTTGTACTAGTCATCACAGGGTAAGGGGTAAGCTATTTAGGATACAGATGGAGAGAATTGTTTTCACTCAGAGGATGTGAATTTGCAGAATTCTCAAATCAAAGGGCTGTGGATGCTCAGTTGTTGAGTCTATTCAGGGATCAGACCATTAGACTTTTGGGCTGTAAGCAAATGGAGATATGGGGATTAGGAAGGAAAATGAAGTTGATGCAAAGTTTTAGCCAAAGTTTCAGACGACGTTTGAGGGGCTGCAGCTACTTTTGTTTCTAATTCTTATGTTCTTAAACATGACAGTAACACCAAAAGCAATGCTGTTAGAATCCGAGCAGGTTAAGAGTGACTGTACACTACGACAGCAACTGAAGAGCCTGGAGATGCAGCCTGGTCCAGTTCTCAGCTGTATGTCCCTCAGCACACAGTGCCCTTGCTGCAGCTTTATAATGATGACTACCCTGCATCCTGAGGTGCAGCACTGAAGTGCAGAAACTTCTTGGAAGTGGGTCAGAGATGTGCCATGAGGATTCTTGGAGGCTGGCATATGTTGGATTCAATATCCATGAATGTGGGCGCATGTGACTAGCACCCATGGAGAGTGCCCTGAGATATTGATGTCGGGTGTCCAACATGGTAGTTCTTTGGAGTCTCCAATGAGTTGAATTGTCCAGCCACCTGCTCTGATTTCCATGTTGAGTTTTCCCGATGTTCAGATTGTTTGGTAGGTTTGGAAAGATAGAAAGCTCAAAATGAATGAAGCGAGTGGACTGTTGCCTCCTGAGAATTTTGCAAGGCTGCTTATACAATATGTGAAAGATGGACCAAGATGCTCCTGAAGTTGAGATAGATTGCCAGACCTTGTCAGATTCTGCCATAAATCACACAATAGCCTACCTTGCTCAGATCCATATAAGATTTCACCTGACCATTCTACAATGGGCCTAGTCATGAGGTGAGGAATACATGGGTGGAGAAAAGTTTTGGGAAACAAGGGACTAGATTTTACATGTCCCTGCTGAGTGTATTCTGCCAGAGTGGAGGGAATAAATAAAAAGGTAGGTGTCTACCCACACTGAGCTGACCCCATTATACATAAATTAAACTTGCTAAAAGTTCAATTGACCCTAACGCTACTCTACCTATGCCATAATACAGATGGCATGGGCAGCCTGTTTTATTAGAAGGTTTTTAAAACGAGGGAAGGAAGGGGGCTACTGTCCTTGGGGGAAGGTGTTGCCTTTTATGCATCAAGGATATTCACACTGTAAATAATCCCTTCCCTTCCTTTTGTCCTGGCATCAAGTTTAAAACCCACTCACCCCCTCTCTCAAGTCACCAAACCATCCCCGCTCAATGCTCCAACTTACCTGCATCCAGGGTTCAATTAGGTTCTTCACTCTGGAACTATTTGTGGTCCAGGTGGAACACCACCACCATCCCCCCAACCTTCTCCCCTCTCCCCCAACTCCTGAGGTCAGTTCCAGCCAGGGGCTGCTAGAGCTGCCGATCAGATAGACCTAGTCCAGGGGTTTAAGCATAAAATTGAGACAGATTCACCAACATCATACTCAGCAAGTGCTGCACTGTCAGGGAGAGATGTCTGAGAACCCGAGTGTCCTTTCAAGTGAATGTAAAGAGTCCCATGGCATTATTCCAAGGAAGAACACATGAATTCTCTCCAGCATCCCAGCAAATATATAGTCTTTAAACAATGTTACTAAGAAATAAATTATCTGGTCATTTCCTGCATTGATGTTTTTGGGAGCTTGCTATGCACAGATCAGCTGCTGTGTTTTCTGCAACCACACTCACTTTGGGATGCCCTGAGTTTGCAATAGGTGTGATTGTTTTTAGGGGGAATGAGAGGGGTGTCCTCAGCTGTATGAAGCTGTCAGACGCATGGAATGTAAAAGGTTAAGAGCTGCTGTCTGTTCAGACTCTCATTTACCAGAGAAGTCTGGCAGCCTCAGCAAAAGACCTGCTTAATGACATAAAGTGAACATATAATACATTAACCTATTATGCTAGTCTGTTTCCTCCCGCCCATTAAAAATGACCAGGTTATCATCAGGACAAGCTATGAATGAGTTCTTCCGAGTGAAATACTACCTTGTGTTCAATGTAATTACTTTAATGCTATTTTTTAATATCATATCAGCAAATTACATCAAGTCCCTATGGTGACACTTGTGTCTCAGGGAAAATTATCCCATCGCATTCTGGTCCCTTGGGAAAATCAAGTGACACAACTGGCTGCAGTGCTCCAGCAATTAGTTCCCTTGCCACTGAAATAGAATGAAACCCCACAATGTTCAGACATGCCAGCGGAATGATGCCCTGGGCTTCAATACGTATCTTGCTTATGATACACTTAAATAGAGAGGCAACCAAGAACAAAATGCAATTGAGTTGTAATTGAAGCCACAGTGCTTTTTTGTTGATGTCTTTCTCAGTAATCTAGAATCAGTAACATAGAATAAAGCCTTTAGAAGAAGGCCACTCAACCCATTGTGTCTGTACTGTGCCCTTGAAGGAACCCGAATTGCTACAGTGTGGAACAAAACCATTTGGTGCACTGTGTCTGCACTGGATCGCCAAATGAACATTTTATTTCATCTTATTCTCCTGTCTTCTGCTTTTATTCCGGCCTATTCTTCCCCTTCAAATCTAACTCCATTTTGAATGCCTCAATTGAACCTTCCTCCACTATACTCTCAGGTAGTGCTTTCCAGAACTTAAGGATGCACTGCATGAAAATGTCTTTTTTTCTCATTTCACCTTTGCTTATTTAGCACACATTTTAAAAAATCTATGCCCTCTTGTTCTTAATCCTTGCACAAATGAGAACAGTTTTTCCCTATCTACTCTCTCCAATTGGTTCCAATTTCCTGTTCTTTCCCCACAGCCTTGCAAATGTTTCCATTTTAAGGAAGGCAATAAATAGCTCATTTTATGAGATGCTGCACAATTCCATATTCAGGGAGCTTTGGTCGGATTCTCCACCCCAGACACTAACTGCCTCTAGCAAGGCTGCCTGTTCCTAATGGGACTGCAAAAATCCCCATTCAACCCCTCAAACTGAGAAACATTGGAACTGCAGTCGATCTTTGAGATCTTTGAATTGGAGAATATTCGAGCAGGAGTGGAAAATTCAACTCCACGAACATACTGGAGTATTCAATTAGATTATGGCTGATTTGTACCTCCACTCCATTTAGCATTTTGTCTCCATTATTTATTCATACCCTTACCCAAGAAAAGTCAATCAATTTCCATCTTAAAAGCTCCAATTATCCCCCAGCAGTCATGGCGTTTGGGAGAAACATCTACTACTGTATTCATGATAAAATGTTTCCTGATTTCCAATCTGAAAGATTTTTTTTCTTCTTTATTCATTCATGGGATGAGGGCATCGCTGGCTAGGCACTATTCATTGCCCACAGGGCAGGTCAGAATCAACCACATTGCTGTGGGTCTGGAGTCACATGTAGTCCAGACCAGGCAAGGATGGCAGTTTCCTTCCCTAAGGTACATTAATGAACCAGATGGGTTTTTCCTGACAATCGATTCATGGTCATCATTAGACTGTTAATTCCAGATATATTTTATTGAATTCAAATTCCACCATCTGCCGTGGCGGGATTCAAACCTGAACAGTATCTGGATCTCTGGATTAACAGTCAAGCGATAATACCACTAGGCCATTGCCTCCCATTTCAAGATTAGGCTCTCTCATTCTTGATTTTCTCATCAAAGAAAATAGTCCTTCTGCAGCATCTTTAATCGTTTATTTAAAATCATTCATTTATAATGTGAACATCAACGGCAAGACCGACATTGTTATATGTCCCCAGGTAACCTGGAGAAGGTGGTAGCGAGCTGCTTTGGTGACCTACTAGATCATTCCACGCTTAAGTCAATAGCTAACCATTTTGATGTAGTAATATATGGACCCAGAGTAAATAAGGATGATAGTCCCTTTCATGAAGAGTATTAGTGAAGCAGTTTGTTTCTTACTTTGATCCTATAGCTTTATGGTCACTGTGATACGAGGTTTGGATTCTAGATTTATTTAATTCATTTAACCCCGAATTCACAAACTGCTTTGTCAGTTTGCGAACTCTCATCTCTGGATTATGTTGGAATTATATTCAGCATGGACTTGTTGGGCTGAAAGGTCTGTTTCCATGCTGTCTGACTCTATGACTCTATTACCACAACCATCAAAGATAAAGTAAAATAAAAGCAAAAGAATGAAAAATAAAAGGATAGAACAGCAAACTAAGTAAAAGAAAGAAGCAAAGAAGTCCTGCACTCTACTTCATAGAGTCATAGAGTCCTACAGCATGGAGACAGGCTCTTCAACCCAAACTGCTCCATGCTGACCCAAATGTCCATCCGTGCTAACCCCATTTCCCTGCATTTGGCGCATATCTTTCTAAATCTTTCCAATCCATGTATTCATCCAAATACCTTTTAAATGTTGTTAATGTATCTGCCTCAACGACTTCCACTGGCAGCTCATTCCATATGCATATACCCTCTGTGTAAAAAAGTTGCCCCTCATGTTCCCATGTATTCTTTCCCCTCTTACCTTAAACTGATGCCCTCTCGTCCTAGATTCCCCAACCCTGGGAAAAAGACTGAGTGCATTCACCCTATTTGTGCCTCTCATGATCTTATACACTTCTATAAGATTCCCCCCTCAGTCTCTAATGATCTAAAGAAAAATATCCTAGCTTGTCCAACCTCTCCCTATAACTCAGTCCCTTGAGTCCTGGCAACATCCTTGTACATTTCTTCTGCACTCTTTTCCAGTTTAATAACATCCTTCTTATAGCAAGGTGACCAAAACTGAACACAATACTCCACTTGAGGCCTCACCAACATCCTGTGCAACTTCAACATAACTTCCCAACTTCTATACTCAGTGCCCTGACTGATGAAGGCCAATGTACCAAAAGCCTTCAACATAACTTCCCAACTTCTATACTCAGTGCCCTGACTGATGAAGGCCAATGTACCAAAAGCCTTCTTCACTGCCCTGTCTACCTGTGACTCCACTTTCAGAGAATCATGCACCTGAACTCCAAGGTCCCTCTGATCCACTACACTCCTTAAGGCCCTACCATTCACCATGAAACTCCTACCTTGATTTGACTTTCCAGAAATGCAACACCTCACACTTAACTATATCAAACTCCATTTGCTATTTCTCAGCTCACTTTCCCAGATGATCAAGATCCTGCTGCAATTTCTGACAACCTTCCTCGCTGCCCACGATACCACCAATTTTAGTGTCATCCGC